>NC_092199.1:17316069-17985105 GCF_043641665.1 Enoplosus armatus
CAGGTCTGACAGACTCCAGCTGACTAGGTAGATTGGGCTGTCAGCTGCCTGACTGACTGATTTACAATTTGACTGAGTGTCTGACTGTCTCACTGACTAACATACTGACTCCCTGTCCGTTTGACTGCCTGTCTCACTGTCTGTCTTACTGACAGGCCTGCTGGCTGGGTCTATCTCGAGGCTTTGATTTCGCTGACTTCGCTCATTCCTAACCTGGACACAAAGGGCTCTGCACACAGACTGTGGTCTGCTGCTGCACAACACCAACCTCTCTCCAGGCCAGAAGGACGTCACCATGCTGTCTAGTACTACAGTACCCATAAATGTGTGTAGCTGTAGGGCCTGCATCGTGGTCACAATGATGATATGCAACACCTTGAAAGAGCACAATCATGCCTGATGTTTGTAGACTGGTTCACCTGATCAGCTTTTTGACATAGTAGCATAGAATTGTTTTCCATGTACTCTGTATACACGCAGACCACAGACAGACAGATAATACACGCATGCAAATATTAGCAATTATGCTTGTCGTTGTTGTTCAATTGTTCAATGTCCTGAAAGTTATATAAGAAGATTGATATATATTTCATGTCTGTGAGTTCAGTATGGAGCTCAAGCCAGGAGGAAATTAGCTTAGCTCAGTATAAAGACTTTCCGGGCTTTAAGGAAGGGGAAACAGCTAGCCTGACTCCAAACACACAACTCTAAAGCTCAGTTACGTGCTGAAACTATTTCACGTTTCCAGATACAGTCTGACAGCACTGGTTTTGGTTTTTGTCTCGGATGGTGCCAAACCCGGCAACAGGACTCCAGGAAGCTGTGCACAGTCACTGCACCTGTCTGCTGTTTGGCAAGAAATAGTTTTAGCACATCTACATTTCTGTTTGTGTCCAAATTTAACAAATGAAACTCCAGCTATGTTCTTCTTAGAATTGTTTAAATATGCATATATCCACATATGATTTTTAATTTGTCTGTACAAGCTAAGGATGTTTTGTCATAGACTGAAAGTTTTAGCTTTGCATGAGTCACAATCAGATATAAAATTAAGAATACAGGGGCATTGCATCAACATCCTGAGGCCAGATAAGGATACATGACAGTCTCTTAATGACATTTAGTAACTTTGTTTTTGTTTTTTGGAATATTTTATTTTCAAATTTCCAGTCTTAACAAGACAGACACAACACACAGAACACACACACACATGCATGGCTCCAAATCCCATCCCTGTCCCACTCACATACAAATTAAAAGAGGACCAAAAGATAGTTAAATAAACAAATAATAATAAATGATAATAAATAGAATAAAAGCAAAATAAATTAGAGGCAGTGTAAAGCAGCATCTGTCGTTTTTCCAACCTACTTCTTGTCTCATTTGTGGTCTGATAAACAGGAAGTTCATCACATTCAGTCCCCATGTCTCTATTTTCCAAGCTAAGTTACTGCTGCTGTCCTGCAGTCGACCACAGCGGCTCAGTATGAAGCGGTGCGCTGTGCTCAGGGCTCAGAGGCGTCTCCCTGCCCCTCGTGGGCTGCAGGGAGCCAGCCAATCAGAAGAAAGGGGGCTTTTAGGGAGGCGGGCCTTGAAGAGACAGGAGAACTGAGGGGCTGCATGAAGGGCCAACTTCCAGAACTAGCACCCAGTCCTTGTGAGCACCACTTCATCCTCTTGCCGGTGTGGAGTTTCAGAAAGCAGTGTAAACCTACTAAGTAACATTATATATATGACAGAAAATAAGGAAAAGCATAATAGGTCCTCCTTAAATCCCATCAAAGCTACGTACACACTGCAGCTGAAAGGCTAGTGCAGAATATTTGTGGTCCAATATCACTTTGAACCATCGTGAAAGATCATTTTCATCAGCCTTCTACTTTTGATGGAATGGAGGTGTATTCTTGCCTAATATCAGACAGAATTGTCAACTCGTACCACTCCATTTTCAGCTTCACTCTGACATTGACTCCACTCTGTCTGATATCCGTGGGGGAGTGATATTTGATTTTCCTTAACCAATCACTAGGGACCAACGTATCCGCCTGAATGTTGACGATGCTTGACAACGGCGTTGGTCCCACCCATGGTGCTAATTGGCTAATCATTAATCCCCCCACGGCGTTTATTGGATCGATCGCTTTTCAACCAAGAAACTGCTGTTTCATTTCACGATGCCAAACCAGAGGCAGGCTGATGGAGTGGGCGGATTCAAAGGTCTGGACCCAGGCAAGGTGTATATACTGTCACTGTCCACTGTCTTATTTATTAGGGCAGTGAGTTGCCCTAAACATCAGATTGTTTCAAAAAGTAGTCAAATTCAACTAAAATGTAATTAGTTTTTTGTCCAGGCCAGTGCCAGACAGCAGTCCACTAACCTTGATGCTGTGGAGGGAGGACTCTGGTGGGTAGACAATGAAGTGCCGCAGAGTAAAGCCGAATCCCTGTGAATTCTTCTGGAGGAAAATGGTCCGTGGGCCCTGCCACAACACGCCCTCCACCTCACCCGATGACAGCGGCCGGCACCTGTTCTCATTGGACGACACCATGCCATCTCTCCGCCCTTTAGCCTATTGAGAAGAGACAATGGAGAAATTGTTTGGATCAATAACGCTTAGCCTTTCCTCTTGGGTAGGAACGCTGATAAAACTTTACCATGTGAGTCTTACAAGTATTCTCTCTCTATATATATGTATATACTGTATATACATATATATATATACACATATATATATACACATATACATATATACATACACATATATATACACATATACATATATACATATATATATACACGTACACATATACATATATATATATAATCCATTCAACTTGTGTGTGGGAATGTGTATTTGTCCATAGTTGAATACATTTGAAGGGTAATTCCGGTATATTTAAACCCGGGCCCTATTTTTACATATTTTATTCTGTTATTCTAAGGCCCTGTTTACACCTGGCAATCTACTGGACCAATTCCAAAACCTTTTGTACCTATTAGTCATTTCCAGCCCAAAATATGTAAAAAATTACCCTTTAAGGGCAGTGTGAGTGGGGTGGATGTCAGCGTATATGATCCACTCACTGAGGAATCAAATCCGACCAAGGTAGAATTCCACCAATGAGACTTCCTCTCTCTGAAGAGGAAGTTCTGTTTTCACCAAACTATAATCACATAATCATAATTACCTCCAGCCGACAATGGCAGGGTTAAAAATCTAGAACATTTATAAACAGTCATGGAACAATAGGAAATTATTAGGGCTCATAAACACTGATCTGGAAAATCAGATGAACAAAAGACAAAGGGAGTGCACAGCTTCACAAAGAGCGTGACTAAAAGAATCCACTGATATTTCTATAGGTTATAGGAGGTGAGAATTAAGCCAGTGTGTCAGATACAACCACACAGTGGGTTCTCCAACACTGAGCACAATTCAGCTGCTAATCCACATGATGTTCAACCTTGATAAGGGGATATGCTGTAGCTCAAACATGCCTGGAAACTATCTACATAACAATATTGACAAGTATCATTAGTTTGGGACAATTTAACAAGAAAAACATCAACACATAAGGAAAAGGATGGGGTCAGCTGACGGTGCATAAATGGAGCAGCTTCATGTTTAGCCTGTGTGTGAACTGTTTTGAAAATGGAATTTTGTGTTCAAGCAAATGAGAAAAAACTGTATATGAAAAGCACACACCTTCATTATACACACACACAAAAAAAACAAATCCGACTCAGCCAGTTACGAAAACCACAGGAAGTCTGTTTCTTGAAAGAGGAAGTGGAGGGCCAAGCCCTTCAGAGGCGTGATTTGGGGAAACCTTCGCCTCTCAGAATAGTTCCACAGAGAGCAGGGAAGAGGCACATACTTTCCACAGAGTGAAGCAAATCAGTTTAGATTATTATTATTTATTATCGTAAATACTATATTATTATTAGTATTATTTTTTCCTGGTATATATACAGTTGCAATCAGAAATATTCAAGCCCCCAAAGATTTTAAGGATTTATCAATTAAAGTTTTTTCAAAAAGCAAGATTCTGCTTTGGATGACTTCTTTATGAGTTGAGTGATACATAAAATCAACACAGAAAATGCATGATGTAGTATTTGTGTGTAACAGTATATTTTGTTAAGATAGCCATGTCACAATTATTCAACCCCTATATAATATTGTTGTTTTCAAAGCTTTCTGACAGTTGTTATGGCCTTAAGTGGAGTTGAAACATAATTAAGCCCTTGGGAACTTTATAATGATCCTTCATTTGCTTCAGCTGTGATGCATATATAAACCCCACCCATGAAGGCATTCAAGGTGAGTTGCAATCATGGGAAAGACAAAAGAGCTTCCACAAAAGCTGAGAGAGGAGATTATTTCATCACACCTGAAAGGCCTTGGGTATAAGAAGATTTCCAAAGAATTTAACATTCCAAGAGACACCATTGGGAGCATTATAAGGAAGTTTAAAACTTATGGAACAGCTGCAAACCTGCCTGGCCGTGGAAAAATTTCATCAAGGGCCCTGAGCAACTTAGTCGGGATAACTAAGAAAAAACCCAGTGTGACTGCAAGACACCTACAGGATGACGTGATGAAGGCTGGTACAAGTACTTCAGTGGCAACTATAAGACGTGCACTGAGTAAACAAGGACTTGGCTGGACTCCAAGACGCACTCCACTCTTGACCACAAGGAACATCAAAAGTCAACTAGAATATGCCAGGAGGAATTTGGATAAGACTACAGAGTTTTGGGAGACAGTTCTATGGACTGATGAAACCAAACTGGAACTGTTTGGACATATGGACCAGCGGTATGTCTGGCGTGCGAAAGGCCAGGCTTATGACCAGAAGAATACCATCCCCACGGTCAAGCATGGAGGTGGGACATTGATGATGTGGGGCTGTTTTTCTGCGGCAGGAACTGGCAATCTTGATCGTGTACCTGGCATCATGGATTCCCAGAAATACCAGGCCATTTTAAAGAGGAATGTGATGCCTTCTGTTGACAAATTAAACCTTGGTGATCATTGGACTTTCCAGCAAGACAATGATCCCAAGCACACCTCCAAGTCAACCAAAGCTTGGTTGAGAAAAAGATCCTGGAGTGGCCTTCTCAGTCACCAGATTTAAATCCGATTGAAAATCTTTGGTGGGATTTAAAGAAGGCAGTTGCAGCGTGGAAGCCATCAAAGATCACTGAGTTAGAGGCTTTTGCACGTGAAGAATGGGCAAAGATTCCGATCGAGAGGTGTAAGAAGCTTGTCAGCACTTACCGAAAACGTTTGTTATATGAATAATACTGCACATGCACATGTGTTAAAAGAGTTACATTTTTCATTTGAACTTCAAAGTTAAGTCAACTTCTGTTGTCAAAATAACTCAAATATGTATCAATAAATATTTTCTGTTGTTTAATGAGGTTTTTTGTCATTTATTGTCATTATCTTTCATCCACATCACTATAATGTCTTTTGAGGTGAGGGGGTTGAATATTCCTGATTGCAACTGTATATTAACTCTTACACTGCAAATACTGACAACAAGTTTGTGGTGGTGTTGACTTGCTTTCTAACCAGACCTTGCCTTTATATCAGTTAATGGACAGAATCTAAAATATTTACAAGGTTTACACTTCAGACTGACTCAGACAAACTTTTTACCCACTCTTTACATAACATATATTATCATTACATAACATACAGTGCATCCGGAAAGTATTCACGGCGCTTCACTTTTTCCACATTTTGTTATGTTACACCCTTATTCCAAAATGGATTAAATTAATTTTTTTCCTCAAAATTCTACACACAACACCCCATAATGACAATGTGAAAAAAGTTTTTTTGAAATTTTTGCAAATTTATTAAAAATAATAAACTAAGAAATCACATGTACATAAGTATTCACAGCCTTTGCCATGAAGCTCAAAATTGAGCTCAGGTGCATCCTGTTTCCACTGATCATCCTTGAGATGTTTCTGCAGCTTAATTGGAGTCCACCTGTGGTAAATTCAGTTGATTGGACATGATTTGGAAAGGCACAAACCTGTCTATATAAGGTCCCACAGTTGACAGTGCATGTCAGAGCACAAACCAAGCATGAAGTCAAAGGAATTGTCTGTAGACCTCCGAGACAGGATTGTCTCGAGGCACAAATCTGGGGAAGGTTACAGAAAAATTTCTGCTGCTTTGAAGGTCCCAATGAGCACAGTGGCCTCCATCATCCGTAAGTGGAAGAAGTTCGGAACCACCAGGACTCTTCCTAGAGCTGGCCGGCCATCTAAACTGAGTAATCGGGGGAGAAGGGCCTTAGTCAGGGAGGTGACCAAGAACCCGATGGTCACTCTGTCAGAGCTCCAGAGTTCCTCTGTGGAGAGAGGAGAACCTTCCAGAAGGACAACCATCTCTGCAGCAATCCACCAATCAGGCCTGTATGGTAGAGTGGCCAGACGGAAGCCACTCCTTAGTAAAAGGCACATAGCAGCCCGCCTGGAGTTTGCCAAAAGGCACCTGAAGGACTCTCAGACCATGAGAAACAAAATTCTCTGGTCTGATGAGACAAAGATTGAACTCTTTGGTGTGAATGCCAGGCGTCACGTTTGGAGGAAACCAGGCACCGCTCATCACCAGGCCAATACCATCCCTACAGTGAAGCATGGTGGTGGCAGCATCATGCTGTGGGGATGTTTTTCAGCGGCAGGAACTGGGAGACTAGTCAGGATAGAGGGAAAGATGAATGCAGCAAAGTACAGAGACATCCTGGATGAAAACCTGCTCCAGAGCGCTCTTGACCTCAGACTGGGGCGACAGTTTATCTTTCAGCAGGACAACGACCCTAAGCACACAGCCAAGATATCAAAGGAGTGGCTTCAGGACAACTCTGTGAATGTCCTTGAGTGGCCCAGCCAGAGCCCAGACTTGAATCCGATTGAACATCTCTGGAGAGATCTGAAAATGGCTGTGCACCGACGCTTCCCATCCAACCTGATGGAGCTTGAGAGGTGCTGCAAAGAGGAATGGGTGAAACTGCCCAAAGATAGGTGTGCCAAGCTTGTGGCATCATATTCAAAAAGACTTGAGGCTGTAATTGCTGCCAAAGGTGCATCAACAAAGTATTGAGCAAAGGCTGTGAATAATTATGTACATGTGATTTCTCAGGTTTTTTATTTTTAATAAATTTGCAAAAATCTCAAATAAACTTTTTTCACGTTGTCATTATGGGGTGTTGTGTGTAGAATTTTGAGGAAAAAAATGAATTTAATCCATTTTGGTATAAGGCTGCAACATAACAAAATGTGGAAAAAGTGAAGCGCTGTGAATACTTTCCGGATGCACTGTATATTATCCTCACCATCAGGCTTCACAAACAAAGGATTCCTGCCCACTGACATTTCTGTGTGTGTGTGTGGCTGTGGGTGTGTTGGAGAGTATCTCTGCGTGTGTGTGTGTGTGTGTGTGTGTGTGTGTGTGTGTGTGTGTGTGTGTGAGATAGTTGGGTACATTGTTGTGTTAAGATTTCTCATCATCCAACATCTTTGTAGGTGGTATTTTATACAGTTGTGAATGTAAACATAGAGGTGAGAGGCTGTAAATGCTTACCTCTCTCTCCTCATCTCTCTCTCACACACACACACACACACACACACACACACACACACACACACACACACACACACACACATACACACACACCTTACTCACCCACCCACTCAGAGTGTGAAATGCCAACATGCCAGAGTGTGTTCTATTGTCTAACAGTGAGATTTTTGCCAGCTGTCTCTGTGACACAGTTCTGTGCTCGGCCAGATGACTCAATGCAAGTCTGTGTACACCGACATTATCCTCATCTGACCCTTTAACTTAAAGCTACAGGAGGCGATATTATTGAATTTTAATTTTGGTTGAAATAACTAATTTTGACCATTGCATGTCACTAACAATATCGAATTGAAGGACTCCTTTAAAAAACGTCTTACTTTAAGTCAAAGCCTTTAGCCTTTATAAATGTAATTCAAAAAGGAACTCCGATATAGGTAAAGTATAATATTGTTTAATCTATTAGGCTTCTCCTTCTTAACCTGGATAACAGTCCTTACCCGATCCTGAACACTCACACACTGAGGACAACAAGGGCTTGTTGTGCTGACTCAAATATAGCATTACCATGGGCCACTCACTCAATTTACTTGTTTTGTTTCTACTGCACTAGTCATTTCATTTTGCTCACTTGGGTCTAATATTTGAACTGCAGTCCTTTATTGTTGGGTATTGGAATGATTTAGCTCATCTGACAGTCAGACCACAGCAGAATGAGCTGGACAGAGAGAGAAAGAGTGACAAAAGACACACATCCACCCTGCACACACGGATCAGATAATACAAAGTGACAGACACTTTGTGTAATAACACACACACACACACCCACACACTCATACATGGTTTGTACTTGAAGCTGCATTACTAAAACAGCCACTCTACCAGCATGCAAACATACAAGCAAGTGTGTCTTGGAAATGGTACGATCCTTGATGCACACTTGAACAGATGATGTAAAAGCACAACCACACACACCCACGTATGCATACACACATAAGATTTTATAAAAAGCTACATGAATCTCTGTGTGAGGGCATCAGTCTCATCTCCTTTCCCCTCTACTAGTCAACAGGCCCCTCAGTGCTACATTACATAACGCCTAACGGAGGCACAGAGAGATGGCATAACACACACACACACTCGAATGAATCAAACACCACGTGCTGACTCTTCCTCCAAACTGCAGATGATGTCAGTGATGAGGCTGGTAATAGCTTTTCTGTTCAACTCCACTCTGCAGCCCCTATCCTGACACAGGTTGAGGTCACCCCTAAGGTTGATGGCAACGACATGAACTAAAACCAGGACACCCACATGGTGGATGAGGACAGGTAAGGTCAATAATGGTATCCTGCACTGATCAGAGCAGACAGGAAAGGTCAAAGCAAGAAGGTGGAGGAAGCATCCCAGAGGACATAGTTGGACATCGGGAGCACCGGGGGTTTTCCTGGTGGGCCAATTGACAATTGGGGCAGATGAAACGCAAAATATACACATTTTTAAATAACCCCACCCCCCGCTTAAATAAAAATACTTAAGTGCTGTGAGGCTGACTGGCGCAGGCAAGTGGGCTGCCGGCCGACTGCTGTTGGGTATTAGATCTGTGAGCCTCTCTCTATCCCAGCCAAATACTTCTGGTCCAGTTCATTCTAACTTTACCTGGGCCCCGCCCCTTTTCATCTCTTTTAAGTGGTGTTAAGTGGTTTGCATAAATAGTGGAGCAGAGCAAGATAAAGACAAACAAAAAGAGAAAAAACATGAAGGTGGTGCCGAAAAGCTGAGAGAGAAGAGGTTGAAGTCCCTTGAGGCTGATGGCAGCCAAATGTTTTAAAAATAACAAATTATTCATTTGGTGCCATTACCAGTCAATCATCTCAGCTTGGTGAGCCTGAAGGCACTGGCAGCAGAGAGGAGAGAGAGCAGAGAGGGCAGTCCATGGAGCCCAGCAATACCAGTTCAACTGTTAGTTAAGGTTTTGCAGCTGAAGCAGTAAGACAGAAGACAATAGAGTTAAGATAAGCAAGGCTTGGGTTTGGCTACCTGGCTATTTAGCTTTATTGGGTGCCTTTTGTTGAAACATATTCAACTCTTCATACAGTGGATGCACTCGTCAATGTCACTTTTTGTGAACCGACCAATCACAGCCTGAATGGGGCGTGGACTACGTATAAGGATGGACTACAAAAATTACAAAGCTAGTCCAGTAAACTGGACGGATACCACAGAAGAGCAAATTTGTGAACATTTATAAAATAAATGCTGGATTCTAGATTTTTTTCAGTCAGGTTATGAGCACTGAAAAGTCCCCATGTCAGAGACAAAACCTAAATACATGCACATTTCCATGCTGCACCAATGAATATTTTTATATTAACAATGGGTCAAATGACTGTGTGTTATATGAAAGGAGTCACTCATGGTGACGTAGCCAGTATTGCCAACTCTGCAGTTTGCTTGAGTCTCACCACTCTCATCAACTTCATTTCCAGCAGCAGCAGGCAGCTGTTTTCAGTGAAAAGGCTCTGATAAACTTCACTGCACACTACCTGCAGTTAGCAACTACATAATACATACTACATAACACTACATACTGGAAAGGTTAGCAGCAAAAAAACAATTTTTTTCTCAGGAGTTGGTGGAGACCAAAACAGAGCTAAAAGGAGAGTGAATATTGGACTTATTTATAAATTAAATAATTCAATTAAACTAAATTTGTAAATGACTGTTTGCTAACACATTATACCATATCAACTTCATAAGGCCACAGTATGTCAAATGTGTATGTGATATTCAGCTTGATGTGGTCTTCTGCCCCCAAATAGTGGCCATAAAAACGGATTAATGCAGCTTTAAGAAGTTTGCTGATGAAAAAGTGCTATACATGAGTATAACACACAAAGTTGATCATCATTCAAAATAAATGCTTTAATCACCCTGTCAAGGTTTGTTTTACAAAAACAACTTGCTAGCTCTACACTATCCTGCTGATGATTAAAGTAAACTGAATACAAGCTTCCACTATTAAGAAGTGCCATCACTGGCAAAATAAATCCATTACAAATGTTTGACAAGAACCATTCATCTTTCCCTGCACTTCTGTCTTGGGGAGTCTTGCAATGAAGACCATGAGAACCAAACCAATAAGCGATGAGTTGCGGCCAAATATGACCGTTTTTCTGATTGTTATAATGGACAGAAAGGTCTAATGCTGAGATCAGATAACACAATATCAGCCAAATAACAGATGTGGGGTATCGGAAACTAAAATGAATGTCAGGCACGACAAGGGCTCCTTTTATCCAGTGTATTTTGTCATAGTTAGGTAGAAGTGGTGCAGCATCTGGGGAACTTCACAATGTCCCAACAAAAAAGTGTAAGAATCATTTGCCTTCTCTTGCCTACTCTGACAAATTTCTATGACATATTTGGAACAACCAGGTGGTACAGTCGGTCCCTGGCACCTCCTTCCCAACCACCTTTATACCTCAAGCAGGTTATGAAACACCACGAGTCGAAAGACAAAAATAAAGATATTGTGTCCTCTGATGCCTGCATAGGACCTCAAATCTTTTAAAAGCCATATTAAATAAAAGTTTGGAAAGGAGCATCAGGGCCAGTGTTCCTTCTAAGCTGATGGTTTGGTGGTTCAGAACATCCAATAATTTGGTACACTGATGGTATAAAAATATGTTTACAGGTACAAGACATATTAATAACTCAAATATCAATTCCTTAAACTGTCTTATCAGCTACTTGTTAAATAATGTTTCTGTAAGAAGTTCCCACCTGAAGAGGTGTGATCGGATGCTCTTCCTTAAAGACCTGTTAATTCTAATGGAGTTCCATAAGTCTGGCTTTAAACTCAGAGTTCAAAAGTTAGTGTCCAATGATGATGTAAAGCATGTTTCAGATTCTTGTCAATCCTGACAAGAAAATAACATCGGCAAAATATTGACCCTTGGCCAGAATAAAATTTAATAGTACTCAGTATCGGCAAGAAAGAAAAAAGGTATTGGCAACTGTTTCCTCTCTTACCCAGGAGAAGCGATGCCGGTGTATAACCCTCTGGGAGCCCCATCTTCTCGGTGATGCAATGGGGGTTGGCCGGGGTGAGGTACGAGGTGAAACACCCCTTAAAACTGCCACCCAGATACAGCGAGGTTCAGCATCGCTACAGTCCACTCCGACAGAACACTGAAATCGCCATTCATGGCCCAATGGAGCTGGTGCGACACCCGACACCCTCAGCATAGCACCTCCACATTCGTACGCACATGTACTGTACTGCAGCGAACACACACCAGGGGTCACAAGGCTTCAGACCCCACAACTGAGATATCCGGTCACCTCTGCACGATCTCTGCTTGATGCTTCATGGCCAGAACTGACAATCAAGGGTAAACCAATGGAAAACACAGTTCTACACAGTAAGTCTACTTTTCAAGTGTCCTAACAATTAGCACTATGGATGCAGAACACCAAGTCTAGAATGTATGAATTTGTAATCCTTAAGTTGGGTTTAGCTTGAGCTTCATCATTCGTGTATATCTTCTTTTAGACAACTCATCAGACCGTGTTTCATGGGTCTTGAAGATAGGTGGTCAAGCCATGACGATCCCATCCAAAGCCAGGGAAAACAACCCATTTTTGATTGAATTAGACTTAATTTCTCATACTTTGTCCAGTTGTCTACCATGTTGTCTCTAGCTAATACTCAATTTCTACCAATCTGGGTTTGATTTGGGCCTTTGACATTCAAGGCAAATTTCTGTAATCCAAACAGCCATTCAACAACTCTCAATCTCTTCTTGCCTTCTTTCACCTTTCATTTTGTCCAGTTCAAAGTTCTAGATGAGGAATTCTTGGGCTTTAACAGCATCCTTGCGTTTTGAATGTGAAGCAGCATTGGAAACACAATCGGCCCCAGGGTAACTATAATACTCTAAAATTTCAATTAGTCCTCTTCAAAGCTTTCAGAGTACAATTGTCTCCATGTCAGAATAAAACACGCTCATTTCATTGAAGTAGTGGTTAGCTGCTGCTGTGCGATTTGGTTCAAATCTAATGCCCGTCTCTGGAGTACAGAAGCGAATCCATGCCGGACCAGTTGAATTCTGTTCCTGGACTAGTTGAGCTGAGAACGCAGTTTGTTGTCAGACCAGATTTTAGAATTGGAAACAATCCCACGCTGCTGCTAAGAGATCCATTGTGTCCCCCTCAATGCTGGCACTATAGTGCAGCATTGGCTGTGGCGGACTATCTTTATTGCTGTCTAAGTATAGTCCTCCCTCCTCTCAACCCTGCCATGCCTCTCTCTCTCTTTTCATTCTCTCTCTCTCTCCCTTGGGTCTATTTGCTGACATCCCCGCACTCTCTCTATTTTTTCTCTCTCAGTCACATTCCTCTCGTCATTTTGCTACACAGTCCAGCCCACTGGTAGACAGGAAAGCAATGGTATTCTCTCTCTCTCTCTCTCTCTCTCTCTGTCTCTCTCTCTGTCTCTCTCTCTCCCTGTACTGTGTCTCCCGTCTCCTCTTTTAAGACTCACAACCTGGTGGCCGATGCTGCTGTTGGTATCCAGGGTACACTATGAACTATGTGTGTTAAAACAATTATTTGATTCATCAATCAATAGATCAACAGAACATTAATCAAAATGAAATGATGAAGCAAAAATGCCAAGCATTCTCTGGTTCCAGCTTCTGAAATATGAGTATTTGCTGATTTCTCTGTTTAATATAAAAGTGATATCTTTGGTTGGACTCAACAAGCAATTTGAAGATGTCATCTTGGGCTCTGGGAACTGAGGATGACACACACTCAACATGACTACAACACTGGGGCCAGTGTGCATTCATGTATAGCGCCTGAAGTAGATAATGTAGCCCGAGGCAAAACATGAGGTTGACAGATCAAAGAAGAAGTTCAACATTTTGGGAAATGTGCATTTTTGCTTTCTTTCCTTCAGTGATATGAGAAGATTGATATCATCCACATGTGCATTATTTATGTCTCTGGAGGCAAGGCTATATGCTAACCAAGCTTAGCATTAAAGACTGGAAGCATGAGGAAACAGATAATTCCAATGTACTGCTCACTATAGTATGTACTATTGAGTATGTATAGGGAATAGTGAATGAGTGACACAGCTTTTATGCTAAGCTAGGCTAACCACACCCTGGAATGAGCTCAATACTTAACAGAAGGACATGATATTGACAGTATCTGAGAGAGTAAAAAAATATTACAACCAAACTGTCAACTACCATAAATGTTTGTACTTCTTGGATAACTCTAAATGTGAACAGCAGACTGTGTGTGTGTGTGTGTGTGTGTGTGTGTGTGTTTGTGTGTGTGCACGTGTCCATCCTCTTCTCACAGCAGCTCTAGCAATGCTGTCAGCCCCTTAGTCGAGCAGCTCAAATGACAGACAGCGAGAAAAAGGGAGAATGAAGATAAGGAGGGAGAAGTAGGATGTAGAGACACTAAACGAAGCTGACGTCCATGCAAACATCATCCAGCAGCCTCTGCATCTCTCATCTCCCGTCCTCCTCTGACCTTTTCTTTCCCTTTCTCCTCTCCAAAACAACATCTCTCTTTTCTACTTATTTTATATTCTTTACCTTTCCTTTCCTTCCCTATATTACAACTGTAAAACAAAACCTAAGCAGCCAAAGATAGGCTGCCTGAAATCGAACAAACAACTGTGAACATTGTTCTGGCTTTAGTGTGTGTTTCAGGAGTGTTGGTTTGGGAAAAAACCCTGTGCTCTGACTTTCCTGACTGTGAGGACTCATAATCATGAAGGTTAAGGTAAGCCAGCAAAAATAACATAATGTGATGTGTGAGTAAGAGGAAAATATGCATCTGTTCTGCCCTGATTCTTTATCATTATCATCAAATGTGAGTGTGACCAACCACATGATGGCCGTGAGGAGGGATGCTTCATGGTACATGGATACAAAGCATCACTACCAAAGTAAAAACAACACATTTAATTTAGTTATCTAATCTGTCAATGAATCAATTGTTGACAAATGGAGTGAACCGCACAACATACTGTTGGGTAAGGTTGTGTTTTAAGGGTGGATTTTTAGTAACTTGCATTTTTACAAATGTCAGTGTGATTTATAATTTGTTTTGTCTTTGAAATTCTGTTTTCACATCAGCTCTTTATTGAAGTGTTCATCAGATAAGACTGCAAAATGTATCAGATAAATACAGATACTGTTCTGACATTTCCAAATCCCAAGAGGAAGCAATCCAATGTCACGGTGGAGAAAATGTTCCAGACTTTTGTCTCCAGAATTCTCAAATTCTCCTCAAAGTATGAAGGAAATAAATACTGTGACATCAAAGTAGGAAGGAAATAAATACTGTGTTCTCAAAGTAGGAAGGAAATAAATACACAGTATCTTGTCGATACCTCCCAGCCTTAAAGTCATAATATATGTATGTTCTCTCTTTTGGTGATCCTACCCAAATAAGTAAACTTTGGAATGTTCTGCAGTTGGGTCAAGTAAGTACTTAAGTCAAGCAAGAGAATGAGTGGGAGGAAGAACAAAGCAGAGAGCAAGGTAAATAAAGAGCTGTCAGCCAGGATCTCAGTCTACAAGCAGAAGACACAGACAGACAGAGAGAGAGGGAGGGACGACTCCACCAGCCAGCAAGTAAGATGAGAGAGCAACACAGAGAAAGAGATAATCCCTGTGGGACAAAGAATGAAGACACAACCATGTCACTGCAGCAGTGAAGTGTGAAACAGCAAAATATGATTTCAAAACCATTAAAGGGGAAAGTCAACTGAGATAAACAAAAAGAGATTTGTATTAATTGAATGGCAACTGCAACTTTTAGGACTAATGGTTTCAAAGGGAATGTCAAAGTCCTTGAACAAGGCTCTCGATGGTCAGTGACTTGCATGGTAGCTTGCCACCATTGGTGTGTTAATGAGTGAGAGGCCCCTAACCCTATCGACACATTTGTAACTTCATCTAGTACTGTTACAATTAACTCCTATTTATTAATGTTATTATTTTGTTTGTATCAGTCCGTACACAACTCTTGCTTTTTTTGAAATGAGTACCTTTTACAATATATGAGAGAGCTTCTTACAATAAAGTCAGCTGACAAACATGAATTACTATATTATTATATATTCAGTTTAATATCATGGAGTAGTCCAATCAGTAGTAAACCCCTACATGTTTTTATTCATTTATTTTTCATTTGAACAAAGCCCACAACAAAACAATATTAATGACAAAAATGGTAATACATAAAATACATAAATATTAAAGGGGGGCAATACTCTCTGTTTCTCCTTTGATCCATTCTTTTCAGACCAGCTGAGGACACGACCCATCTTTTCCATTTTCCCCAGCGTTGTTCATGGGTCCCTGCTTTCGTCCTCAGATGAAATGTTAATATAAAAAAATTATTAATACAGCTTTAAGTATGCCATGTTTGGGGGACTAAATGGGGACTAAATGTTTGGGTTTTTTTTTCCCTAACAAGAGTGGGAAAAGACCAAATACTTGATGTTCTCTCTCATTCATTCCAAGAAAGCTCACATGAATTGAAACTGACAACTGTTTTCAGGAGAGAGTGACAGCGAGAGAGAGAGAGAGAGAGAGAGAGAGAGAGAGAGAGAGAGAGAGAAGAGAAACAAAGAGAGACAGGGTGAATAGAGGGATAAAGAGGAGGCTGATGACAGTACTAAACTCACCAACACAGCAGCACAGGATGCTGAATAGAGCCCCTGGAGCCCCTCGACAATACCAGGCCAGACCAGTGATCTAAGCACACAGCACACGCAAGTGCTGCAACACACACACACACACACGCATTCTAACCACTGGTAAAGTCTTCAAATATGTTTCACTGGCTACAATGAAACAACAATAACTACGATTTATGAGTTTTAAAAGTCAAGGTTGTCGTAACTATCCACGTAAAAATATCCCTTGTGTTGTTGTATTCTCTCTGTCCTCTCCTGAGAACAGGCAACCAAACAGTGTTGATGCCCAACATCCCATTCCATGATACTGGGAACATTTCTAATCAAAGTAGTACAAATGAAAGAGTCATATTAATATCTAAAGTCAACATTGTTAACACCCAGCAGTGTTAAAGACAAGACTTTAGTTTCTTAACATATACTATATTGACACTCATTTGGCAGCAGTCTTTTGAGCCAAGACAAAATAAGAAGACACACACACACACACACTCACTCACTCACTCACTCACTCACACACAGCAGAGCCATAAATAACAGACATGACACATGAATGAGTTCCACTGATTCCACTTTACTGCCACAGGCGGGCAGCAGTGCATTACAAAGAGCCATTCCTTGACAGTAATGAAATGAAATGCATACAGAATAGTCCGTTAAGTGATATATTGAAGTGATATATATATATATATACAGGCATAAATTGAGAGACTGTGTGCATGTGTGCATGTGTGTCTTGTCCTACAGAAGTGCTCTTGACACTGAACATCTGAAATATCAAATAAAAGCGTTGGCTAAATTGATCTGTAAGTGTAAAATGTATATACTGTACACTGACCAAAATGTGCTGACATGATTAGGCTGGGGTCAGATTGGAGGCTAGAATGAGTATAAAAGGAGGACACATGCGCTTATGTCACAATATGTCTCTGATGAAGGCAGGGAAATGTCACTAATTGACCTCTTTTTAGTCAACTGTGAAAATTGTTCTGAGCTAAAAATAACTACAGATTCATTGTTAAGCATTCCACTGAGTTCTTCTTCATCTCCATCTAAACATATATATATATATATATATACACAGTATATTGCCTCTTTTCAGGACTTAAGAGACCAATTGCTTTTTAAGAGGACCTATTATGCTTTTCCTTATTTTCTGTCACATATGAGGAAAACGTGTGTAAAAGTAATCCCTGTGAGCCAAAAGCTCAGTCTTCAGACTGCTCAGAACGTTCCCTTCGCTTTTCGTGTCTTACTTTAATTCAATTCAATTTTATTTATATAGTGCCAAATCACAATCTCATGACACTTTACAAATAGAGCAGGTCTAGACCGACTCTTTATAATGTTATTACAGAGTCCCAACAGTTCCCTCCATGAACAAGCACTTTGGCGACAGTGGCAAGGAAAAACTTCCATGAGACCTATTACGTAATAAGCCTCACAGATGGTGATCTGCTCAGGGCACAGCAGTGACAGCACGCCCACGAAGAAGAAGACAAAAGAAAAAAAGGCACGCCCACGAAGTAGAGGGACGCTCATCCACCCCTCAGTCTGTCTGAGTTGTTGGGCTGCTCTGCTCAGGACTGCTCTTTACTGCTACTCAGGTTGTTCAGTGTCTCACAGAGAGCTTTTTCTGTAGTGAAGGAAAGTAGGTAGGTAGGAGGTTGTAGTAGGTAGGTAACAGCAGCTACAGTTAGCAGCAGTTAGCAGTTACTTTCTAAAGCTTACTGTCCATCAGGAAACTCCGTAAATCACGAGAGTTGAGGCAGAGCAGCCGCAGGACATCAGAGGGAAAACCAGAAAACATTTTCTCCATAAAATGATGGAGTTTCACCAAAATCAGTGAATAAAGTTGTGTGTTTTTGTACAGTAATCAGTGAGGCCCAGTCGCCAGCAGCATCTATCGTTTTTCCAACCTACTTCTTGTCTCATTTGTGGTCTGATAAACAGGAAGTTCATCACATTCAGTCCCCATGTCTCTATTTTCCAAGCTAAGTTACTGTTGCTGTCATGCAGTCGACCACAGCGGCTCAGTTTGAAGCGGTGCGCTGTGCTCAGGGCTCAAAGGCAGCTCCCTGCCCCTCATGGGCGCCAGCCAATCAGAAGAAAGGGGGCTTTTAGGGAGGCGGGCCTTGAAGAGACAGGAGCTCAAATGGCTGTCAGACAGAGGGTGAACTGAGGGGCTGCATGAAGGGCCACAATAAGATGAGGAAGGACTTATTTGATCTGTGAATCATGCAAAGTTACTCTAGTGGTGTCCCAGAATAAAGATAGAGAGCTGCAAATGAGCATAATAGGACCTCTTTAATGACAAGGCATTCTGATGGTGATCCAGTGACTTCATGAGGTCTGATCATTTTCTCAATTTCCAGAAAATGAAATCAAAACAGAGAAAGCACCAAAACTGTGTTAAAGGTGTTAAACCAACGTACCATAACCTGGGTGAGTGAGTTACAAGTTTTGTTTTGCGTCAAGCCCCACCGTCCTGTGTTGTGATTGGCTAGTACTTGTTACTTTGACGTGTCCTTGTGATTGGATGGCAAGTGACACCACTGACGTTGACGATAATGTAATAATGAAATAATAATACATACATAAATATATTTCAAGTCCTTCTATCTACATCTATTTAATACCTTGTTCATATAACATTTGCTTCTCAGCAAATTATGTATTCATAACTATAACTTTATTCAATGAACATATTTCACTCAATCTTGAACTCTGTGATGCCATCAAGAAAAACAAAGGGTTAGGGTTACTGTATAAGATAACAATATAGGCAAAACTTCAAAAACAATGTCCACTCTGAGTTAAAGGTAGAGCTTAGTGAATCCCTGTATTTGACCTGGATGTCAGAGTCACTCACAGCTGTGCAGCCAAATCATTTTTCACATTCATTTTCACTCACATACAGTATTTGAAAGGAGAGCAGCAGCACAGTACACTTAAGAAAGGACTGGTATTTGATCAGCTTTATTTTAGCAGATACCAATCCTTTCAAAACATGCCCAGATCAGCCCCGATACCAATCCTTAGGCAGTCAGTGATGCTGGGAGTGACAATAATCACCAAACACGAACAGCAGTCACTAGCCGTGTTTCCATAAAGGTATTTCTATGAAGTATCTCTATTTCTAGAAGTATTGCATTAGAAAAGCTGTATGGAGATGGCCCAGAAAAGTTTTGATGCTCACTTGAGGTGGTTTTGCCTTTGTTGAAAAAGAGTTAATGTGCTAAATGAGATATGAAAATGCCCTTGCCGAATAAATTCTGACATAGCGAACATTTAACTCAACATGAGTGATCAGCTGTTTTTGCTGAACCATTCCACATTAATTTGTTTTCATCTCCGGAGGGCATGAAACATGGCTAATACTAGCGGACATGGCAGAACAATTAAAACTTGCCCAATAGAAACAAAATTCGTTAGTAAATTAGTTAGATGGCCAAGGCGACTTGTGTTGTTTCCAGTCCACAACCTGACTACTTCTTCTACTGTTTCTGGCGAATCATAGCCATGCATAAAGCGCAGCCTATACAACCAACTTTTGACTAAACTACGCTTTGCAAAGAGCCTAGTTTATTCTCTCCAAACCAGTTAATGGAAACTAATCTGTCTAATTCAGATTTTTTGCGAAAGTTCGCTTGATAATTCAACGGAAACACGGCTAATGACACTCGCCTGGGACGTTCTGTCACCACAGACCTCCAAAGATTCTTTATTGTTGTGCCCTGAGAACAGGCCTGCTCTCAGATCAGCTTGGTGGAGTCGAGTTCAACAACCAATATAACTTGTTCACTTGCACTAGCTGTAAAATGGAGAAGTTGAGGAAGAAGGGTATGGTAATACAATGTGAACATACAGACCAGAACATAACATGGCTGAGTGTGTGCTAACTAAGGACTGAACCTGATCTCCCGCTTGCTGCTCTGTTGCACTGTAGACGCTGTGTCTTTACTGTGGACTAGTGCTGACCACAGACCAGCCCAGGCAGATGTATAAGACCGTTGTTCTACATTAGAGAGTGGTTCTGTGTGTCTGGGAAGGCAAATGGACAAAACAGTTTGGGTGTTGTGTTTCAAAGAATGCAGAACTATCAGAAAGGAAGGAAACAACAGAGGATAACACACAGACTCAGTAGCATTACTGTTGTATACCATAAACTAGTCTGACATAGTATCATACAGTATGGTACTATATTTCTGCGCTCTGCTATAAACATTTTTGCCTAACTTGTGTGTTGATTACTATGTTGTTTTTATAGGTTTTTGGTCTCTAAATGAATGAGAATGTCAAAGCCGAGTATATATGGGGTGCCCTGGTAGGGTGTGCGTCCCATGTACAGTCCTTACCAGCCTCCCTTTGCTGCATATCATCAACTCTCTCAAATTCAAATCCAGATGAGCTTTACTGGTATGACAGATCAGAAGCCTATATTGCCAAAGCAGCACAGTACTCTCTCTCCCACCTTTCCTGTCTGTCTTCAGCTGTCTCTGTCTAATAAAGATAAATAAAATAAAAAGTATATATTTTGGTGCTCAATGCAAACACGCCTGCAGACTTTAAAGTTGTGAGAGACAAGCCTGCCTCTTTGTATCTGTATGTTTTAATGCATCATGAGACAGTTAGTGAGGTTGCAGGGCTGCACTGTGGTTCCTGATCCCAATACCACGGGGCAGCAGCTGGGTGCCCAGATGGGGCCAGATCCAGATCTGGGTTGGCAGGGTATAGGTGAGCATATGAGAGGGGGGACAGCAGTAGCAATTGCCTGCACCTGGTCCCTCCTGAGCACTGTTAACCCTCTTCTCACTTTTTCTGCTTCTATCTGTTTCATTGATGTCTTTCCAACAGAATTTTCTTTGTTGCACTTCAACCTGCACTCATTCCTCTTTTTTTCTCATCTGTGAGCGTTTTTACTCTTTCTCATCATGCCACTCACTTTCACTGATACATTCCTGTGCAGCCCACCTGTTGGAAGAATGGTCCAGTGTGTGCAAAGTCCCCCCCCCCCCCCCCCACACACACACACATACACCTTTCCTCCATGGGTTTAGCTGGGAACCATCAGCATTAAACAAGGCTATACTGGCCTCACGACCTTTTAACCTTGACCCACACAGCATCTACCCACATCATTCCTCTGTTTCAGACACACACACACACATGCAGTACACCCAGCTGAACAGAGATCCATTGTCAAACATTTCACAGCAAATCTCAGCCTGTCCACCCCCTACCCCACACACATACTGTACACACAGTTCCCCCCTGCCATAAAGTACAGAGCCAAGCCTCCAAAACACAACAGTGACTGTTCCCCAATTTGCTTCCCGCCCCTCCCCCTGAATTAGACACACATAGACACTCCCTCTACAGAATGTGAGGGGGAACACTTCATTCATCACATCATTGTAATTGGGGAAGTTGCTAATTTCTTCACTGCAGATAGTACTGAACTTCTCCAGCATTAGCTGAGAACCAATGCAATCTGCCATTTCTACCTGATTATATTGCCTTGTAGTATCCAAAATGGTCATGAACCAATTGGCAGCAATTGGCAATTCAGCTCATTGGACTGAAATCAGAGCCTGTATTTAGAGTGGAGATGTGATGTTTGTATGTAAGGCAACCATAAACCAGATTATGACCAGAATTGAAAATAGTACAAAGCACCTTCACCAAGTTCAACCCAAAACAAATCGAACATTGACAAAGTGTCAGCGGGCTACACCTGAGGTCAGTTTATGCATCACATGCACCAAATGTATTCAACAACCCCATGAATGAGAAAACAAGCTCTGTATTTCACTCAGAGCGGAGATGCAGCAGAGAAAGAGAGAGAGAGGGACAAGCTAATTTAATGATGCTGACAAGCTGTTAGGCATTACACATACGCCCACAGCTACAGCTGTAACAGTAAAAAAACATGTGCAGATAACAAGTATATGAGATAGGACAAGATGAGACTTAATTACTAAAGAAATCTAAAGGTGACATTAAAAAAGATGTCTACAATAGGCTATATACATACAATACCTGTACATATTTGTGCAAAAGATATCCAGTGGTGCAACTCTGACAGCCATGTTGTGTGAACTGCAGTATATATAGTGTATATATGTACACTGCAGTTCGTACAATTTATGAATTGACGTTGCTTTTCAGCACGAATCCATCAGACAGCAACCACTAAAGAGGGCTTATTAGAGTGTTGCAGGGAAGACGTATTTTTGTATTCAAACCCAGAAGTTAGCATCGCCCTGGTTCCTTCCACTAAAAGCCAGTGGGATTGTTCCATGGGATTTTGGATCATTGCAGAAAATAAACTCTGTGGCAAACAAAAGTTTATGATTCTTACATGTTTTGTTCAGCAAGATAATCTTCACTAATGAACACCACTTTTAGGATTTTTGAGGCGTAAATGGAATCACCAGAAGTAAAAAGCTAATGTTAGGCTATAAAGGAACTACACCACGGTCGCATTACTTCAACGTCAACACCACTAAGCTTCACTTTGAAGAGAATATAGATAGATATAGATATATAGACTGATAGATATAGAGTATAAACACAACAAGGCTGTAAAGGCGGACTAGTGAGTAGATGACTTTCCGTTTTCGGCATGAAGACGTTAATGTCCGTGACAACCTCTGTTGTCTCATTTAGCCACTTGTTAGCAACCGCCTTTTTGAAGACATGTAAAAGCTTCCAAATTCACGAGTGGGGTATCTACTGACGTATTTTATGTTGTAGAACAAAACGTTGAAATCTCTTCAACTTGTGTTAACCACAGACCTTATTTCAGGCATCTAACCAAAAACCCATTCAGAAAACCCATTGACCTCCAGACGAGGGAACTGGAAGAGTAAAAATGCTGACTCATTTCCGGGTTTTAGGACTCATTCCTGCAGCACTCTATTGTCATTTAGTCACTGCCCTGTTTTGTGTAAGACACGTCAGAAATCAGTGTAACAAGAATGAGCAGAACATGGCCCAACTCCAACTGCCAGTTCCTAGTCTTGCATACTTTGAATTGCGCCTTACAGGTTAGTTATTTACTGAGTTGAATTCTCGAGGAGGCAAGCCATTAAATTAGCTAAATGAAATCATGACGTTGTTTTTTTTGAGCCGATATATTCATCAAATCGCCTGACCCTAACTCAGATGCTCACTACATCTTTACTATCTACAGGGTTGCTGTTGGGTAGGTAGCCATGAACTAAGACCCTCCCCTGGAGGGGTCAGTAGCATTTCCTACAAACAATCAATCAATCAATATGGAAGTGCCACACAAGCTGATATTATTGCTAAATGATGAGAACAATTGACAAAGCTCTATGGAAAGAGGTATAAAAGCAAGGAAATAGTCCTGAAGCTTCTCATTGTGCTGTATCAATACTTCATGCATTACTAAAACAAGTCTTTACAGAGCAAACAGGCCTATTCTGAAGTCCAGTATCTGCTGTGAAAGAGAAATGCCACTGTTTTACTCATGTGATCAAGTGAAGTGAAACCAGCACAAACTAATTACCACATAGGGCCTACTGCCTGAGCTAAGGGTAAAATTTGGCAGCTTGATACAGGACATATAAGGCAAGAGGAGCCTGCTCGACTGAACACACAGAATCTGATGGGGGGGGGGGGGGGGCTTAGATAACCCAGACATTTGGATTGTGGCAAAGTACAATGGCTATACTAGACTATACTAAACATGTGAGTTCATGTGCAATACAGACCATGATCATGAACAGTGTGATGAAACTGTTCAGTCTGTACAGTCACTTCTTTTAATAATAACACCAATGTAGTTTTGGTGGCCAAAGGACCTTGTAGCATATTTCTAACTCTTTCTACTTGGCTTCAGTCTAGGGCTGTCACTTCTTATAGGCCTTTTTCACAAAAGGCATTTTGACATGTCACAGTTGAAAAAGCACAGGTGTAATTAATCTGATTAATGTCCAGGGTTTCTCCAAGAAACGGTGTTAGGCCCGGTGGCAAGTATCTTTTGATGGGTAAGTGAAAGCAAGCAAAGTGGTATTGCACTATACAGTCTCCAGTGACTCTGCTTTAAGTAACGTTCATGTTATCGATATTTGGCTGTTCTTAATATCATTCATTTTAATTTAATGCATTTCTTTTGTTGTTGTTGAAAACACAGCATTCCAAGACTGTACATTGTCAGATTCTTGGTAAGACCCTGCTATAGTTGTATTAGTTGGTTTTTTTTTAAAAGATACTTGCCACCGGGCGTAACAACTTTTCTGGGGGGAAACCCTGCATGCTAACTGGGCCATGACACAATCACACAGTAATAAGCTGTGAATACTATGATAACCAGAAAATAGAGCTATTTTCCACTCCAAAACTAGTAACAGCTCTCATTAATATGCTTTGTTAAGCACCTTCCATGCTGATCATGAATGGGAAGAGCAGGAAGATATTTTATGAAACATGGCATCATTTCTGAAAACATTTTTCTCCACTGAGAGAAGACTAACAGCTACAATGTGCCTTCTGTCACTGACTGTGCATATGTGGGCCAGCATATGGAAATACATGCATTCCAGCCCCATTTTTCATTGTCTCTCTGCCCACCCACCCATACCTCATCTCTGCAATGGGGGGGTGGGGGTAAAACTGCCACAGAAAATAGAAAATATATGTGCGGCATTCCCTGAAATCATAGAGAAATCAAAAAAGGGGGCTGCGTTGAAGACATGACTCTGAATTTGTTTAACCAACCGCAAGTTATTGGATTAGATTTGTGTTCTTGAACGTACCACGTGTCTTCCTCTGCTTTCAAATAAAAACAGTGCACTTGAACTCATCACCTATTCATGGATTAACATTTTGTGGTTGAAAAGCCGGCAGCTTGCACGTTTTGTGTCGATCTTGGGGAATCTGACAAGTTGCATAAGTGCATTGACAAGTACACAAGAACATCTGCACACAGTTCCCAAGACTTAATTAGTTTAGTTACATTGATGCTGGGATGTAGTGTGAAAACTTACTTTAACTGACACTTATCCCGTGACTATGATGCAAATATAGGTTATGAGGCTTCAACGAAAAAACAACATTCTATTATGTCCTGCTTAAATTCAGTAAAGGGTTTGTAAAAGGTTGTTTGCGTTATGGAGATGCCATATGCTAAAATTCAGATTAACACCTGGAAGACAAGCTTATGTGTATTGGGTTGTTGCCACCAGAGAAAAATAATGCAATGTATACACAATATAATGAAATAAAACGGACAATACTTTCAGTCATGACGGACTATATTCAGTATATTCAGTTTGGACTTACTTCAGTGTCTGAGTGAGGTGGAATTCCAACAAGGCAAAAAGCAACTCCATTCATTGGGTTCTCGGCGTCTGCTGTGTGTAAACCCAGAGCACAAACGGTTTCAATCTAATCCGCTGTCAACATTGTGGACAGTCGGTCGCCTTTCCTCCCAAATTGTGTCGCGAACGTCCCGCCTCTCCCGCCTTCTCTCTAGAACGTAAACAGTCCCGCCGCCGCGAGCAGGGTCACGCGGCCATATTAAGACACTGGCGAGTTGGGCTTCAAAATAAAGGCATAAAAGAGCTCGCCTGTGGATTAAAAGAGCTCAAGCATAACTCTATACAGATTTAACTAGCGAGTGGTCCATTAAGGGCATTGGGGCGCCGCCCCTCCTGCAGTTCCAATTGTGAAATACATATTTGAATGAAAAATCGTTAATGTTATTGTTGTGATCTAGGGCGGAAAATCTATATAGCACTAATATTATATATTAATATAATATGTTATACAAACAGTCAATGTACCCTCCATCCAAAGCTGTGTTCAAGTTGTTTGATAACAGGATAAACATTATACAATGCATTGTTTTGTTTTTCCAGTTTTTTTGTGAATTAAAAAAAAGAAATCCACATGCTTTCCGGTTTTCGTCTTTCTTCTTTCGGCTATGAACAGAAATTAAAAGCTAAAAACTACTTGTTTTTCTCTTATGTTGTTATATTATCTGTCCCTGCTGCATCTCTACAAAAACATTACTACTACAAAAAAAAAAATGTTTTCCAATGTTTCAGGCCGCCAAGTAATATTTTGCACGTGGTGATACTAGTTGATCACTACATGTAGGGACTAAATCTAGACCTCTGACAATCTTAAATTCAAGTTTAAGTTTTTTTATTGTCATGTACACAAAAATTACAGTGAAGCAGTCATTTGCAATGAAATTCTGAGATCTCAGGCTCCCTCCAACTGTTCTCATGCAGATATATATTAAAAAATATATATAAATGGAACAAAATCTAATAGAATCTGAAACATAGGAATAAAATATATATAATATAGTCTGGTCAGTCAAAGTAAAATGTATAAACTGTAATGTAAACAGGTTGTGCAGTAATGTAGTAAGTGTATACATAATGAGAAGTGACAGGTCTCTGAGCTTGATGACAAGCTTGGAGGGGACAGTGGTATTGAATGCTGAACTATAGATCCAGGTGGGAGAGGGCAGTGTGAAAGGCTAGGGTCCAGTGAGTCAGGAAGAGAGGAGGTGATGAAGGTTTTGACTAATCACTCAAAGCACTTCATGACGGTGGAGGTGAGTGCTACTGGGCAGTAGTTTTTCAGGCAGAGGGTTTTGGCCTTTTTGGGGACAGGGACAGTGGTGGTCTTTTGGAAACACGTGGGGACTACAGACTGGAGCAGTGACAGTTTGAAAATGTCTGGGAAGACATCTGCCAGTTGATCTGCACACACCTTGAGAGCTCAACCCAGGATGCCATCAGATCCAGGTGCCTTGCATGGATGAATCCTTTTAAAGGACCTGCACACATAGTTAGACTCCACTTTGTCCATGTAATGTTTCTTTGCGCTGCTAATAGCTCTTCAGAACACATACTTGGACTTCCTGTATTCATCAAAATCACTGAGTTGTAAGCGTCAGTCCATGCTTTAAATTTGGCACAGACTTCCCCATTAACCCAGGGCTTCTGATTTGGGATGTCTGTACAGTAGTCCTTGGTACAACATCGTAGATGCATTATTCGATGTAGCCAATGACTTCATCCATGTATATGCTAATGTTGTTGTTCCTGAAACGGACAGAGGCTTGTCTTGTCCTACATACCTCAAGTGAGCACATCTCTGGACTCGCTACAGTTCGCCTACCGTCCCCAGGTTGCACGGCAATGAGCAAGGGACCATCCTGTTGCCTCTTTTGTTCGCTTAATATTCCTCAGACTTTCAGTACAACTCGGAGTCCTGTCATCTGCAGAAATTCTCAGACTCTGCAGTAGTTGGGCGTACCAAAGGTGGACAGGAGTCCGGGATCTGGTTGCCAGCTTTGCTTAGTGGTGCAGAGGGAACCAACTACTCCTAAAAGTAACCAAAACCAAGACATCAGGAAAACAAGGACTGCTGTTGACCTCATTAACATTCTGGGAGAGGAGATGAAGGTGGTAGACAGGGTCCTTGGAGTTCATCTTGACAACAGACTGGACTGGAAATGAAACATAGAGGTTTACAAGAAAGGACAGAGCAGACTCTATTTCCTGGGTCCTTTCATGTGTGCAACAAGACATTACAGATCTTTTATCAGTTTGTAGTTGCCAGGACAATTTTTTTTGCTGAAATTTGCAGTGCCAGAACCCCAAGCTCATGACCATAGGTGAGGGTTGAAACACAACCCAGAACAAGCAAGCCAGAACACAAACTGAACAAACTCATCAGAAAGGCCGGGTCTGTTCTTGGAATTACCCTGGAGCCGTTAGAGGTGGTGGAGAATAGCTGCACAACTGTTGAGCATGGTTGGTGTCTGTGTGGTGGAATGTACACCGCTGTGAGAGCGACCAATGTAAACTCCCTTGGGAGATAATAAGGATGACATTTGATAAGGTTCTCTAGGTTAGGAGGACAGTCCACAGAAATGATCAGGAGACATCTGCCTGACCTTGCTCTTCCCCAATTGTATTGTCAAGGTCCACTTGAAGCACAACACACAATGTGTCAACTTTACTAACATTTAACTACAACCATAATCTTTCCTAGTCTGGAAACCAGATAAATCTGCTCTGGCAAATTCACCCCTGCCGACAACTGGAGGAGAAATCTGGTCTGGGACCTTAGTCGTTACCGATGGTCAGCCCAGATTATCTGGTAATGTGAGGGGTTTACAGATCCAGTCTTAAACCCCCCAAACTGCTCGCAGACTCATCAGGCCACCCCAATAATTTCAAATATGTTTGATATTTAGGAGTTAAAATCTGGATCATTACGTCAGTACTTTCCGAGCAGGACCACAATAGCCAATGAGTCTATTCTAGACAAGTCCAGGAGCAGCTGTTGGTGTTGCCAAGCAACGGTGGCCCTTGAGGCTAACGTTAGCTAGCATACTACTGTTGACAGATAATAAATTGACAGTTCAATCTCACCTCCAGTGCTCGCTGAAGAATAGACAACCTGTGTGGACCGTGTTTTTCTCACTGCAAAGCATTAGCCTACTACAGCATGCTGTTTAACCACGTCAGACTCCATTTTGTTTACATCTGCTTCCCCATGAGATCACATGAGGTGGTGCATTTCTCAATCTGGCACAATAATCTTAATATTCTGTAGCGGCGCATGTTTGAGATTAGAGAAAAGAACATCTGTGAAGCTTCTCTTATGGGCGTGATGCAACCCGATTCCAAATAGGTTAGGATTTTAAAACTCCTGTAGTCTTAGCCCGGCATAAATCAGTCTGCCTTTCTGTATGACTGTGTGCTGTGTTATCGAATTTAGTAAGAGAATTATCATGCCTAAAGGAGTGTGTGTGTGTGTGTGTGTGTGTGTGTGTGTGTGCTCATGGTCAGTGAAGCGAGAGACACAGCCCCAATGCTGATGTTGGCCGGCAGCGCCCTCAGGACAAAGGAAAGAGCATGTGCAAACATGTACATACACTTGCACACACTGAGTCATTATGTAATAGCAGGACATAGAATCATAGAGGAGAAAGAGAAGAGAGAGAGAGAAACAGGTTAGATGTACACTCTCATACACCCTCTACTGGCCTTGCACTGCTCTCACAGACACACACACTCAAACACACACGTCACGACTACCAAGGGAACTCCTAATGAAAATTGCTTCCTGTGCAAAGAGCTTCCCATAATGAAAATAAATCACACACAGGCAAAGTTGAGTCTTTTCAGGGAATTTGACTTGGCTGACATCCCTTCAACAAGCCATACTGTAAGCTGATGTGGACAAACCATCCAATGTGTACTTAATGATGGATGAGAAGAAGGTGATGTACAGAATGAATAAATGAGTGTCACTGAGAAAATATGGGGTACCATTCCTGATCAATGCAAGATTAGTGCGGATTAGTTTTAATCAGTAATTTCCATCCTGCTGTCTTACATCACTTTTGACATGCAATCACACATCATGGACCACAGGGGGACAGTTAAATTCTGTTATGTAAGCACTGGTCCAATTTTCATCAGCCTACATCAATCTGACATCGTGATGTCAGATTGGGATTTTGGATACTGAAGTTTAATGGTGGTTTAATTTTTTATCATGCTTTTGAGCACCAGGCAATTTCTTCAACTTCAATCCTACAACTCACAATTGGCTACTTAGGCTAATAAGCCTAAGTGTTGATATACAGGGAGTTATAAAGGTGACTGATATGGGGTTATTGAAATTGTGGAAAAGCTCTGAAACAGTATCTTCTATCATGGAGCACAAAAACAACATTTTTTGAGGTTTAAATGGCCTACTATAGACACCGATTCTGTTTGTGATTTTCATGGGTAGGCACAGCCTTGGAGGGGAGGAGAGTCTGGTTTGGGGACCTCAGAATTGCTTCACTTCTCTTTGCAGATTATGTGGTTCTGTTGGCTTCATCAGACCATGACTTGTAGAACACTGGTTGGCAGTCGAGTGTGAATCGGTCAGGATGAGAGTCAGCACTTCAAAGTCTGAGGCAATCGTTCTCTACCTGAAAATGGTGGATTGCTAACTCAAGGGTTTACAGAAGCAAAGTACTCAAGTATCTTGCATGTCTTGTTCACGAGTGAGCAACTGAATCTAATAGTATTGCCCACCAAAGACTCCAAACCAACATATCCTATCCCGAACAGAAGTGAAACAATTAGAAAACATATCTACGGCTCAAATAGATTTTTGTGTTTCCTTTAGTTGCTTCCCTTCTTATTCTTCCCATCTTTATATACTGCCTTTGTTTTGGGAATTCCTGCTCGGTTGGTCCCATGTTTGTCTTTTTTAAATCCAAATATTACCCCAAATGTGGATGAAAGGATTGAGGATTAATTGGAATTACTGTATCTGATCTTCCATCAGAGGAGATTAGCAGCAGTTATTGATGCCAAAACATCCCTAAACAAAGGGCATCCAAAATGTTCTGTTACCAAGAATCACCGTTAAGGACACAGCAGCCCTTAATTCTTGATCCTAACACCCCTTTGCTCCAATAAAAACAAGGCTGGTAAGGATTTAATCTAGACATTGTGTTGGAAAGTGATGATTGTCAGAATGTGGAGGGAGGAAGGTGACCTGTGTGTGTGTGTGTGTGTGTGTGTGTGTGTGTGTGTGTGTGTGTGTGTGTGTGTGTGCAGGGGGGATTCTGTGGAGGCACTAATCTGGCCTTGTTCTGAAAAGAGTTTCATCCCCACTGCAGGGGGCCTGTGGAGACATCCACGTCCTCCATCATCCCCCAGTCTCTCTCCTCATGTACCCTGTGACCTCCTGTCAGTTAACCCTCTGTCCTGGTTCCTGCTACAGAGGCTTTGCAGTCACAAATCTCCCTGTGACCACGTTTGGTCTAATGTAGAGCTGGATGTGTGGAAACACAATAAGTAAAGTGGAGTCTGATGAGTTTGTCATTTCTGTGACATACATATTTCAAGGTTACCCCCAGTGCTATTCACACCAGATATATGGTAATGTCGCATATATTTGCAATTTTTATTGTGTTACCTATTTGTAGCAATTTACTAACAAGCTAACCCAGATAAATAAACTACTGTAGCCTCTTTTTAATTTTACTCTGAACTTCCAGAAAAGGTGGCATTGGAGACATTTTGGCACTATGTTGCCACTTTTGGTATAGTGTACTTATTTTCGCCGAATGGGAGATATTGTAACTGTTAGAAATTCTAAATTTCTTACTACTAGGAGGCTTTTGCGATCAGGAAAGGCAAGTTATAGGTTTGAAAACATTGAACTTTGGACCTCAAAATGGCCGACAACCCTAACCCTAACCCATTAAGTAAGTCAGCTTACAGCCTTTTCAATTCCTACGCATGGTCTTCTTCCCAAGTACACTCCCCCCACTTTTGTGCCCTTGCCTCTGACTCCTCATCCAGAACTCCCTGTCCTCACCTTCACAACCACATTTACAGCTGATCAGAAACAAGTTACGCTACTGCTTTCACCCAGCAAAGATTTAAGTTTCCTTAACAATATTATGAGAGTTACATCTGTTATAACTAGAAATCATTTCTATATCAAGTTGAATTATCTAAAAACTATAGTCCTTAATTATAAGATTAAAAACACACATGTTCACTCTTACCTAACCCCATAAATGAATGACGAAAACATTCAACAGCAACTGACCATAGAAATGAACTTTCCTATGAAGTAATATATAACATATAATATAATAACACATAGTATAAATTATGGTGTAGTAAGTATGATATGATTGCTTTTGCAATTATATGATTGAAATATTTTTATCAATGGAATCTATTGGTTGCAAGCTGTAAAACCATTCAACAAAAATGATTTTCATGATGATGAAAAATAATTTTTTGAATAAAAGAAAAACACTAAGTAACAAAACATATAAAATAGGATAGAAATAATCTTTCAATTCGTGTTCTGTTATGTTGGGATGCTGTGGCATGGCAACAGAAAGGCTGGTGAGTGTGTGTGTGTGTGTGTGTGTGTGCGTGTGCGTGTGCGTGTGCGTGTACGTGTGCGTGTGCGTGTGTGTGTGTGTGTGTGTGTGTGTGTGTGTTTGCATGTTGGGGGAGGGTGGGGGACACACCCATCTGTCTATTTACAGCAGCATGGGGAGATTTCGCTAAATATCTAATCCATCTAATCCTCACCACTGAAGCTATGGATGGAAAATGCAGTGGTGCAAACTGACCACTAGAAGGCGAGCTAACTGCTGATGAAAGGAGAAAGATTGTTCTTACAAACAAAGACGGAGGAGTTACGGTAAACATGTAAGGAAGAGTTTGTGTACAAGTGGTGGATGAACAGACAGTGCAGTGCAAATATATAATAGATGTCATGTATACACACACTTGAAACACACACACTACAGCTCCCCTACAAGTGTGTGTGATAGTACGTGACCTCTCCAGCATCAGTGGTCCAGTTGTGTTGGAGCTTTTTCTGCAGGGATGGGCTGTCCTGGCCCAGTCACATGTAAATTGCTGATTCAATTAGAGCTCTGTGCCTTCAGAGAGAGGCTCTACTTTATAGAACCATCACCTCACATCAGTGTCATTCGCCTGTAGCCACAGCAGGACCACACACAGTCAGAACTCCGGACTTCATGTACTCTACGGAGTTAGACGCAAATGACAAGTTTCACCAAAGTTCAATAAAGTTACTCTAGGTGACAGTTTTTGTCAAAATACTCTAAATCGCAAAGTGGGAGTGACTCAGAGAAGGGTCTCATCTCTTACCATGGACATGCCTGTCACTTCTCCACTGTGTCACAAGTGACACATAATATGTTAAGAGAGATTTCCAAACTGTCCCCTGAACAGCAGTAAGTAAATATTCTGCTGACTGCTGGACTGATCATATTTGAACTTCTGACTTGCTTGTCTCTTTGGTATATAAAACACAGAAACAGTTGGGTTGCTGAAAATGAGAATGCTGTATAGAGTTTATAATGTAATGTATTTACTGCACTAATCAATATTTTTATATTAACAATAGGTCAAATGACTATGTGTATTGTAAAAGGTGTCACTTGTAGCATTGAACTCACAGAGAATTATCACCAACCTCGCAGTTCACAGCAACAAGATGGTGTTGATAATATGGTCAGAATTTTAACATTAAACTCGACATCTGGGAAACATTGTCCATCAACTTTGATCACGTTTGAGCACCAAGCATCATTGATGTGGAGTCCGCTTCATCTCATCTTGCTGGAGTCTTGCATTTGTCGGGGTGGGCCGTGGTCCGAGTGCAACAGCTTGATCAGGGATGTTGTGATGGAGCCGGGTCTCTGTAAGATGAGCGCACAACAGCCTCTGATATCCCTTTGCTGGGTTAGTCCCATTTCATCCATTCCATTTTCCTGGGACCGGAAATGAGCCAGGATTAGGCTGGATAGTGGGGCAGCCTTAGGTCCAAACTGGGTTAGCTCATCCTGGCTCTATTAAGTCTCAAACAGACACCTGACCATCAGAGGAGCAGCAAGTCCCCCCGTTTCATCAATAGGAAGAATATATTTAATCCTCACAGAGAGCACATGTCAATCTCACAAAGCACAGGCCCACTTACCATTACACAACAGCCTTAATCTCCTGGTGAGCTCCCACTCACATGTGCATGACCATACACTAACACACACATACAAATGAGTCTTATCTGGTCTGCGTTGCATCCTGTCACACATCTTTAACATGAATTGATGCACTGCATCGCCTGCACACCAACTGAACACATTACTAAGCACTCAGGTCTTCATGGTGCAAAGATGGCAAGTGGTGTCAGGATTAATTTACTTTCTAGGCTCCTGCTTGGACTGTTGCTGCCAACTGGGCTTAGTTACCTGAAGTAAACCTACTGCTACTGTTCATTGAATGTAAACTGGGGTTTTGCAGAATTATTCAATGTCAATGTTATTTTCATATTTGAATAAGTGTTAACATCACACATCTGTCCCAAACATATGGGCTAGTAGATGCCTTCTACACCTACTTAGGTAGACGTAGGTTCAGGAAGCTGTTATCACCCATTTATTTCAGTGAGCCAATGCGGCGTGTTCAGGTGACGTAGTATAAAGAGCGAAAACGTCCATGTAAGGAGGTGGCTGGGGTGGATGGATTGGTCAAACACCGGACTTTCACCCAGGAGACCAGGTGTCAAAGATGACTCATTTAAAGTTCTAAGTTACGCACGTGACACACGTGACTCAGGTGATCTTTTCCTAACCTTAACCAAGTATTTTTGTTGCCTAAACTAAAGCCTTCTGAACCTACTAGGAGGTGTAGCAGGCCCCTTCTAACCCGTATCTATGAGGCCGATAACTACTGATAATACACATTAAATCGAGTAATAACATTCCCATCGGGTGGTGTTCTGGCCATTCCGATGTGGGTAATAGATAAACATCGAGCAGAGCAATCACAAACAGTCTGTCACAAGAGTCTGTGAGAGTGTTGCTGTGGTTTGTAGACTGGTAGTGTCATCTTATGCTTGACATAGTGATGGCGCACCACTACAACAATGACTTCTGCATTTCAAAACACAGTGCATCAGTGTTCGGTTAAGTTTAACTCTGACCTGCGAGTCTACGTCAACTGCTAGCAGTTTGCAATAAAACATGAATCCGATCTGGGTATCTCACCGTACCTGGCCTGACCCAAAACTGATCAGATCCTCTATAGGCTGGAAACAATCCAAAATTGTATTGCAAAATGTAATGATAATTATGAACCTAGCAATAAAAAGGGAAAAGTTAAGTCAGGTATTGTCACGTTCAGACATTTACCAATAAACAGGCAAGAAACCAAAATAATTGTATTTCCCAAAATGTTAAAACTATTTCTGTAAGAGACTTTTCTAAAACTCCAGTTCACAACATGATGTCAAAGGAGGGTTAGGGTTAGGGTTACTTCTACGAGGGGAAACATGACTGAAAGATGACAGGACACTAAAGAACCGCATGACTGCTACAAGTCAACTGTTAAATCCTCTGGGGAGTACAACAATAAAGCATCTCTCCCAGATTATTGTTGGTCACAAAATTCACAAACTCAAGTTATCCAGTTACCAGCTACCAGCAACTGTTGTTGCCAGCATGGATTATTAAGAGAGCCAGACAGCTAGCCTGGCTGCCATCTTGTCCCAGTGACCAATGGTGGAACAAAAGAACTGCGACCCAAAAAGCATTTTTGCCTAAGATTGCCATTATAAAAGGCATGCCTGTAAAACAGTTGACATCTCCAACGGTAAAACAAGGTCAATTACTCTTTGTATTATGACCTTTTAAACCAGAAGCAAACCAGAAATCGGTAAGCTACAAGAAGAACCACTTCATTTATATGTGGAGGGTGAAATCAAAGAGCATACTAGAGAGATCAGACAGGCCACTTGTACTCTTTAACCGGACATATTATACACACCCACACGGAATATGTTCTCTTTGCAGGACCCTCGGGAGGTGCACTCTGGAGGAAACCTATTATCAGGTCAGGAGCAAACACACACACACACCACCACCACCACAGAAATAAGGCTTTCATCATTCTATTTAAAGCTCTGATACAGCTGAATGAACTAGAGCGGAGCAGAAAAACAGGCAAACACACACACACACACACACACACATCATTACACAACCTCACAGCCGATCCCCATGGAGTTGTGTACGTGTGTGTGTGTGTGTGTGTGTGTGTGTGTTCATGTGTCATAGCACAGATGGTACAATCAGCCGCTGCAGGTGTGAGCCATGGCAGCACGCTGATGATGTCATATATGAGCCCAGCATAGACTGTATATAAAGATGGCCGACGCATCTCCGCCACAGACTGTATATAAAGATGGCCGACGCGTCTCCACTTCCTCCCACTGTACAAACATGAAGCCAAACTCTCCTGGATACGGCCGCTGCCATTTAGCGCTGGTGACGTCATTTGGAGCCAGAGTCTGCGCAGTGGTGATCAGGGGATGGAGTCACTGTGTCAAGGTCCCGCCCATACACCCGCACAACCCAATCACGAGCACACCACAGTCAATCATGACGTCTTTTCTAATTAAAACTAAACTTATTAGAAAAATGAACACTTGAACAAACATCAGTGTGATAAGAACTACCTGAAATGACAGAAACCATCTTTGGGAAAAATTTGATTTGTACTTTTTTTTTAGTTTGGCCCATGTCCCATCCGCTAACATGGAGGGGGCGGGGCTTATGACCTATACTGCAGCCAGCCACCAGGGGGTGATCGAGACGTTTTGGCTTCACTTTTGGGGAGCTATCATGTCGTCCCTCTTTATATACAGTCTATGATATATACACATAGATACCGCATTGGCCGCTGCTGTTCATTATAGCGATGCCATATTGGTATGAGGAGGCTGCCCCTCCTAATGTATGTCTATCAAGGCCGAAGGTTCCTTGGTTTGTTACAAATACCAGAGATGTATGATACAGGACACTAAAAAAATTAAAATGCGTTTTACGCAAAATACCATATTTTGTAACAGTATATAATATATAATTAAAATTTCAATGTGGTGGTGGCAGTAGATGAAAAGTCAGAGGATCACCAAAGTTATTAGGAAAGATGAATGTCTGTACCAAATTCAGTGGTGATTCTTTCAATATTTGTCGAGATATTTCAGTCTAGATCAAAGTTGTGGATTGATTAACATCATCATCCCTTGGTCCACGCCTTTAGCATAGCTGAAAATATAAATCAGACTACCAAAAAAACAATTCCACAGCTGTAATTCAGTGGTTATCAATATTTTAGAATAATATAAATTTAGTTTTACTACAGCGGAATTCAATGGCAGTTCTCCAAATAGGAGAATGTTAGAATTACTACTGTAATCATACATTTCACTCTTCATTGTGTCCTTTCAGACAGCTACACACAAAGAAATCTACAGCAGCTGAAATCTGGACTAAATGTGATAAAACAGATCTGTCTGGGACATGAAAACGTTTAAGAAGCATGCAGTAATGGGGGAATTGTCATTACAATTTGTCACTCCCACCTGACATGCTGGTCTTTTTTGCCCCCCCCCCCCCCCCCCTTCAGTCAGGTCCGGTGCTGGGATGTTGATTACAAGCCCAGAAGTAAGAATAGCACGCAATGCTTTTGTGTCTCACTTCATATTGTTTCTGGCGTGTGTTTGTGCCTCTATGGTTTGAACTCAATAACAAACTTGATCACATTTAAAAAGAATTATCAAACAACCACAAAGCAAGATATTATTGTATGATTACTGTATATAGTAAGAGTGTGTTGAGTATCTTTAAAATGTTGGAAATGTGTGTATGTCCTTAAAACTAAACTCACACACTTGTATTTCTATTGTTATGAAAGTGGTAGGCTACAATGCAGTTTGTTTGTCTGTATACACCATTGGTAAGGCTTTCCACACTAGCACTGGTTGTTTGTTCATTTTAACACTGATGTTGTCCTAACTAGGACCTCCTGTGACCATGTTCTAGTTATGTGATTATGTTGTTTACATCTCATTTTTTTGAATGTCACATTTAATTGTCACTGTAAATGTTTTCTCCCGCAGGTACTGTCACCTGACAACTTTCATCTCAATACTTCATTCATGGTTATGTAGCTGACCTGTCTCCACACTTGAGAGAAAGGTCTGGCTCAACCCATTGTCATTTTGGGATGGGGTTGGAAAAATGTCTTTTTAGGCTTCAAGTCTATTTTACTCTGTTTTGTGCTCTTAACTTGTTGTGTATTGGACTCCGAGCGCTTCCAAAACATGAGTGTACGCACAGGAGTACCATGTCTGAACACATCCTATGGAGACGACCTGCTTCCACTTTGGCACCTGTGTAAACAAGGAGTAAGCGTCTGTTCAGCCACCCACAGTCAATATAGGTGTATTTTAAACATGTCCCAATCTTTCTCTAACCTTAACTCAGTAGATTTAGCTGCCTAAATGTAACCAAACATTAACTATGGTCGTGGCAGATCAGAAAAACAATATTTTCTTCTTTTCTTTCTGCAGGAAATGCAAATTTTCTAGTCTGTCTGGTTTCGGAAGGCACTGACAAATGATGTCATCCTGATAGGGGTGACAGATCAGAAAATACTCATATGGGTTGTTCTGGAAGACAATTACAAATGAATTGTTTTGTTGTTTAGGCTGGGAAACTTGTTGTCATTTGGAGGCCTTTAACTTGAATTGGTTCTAACATGTAAATAGTAAATGATCTCACTTATATCGCTTTTCAACCTTCGCGGTTCCCAAAGTGCTTTACAGCTAAGTGTCATTCACCCATTCACACACACATTCACACACCAATGGCAACCGAGCTGCCAATGCTTTTCAGAGTGCTCCACCTTCAGATGCATAGGATTTTTACAGAAACACAGAATTTTTGAATTCATACAAACATATGTACTATCTGTACAAATTAACAAGTCCAAACATGCTGTTGGTTTCAACCTAACAAAAGTGCCTATCCAAACACTCAAAACTGCCCTCGGTCCAACTTCCCTCTTATCGTCTTTGTTTCCTTTGTCATTCTGCCCGTCCCTCGGCTGGATGAGTCTGTGAGGGCAATGTACTCAATGAAATCCACATGCAAGGGCACACACTGGCCATTAGAGCACGAGTGACCAGTGTGGTGTAATTGAGAAAAGATATAAATGAGAAGTCCTTGGAGAGGCCTGGAGGCCTTCAGACGGCAGAGCTGCTGAGCTGGACTCACTGCAGAGGACATGTCACCTCAGTCTGAGTCACTTCAGTGAGTCATACAGTGAAGCTCATGTTGACCAAACCACACAAAGCCCTTTCCGCTGTTTCACGTAGAATACAGGATATGTATTTTTAAACCTTTATCTAGGGAGGGTTAAAGCATGCTTGCTCTTTTTCAGCTTTGCTACAGTTCAAACTGCAGTTTGACACGCGAGTTTTCTGAAGACTGATACTGATGGTTTTGGATCAATGGTGCTTTTATTTTAGAGCAATAATTAATACAGTTATATTTTCATGCTAAATAGAACAGTCAAACTGTTTCCATCAATGAGAGTAAAGTGAAACAGTAAATGGGGATTTGCCATCTTAGTAATTCATGCCCATGCTTAAATTCTTGAATAAATTGGCCAGTAGTCAATATTTTATGCCAATATTCAATACCAATACATTTTAAAAAGTAAACAGTTAAAGAAAAGCTCAAAATCGATGCATCTGGCGCCTACATTTACCACAATGCAACGCAAACCACCGACAGTGTGGACAGAGATTCAGGTGTGTGACGCTTGTAGCCTCAAGCAGAGATGAGACGTCATACTTTTTTCACATATGAAGCTATTAGTGTAAGTTCAAGCAGGAAGCCAACTGTCTTTCATCATCATCACACAACTACTATCCAATTATTTCACTGGGTTCTGTGTATGGGATTTCCTATCATTGGCTGCTCTTTATGGGGCTCTATTCCTACATTTCTCTCATAGGGTGATGCAGGGATGACATATTTTTTCTATGAGATTTTGGATTATTGCAAAAAAAAAACTCTGTAGCAAACAAAAGTTTATGATACTTACATGTTTTGTTCAGCAAGATAATATCCACTAATGAACACCACTTTTATGATTTCAGATTTCAGACTATGAATGAACTACAGCACGGTTGCAGTACTTCAACGTCACCACCACTAAGCTTCATTTTGAAGAGAATATAGATAGATATAGATATATAGATAGATAGATATAGAGTATAAACACAACAAGGCTGTAAAGGCGGACTAGTGAGTAGATGACTTTCCATGTTCGGCATGAAGACATTAATGTCCGCGACAACCTCTGTAGTCTCATTTAGCCACTTGTTAGCAACCGCCTTTTTTATGACACATAAAAGCTTCCAAATTCCCGAGTGGGGTATCTACTGACGTATTTTATGTCGTAGAACAAAACGTGGAAATCTCTTCAGCTTGTGTTAACCACAGATCTTATTTCAGGCATCTAACCAAAAAACCCATTGACCTCCAGACGAGGGAACCGGGTTTTAGGACTCCGGACTTTGTGCAGCACTCTATTGATGTGTGAAAGAGTTCCCCTTTAACACACAGACATGAGATTGATATCGATTTGATCATCTCACTTTTGGAAAGAAAGCAAATGACTGTCCTTTCTAAAATATTGAACTACTCCTTTAATACAACTTCTACTTGTATTTTGTCTTTTGTATTTACATGGAATCAGATCAATATATGTCATTAAAAGTTCAGTTCAGGTTAATGTCTCCCCATAGTCAACCAGTAATGAATATTCCAGCAGCCAAATGTGCATTACATGACTCATATTGTAATAAAAGTTTAATAATAATATCACTTGCTATCACTATCATTGGTATTAGTCCAGTCCCACCTGAAGACCTGTGTTTGTTTCACATATTGTTGGAAAGTTCATCAGTTTGAACTTGTCTGCTATTTGTTCCAGTAAACGTGTTTGTCTGTCCACAAGAGCAAGAGCAGGATATCCTGACGTTTCCACACACATACACACAAATGCACAACCTCCAAAAACACAATGCACCTTTCAGACTCCGGCCGACTACATAGTTTCTCCATTATCCTGCCGGACAGACTGAACTGTTCCACCCTAACAAACTCAATGCCTGCTCTATCTTAAAGGATACACTGTCGTCTATATCCACACACAATTAAGACCTTCCCATGCACTCTTTTTCTTACTGTCTGTCACCAAGTATGAAAAGACCAATCTCTGTCTCACAGTCTGCATAACACAGACAGAATACACAGCATCACTTGAGCCGACTGGCTAAAAATACACAACCTTCCTTTCTCTCAGAGCGATGCCCTCTCCCTCATAGCCCAAAATACTTGCCTCTTCATTTCACTGGGTTTTCTTTTGCACAAGTTACACTGCAGCCCCTCCCCTGAAAGCCCCCAAAATTACACTCCACCCTCTCCCCTATAAATTTTATGTGTCTTTGAAGCTCTTCTTCCTTTTACCCCCCAAAAAAACCTCTTTGGATGTATTTTTAACCCCCCCAAAAAATAAAACTACACTAAGTGTAATATGAAAATGCAGGGAAGCTAAGAAAGCAAGAACTTTTTGGCAGCGACTGTCAATGTTGGTACTGTGACTTGGTAATATCTAGTTTGTTATAGCATTTAAATTCCAACAACCTAACACTCATTTGTGATTTCTATTATTATTCAGCGACAGCGATGTGATAATCAAAATAGCGACTACTGCGGCCCTTGTGTTTCTCTCTTGAGAATGAGACCCTGTGTCTCAATGAGATTACCTGTTTAAATAAAGGTTAAATTTAAAAAAATTTAAAAAAATTACATTTCCTTACACAAAAAGTTTTGAGGTTTCAAATTTCAGTGCAACTTCGAGGCTCTTTAGCATTTGGTGTGCTTTAGAGGTTGAGATTGCCAAGTAAATTTGAAATGAATCGAATGACCACAAAGACAGTGACAGTCTGGAGGGCCTTTGGGGCCTGAGGATCTTGCACCCTGCCCACTTTTGTCCACTTGGTAATCCACATTACATTATTTTTGAGTAATGATGTACTCAGAAATTTAAAGATCGTGGATTGCCAGAGTGCTGCATCGCAATTATTTTTTCAAGCACTTTATTCCATTTACACCATGATTATGGTGTGGTTGTACAGACATTAAACCGACTGGGAAACAGATCGCTCACATTTTAGCTTTCTTCTGTTGATGCACTCACTTTGAGTTGTTCTGCATAAGAGCTGCAGGGATGCCTGTGCGTTGAAGTGAAATAACTCCAAAGGCTTTACTTTAGGAGTGTTTACACCTCTGTCACACACTAGATACAAAGAAAGGACAAGGGGCATGTTTTGGTCTGAGTGTGTGTTGATTGTATTCCAAACACGCCTGTTTGCTTGTGCACTCAAATACATGTTGGTGTGTGTGTGTGTGTGTGTGTGTGCCTCTCCTCACCTGGGCCATGGTGTTCAGTAGGACTTCAGCTGGCTCCTGGTCCTCAGCATGGCTTGTGAAACCTCAGGTTGGTCCTCGGTAGATGATGCTGGTTTTGTTTTGATGATGATGATGAGGTGGGGGGAGTTCACTTCACACACATACCTCGGTGTATCACTCGTGCCACTGGTGTGTTGCAAACCCACACGCTCACACACACACACCTCCTCCTCCTCCTCTGTGACAGCGCCGTCCTCTGAAGCGATTGCTCGTGGAAATACTGTACTCCTCTTCTTTCTTTTTTCTTCCCCTGCTTCTCACTATTCTTCCCTCTTCCTGGCCACAACTTGCATGTAATCCCCTCTTTTTTATTTTCAACTGACACAGAAGGAGAGAATATGTCTCAAGAGCTTGTATCCCTTAATGTCTGTCCTCCATGCTCCCGTCCTCCCTGCTTCAGTATCTGGTTGGTTGTAATCTGGGCTCACACCGCTCACCGCCTCTCCTTTCCCTCCTCCTCTTGCTTGCTCGGCTCTCTCTCTCCCTCTCAGCTGCCCCCCCCCCCCCTTCCCCCTCCTCCTCCTTCCTCTAAAACCCTCCCGCTTTTTCCCCTCCCTCAATGTACACAGCATTAGTGAAAGACAGAAGGGGAGGGGAGGGGTGGAGGATCAGAGGGATAGAGTATGTGTTTCTGTGTGTACCATGTGACCTTATGGTAGGATTCCTCCAGCAGCTGTCGCACTCATTCCTTCGTAGTGTTTCTCTGTGAGCTTTATACACATATTGATGACCAGTGTTGGTAAACTGTCAATGAAGCAGGGATACTTAAAACCAGCTGAGTTCCTGCTGCAAAGTGAAGCATAGAGAGAGCTCTATTGTTGTATACTCTAGGTCCCACCCTGACAAACTAATATGTCGAACAGACAAAGTTGCACTAAATCACTACATGTAATCAGAATCAGAATCAGAAATACTTTATTGATCCAAGGGGGGAAATTGTACAGTACCGGTGCTCCCATTCAAGAGTAGAAAGCAGCATAAATTTAGAAGTAAAAGTATGTACAAAATATAAAAATAAGAAATAGAAAATAAAAGTATGCACATTTACAATATTTAAGTGAAAGTAAAAGTGAAGTAAAAAATATACACAATAACAATGTATATGTATAGATATATATATATCTATACATAGATATGTAAGTATTGTACTGTTGTGTATGACTATATATGTATTGCACTGAAACGTTTAAATAATAAATAATAGTGAGGTAGTATGTGTTGTAGTAATGTGAAAGGTGACGCTGATAGTTACCAACTCACAAAGAATTATCACTAATAATCCTAACCCTAACTCAGTGCAGCCAGATATATCCCCCTGGGCGTTGTTGGAGACCAAATGAGCAAACATAATTTAAAGGTCCCATATCATGCTCATTTCAACCCTAAATTTTTATTCTGGGACTCCACTAGAGTAGCTTTGCATGATTCAGACTGAGTGGGCGGGTGGATGAGCGTCCCTGTACTTGGTGCGTGGTGCTGTGCCTGGATCAGATGACCTGCTGGGGGTGTGGCTGACTGCGGTGACTGTATAGTTGTGACATCACAACCTTACAGGAAGTCCCGACGGCTCGTTTAAAGGCACAGTGTCTGAATACGGGCTGTGTGCATTTCTCCGTGGACTGAGCGTTTTGATCCTTTCACAGTATTTATACAGCACCTAGAGCTGCTTTAGAATCAAACAAGACATGGAAACCTCACTTTCTACTATATGGGACCGTTAAATTACATTTGTTAGGTGACAGACTCATAAACAGACAGACAGACTTTAAATGAATGCTAATGTTGCTATGTGTCTGCTGGAACTTTGCCAACGTTTTATAAGGCAATGATATAATTTTGCGTTTACAGATTGTTCCACTGCCCCCACAATTCATTACAGCTGCTTTAAGTGTGCCAAAACTATCATGTAAAAGAATAATGAAGGTTTATTATAGCATGGGTCTTAATTTGTAGTTTTATTAACCTTGATCAACATTGAAGCAATAGAATAAGTTTGGCATCTTATTTTGTGAATTGTATGTGTCGTCATTCACAGGCAGAGGTCACCCTTAACAACAAAAGTTACCAGATAAAGATCAATGACAAGAGGAGTCAGTGAAACACATCCTCACCAAGATTTGATGAACCCAAACTTTCTTTCACTAGTAATATTAGTACTGCTGCAAATGCATCATAGGCATTTACCCTCGCGTGAAAACTGATTTAAAAGTTGTATCACAAAATCCTGTTTAAGGGCATCCTTTAGACAACTGACAAGTGCAGTATTGATCATTTGTACAATAACTATGTGATCAATCAGACTATATTATATCAAATATAGACCAGGTAATACTGACTGGATTAGATCTGGTTTTTGATACAGAGTGTGAACTTTAGGTTTAGGTTCAGGTCATAGTTCCATATTCAGGAGGCCCATTTGATGCATCACTGCAACAAAAGAAAAGCAACTGACAGAAATCACAGAATATTGACACATTTGAAACATGTGACCCATTTTGTTATTTAATAGAAACACAGTAACACACGTACACAGAGTCATTCCATCCTTGAGGAATGAGGAAAAGGACATCCTGTGGTGCTTCCCCTGAGCTGTACAGCTGGAAACTCCCAGCCCACAACAACAAGGACGGGCAGGCTGGCCTGCCACAGCGGCCCACTGTTCCCCACTTCACAAATCACTCTTCTTACTACTGTTTGCACAGTAGTTTAGTGCTCACAGGCACATGGCCTGGAAAATAAACGTCCACCAGACTTATTTAATTCATGGCTTTTCTCCTGATTAATTATTGCTACTAGACACTATAGCTCTGAAAACATTATTAACATTATTCGGTTTACTTGGGATGTATTTAAACAACCTGCGAGTTCACCAGTTAGTTGTTGGGGTGAAACACCCAAAATAATCTGCGATGCTTTGGGTGTGAAAATGTTACTCAGAGTAGAAACTATGAAAGGTGAATGGCTCCATCTGGTGCACAATACACGTACAAGGACTTGAATGCACATAGATTCCATGAACTTAGAGTCAACAAATGTTCATTATTATTAGTATTGTGAACGCAGTTCTAAAGGTCACCAGGCGTTAAATAAACGCCATAGAAAAAAAACGCACTTTTACACTTGCCAAAAAGTGACTGCAGCTCCTACCTCGTAACTGAAAGGTTGTTTCTGCCTCAGAATAACTTGATGTCATTCATGAGGGTTATATGTGACAGATTAAACTGGATGCTATTCAATACTATTAGCAATATTTTGTCATACAACGAACTGTCACTGTCTCCTCAGTTTATAACGTGAATCATGATGTGAAACATATCTCAGTATGTTGATGCTGTTGAGGATTCAGCACGCATTCAACATTCAGAAATACTGGAGGTGGGCAGTAGATGACGGTGATGTTATTGGTGCGGCAACCGAAGAAGAAGAAGAAGAAGGAGCTGCTGGAGCGTCTGTAAACGTTTTTAGCATTATGACATGTCAGCATGACCCCGGACACTGTACAACATAAAGCTGGATAGTTTGCCGTGGAGCTTTTAATGATTGGCAAGCCGACTGCACCCTCTGAAAGTACAAAATAGCGGTCCTCTGCTTGTGCTCTGTAGTTTGTTGTTCTCACAAGCTCTTATTTGTATGAACTGGTAGCTCAGCCAGCTAGCCTTCCTTAGCCAAAGCTAACTCTGCTAATTCAACAGTAGTTGAAAGGAAAAGGAGTGACACTGTCAGCAAGGTAAGTGTATTGTGGTTGATAGAAGATGGGAACAGCCCAATGTTAGTTCAGGTTATGTTAGGTTAGCTGTTTGGCTAAGCTAAATGATCTCTGACAGGTGTAGCTAGCTATACAGGTCATGAGAACAGCTAACTACGCCAAACTTCATTAAAAGTCCCGAACATGTATGAAAAATCTGATTAGACGGTAGCAGTTAAAGTATTTGATGTATTATTCAGTATTTTATGAAACAACAACCTGAAAACCTTGATAATTTCCCCCCAGTAAGTCTTAACCCACAGTAGATTTAGTTAATGTGTAGTAATCTGTATTAAAACCTGTCAGTGTATTTGGGAATAAGAGAATTAGTAAAATCATGTGCATTGTTACAGCAGCATACAGGATAGTGCAATAGCAAGAGACATAAGCAGGGTAATAGCAGGTTCTCTCTGTGAATGGATAATTGTTTTGTTTTTTCATGAATATTGTAAACAATACTTCTCTGATTATTAAGTGGAGACTTCAACTTGAGTCAAACCATGTTATAAAGTATTCAGTCCCAGTTTTTAATAGAATAACAGCAGCATTCAGGATTTTAGACTCAAAAATAACTGAGTCGACATGGTCACTGAACTGCCTCATATTTTAGGCTTTGCATACTAAAGCTCTATAGCCATCACTCATCATCATTCGAGGCTTTTTACACAATCCCACTCATTTCTTTTAATATGTTGCCGAAATGCAGACAGACACACAGAATAATGTAGTACAACAAACTGCAAGCGTGTGTTGTGGGGTTTTGTTTTGTGCACATTTTTTGCACCACGTCTCCAACAATTATTTTCGATATCGCTAGATCTGCAATTTCTTGTCTCAAATTTTTCTTGTCTGAAAAATGCCCATGTCAGTTGCCCAGAGCCCAAAGTAATTCAAATAGCTTGTTTCATCTGAGTAACAGTCCTAAACCCAAAGATGTTCACTTTACTATCATCTATCTTACTATCAAAGACCAGCAAAACTAGCAGAAATGAACATTTAAGAAGATAGAACCATATTAATTGGAGCATTTTTGCTTGATTTTCAAAATCGTTGCCAATACATTTTCTGTTGATCAACTAATCAATGAATCAACAAATCGTTTCAGCTTTACACCATACACCACCAAAAAGATCAGCTTAAAAAAATCTTCCTAATATATATTGTTTGACTGCCCAGTATTATTTAAAACATGTTATAAGGTACAGGAGCTCCTTTGCCTCGTTTATAAATGAGTAAAAACAGGAAGTTTTACTGGTTTTACTAGGAATAAACATTTCCAACCTTAAATCCTATCTCGCTGTGCATTTATCAGTTCCTCTACTTTGTGTTTAGGCCTTTTGTACACATTTCCATGAAGGCTTCAAATACACCTTACATGCTGTAGATGTATTTATTTCCTTCGAAATGATCAAAAAAGATCCAGAATCTTTCATATTGCTGCTTATTTGTGTAATTAATTCAAAAATTCAACAGTAAACCCACTTGGCAATAAACCAAATTCTGATTCAAATGTACCTCATTTGAAATAGACACTAAATCAAAGCCACTTGTGAAAGCTTTATTCATTTATTCTTATACAATTCTCACCCTCAGATCTGAATGAGCTTTCTTTCATCTGAATAAACCGTAACATTACTGTCGAATGTCTTTCAGTTCATTCTCCCGATTCTTGCAACTGAATCAGAAGTTGTCTACTGCCAGTAGAACAGTATGTTGTGTTTGCCAAGGTGGGATCTGAGGACCAGTGTTGGGAATAACGCGTTACAAAGTAAGTCACTTTTGGCAGTAATTAGTACTGTAACACATCATTTTTTCAATGAAGTAACTAATTAACTAAAGTAATTACCGTTACTGAAAGGCTCTTTATTTTTTATGTAGCTAACATTTAGGTAAGCTAATTCATTTTGGCCAGCTGCATGGATGTGTAGTCTACACTTCCTGTTTTATGCAACATGCCTGCACAAAGAAAGTGGCTAAAGACGCGGGCATATCTGAAGTCATTCAAGTAACTCCACCCAGGCAACATTCGGCTCAGATGTTATTCCATACTGCAACAACAGTACTGTAATAAAAGCTATAGGCACATGACCAATGGCAGCATTTCAAAGTAGACATTAAAAAGGAACCAACTAAAAATTACTTATCACAGTAACAAGTAACTTTTTGGTGGTAATCAGTAATGTAGATACTTTTTAATGAGCTAACTAGTAACTGTAACTAATGACTATTTTTCAGTAACTAGCACAACACTGCTGAGGACACAGAGAGTTCCTGATCAGAAGTGACAAGGGGGCTCAAGGGCTCATGTCTAATTTATAAGCAACTCGCATCCCGCAACTCTCGCTGTGGAACACATCAGCATGGTGAAGACAGCAAAGATGGAGCTACTGAGAGCGCTCGTCAGTGAGTGTTTGTCTGCCGCCGCCGAGGAGATCTTCAAGATTGTACAGAGAACCATCATAGAGTATGAAGAGGAAATGTCCTGTTCAAAGTGGGTGGTGGACAGCCACCGCAGACTGCTGGATGTTGCCAAGTCACATAGTGAAGGTCAGTTTATCAGAAGCTTGCTTTCTATGAAGGAAATCATGACATGGATCAAGTTCAAAAACACAGAAATGTCTGACGTTTGAAGTTTTCTCCAGGATACAGGCATGCAAACCTTTCAACTTTTCCAGCAGAGAGGGTTTTTTTGGTTGACAGAATGCTTTACTTGTTGCTAAAGTAATCGCTAACTACTGCTAATTGTAGCTGCCGTTAGCTAGTCAGCTCAGTTAGCAGTTCAGTTAGCAGTGCAGCTAGCAACCCTATTTGCTTGCTGACTCTGCCTGCCTGGGAGCTCAGAGTCAGGGCCTGAAAACCTCCTCCTCCCGGGAGACCATAGCTCCAGTGCTAGCGGTGAAAAACACCAACACCCCGGTGCTCCGAGCTCCCAGTCTGGGCAGAGTCAGCTAAGCTAACGGGGCAGGTAGCTGAACGACTGACTAGCTAATGGCAGCTACAGTTAGTAGCAGTCAGTGGTTAGTTTAAAGCTATCAGGAAACTCCATAAATCACAGAGAGTTGAGGCAGAGCAACCACAGGACATCAGAGGGAAAACCAGGAACTTCATAAAATATGATCCAGTTTCAACAAAATCAGCAAACAAAAAAATCAAACGGCCACTGAGACAGCTAAGGAACAAATCTTATGCGGGGAAAATAAGTCCATTGTCCAGGCAAACATAATGTTTACCATTTAAGCAAGCAAACGAACACACAAAGAACGATGGTGTCTCCAGCAGCCTCTCTAGCCCTTCCCGGTGCCTGGTCGTCCTGTGCCTGCCTACCCATATATGTAGTTTCACCTGTTGTGCCCAAGCTGCCCAGTACCTTCAAAACAAAAGCACTAACAAGTATTCAAATGAATGAAAATAATGATACTCATGTTGTTATCAAACAAACTCAGCCGTGTTCTTCAAATACAACAGCAACAAAATAAATACGTGTTTAATTATTAAATATTACAAAACAATGAATAGCTCCAACACTAATTCTTGTCTCATTTGTGGTCTGAACAGTAAATTCATCAAATCTCAGTGCCCCATATCGCTTTTTTCCAAGCTAAGTTACTGTAGCAGTCATATGCTGTCGAGCATGCCAGCAAAAGGATAAGGCTTTCAAGAAGTTAGCCAATCAGAAGAAAAGGGGCTTTTGGGGAGGGGGGCCTTCAAGAGACAGGGCCTTCAAGAGACAGGAGCTAGAACAGCTTGTTTCAGACAGAGGGTGAACTGAGGGGCTGCAGAAAGGGCCAGGACAAGATACATAAGGACTTTTTGAACTGTGAATCATGCAAAGCTGCTCTAGTGGAGTCCCAGAATAAAAATATAGAGCTGAAATGAGCAGAATGTGGGACCTTTAAACCACAGTGACGGCTATCAGAGCAGACAGGCCGTCTCCTTCCCTGGCTTTTCTCCTAATCTCCCCCTCTCACTTTAACTACGAACACACAAAAAAGTTTTGTTGTGTATGCGTGAAGACAAAGCCAGAAACAAATTAAATGAATCATTAAAATGTATTTAATTTAATTGCCAATAAATACAGGCATTAATATACATTTGCAAGATAATTTCATGCTTCAGAGACACAAGCTGCTCCAGCAAAAATCGACCCAGTGCGTGAAGGTAGCGGAACAGGGAAAGAGCCATACCTGAGACACTCTGGTCATGGACCCGAAACACACACACACCGGCTACAATGTCAGCACATCAACTTGCTGTCTTGCTGAGTATTGAACACACCAACTCGAAGTGAAGCCATCGGTGTGTGGGCTTTGATTTGCAGTTTACCAAGCAGCCCTAAAAATTGTCTAGTTGCAATCTAAGTTGTGAAAATTTAAATAAATATGGTCTTCTCCTTTTATTCAGACTCTATCCAGATGTCTGCCACAGATGTGAAGTTTCAGTCTGGTCAGCAGCTGCCTGCTGCCAGTGTGAACGTCAGTGTGTGCTGGGAGGAACCAGAAAACACCACTTCAGAGCCAACAGAAGCCTATTCCGACGTGAACGACACTCATCCAGAATCCTCCCCTGCCAGTGAAAATTATCAAAGTGGTCAGGAGATACTGATTGATATTGAAGATGATGGCGTGAAGCAGGAGTGTGACCTGAACATGCCTTTGAAAATCCTCAAACTAAAGAAACCATTCAAGTGTCCTGTTTGCTTAAGCGGGTTCTCGTCCAAAAAGACGATGGTAAGACACATCAAAAAGCATCCGGAGGACAAATTCTCATCGTACCAGTGTCAGTTCTGTGACCGCTACTTCTGCCACAAGTCTGAATTCATCATTCACACCAGGACACACAAAGGCGCCAAACCATACAAGTGCCAAGACTGTGACAAAGGCTTTGACCAGAGGGCCAGTCTGCTTATCCACAGACAAAAACACACTGAAAAGATGGACGCTGAAACTCACCTCAGATCAGTGACACCTGCCAGTGACATTGAAGAAGTGCTGGACTCCAGACAGGAGGAATCTGGCATTAAGACATTTCCACTTAATATCACTCCCTATGATAAAAATGAGTTTAATCAGGAGTCTCTGCAGCCCCTGTGTCTTTACCAAATCCAGACCGTTGCTGACATAGATAAAGACTCTGCAGCTGCAGTTCCAGTTGATCGCATTAAAATGGAGCCACCTGGAGGTGATGGTGGAGTATCAGACAGCACCACAGATGATCAGCTGCTGCTGTCAGTGAACCCTGGTAAACAGTGTGAAGGCGAGCCAGAGCCCAAACATCTCAACATACAAAACATCCTGCCGAGAAGAACTTCGGGAAAGTCCACCGAGCTCATTGTTCAGTTTGAAGCAGGAACAGCACAGAAACCCTACAAGTGTCCTTGTTGCACCAAATGTTTCTCCTTGACTAAGACTTTAATAAGACACGTAAAGATCCACACAGACGACAAACCGTATCGGTGCCAGTTTTGTGGGAGAAACTTCTGTCAGAAGTCAGACCTGGTCAATCATACGAGGATACACACAGGAGAGAGACCGTATCAGTGCCAAGAATGTCATAAATCCTTTGCACAGAAAGGCAACCTGGTGGTTCACATGAGGAAACATTCAGGAGAGAAACCGTATCAGTGCCAAAAGTGCAGCTGTAGCTTTGGTCAGAAGTCATCTTTAGACTGTCACATGCAGAGCCACATAGTTTGAAGAGTTTGCAGCTTTGTCCGAAGGGCTGGGTAACAAACTTTTGTTTTTGTACTGAGTCAAATGTGTTTGTAGTAAGTACTGAAAGCTGGAATTGACTGTCTGGTCAGACTCCCCATCTTACTTATTCTTGGATCATAAAGTTTGGATTTAAATCAAAAGTTTGTCCAGTATCATGGAATTGTAGATGCTAAAATGTCCACTGTTCTGAGTGCTTCAAGGACTTCTCATTCATGTTTGCTGGAAAGCTGAAATTGAAAGTTCAGTTGTTTTCAAGAATAAACTTTGGAACGTCGATGAGAAGTCCATGAGGTGCTCTGAAAAATCCCATGACGACTGGGCGAACTCCATTTGCTACAGAAGATCATTTGATGCAATTGAAAGCTCCAGAACAGCTACTGAGGATGCCTTGTTAGCCTGGTTCCAGACCTTTGGGGCCTCATTGACTTCTGTTTTTTTTTTTCTGCTAAGGGAACCAATTGACCAATCATAGCTTAGTTGGTGGGATTTACAGTGGGCTCATCATCTTTCTAGCTAGACAGGTAGCTACCTTGCTTCATTCATTAAAAATCGCTTCAGAAAAATGGCAACAAGTGTAGATTAGGTCCAGGCTGCTGTACAGATTCATGTACAATACATCACAGAATTAACAACCCTTACATCTTTGATTATTATAGAAAACAACAAGACAGTGATGTGCTCAACAGATGAATCTTGAGATGCACTTAAACAAACGCGGACGCTGTTGAAGTAAAATCGCAAAAGAGCAAGGACTTTTAATGCATTCATATATTATAACTTTATTATACATATACCTTTTTTTATACGTTAGTTTAGGTGTGGCCTGGTCAGGAAATTACAGGGTTCCCATGGGTCCTTGAAATCCTTGAAGGTGGGGGGTCAAGGTCTTGAAAGTTTTTTGAAAATGGACATAAGTAGACATTGAATTTATATATTTTGTGCAAAAACAGAAATTGAAGTAGACATGTTTTGTGTTGTTAGGCTGGTGCTAATGAAATAAACGAGGAGTTACTTAGCTCTTCAACTCGTAAATAAGTCTCTGTCTCTATCGCTCAACTTACACAACATATTGTTTTGCTGTGCTGTGTTGGAGAAGGCCAGAGAGACCACACAGTCTGCCATCAGTGCAACGCAGCAAAAGAAGTGTTCACACATTCAAGCCTCTCTGTCTTTTTCACTGTTGCCTGTGAGCTTCTGTAAACCAGTTCTCATTCTAAAAATTCTCAGTTCGTGATCAGTGTCTCAAACTACGGTGCGTTGGGTCCTTGAGGGAATTTGAGGGAATTGGGCCTGGAAAATCCTTGAAAAGTCCTTGAATTTGATGTTTAAGAAGGTGTGGGAACCCTGTAATTAAGATAACAGTGAATGAGTGTAATTTGGGGGATGACTTCCCCAAGATTTCACAAACTGATTTCAAAACCCTATGACCGTAAAAACAGATTTTCTCTTTTGCACACTTTTTTCATAAAAGCAATAAACTTGGTACACTACAGTTTGGGGCCCTGAACAAATTCAGAAAAGGGAGCCATTGCAAAAAATGTACTTTTTTACTTTCTGCCATAACTGTATTGTGTATTTTGCATCATATCTCATGAACCAAAGATGATAACACAGAAAAGGTGATGTCTACCCCTGTTGTATGGTCAAGGATTACAATGACACCCTGTACAACATCATAAAGTGTTCAGGTGAATACTTAATGGTGAATTCAGTGATGCCATGAGAAGGAAATCACAGTATCTGAGAACATTGGCTAGACTGTATAATATGTCTGTTGCATGCATGTTGTGTAGTTTTAAAAGCTTTATCCTTTTGTTCACTATATATATATTAACATATATTCCCAGCGACCGTTATGCAGCCTCTGTGTCAATTGAGAATGATGTTGGCGGATGTTGACAAATGCGTCACTCGCTGCCGATTGCTTAGGGCAAGACAAAAGAACCTTCCTTCCCAACAAGAAAACAATGTCAGAGTGAATGAATGAAATTAAATGAAATGGCAGTTCAGTCTGGTTATCAGGGTGCCCTGTAGTGAGATTGTACTGTCAACTGATCCAAGGTCAAGAAGGTGGGAGGGACTGAATTTAACTTCATCTGAATCATAGGGTTGGAAATGGAAAACGAGAAGTTGTAGAGAATGGAATTATTGATTTTTGTGAGGCTTGTATTGTAATTTTACAAATCCCAAAGAGTCCTAGGTATCTATATTTTATTCAAAGATTTTTGTTTATTATGAGGTTATAAAATTGTCTGACCCAGTGTCCTCTGTGGGCTCGTGTTTAAACTTCATAGACAATATTTATGAGACATTTCATGTGAGTCGTAATGTTGATGTGTGATGTGATTGGATAATGATTCAATTAAAATATTACTTTTATTACTTAGTGTCAGATAGAAATGTTGATATCATTTTGATTGTCTTTGTAGTGCCCATCACCATTTTTCTCTATTCTTTACCTCTCTTCTTACCTCACCAATGTGCATCTCACTTGAGCATATAGTTTTGCTGCAAAACTTTAAAAACTGGAAAACTGAGTGAAGAGCTTTCTGAAACACCAGTGTCATTTGAAGCTTCAGACATCACCATATGATATTCTTCATTTGATGTATGTATTGAAATGCTCTCGGAACAGTATTTATTGAAACTTCAGGGTGAAAAACATGGGAATAGGCCAATAACTAACTTATATAGAATCCATAGGCTACCACTTGACCCATAAAACATCTAAATATTAGCCGTGGATTCACTGGAAGTAGAGGTGAGTGGAAATGCCTTCCTCCAATGGAGTGAGGCCATCCTGACAGCAGAACACCTCAATGGTCCTCTGGAAAACACAAGTATGGTCTTTAATATTATTCAAAGGCATATAGACAATGGATACTCACACAAGAGTCACAAGCTGCCTCACCTCCATGCCTGTCAGTAGCTCCTCTCTGTGTGTGGTGAAGAGAAGCTCGTAGAGTGTGTATTTCTGAAACAGACTGCAGCCGACAGAATACACAGTTGTGTCAATCATTGAAAAAACAATATAGCATATACATATCTATCTTAAATGATACAATAAAATCACAATATACTGATAGTAATTTCAAGTAAGCATATTTTTTTCCTCAGCACATTAATGTGAACAAAATGAGTGGTAAACAAAATGAATATAAACTAATTGGTTTGCAGTGGTGGAAAGTTTAAGTGCATTTACTGTACTCAAGTACTGTAGTATTTCCCTTTACATACATTTCAGAGGAAAATATATTTTTGGTAACACTTAAATTAAGGTACACATATTCACCATTAACTAGTTGCTTATTAGCATGCACAGTAGTAGTAGCATATTGGCTCTGTATATGAATTAATATCTGCAATATGCTTTGCTCAGTATGGGCCTTATAAGGTGGTAGTGCCACAAGGAGGCAACTTTAGAATATGACACCTGTGTGGGTAAATAAGTGACACTCTACTAGTGAATTAGACCTCGTTTTACAATGGAGAACATATTCTGAGTTAGAAAGACTTCATTTACAGTTATTTGGACACTATTAACACTAGTTTTGTGTTTTGTTAGATAAGAATAGATTATATTTATTAAGTGTTATTAAAGGAGAATGAATTTTCTTGTGTATTACCACCTTATGAGGCCCATACTGAGCAAAGTATATTAAGATCGTAATTCATGTACAACAACTTCCCTACGATCGATAAGCAGTAATTAGGAAGTTATGGAGGGAAAACTCTTAAGTTTATGGCCTAGTAGTTGCAGAATATGGTCATACAGAATAAGGCATTAATAAGTGCTTTATAATGACTAATAAAGAGCCAATATGCTACTAATATGCATGCTAATAAGCAACTAGTTAATAGTGAATATGTGTACCTTGATATAAAGTGTTACCCCCAGTACATACAATATACATATTCGAGCTGCAAAAACGATTACTATTATTCGATTGAAAGAAAATGAGTTGCCAATTATTTTGATAATCAATAAATCATCTCAGTCATTTTCTCAAGCAAAAATGTCAAACGTTTGCTGGTTCCATCTTCTTTCTTTGTATATTTTTTTATGACATTAAATGAAGAGTCTTTGAGTTTCGGACTGTTGGTTGGACAAAAGAAGCTATTTGAAGGTGTCACTTTGGGCTCTGGGAGATTGTGATGAGCATTTTTCACAATTTTCTTACATTTTATAGTCCAAACAATTGATCGATTCAGCACTAATACATATAAAGTACAACAAATGAGCCCACCCTGACCAGCTACAACATTAAAATGCTGCTTACGTGGTCATTAATCAATAAAAATAACCCAAAAGTATAATATATAATATCATAATACTCTGCAAGGGGCCAGTCTGCATAATGAGTACTTTTGATACTTTCAGAACATTTTGATAATGCTTGTGTTTTAAATACCAATGTATTTTTACTTATGTATAGTTTTGATTGCAGGGCTTTTACATGTAACTGGGTACTTTTTGGTACTTGTCTGTCAGGTGTGTCTACCAGTGTCTCCAGGATTAACCCAGTCAACATATCCACCCACCACAGTTAAGTGATACCCTGGCTTTAAGAAGAGTCTATGAGCTCCATACACAATACTGTATGCCACCTGTGTGCTGCAATGTGGGTTACAGGTATAGTAAGAAGCCCATGTAAGCAGTGATCCTCAGGACCTCTTACATTATGTGGGCTAATGATTGGGCCATTAAGGGGTACAAAAAGGGGTCCCTACATGCAAAACCCGAGATCAGAATTTTATACACAAACTTTCTGCAGGTATTAAGTTCACTATTTAGGTTAATTGTAACTTAATTGTTCTGTGTTGTTATTGATTTGTATGCAATGGATATAATTAAATATACATAAAGATATTTAAAAAGAAGTAGGTTACTTTTACCCATTTTTTGTGGGTGGGGGTGGTAGGGGTCGTCAGTGTATATACAATGGTAAAATAGGGGTCCCTTAAGAAAAAGGTTGGGAACCACTGGGTTAGAATGCACTACCATAACCCACATGGGGTGCAGCATAGAGCTTATGGATGGACAGAATTTATATCACTAACCTGTGATTTTTACAGTAGGTATACATTTGTAACCTTTGAGTCGTCTCTTAAATATATAAATTCATATCCAGATTTTACCTGTGAATACAAGACCATTCTCTTACCTGTTTTCAATGTAAGTTATGAGTGACGTAGCTTCTTCTCTGTCTAGAAGTGAAGTGGTGTCCTCCTCTGAAGTTGAGCACTGACAGGCAGCACCTAAGGCCTTAGCAAACTCCATCAAGTTCTCCACTAAAACCATCCGTTTCTCTGGAATATGAAAATAAAGCACAAACTAGTGCTGCGTATACCTTTCCGATATATTTGATAGGGTACGTTTTCTGCATTGTGGCTCATTTATTATTATTAATTCAGATTTTTTTATACTTTCTCATCTTACATTGACATCCTGCCATGAACAGTCTGCTGCAATCTACCACATTATCCCTGCATTCACAAGCCCTGAAAGAGCTCGTATCTGCCTGCAGCACTCCACATTTTATAGAGAAGAAAACTCTGTGTGGCTGTCAGCAATGACCAAAATGATTAGTAAATATCAAATCTCAATTTACTGCTCACTGTTGAGTGTCTATTAAAGAGGGACTCGTGAATGAGTGAACAAGTTAGAAAGTTTGGACTCAGCATAGGTCTTATTTCTTTGAAGACATTTTGACACAGTGGGAAAAGCATAGATGTAAATAATAAAATGAATAGTTATTTCTAATTAGTTGCAGTTTAAGGGTCCTGGTATTGTGCTGGCTCGCTGTCACACTGCCATGGCCGACTGGGACACTTGAATAGAACAGAGCCATCATTAAAGTTATTAGCACCTGTGCTTTTCATACTACGACAAGTCAAATGTCTGCAGGGAAAAAACATATCATTTTGATACTTACAAAATCTCATACTTTTCACATACATTCTATACACACACACACACACACACACACACACACACACATATACAGTCATGGAAAAAATTATTAGACCACCCTTGTTTTCTTCAATTTCTTGTTCATTTTAATGCCTGGTACCACTAAAGGTATATTACCTGAAGAATACAATGAACACGACAAAAAATGCAGCTGATTACATAATACTTTATGTCCTATTTGACATGCTTAAGCTTAATTGTATTCCCAGGGTATATAAGAGGCCATTTCATGTCATAAGCAGCACTGCACATGCAAAGGCCTGGAGTGGTTTCCTGCTTACATTCAAGCCGTAGCACAACGCAGAAGTTGTCAGCTCTCACATAATGCCTAAAACAAAAGAATTATGTGAAGCCACAAAGGCAGCCATCTTGGCACTGCTGGAAATTGGCATGAGTGAGAGACAGGTAGCCAAAAAACTGAAGATCTCCAAGACAGCCGTTCACTACACCAAGAAAAAACAAGCCGAACATGGTACTACCAAATTGCTAGCTGGTCAAGGCAGGAAACGTCTTTCTACCCCACGAGATGACCGTGCACTCATCCGTTCTTGTGTCAGGAATCGTCGTCAGACCTCCAGGGACCTTAAAAATGAGTGGGCACTGTCGAGAAATGTGACTTGTTCGGCAAGGACAGTTCGAAACCGACTTCTTAAAGCCGGTCTGAAGTCACACAGGGCACGGAAGAAGCCCTTCATCAACGAAAGGCAGAGGAAGGCCTGATTACTCTTTGCTAGGGATCACAAGGATTGGACTGTTGATGATTGGGCTAAGGTTCTCTTCAGTGATGAATCCAATTTTGAGTTGATGCCCACGCCAGCCAACTTACTGGTTAGGAGGAAGCCTGGAGAAGCCTACAAACCAGACTGTCTTGCCCCTACAGTAAAACATGGGGGTGGATCAGTGATGATCTGGGGTTGTTTCAGTATGGGTGGAACAGGGCAAATGCAATTGTGTGAAGGGCGAATGAACCAGGTCATGTACAGGGCTACTCTTGAAAACAGTCTTCTTCCATCAGCTGGAAAACTCTTTCCTGCCTCGAATGACTGGATTTTCCAACAAGACAATGCCCCTTGCCACACGGCAAGGTCAGTTAAAGCCTGGATGGAGAACCAGAACATTCGAACCATGCCTTGGCCTGCTCAATCACCAGATCTAAATCCGATGGAAAACCTGTGGAAAATCATCAAACTCAAAATGGAGAACCACAAGCCCAAAAACAAAGCAAATTTTTTTGAATTTGTGCAACAGGAATGGGCTGCTGTGACACCAGAACAATGTCAGAAGCTGGTGGAGAGTATGCCAAGACGCATGGCTGCAGTCATCAAAAACAATGGTTATGCAATCAAGTACTAAATCCTGTGTGTATCATGTGACTAAAACAGACAGAAAAGAAAACATGGAATGCCTAAAAGCACTGTTTTTGGCAGTACAATGCCATAGCTATTGATGTAAGAACTTAAGTGATTTTGGTTATTATCAAGAAAACCATGGAAAATGGCTAGATATCAGCTCTTAAATTAAACTCTTATGAGCTATTTTTGTTGTTATCATTATATTTGTCCAAACAAATGTACCTTTAGTGGTACCAGGCATTAAAATGAACAAGAAATTGAAGAAAACAAGGGTGGTCTAATAATTTTTTCCATGACTGTATATACATACATATATACATATACATATATATACACATATACATATACAGTATATAATTTCTTTACATATAATGAAATCAAATACATGTTGTAGAGTTGTATATTTCCATATGTAACTGTCCTATCATTAGTAGCCTGGGTATCCATTAATTTCCGTACAGTATGAAAATCTATTATCAGACTCTTGAAAGAGTTTCATTATCGTTGCATGTCTGCCTGTCATCCTCTTTCTCTGTGTGTCCTCCCCACCTATTATGTTATCCAGCAGCAAGTGCAGTACAGCCATGGTGAAGGAGGTCTGTACGGGGGTGAAGTTGGCCTCTTTTGCCCACCAGAAACCACAGACATAGTAATCCAGCAGGGCAGATTCCCTCATACAGGTCTGATAGTTCCTAAAGGCCAGAATCCGTTTTATTTCCCTACAGACAACAGAGATCATGTCTGGATGAATACTAGTTCAGTGCAGCAGTAATCATGCACTGAAAGTCACTTAAATGCTGATGAAACATCTGGGCCATGTCTACCATTGAGGAGGTCACATCCTCAGCAGTTTGTTTTTTTCTTTTTGGTGAAAAGAGTTTACATGCTACTATAAAAACTTAGACACAGTGGGTATTTTTAGGCCACCAAAATGATAAATAAGGAAAGACTTCAGCATTACTCCCTCAGAATGTATTTCCTAGCAGGCCTTGAAACACCATTTATCCCATCACATCCCAATGAAATATGGAAAAATCTAAATTTTTGATCAACCAAAAAGAAAGTCTCAATACATGACAAGGACTCCTGACTTCAGCATTTCTAAAGTCCTGGCTCCAGCCATGATAGTTTGCTTATCGGGTGTTACCTAGACATCTCAAAAACAGAAGTACCCCAGTCGACCTGACCTGCAAATCATCAAAACCAGCTTACAGGGTACCTATAACTAGCCGTCAAACTAAATAGTTAGGAACTTCAATGCTACAGTAGGCAATATTATTGAATAATAATTTCTGAGTCACTCTCCAATCCAGAAGGTGGAACCTTATGTAGAAGCCCTTGTTTGTACAGAGTCGATGTGATTGGCCAGTTACATGCTAGCTAACCCTGATTGGTTGTTTGATTCAGACCTGGTCCAGTTTTTTAAAGACTACATACAATATTGCCTACTGTAGCTTTAATACCTACATTGGGGAAATTGTCTTCGGTTTCACCACACAGAGGTAAAAACAATACACAACAATTTTACCATACTATACAGTTGATTAAAACAAACAGCAACAAATAACATGATTTAAAAACATAAATACAGTAAAACAACAAAGGGAGAAGTGCTGTATGTGGAATACATGGCAGTGGCAGACATTTTATGTGGTTACACTTAATGCTAGCCCACATTTGGCTAGCCCACATTTGGCTAGCTCAGTTTTAGCCAGTTATGTTTAACGTTAGCTTATTGTGACGCAGAGATATGGTGCTAACGGCTGCCTCGCTGAACTGCCGCTTCGCGTATGCGTGTGGTGTCCACACAGACCAGGGCGCTACTGCTGCTGCTGACAGCCCTGTCTTTCTACATTAACTTTGTCTTTGATAATGGTTGTCAGTAATAGAATGTTTCATATCATTTCATTATAAATGTAATCTTTAGTTTAGACCGAAAAGTGTTAGGAGGTGTGTGTTCAACTTTAAGTGTAGAGTTTCGATTTTGTCATGCCTGTGACATATTCTACGGATACACACATTGAAACTGTAGTGAAATGTGTGTAACGGCCGGGCCACACATTCTGCGTGAGCGTCGCGGAACCTCGCGCTTTTTTTCTGGCCCCCATGTTAACAGATTAGAGCAACCACACAACCTGTGTGGACACCACGCGAGATGACACGCGCTGCAGACGCACCTGAGACGAAAAGCGAGAGGTTCCGCGACGCTCACGCGGGATGTGTGGCCCGGTCGGAACGCTACTTACGACTGAAGTTCATCCTCACTTGTCTGCAGCAGGTCTTGGATTTGTTGGTGTGGCAGCGCCCACTGGAGGAAGACAGTTTCCTCTTTCTTACGAGGAGGGGAGAAAAACATGCTCTAGTTGTGTCAAATAAGCAAACAAACACGTGTTTTCCAGAAAAGTGGAAAACCATTATTCATTATTACCTGTAGCTTGTTGTCCTTTACTTTTGGTTGCTCTTTCTTTTCACGACGTGTCGCCCCTGCGGACATGTTGACGCTCTGGTCGTAACCAGGGTAATACCACATGAGAGCAGGCATACGTCACTCTACTGTCACCAGAACGACCACGCCCCCTTTGGGTGAAAACGGAAAACAATATATGGCAAGTAATACATCATCAGTAGTAAGCTCTTTAGAAAACGGAGTACACAGTGTAAACAAAACGATTACCTATTAAAGGACAAAAATAAAATACATTAGATAAGGTAACTAAGGCATCGTTAATGTTCAGTAGTTTTTTTGTTTTTTCACATTCTTCAGAGATTTGTAGTACAGTGCCAGTTCTTTCATAAAAACCACCAATAAGGGTTGTGTCTCAAAACATTTACATTTATGGATAAAGACTTTACCTAGAATAAAGTAAAGTATTCAACAGAAATTTAGTTTTCTTATCCTCCATTATGATTCCAGTGTAATATCACTTCTGGTAAAATGGAAGAGAGAAAAGATTTTTGATTCCAGCCAATCATACATATCACACCAGAAAGTACTGCTATAAAGACAAAGGAGATAAAGGAGAAAAAGTGATCCGTAATTTACGGAAAAAGTAAATTCACAAGTATGTGCACGTTATAATATAACTGAAAATGATGAACACATAATAATGTGCTGTGTCAAATATAATGAAGAAAGGGTACGTCTGCAAAGAGAGGTCGGAGGTGGATGGAAAGGGATACTAGGAACAAATGGAGACAAGGTGTGGGAAACACAGATAATTAATATTAATTAATAAGAACCGGATTGTATAATAGAATATAGTTGTTTTTTTAACTAATGCAAACGGGTTCTTGTTCTACATGCTCTGATACGGTAGGTGGCGGTATGCACCTACAAGATGGTGTTGCAACCTGCCAAAATACGCAAGGAAGAAGAAGAAGAAGAAGAAGAAGAAGAAGAAGAACGACAACAACAACAGGATAGTAATATGGCTGCGGACAGTGATGTGAGTTTATTTAGCAAAGTAACTCAGTACAGGAGGTCAGCGTAGTTGTCTAAGCATCTCATAACAGCAGAACTGAATTTATGTCCAACATTATCCTCTTCCTGTCTTTTGCAGCCCGAGTCAGAGGTGTTTGAGATCACCGACTTCACCACCGCGTCAGAGTGGGAACGGTAGGCGAGTTTATGTTACTTTGAAGACTAAGACCGCTAGGTTAGGATACCGAATACACACAGAGTTATACTTATTATTGCGAGTAATAAGTACAGCAGCAAGAACGACAACGTCTTGCTGGCATAATGACACTCATCCGCCATGGTCCCGGGTCGGTCCGCTTCAGCCACCCGTGATGACATACGTGTTCACAGCAGAAGATATCCGCGTTAAAGATGCTGCTGTGGTAGCAGGGGCGTCGGCGTCGGCCCCTGCTACCACAGCAGCATCTTTAACGCCAACCCGGGATTGTTCTTGCCTCAGCTTCGGCAGACAACCTCGTGTGTCTGCACTGAAGACCAGAAAGATCTGTTTTCAATAGTATGTCTGCCTTTTGTAGCTTCTACCTGCAGCTGTGTGGTTTGGAGTTTAGTTTCACTCCTGTTCCTTTTTGTACTGTCAGACATCTGAATTCTTATTTCATTTTAAAACTTTTTATTTGTTATTTATTTTTCAGTTACTTTTACACTGAACAAAACGACCTTAATGACAAAACTAGCGGGGTCCTACTTTCTCTTTACACCCTTTGATCCATTCTTTTCAGACTAGCTGAGAACAGACCCATCTTTTCCATTTCCCCCAGTGTTGTTCATGGGTCCCAGCTTTGGTCCTTAGATAGTGAGTCAGTTTTTCCATGGAGTATGTGTCCTCTGCAATGTCCAGCCACTGTCCTGGTCTTGGAGGGTCACATTTCAACCAGCTCCTAGCAATGCCCTTTTTACATGCAAGCATCAGGATTTTGAAAAAATAGATGTCCTTCTTTTGAATTATGTCTCTGGGTATCAATCCCAGGCACACAATCCAGGGGGCCCCTGGGAATCATAAAGTCTCCTCAAGAATCTGGATAACCCTGTCCCAGAATATTTGTATTTTTATACATGACCAGAAAATATGTGAGTGATTGGCTTTTTATCTGCACCACACTGTCTCTTGCTGCTGTTTACTCAATTGTTTATTTTTTTATGTGGGGTTTAATAAAAACATTCTTCCATCCTAATTCCCTCAATCGTTTAGAGCTAGTGGAAGTGGAAGATAAATGTATTATCTGTCTCTCCAGGTCTGACTTTTTACTAATTGACCAAAAAAAGGTATCTCGGTCAGATAAAAAAAATGTTCAAGTAGACAGCCAGACTTACACTAGTTCACACAGCCCACTATGGTTAGGGTTTGAGATGAGTTTTGCTTGTCTTGAAAAGTGGATGAGAGCAGGCGGCTGCTGCCATGAGAGGAGACAAGAAGCTGCAGTCAAACCAGACAATATAATATTATTTATTAATGTAATCTGTCATTTAATCAATTACCAGTACATGAGTACTTGTACTTTGTTATTGAGTCCCATCACCTGGTGAAACTGGTATGCATGGTCTGTGAGTACCAACAGTCTAAAAAGCATATTCAGTTTACAATGATATAAAACTGAAAAGCAGTAAATATTCACGTTTGAGAAGCAGGAAAAGGAGAATATTTGGTATTTTTGTTTGATAAATGACTTAAATTACTGATGTCACTAGCTCATGTCCAGTGTTGTTTGTTAACAAAAGTCAGTTATCAATGCATTATGCCATAATAGGCTACTGTGTATGTCCAGCCAATCTCTGACAGCATAACTCATCTTATCTACTTGAAGGTTTGTGTCCAGAGTCGAGGAAGTGCTAAATGACTGGAAGCTGATTGGGAACTCTGCAGGAAAGTTGTCCCCAGAGAAGGTATTCTGCTCTCATTAAGCATTCAGCTGAATAACACCAGTGGAGCTAGCCTGGGAACCAGACGAATCTGCAAACTCATGTTTTATTTACTCTGGCAGATGCATCAGAAAATAACCTGTTAACACGTCCATTTTGAACGTCTGAAGGCGTTTACAATTGGGTGCTACCACTTCATCAGTTTCTGAGGGGGAAAAGAAAGAATTTCCCCTCAGAAACTGAAGACAGTAGTAGCACCCAATTTTAAACGCCTTAAGATGTTCAAAATGGACAAATTTGACATTTATGCGGACGCTGATCTAGACATAATGGTCCAGTCCACGGTCCTTATCTAAATCATGTCATGCCAAACGTCTGTGTATTATGTTGAACTAGAAGCCATATGAATTGGATGTTGGAACTAGCTGCCTAGCCTTGCTGCCAACCGCCACGTCCCACACATTTCATTGCTCTGATTGGTTGTAGCGTCCAGAGGCATTTTGGTCTGCGCCCGTTGATAATGTCCCTTGGAAATCAAAAATGAACGGAAAGGTTCCAGACTAATTTGCATTTGCGAATCAGTATGCTGCCAGTCGCCTGTTCACCTTCACTCTGTTATGATGCTACATTATTTGAACACAGGGTGAATACACCAGTGGCACCTGGGGGGAGAAGTCTCAAGATATTAATTTTGCTGACTTTAAGTTCTCCATAACTCACTACTTCCTGAAACAAGAATGTGGGAGGGACGACGGGAAGGACGAGCTTGTGGAAGGTACGGCCATGTCTGGATGTGAATGTAGATTACCTGATGAGTTGATAGCAATGTTTTAGCAGTTGCATTGTAACTTAATGTTTACAATTGTATATTGTCACGCGCTTTTAGTTAGACCAGTGTGTATGCATTTGAAAAAAAGAAAATCGGTTGCAATGATCTCTCTCTTCCTCTTGAGCCCTAAAAACTCACAAAAGGCACTAAAAGGTCATCAGACAAGTCAAAAACATTCCAAATTAAATGTAATTCATCCCTGAATTCATCCCTCCAGTAATTAGTGTTTGAACTCCTTGATTTTGTGTCCAGATGCCTTCCCCTTGGCAATGCAGGACCTTCTGTGTATGAACAATGACTTCCCACCTCGAGCCCACTGCCTGGTTAGATGGTGAGTTCATTATGTTTGCAAAGAGAAACCAGATACATGCAGCTTATTTTGGAGCATGGCTTACTTACTTTAACTGCGTTAGTGACTCAAGACACTGCTTCCTGTCTATTGTTTTTTTTTTGTCAAGCATTGTTTTTCCTTAGAGCAGAATGTGTCTGAATTTTACAGTCAACTGTGCAGCTGTAGAAACTGACTTATTTAAAGGTCCCATATTGTAGAAAGTGAGGTTTCCATGTCTTGTTTGATTCTAAAGCAGCTCTAGGTGCTGTATAAATACTGTGAAAAGATCAAAATGCTCAGTCCACAGAGAAATGCACACAGCCCGTATTCAAGAGGACCTATTATGCTTTTCCTTATTGAACTGAGGGGCTGCATGAAGGGCCAGAATAAGATGAATAAGGACTTATTTGATCTGTGAATCATGCAAAGCTACTCTAGTGGTGTCCCAGAATAAAGATATAGAGCAAGACATGAGCATAATACCTCCTCTTTAATGTATCATAAAATACTGTATGAAGCTAATGTTAACTATGACTAAATATACGCTTGATGCAAACTGGTTGGTAGACCAGGTGCAGAAAATAGCGAAGCAGCTAGACTGTGATGCTGATGGTGTATGTTTCTGCTGAAATTGTGTCTGTGGTGACAGGTACGGTATTCGAGAGTTTGTGGTCATCTCCCCTGGGACCAACTGCGAGGCTATCATCAGCGAGTCCAAATGCAATCTTCTTCTCAGCTCCATCTCCATCTCTCTGGCCAACAGTGGCTGGTGAGTCCCCTTCATCACTCAAGGCATTGATCCACATATAAGTTTTGGCAGTTTTCTCTGTTAGTCCAATGTGGAAAAAGGATGTGGATTTGTGAGCAGTATCCAATTAAATGAATTCTTCGTAGTAATGTTTGTAGGGGTGTGTATTGATTGTATTGAGTATTGATCTTATAGATTATTAATATTGCAAATACAGTCTCTGAAGGGGCTGCATAACTTTTTTTGCACAAGCTGCATTGTTCAAAATTAATAATAATAATAATACATTTTATTTATAGAGCGCTTTACATGGCACTCAAAGACACTTAAGTTAAAATGGTGATTAAAAGCAACATATCACAAACAAACCCATAATAATCACACGTTACTCACACATTAAAAGCAGTTTTGAAGAGGTGAGTTTTGATTAATGGTTTGAACATGGGCAGTTTGGTGCAGTCAGGGATGTGTTTGGGGAGAGAGGTCCAGAGGGAGGGGGCAGCTATACCTGTACAGTAGTCCACACACGTTTGCATTTAGTTAAATTGGACTGTGCAGACTGTATTACAAACAGTTCAGTTTTTCAGGTGCAACATTTATGGCAGGTGTTTCTGACAGTGTTGGGCAGTCTGTCTGCTTAACAATCCCATTTTGTTGCAGTAAAAATGATTGAAGTGACATGAACAGACTGAAAACAGATGTTGACAAAGTTGTTCTTTGGGAACTTAATTTGCTGTCGAAAAAAGGAAATAAATCCAATAGATAGATGTTATCACAATACTCAGCATATCATAAAATGTTTAAAATTGCAAAATCATCATATTATGACTTAAGTATTGTGATAATGTTGTATCGTGGGGCCTCTGGTGATTCCCACCCCTGACTGTCTGCTCCTCTTTTATCTTGCGCACTCAGCCAGGTGCCCATGTTTGTGCAGATCCAGCAGAAATGGAGGCGGATGTATGCTGGAGAGTGCCAGGGACCAGGCGTGCGCACTGACTTTGAGATGGTCCATCTCCGCAAGGTGCCAAGCCAGTACAACCACCTGTCTGGCCTGCTTGACATCTTCAAGTCTAAGATAGTAAGTGCTATGGAACCAGACACATTAGGAAAACGACTTCATGGAATTAATCTGATATATCACCCAGCTCTAACTTGGTCAAATGCTCAATTAGCCTTTCTCTTTTATTTATTTTGTATTTTGCTCCCCCCTCCAATAATTATGCATGAACAGGCAAGGATTTGGTCTTTTCCAGGCAATGTTTTATGATTTTTGGGTACTTTTTACACCTAACTTGTATGATGTGATCAACTGTACTGCTTTCTTGGTCCGCTTTGTTTAGCCTGGTGTGATATGGACACTTATTCATGCAGGTCCCGACCAAGCAACAGCACTGACAATCACTGGCAGATTAATCGCTAATGAAAATAATCGTTAGTTGCAGCCCTAATGGCGATGTGGCGTACATTGAGATGTGGAAGGAGCATCTGGAGCAGATAGGGCTGTTTGAGTTGCTGAGAAAGGCAAATCTGGTGGTGAATTTATTCAAATGTGAGTTTGGAAAGGGGAAAGAGACGTACTTCAGGTGGGCTGTGTGGCTGTGCTCTTTCGAGCAGCCAACCTATTGTTGACTTGCCTGAACACAGCTCATGCGTTGTTTGCGTATATGTGGGTTTTACTGGCTCTTTGTTCCCAACTTTCCTGCCATTACAGCACCATTGACATCTGTTTTGAAAAGAGCTGAAGTGGGTATGGTCTAAAGAGTATCAGAAAGCTCTAAGCTTTGACAAAGGTGGGCGACACACGCAAAGTGGTAGGTATTCAGTCAGTGTCAGTGTAATTCCTTTGGGTCCATAGTCCTGCAACAGATTGGTCAGACAGGGATAAACTGTGTTTTGCCATATATAAATAGTACAGACAGCTTATTTTTTCTTTTTCTTTTTTTCCCCTCAGGGTTGTACCCTGTCCCCTCTACCTCCAGTCAACATTGCCATCCGTTTTACCTACATTCTACAGGACTGGCAGCAGCATTCGTGGCCACAGCAGCCTCCAGGTACGCACATGCAGAACAGAGGATGATGATGAACATTACCAAATAATCTCATTGATCACATACTGTCGGCTTCATAACAGGGCTGTCATGATATCCAAGTACAATAATAGTACAATATTGTGGCTAAAAATATAACAGTCATTTTGTCAAGTCATGATATTGCAATGATGCCCATCAAGGGACTGGTGTTATATACATGATTACAGTACATTGGACACTGCTTCTGCAACAGGCAATGTTTCTCTGTACCCCTGTCCCTTACAAATAAACTAATAATAATTTTAAAAAATCATTATTAAACAATGTCAAATGTAGAACATTCAGATAATAGTTTCAACATACAGATGTTGGCTTGCTAAATGAAATTTGGAGACAGCAAATGTCTGTATGTCACAGCCATCGTAGCTTTGTTTTTTCACTAAACAAGCTTCCGTTTTGATTTGATTTTGAAAGTCTCCCCTTGTGCCTTTTTGACGAACACTGGCTGAGATGTCATGGTTTGCCAGCCACAAAGCTGCAACTTCTGAAGCAGCGGCTGGAACTGCATGCATTGTCCAAAATGATCCATTGCCTACACAAAAAACACTTTACTCTATGTGGAGTAGTGTGTAAGGACATTTCAGATACTTTACTTACTGCTGGCATATTTATTTTTTCATTTCGGCCTACATGACCTTTCATCATGTACATTAACAGGCATCACAACATCTCCTTATACATACAGTAGGTGCTGCATATGTTATCCAATCACAGGGCCACAAAGAAATCTATAAAACATCACACGGTCAAACGTTTAGAAAATGTTAAATAAGGGCAAAAGTGCAACATTTCAACATCCATATGACAACCTCAGACTGTCCAAAAACCACAGTAGATGAGATATGTAATCCCTCCAGTGGAGGGGGCAAACAGAGGCAGAGCAACCAAACAAATCTTTATTATGTTTGGATGAATATTTCTGAAAATATGAACGAATGAGTAATATCTGAGAGACACTGACACTATTCTTCATTCTGCGTAATTCTTAGTCATTGCAAAATACAGTCCATATTTTTGACATTTTTAATACATTTCACACATCTTTTACACTAATGACACTGAAAATGTCTGAAGGTCAATTTGTGTGCACAAGGTATTTAATAGGGAGTGATGTCACACATTAGTATAGTAAATACTAGTTAATATTATATTGCTATATGAAAGTAAATAATTGTTAATACTATATTATATATGTTATACTATATTAATACTATATTATATACTACATGATAATAGTAAACACTAGTTTTTGATGATGATTTACTGCTGTGCAGTGCAGCTGTTTTTTTTTCTATGGTCATTTAATATGATTTGACTTTCTGGCAGACTTTGACACACTCCTTGGAGGTGAGGTGGGAGGGGTGGAGTTTGGGAAGCTTCCATTTGGAGCCTGTGAGGAGCCAATCAGGTAAAGGCATTGGTAACTCATTGGTACATCCCATAAAACGTGTAATGAAATTGCAGTGTCACTGGGCTTTGATTGCATTTCAATTCTCCACAATGTGTGCAGTGGGATGTGAGAACTTTATCACACATAATAATGAATGTTTGATGTCAAAAAGAAAAAAAATCCTGGCTGGGTTTTTAGCACGTGGGTGGGGTGTCGCTGTGGATTTTTGTATATTTTTGTTTCTGTATGCTTATGTGTTTCCCTTTTGCTATGTTTACGTAGCAATAATACAAATAGTTGAACACAATGAATCTCTTAAGCTCTCTGCAAAACAAAAACAGTTGTTTTGTCTGTTTTCGGCTGTTGTAGTGAGCTTCATCTTGCAGCCACTTGGCCTCACCTGACGGAAGGCATAGTCGTAGATAATGATGTCTACAGGTAAGAGTGTGGAGTGGATTCTATATCTGGGCTGTCTCTGACTCCCACTGTAACAATGACCTGCTGTCATGCTGTTTCTTGAAAGATTTCATACTGTTTACTTGAAAAATATAACTCTGCCCTCTTTTAACAAAACATCTGGGAAAAATAGGCAGTGCTGTGGCTGTTATGCCTGTCCTAAACTAAGGAAAATGTGATGATATATGAATGCTGCAGCAGCCACAGTATATGATGACCAATCAGCCCATACCAGTAACCCTAACCAGTAGGTCTGAAATGATGTTTTCACAAAACAAATGTTCATATATGCTTCATACTATGAGCATGGAAATTATTGGAGCAAACCTAAACCAAACTAAATTACATGTTTTTATTGCTACAGCAAGGGCCGCATACCTATATGCTTTGTCTGTATGCTTTGGGCATGTTGGGCCCTTTTTGAAAAGCAAAAACAAAATAAACATTGGAGATTTCCGGCTCAAACATGTACACTGGCCCGTCCACTCAGTCTTGGAAGATTCTTATTTCTGATTCCTCCTTTTTTCTTCGTTTCAACAATGAAAAAATATTAATAATAAACTTGATCTGAAAATCGATTCGACATGATTTGTAATTGGGGGAAAAAAAAGAATGACTTTTGTAATTTCAGTGTAATTTCAGTCTGACTACTGTAAAAGCCATGTGCATATCATCTGTACAGATCTTATTAAACCTTAAACCTATAGTAGATTTAGTCTGTGGGCCATAATCTTGACAGAAATGTGATTTAACCATATATGCTCTGTTTTTGGGATCCGGCAGTGACCTTGACCCTCTCCAAGCTCCTCACTGGTCAGTCCGAGTCAGGACAGCTGAAAACCCTCAGTGTTTACTGGGTAAGATGATTCAATTTCTGTACCTATTAAACAGTGCAAAAAAGATACCAATGTTGTTTCAAGAATTTTCTAAAAGCAAGTGTTTTATTGAAGCAAGTGCAGTGATCTGCCTTTTTCAAGACATTGAAATATTCCACAAACTAGGGAAGAATTCTGGGAAGTGGAATTATCTACACCCAATCACAATATATTTTATCACTTTTCTTATCTCAGTTGTTTACAAAAATCAGTAAAACATAAAGTAATTAAATGGATTGATAGAAATAGTATCTTTCTATAAATCATTTTACCATTCTAGAGGTTTCTATTGTTCCTCTACATCCCAAATAATAAAACAGGGCTAATGCAAAATATTAAGGGGGTTCCATTGGGATTTGTTATGTGGGGGGCTCTTTGTAGTGTTTCCCACAGGATTTTGTGAGACTGTGGTGGGTGGACCTTGGACCCTAAGATTTTGTACATTTTAAAGTTAAATGTATCAATCTGGTGCACATCTGGAGAGAACGACTAAGTTTCGTGCTCTTGTAAACCATTCTGTGAGAGGCAGAATGGGGAAAACGGGACTGAGGCAGCTGCTGTGACAGTAAGTGATGGGGGACAATATCCACAGTCCTTCTTTTGAGCCACAATGTATTCAAAAGTTTATCTGACAGTTCATATGAGGCTTCAGACATCTAGATTAGACTAGTCAAGTGCATATCTTCCAAAGTTGCAGCCATTTTAGTATAAAATTTCCTCTTTGCGTTTCCCTGGACACCATTTCTCTGTTATGCTGCTTTGGAGAGATTTATCTTGCATTATTTATTTATTTATTATAATTATTATTTTGCATGGAGTGAGGACTGGATTTTGTTCCCCGTCACTTCACATAGAAAGCCCGTTAGGAAGAGGTCTCTTAATGGCCAGTATAAACAGGGGGAAGGATTACAGCAAGCAAAACCTGTTTCTGACTATTGCTTTAAGACAGATTTTAAAAGTTGCGAACCCTCATTTAAAGCATAGGTCAACAGGTGAACCGCGGTCCGAGTCCGGACCCAGACGCTGTCCTATACGGACCCGGACCTATAATCAATAAATTATTATGGGATTTAAAATTTTGACGGGGCGCTTCCATTTTAACCGGCGCAGCTTTTCTAGTCTTTACGGCACTGGTTCAGCGGATCAAGAAACTCACAGACCAATTGCATATGAGTTAAGCCAGCCCACGTGATGCTACTCAGCCAATCAAATCTGTGCATTCCCGGCGCTAAACATTGCAAACAATAATGACAATAAATATTGTCAAAATGTTTTTGAATGGTACTTTCTTTATTTGATTTGACAGTCAGTTGTTGATTAAATGCAGACGTTGATACAACTACTAGGCTACTTCAATATACACTATATTGCCAAAAGTATTCACTCACCCATCCAAATAATTGAAATCAGGTGTTCCAATCACTTCCATGGCCACAGGTGTATAAAATCATGCACCAAGGCATGCAGACTGTTTCTACAAACATTAGTGAAAGAATGGGTCGCTCTCAGGAGCTCAGTGAATTCCAGCGTGGTACTGTGATAGGATGCCACCTGTGCAACAAGTCCAGTTGTGAAATTTCCTCGCTCCTAAATATTCCACAGTCAACTGTCAGTGGTATTATAACAAAGTGGAAGCGATTGGGAACGACAGCAACTCAGCCACGAAGTGGTAGGCCACGTAAAATGACGGAGCGGGGTCAGCGGATGCTGAGGCACATAGAGCGCAGAGGTCGCCAACTTTCTGCAGAGTCAATCGCTACAGACCTCCAAACTTAATGTGGCCTTCAGATTAGCTCAAGAACAGTGCGTAGAGAGCTTCATGGAATGGGTTTCCATGGCCGAGCAGCTGCATCCAAGCCATACATCACCAAGTGCAATGCAAAGCGTCGGATGCAGTGGTGTAAAGCACGCCGCCACTGGACTCTAGAGCAGTGGAGACGCGTTCTCTGGAGTGACGAATCGCGCTTCACCGTCTGGCGATCTGATGGACGAGTCTGGGTTTGGCGGTTGCCAGGAGAACGGTACTTGTCTGACTGCATTGTGCCAAGTGTAAAGTTTGGTGGAGGGGGGATTATGGTGTGGGGTTGTTTTTCAGGAGCTGGGCTTGGCCCCTTAGTTCCAGTGAAAGGAACTCTGAATGCTTCAGCATACCAAGAGATTTTGGACAATTCCATGCTCCCAACTTTGTGGGAACAGTTTGGGGATGGCCCCTTCCTGTTCCAACATGACTGTGCACCAGTGCACAAAGCAAGGTCCATAAAGACATGGATGAGAGAGTTTGGTGTGGATGAACTTGACTTGCCTGCACAGAGTCCTGACCTCAACCCGATAAAACACCTTTGGGATGAATTAGAGCGGAGACTGAGAGCCAGGCCTTCTCGTCCAACATCAGTGTGTGACCTCACAAATGCGCATCTGGAAGAATGGTCAAAAATTCCCATAAACACACTCCTAAACCTTGTGGAAAGCCTTTCCAGAAGAGTTGAAGCTGTTATAGCTGCAAAGGGTGGACTGATGTCATATTAAACCCTATGGATTAAGAATGGGATGTCACTTAAGTTCATATGCGAGTCAAGGCAGGTGAGCCAATACTTTTGGCAATATAGTGTATATCACACTAAATCACAACGCAAGTTAGACATTAGGATGTTCCGGACCTTTGCTTGAGGACATTTTCTCTAACTGGACCTCTTCGAATTTTAGTTGAATACCCCTGATTTAAAGCGTAGTTTAGGGAGCAGTGTTGGGCAAGTTACTCAGGAAGTGTATTATGTTACTTTTTACTTATTACTCCTCTAAAAAGGAATAATATTACTTTGCTTATGACTTGGTATCAAAAGTAATAGTACTGCTATTACTTACGTTACTTGTTATATTACTGTATTACTTTTGCTACCACCCCCCCTCCACCACCACATTCCGAAAAAGTGACATACAACTTGTTTAGCCAGCTCCTTTTAGAGCTGAATCCACTTTATTGGAATAATAACTAACCTTTCAGGAGGAGTCATCAATCAGCCAAACTGCAAACATTAAAGTCTCTCAAACCTGATGGGATACAGTATATACATGTATATGTTTATACATACATAAACCCACCTTCTTGAGCTTCAGCAACCTAGCAAAGGGGACAAATGACGACGTGTCACTGTGACAGTATAGATGTCATTGCAACTTAATGTCATTGATGTTTTTCTTCATTTGCTGAAAAGCATAACAAGGGAAACGTTTTGGCCTAGAGATTACCCTAAAAAGCAAAAAGGTCATGGGAATTTTTTTGTATGTCTGTGGTAACAATACCTTTAGCAAGACAAAAGATGAATTCAGTCTTTTTCTTTTACTTTGCCCCTCAGCTGTGTGGGGCAAGTATTTGACCCATACTTGTCTTCTCTTGCAGGTGACTTTCTGACAGAGTTCTTTAAGCTCTGCTGCAGGAAGGAGTCTACAGAGGAGGTTCTGGGAAAAGGATTGGCTGAAGAGGAGGGCAAAGGTTGCTGGCTGTACTGTTTTAACACTGGAGTGGATGGCATTGTTTCTCACAATGATGTCACTAAGCCCACCATATTCTAAAGCATGGGGCCTACTGCCTCTTTCACTGGCGTTTGTGAAATGTTAACATAGAGCCTCCAATTACTTATCTCCACAACTCTATGCTGATGTTCCCCTCAGAGATACAACATACAAATACATAATGTATGGGGATAGAATATGAAATGTCATTTTTTTCCCCCTGCAGAAAATAGTGACATCAGCTCTGCTTTATCCAAGCTGACAGAGCCAACGGCAACGGTGCCAATCTCCAAACTCTCTGTCTCCAATATGGTGCACAGTGCCCGAAAGCACATCCAACGCCACCGACGCATTGATGAGTCACCACTCATCACTGATATACTCAATTCTGTCCTTCTGGTAAGGGTTATTCATGCAGACTGTTGTATATGGGTATTGTTGTCACAGAGAACAAACATGAAAAAAAGTTACTTGTTAAAGGTCCCATATTCTGCTCATTTCAGCTCCATATTTTTATTCTGGGACTCCACTAGAGCAGCTTTGCATGATTCACAGTTCAAAAAATCCTAATGTATCTTGTCCTGGCCCTTTCTGCAGCCCCCCAGTTCCCCCTCTGTCTGAAACAAGCTGTTTTAGACAAACTGAACAACCTCCAAAAACCTGAAGAGTAGTCCTGAGCAGAGCGCTCCAATAACTTAGACAGACTGAGCGGGTGGATGAGCGTCCCTGTACTTGGTGGGTGGTGCTGTGATTGGAGCAGATGACCTGCTGGGGGCGTGGCTGAGTGCAGTGACTGTATAGTTGTGACATCACAACCTTACGGAAGTCCTGACGGCTCGTTTAAAGGCATGTCTGAATACGGGCTGTGTGCATTTCTCCATGGACTGAGCATTTTGATCCTTTCACATTATTTATGCAGCACCTACAGCTGCTTTAGAATCAAACAAGACATGGAAACCTCACTTTCTACAATATGGGACCTTTAACAGAAGTAAACATAAGAAGTGCCATAAATCAGAAAAAAAAATTTGTGTTGCAAAACTGCAAGCACAGCCTTTTCCAGTTCAGTACAGCAAACTTCATTCTGGACACTTCTGCAAAATGGCTTAAAAGTAGAATCTCAATATATACTCTGCCCTAGAAATAGAACCCATCCCCTTGACATAATTAGGCACCACCCCCACCGCAGATTCCCCACTGTGACAGAATCAGGCCAGGCCCTGAACCGAGCCAGATTCCACCTTGTAACCGTCTGTGTAAGACCCTGCCTCTGTGACTGAATCAGATCCCACACACGCATCAGATTTGTCCCTGTGACAGCAGCTACCCGAGCACCAACCGCCTCCATCCTCTGTTAGAAACCCCTACCTCTGACTGAAGCAGGCTTCGACCCCAGCATGAGTGGTCACGACTTTCTTCCAAATAACAATTTTGCCTTTAAAAAATCAGTATCTTTTACTTACTTACTTAACTTCACATCACTTCCATCTGGCTCCAGCTACAGGACTTTAAAATTGTGGTGGAATCTCCTTGGCAGGAGTTTTGTCTGTCATAGCAAAAACACACTGAATGCTATTTATATATGCGTGTACGTTCTGACTTTTAGAGATAACTTACTTCAAGACTGTTGGAATTAGGGTTATATATATTTACTTTTCAAATAGTGTGCTTGTATGTACATGGGATTTATGTAGGGGCATAAATGTATATGTTGATATATGACCATGTATTCATGGTATTTACTGCATGCATCTGAATATTTTTCCTGTGGGACACGACCATGTGCAGGCTTTAAAACCAATTCCCCTCCTGTGACAATAAAGATATCCACCTTTACAAAGACTTGATTTGGCTGGGTTAGACCAACATTCAATATGTATGATGGGCAAGAGATTTGCACACTGGTGGATTGGTTTTATGTAAATTTATGATTTAATTGCACTTTTTCAAGTGTTTTTTTCCTGCATGTCTCAGTATCTCTTCCCAGATGCTGCTGTGGAGAAGTCATCAGAGAATAGCAAGAATAAAGCTGCACAGTCAAACGCCAGTGCGAAGGCCGAGCAAGATAAGAACTCTGACTATGTATGTTTGCCCTTTTATCACTTACACACTGTGACAAGTTTGACTGGGGTGCCAGTAAGGTGGTGTCTAAGGTTTGGCATGTAACATATGCTTTCAAACACTGCAGAACCATTATACACTGCAAACATTGGAAAATAGCATTTCACAAATGGCAACAACAGTAACATATTGTGCAAAGCCTTGGAAACGTGTGTGCACAAATTCCCCAAGTAACTTTGCAATGGACACTACTGAATCCTCAGTGTTTCTAGAAAAGTTGAAAGGAGGTCCCAGGAGTTAATACAGCCCCTAGTAATATGGTGTCAGGATGCCAATGTGCATTCACTTCTGAATTGAACTTTCCATAGACTGTTTAGCCATCATTCTCCCTGCTTTCTACCCCTGTGTCCAGAACCTTTTTCTCCAGCTAAAGTCAGCACCCAGTGACAGTCTGACCTACAGGCTGGCGCTGTGTGTGTGCCTGGTCAACTACAACCACGGCGGGCTGCGCGCTGTCGCCCACCTCTGGCAGGAATTTGTCCTAGAGTTGCGCTACCGCTGGGAAAACAACTACCTCATCTGTGGGTGGGTATGACACACACCTGGGCTGCTCATTAGGCTTGTTTGGAAAGGGCTATAAGCAAGTACCATACATATGGTTTAATTTTGACACACCCGTCTCAAAGAACATAGCCACAACTGCCTTGTACCTTTATGGGATCTTCTTGACTCACTTCTCTGATGTAGATTTTATTTCACATTTCATCACAACCTATTTTGAGTATTCCTACACAGACTGATAAAATACAGAAGTGTAATACATCAAAGATACAAACCATATGCAAGGTAATTATTTTTGCAGCGCCGTACTAGTTGAAGCAGTTGATCTAGTTGCTCAATCTTTTAATATAGTCATGTTCGCTCATATCCATCTTGTCTATCTCCATATGCTTCCAAATCTACAGACTGGCTGGAGGACCTCCTGATCTTCGCTGTTGTCTTTTGCATCAGAAGCTCCAGGTAACCATTTATACAAAAGCACAGGTGGTATGCTCAAAGTAAATCAAGGTTTTAACAAACTATGAAATGCTGTGTATATGAGCCCATTTTACATTATCGAGGAGACTCTTCTCATGTACGATCAATCTATGACAATGGTCACAGTAATAGTCAGACCAGCTGTCTCCCTGAATATTTTCAACTTTCATCCATGCCAACTTAATCAATGAATAAATGAATATCCAGCAAAACGCTTTAGATACATGCACGCACATGCTGTAGCAAATAGAAGTTAAATGAGAGTTTCAGTTTTATAAAATTCATAGGAGAATTCTCTATCTACTAAATGATGAAACTGATGAGGAAACGTATCCGTGGAGTCACTAGAGGGGAAACAGGGGCTCCCGATTTTCCCAATTTAAGGCTTCAACTGCCAAAATCAATAAAAAATCTTCTTCCTTTTATATAATTCAACTTTAAGCAGTGGCACCACTCCTGCTTGCTCTTTCCATAATTGTTGTGTCATGTCTGAATAAAGCTGTAAGGAACAAGCCATCACTTCACAGATATGATGAAGACAGCAATGTGAAGTATTCCATTTCTTGTTCTTACGTAGATGCTGAACTGCTGCATCGAGAGGAAGAGGGCCAGGGATGAAGCTCGCAGGGTGCTGGAGGAAAGCAAAGAGAGAGAGCGCAGGGTGTCTGGTGGCTGCCAGAATGGCCGCCCCGTGCCAGAGTTGATGACGGCAACAATGAGTGCGTCCGCCTCAACAAGGGAGGTGTCTCCGGGTAAATCCTGGGACTCGTGGAGCGACAGTGAGGATGAGTTCTTTGAGTGCCTGAGTGACCAGGGGGAGATAGAGGCTCCACATACTGAAGGAGAAAAGGATGGCAGGAAAAGTAAAGCAGAGGGAAGGCTGCACCCCTATAACAACATGACTCTACTTAACTCTACAGAGTCTCTCTACGTTCCTGTCACACAGGTCAGGATCTCTCTGTATCCATCTCTTTCACTCACTATATATAGACATGTATATACGTATATGTATATTTGTTATCATATTACCATTTATTCTAAATATAGCATATATTAAGAGAAAAATTATACATACATAGAATGAATAAATATAACATTAGGATTATAACGTTAGTTGGTAGTGTTTGAAAAGCCAGATTGCCAAATGCTAAAGTGCAAATGCAAAATAAAATTTGAATTAGCTTTTTCAATTTCCTTTTTCTTTTTAAGTTTAATTATGGCCTGATAATTCCTAGTAGTGTTGTGAAATAATAATCTTTTAAATTTCATCTGTTTTAATTTTCTGGAATTTTAATAATGACCAAAAATATCCTCCATATGTTAGATTAGATTTCATTTTTTTAACTGTAATCATTCACAGTTTGAAATTTTGAGCTTTAAAACCAGCGCTGCATGCTTGAACCATAAATGAACAAAAACTCCTGTGCAAATGACTGAGTCAACTCTAAAATGACAATAGTGAATGGAAGTACATTGACTGCTGGGTGTGCACTGGATTTTCAGGAACCCGCTCCCATGACAGAGGATCTGTTAGATGAGCAGTCAGAAGTACTGGCCAAGCTGGGCACTTCAGCTGAAGGTACCCACCTCCGTGCCCGGATGCAGAGTGCCTGTCTGCTCTCTGATATGGAGTCCTTTAAGGTGAGCAGGCAGACATACACACATTCAATCTATACATGGGCTGTATTTATTGTGATGGAAATCTGTAAGCTGGTTACTTGTTATTGAAGAAGGTTTCAGGAGACTTGGATGTCTTGCGCAGAAGCATTTATTGAAGCTCGGCTGAGGAGAATAGAGAAAAGCAGTGCAAGTGAACACAATGTAATGCCACCCAATTCTAAAGGTTACTTCCTAGCGAGGAGACATACAAGATGTGTGAAGATTCGATTGTATTCTAAACAAGGAACTATGCTTACCCTAAGTTAACATAAGTTACGTTGTATGTCACATTCAGTGCATATCTCAGAGGAAAAGAGGACACAGCCTATCAATGTGGAGTCTTGGCCCATGGGCCATATTACCCTCAACCTTGGTCTACTAGGCGAAAGAGGAAGCCTTGCCTTCACCCTGACCAGCCATCCTTGGAGACAGAGAGTTCCACGATTGCTCTGAAAGAGACAATAGGCAATGACCTACTGCTTTTAAGTTTACAAATGGCCTGAAATAGACCTGGGGACCACTGTCCTTTTAGCCTAAAGAAGGAAAATTCCTTCACAGGGTTCAGAGGCTTCTCTGAGAAACACTCTGAAGTGGTCAGAGATCTCTTAAGACGTTGTGATGTGGCAAAGGATCTATGGGCTATCTATAAGCCTAAAATCCCACTTCCAATTGACGAGAAATGGAACAAAAAGACCTAAACCGACTAACTAACACTATCCAGACAGAACAAAAGGAAAAACTCTAAATGGCAAAAGAGGAAAAACCCATATTGCCCCATAGGTGATATAATGATTATACACTGCTCAAAAAAAGGGAACACTTAAATCACACATAGGGTCTCAATGAACAAAATACATATTCTAGTTCAAAATCTTTACTGTACATTGTGTAATTCATTTTATTATGACTTAATTAAATTAAATTAAATGACGCAACAACGGTCAATGGAAACCAAAATCACCAATTTATTGAGGGCTGGATTCAAAATCACACCCAAAATCAAAGTAAAACATTGAAATCAACTGCGTGATCCAACTTGCATGAATTTCATCACGGCAACTCATATTGTGACTCAGTAGTGTGGATGGCTCCCACGTGCACGTTATGTACTGATACATAATGTCCCAGAGGTTCTCGATTGGATTAAGGTCTGGGGAACGTGAGGGCCAGACAATGGCATCAGTGCCTTCATCATCCTGGAACTGCCTACACACTCTGACCACATGAGGCTGGGCATTGTCCTGCACAAGGAGGAACCCAGGGCCCACTGCACCAGCGTAAGGTCAGACAATGGCTCTGAGGATTTCATCCCAGTACCTAACAGCAGTCACGGTCCCGTTGGCTAGCACGTGGAGGTCTGTGCGACCCTCCAAGGATATGCCTCCCAGACCATCACTGACCCACCGCCAAACCGGTCATGCTGGATGATGTTGCAGGCAGCATGACGTTCACCACGGCGTCTCCAGACTCTTTCCCGTCTGTCACATGTGCTCAGTGTGAACCTGCTCTTATCTGTGAAGAGAACGGGGCACCAATGGCGGACCTGACAAGTCTGGTGTTCTCTGGCAAATGCCAATCAAGCTGCACAGTGCTGGGCTGTGAGCACAGGGCCCACTAGAGGACATCGGGCCCTCATGCCACCCTCATGGAGTCTGTTTCTGACAGTTTGGTCAGAAACATGCACACCAGTAGCCCGCTGGAGGTCATTTTGTAGGGCTCTGGCAGTGTTCCTCCTGTTCCTCCTCGCACAAAGGAGCAGATACCGGTCCTGCTGCTGGGTTGATGCCCTTCTACTACCCTGTCCAGCTCTCCTTGTGTAACAGCCCATCTCCTGGTATCTCCTCCATGCTCTTGAGACTGTGCTGGGAGACACAGCAAACCTCCTTGCGACGGCACGTACAGATCTCCCATCTTGGAGGAGCTGGACTACCTGTGCCACCTGAATGGGCTGCAGGTACTGCCTCATGCTACCAATAGTGACAAGGACACTAGCAAAACGCAAAACTAGAGAGGAATCAGTCAGGAAGGATAAGGAGAGAGCAATTGTCTGTGGCCACCACCTGCAAAACCATTCCCTTTTTGCGTGTTGTCTTGCTGTTGCCTCTCCAGTGCATTTGCACCAAAACAGGTGAAATTGATTCACAATCGCTTATTACTTTAGCCCTGAAGTTTAATTGACTTGGTGATACACTGTCATGATTAAGTGTTCCCCTACTTTTTGAGCAGTGTACTTTATTATAACCAACAAGTAAAAACAACCTGTTAAGCATTTATGATATGATGGTCCAAGCAATGGACTTCATCACATTCCTAAGTAGCAGAATAGCATTCTATAGTTGGATACAAATGGTTTAGTTAAGGGTATTAATACTCTCATCATAGCACAATACATAACTCGATTACTGTCGCTCAGAACACGTTACGGTAATGTGTAAGAAGAGATGTAACTTTAGATTCCTTAAATGTCCATTGGTGTAGATCTTACAACTGAGCACTGTTTACAACATTCTCAAGTAGTACATTCAAACACATTAGTTATCAATGATTTTACTTTTTGAGCTTTATTGCATACCTTCATTCAAATAAATCGAAATAGAAAATGACTCAAATTCAAACAAATCAGTGTCAACAAATGATGATTACTGAATATCTGATATTTGTGTCAACTACTTCTCCCTTGGCTCCCAATTCATTTACAAAAGTAACCAAGGATCAAATATTCTCTTTTAGATTGCTTTTAGTAACTAATAACCTTCACTTTGGAATCTGAATCATCCTCTGAATAACTCTATATTACAGGAGGACAGGAAATTAGTGTTTGATTCTGATTAGGGGAAATCCCAATAGTTTCTGGGTTTGAGGTTTCCTTAACCATAATGTTAGAGCGAGTAGGTGTGCTGAAATAATTGTCTCTGGGTTCTGATGAAAACACCTATGGTGCGTGCATAAGCGCATACATGTGCGGTACACGTAAGGGTCCCTGTTTGGGGGTTTGAAAATATGGTCATCCTACCCCTAATCCACCGAGTTAGATGTGAAAATATTCTGGGTCTAACGTTCCACACTGTTTTCCCCTGCTGCCTCTCTCTGCCATTGCTGGTCTCTTTATGCTTCTGGGTTAGCTACTGGGTTAGCTCACTGAAAGAGATTACATGCTGCATGCCGCATGGATGTGGTGTTGGTTGCTTCGTAACGTTAGCTGATTAAGTGGTTTGCAAACGGCCAGGTAGCCAGTTTACCAGCCAGATCAGCCCCGGGAATCTGGATGAATTAGCTGACATTACCCACTCAATACAGTATTTTGCCACGTTAGCTAGCTAGCAATTTGTCCGCTTTAGCAAGTAAGCTACGTGGACTTTGTGTTTTGGTGGGTGCCGGTCGTTTGTTGTTGTTAGTGGACTCCATTTTGAAGCTAACGTTAGCTAGTGTTGCACACTGTTTGCGCTGTAGGGGAGCTGAAAATGGGGCTGGAGAGAGGCTCAAGCACTCTCTAGCGTGCACAACACCACATCCTTTGGGTTTTCCCGGAAAATTCGTCCCGAGTCCTTTACATAGAAATCAGTCCACAGGCTGTTATAGGCAACCGTGAAAGTCGGGGAGGGTCTAATTTAACAAGTGACGTTACAACCCGTTGACACATTGGCAATAAAAAATCATATAAATTATTAGATATAGTAACTTTAAACTAGTACGGGATGCTTCATGGATATAAAGTCCTGCATTAGAAATGCATCCAAACCATCAAAATGAATGGCCCTATCTAAATACTAGGCTACCGTTTGGTAACAGCTATCAAAATAAAACATGCAATAACGTATGATGAAAATGTTTGCAGTGGCAATACAGCTGAAATTCCTAATCAGGTCTCAGAATCAGATTTTTTCTTGTAATGATGATGTACGAAGGTCATAATTACAAGATAAGGTCTCCATTTTCTTTTCTTTGGTGAATGCACTGCGCTTCCGTAACGTTGATCCCATGGTGATAGACCCGTATGTATATCAGATCAGTTACACTTGAACACAGACTGAAATAAAACAGTTTTCCTGTCTCTCCACAGGCAGCCAACCCAGGCTGTGTCCTGGAGGACTTTGTGCGCTGGTACTCGCCTAGGGATTACGTGGAGGAGGAGGTGATCGACGAGAGGGGTAACACAGTGGCGAAAGGCGAGCTTAGTGCCAGGATGAAGATCCCAGGCAACATGTGGGTGGAGGCTTGGGAGACAGCCAGGGTTACACCTGCACGCCGCCAGAGAAGACTTTTTGATGACACTAAGGAGGCCGAAAAGGTAATTTTCAGTAGAGCTAAATTTAGTGCCCTGTACCATGTATTTTGCTAAGAGGCATGTTATGTTAGCCTGTGCAGACATAACAGATATAACTGAGAGAGAGCAGTAAGAAGCAAACAGAAGGCAGATGAATGGGGCAAGCTAAACCTGGGTTTTTGACTGTCTTTTCAGGTTCTGCACTATTTGGCAGTGCTGAAACCTGCAGACCTGACCCGCCATCTCATGCCCTGCATACTCCATGCTGCTATTCTGAAGTTGAAGGAGGAAGGTGAGTCCAGATTGTTTTGTCTAAAATGTATTGTGACATCAAACAGTAAAACATATTCTTTCTGTCATGTCACACTGTATTCTTGGGAAAGGTGTTCTTAATGCTCATGCCTTTTCCATCTTTAAAGCAAAATCACCCACAATTAGAGTTTGAGGCCCAATTGTTAGCTTTCTCTGTGGCCTTTTGCTTTCAGAATTACTCTCTGGGGTGCGCTCGTGAGTAGGCATTGGCGTAGGCTGTGTTTTTGACATGCTCTGCTGAAACTCAGTTTAAAAGTTATGTTACGGCGCTCTACACCCGCAAAAGGCTACGAAACACTGTTCTAAGTTTGTTATTTTGACCTTTCATTAGTTTAGTTTTAGAATTGCTGCGCCAATGGCCATCAATTTGCAAAAGTGCAAATTCACTGGAGGAACTTCCACTGCTGGGCCCAAAGCCATGAGCAAGAGTGCCTAATCTACAGGAAGCAGTAGTGACTCCCCCCTTCCAGATGACCAAATGGAGGCAGCAGACCTGAAAGCCAAAATGCTCACCTCGTTGAAGAAAGAAATCACTGTGCTGTTTAGGTTTGAAGCTAAAGACTGTGCTGACCTAGGAATTTGAGGCTGTGAAATCCGAACTGCACGCAGTAAAAACAGAGGTGGCAAATAATACTGCTACAATTCACTCCGATGTGGAAATGATGAAAACAACTATATCAGATGACGTGGATTCATTGCAGACTAAGGTAGGCAAGTTTGAGACGGAGGTAACCTGTCTACAGGAAAAATGCCTTGACATGGAGGGAAGGATGAGGTGTTCCAACATCTGAATACTGAATGAGACCCCTGGCTCAAGCACTCCAGCAGCAATCTCCATACTGAAAGAAGTTTTGAAGATGGACAAAGATGTTCTGATTAAAACAACAGGGTTAGGGGTCTCCAGGCAAGGAGACCAGATGTAAGTACGCCCTGTGTCATTGTGGCGAAAATACATTATCATCAAGCCTGTGTCGAACTCCTTCTGCTATGCCAGAGAGTCCGGTCCTCTCCAGTTTAAAGGAAGCGGCATCTCCATATTCCCAGATTAGGGAAAATGTACACGTTTTTCCTTGTAAGGATAACTGCTTCTTCTGACTCGAAAGGATGTGGAGGATGCAATCTTTGACGTCTCCATATAGCACTCGAATTATGAACGGGTTTTGGTGCCAGTGAGCAATAAACATGAAATGTCCTCGAGATCCAATATCTATAGTCGCACAGAACTGCCGCGGGTTGCTCCCTTCTTTGCCTTCCTAAATTTCAACTATGCAGATGTTGTCTTGTTGAGAACTAACGTAGTATCCATCTTCGTACTTAACGTCTAGCTTCGCTAGGTGCCTCTTTGCTAGCTTCGCCACTCCCCAGGCTTTTGGGCTTATCATGATTAAATGGTCTCACTCATAAAGCACTTTATACATTCACCCATTCATTCACACAGCGATGGCAACCAAGCTGCCATACAAGGTGCTGGTCTCCATCTGGAGCAAGTTCGGGTTCAGTGTCTTGCTCAAGGACACTCAACATGATGGGGGGTGCCGGGGATCAAACCCCCAACCTGCTCTACCTCCCGTGCGATAGTGTGCGTCACCATGCTGCCCGATTAGCCATTATTAAAGGATGGATTACCGTGCATAAACATTCTCCTTTCGCCTAAATTATTTCATCGAAGTTGACACAATGCTATATAAATAATATATAAATAAGTTTGAGTGTATCACATGCTAAAATAACTATAAATATGAAAGTTGTCTGCAGAGCTCAGGACTTCTCAGCCTCACAAGTCGAACCTTTCTGAAGCATATCCTCATTATGCACATGGAAGGTAAACCAAAGGTATCTTGTCTAAAAGTATTAACCTAGTATGTCATAAGTTTAAGTAGAAGTAAAAACACCTGGTATACAATATCATTTAATGAAGGCTGTCATCCCTGAAGAACAACTAAATTACTTTAATTTAGGGAAGGAATAGAGTGTGTGGGACACCAGGAGTGTGGGAGTTAAATTATATAGTAAAGTTTATTCTGATGAAGCAATATTGGGTGTGGGTGTGACATAACACATGGAGGCCACATTGAGATCATTCCGTATTATCCCTACTTTAATCTATCACCTGCTTACTATTACTCTTACAACCTTTGTTTCTTTTCTTTCTCCTTCTCTCCTCTTGACCCCCTCCCTAACAGAGGCAGTAGAAGACATTCCATCAGTCAAAAAAAACATTCAGCAAGCTACATGTCAAGCCAGCAAGCTGCTTCACCCCCCCAACCATGACTACAAGAAGTTAGAGGTCAGTGACTGGAAATGAACACAAGCTTCTTACTAGGATGAGACGCGTTGTGTTCAGTTATTCCATTGTACTCTGTGTTGGCACAACTGCTCTGAAATTGATTGTCCTTCAGGACCAAGCAGCAATTACTGCCGGATGCTGAAGCCAATGTGGAAGTACCTTAAAGTGCTGGCTCCAACTGACTCCCATTCACTCATTCACTCCTATTCAGGGGGCTCAGTCATATAGCTGTCATGTAGCTGTCATATGCCGTCGAGTACACCGGCAAGAGGATGAGGTGGTGCAGGCTGGGCTCTGGGCTTAGGGGCACTGGGTGCTACCCCTCTGTAGGCTCCCCAGGAAGTTAGCCAACCAGAAGAAAGTGGGCTTTTAGGGAAGGGGGTGTTAAAGAGACAGGAGCTAAAACAGCCTGTTTCAGACAGAGGGTGAACTGAGGGGCTGCATGAAGGGCCAGGAGAAGATAAATAAGGATTTGTTTTAACTCTGAATCATGCAAAGTTACTCTGGTGGAGTCCCAGAATAAAGATATAGAGCAGGAAATAAGTCCTCTCTAAGGTAATGTTAGCAGGATTTTGGGACATAACTCCCCAAAAGCCTGAGATGTGGTCAGTAGATCAGAAGAAAATGTGCCTCATTCATGATTTTCTTCTTATTTTATAAGAAGAAATTTTATAAGTGGGTTTATAAAAACAGATTAAGTGAAAAATAAAACTGTACATATGATTCATTAAAATGACATTGGGACATTGCAACCCCCCTACTTTTTTTTTGCCCATTACATTTTCATTCCCTATAATTGCGAATATAAAAAGGGCCATTCGCCCTCCAATTTAAAAACAGAAATTGGCACTTCAACATCATAGTCATTGTGTAACCTCAAATCCAACATGCTCAAGTACAGAATGAACAAAAACTAAAATAATCCTGATACATACTGACTGCACTCTACCTGTTACTGTGTTGGAGTCAGAGCATATGTCATGTGAAGTTCCTCCAGCTCCTGCTCTGACAGCATTGATGTGTGATCTATTTTTATCCTAGGATTTCATTAACCAGTTGATGGCCATGGAGATGGTCATAACCCGAGCACGCTCGCTCCAGGCCAAGTTTGCCATTTGTGAGGGTGAGAAGGGAGAGGACACAGAAGAGCTAGAGAAGTAAGTTCCACACGGTTTTATTTGAGCAGCATTTCAGTCAGAGACGCGTCAAGGAACTTACCATTACTATTTATTTATTTATTTATATTTTGCAATTATTTATTTATTTATAACAGTTGAGAACATTTCACGGCACCAGTACAACTGGATTTATATTTGATGTCTTTCTCCAGGTTTGTGAGCTCCCTGCTGGAAGAACCAGAGGTGGTGGTGATCGGAGCTGGCCAGGGGCCGGCTGGCAGCATAATCCACAGGCTGTTTGTCAACGCTCAGAGGGTGAGCAATCTCAATCTCACTCTTCTGCCCCCTTTGACTCTGTTCACCAGTAGGCTAGTCCATCTTAACATGTGAAAAGACCAGGTACGGTATGTTTTTCATATAGGCAGGTTTCATTTCAAGTTTGGAAATGGAAGCAAAATTGGACACTAGTGACACAAAAAGGTTGCTTCAACTGATTATTATCTGCTATCTATCTGCTTTGTGAATGTCTGTCTGCCAGTGGTTTGGTGGCATCACACTGCTAACAGCTGCAGAGACAGAGATTTGCTTTTGAATTGTAGGACTGAGACTTGCTCAGGCCTCACCTAGCACACCAGAAGACAGTCAATCTGGTGTCTTGCAGCCAACTTGGAAGCACAAATTCATTTCTCATTACATGGTACATGCAGCAATGATGTTGCAAATCCTCTATGGGCTGTGGAGCACATCTCAATGGAGAACGTTGAATCTTCCAATTCTTTCCACTGTCTATTTTCCTTTTCAGCGACACCTCCTGTTAATTTATGTGCCCTCACAGATGTGAGAAATAATTTCAGCTAGTTAACAAATATTAAATCCCAACTATAATTTGAAATAAATCGATACAGTTCAAGAACCTAATATTTGATCTCACCAGTAATTTGTTGGCAGCCGTAGCCACGCGAGCGGATTACCGCAGAGATGGTTGTTGTTTCTGCACAGAATGCTTTCTCATATCGATATTTTAATAGTCACATTATCATCAAGAGTTCCCAAAACACCTCTTACATATTGTTTCTGCCTGCGTGCCATCTCCTGCATCATCCCCCTAACAGGTTAGGACAACTCTGGAGTGCCTCTAAATATCAGAAGAGATGGAGTTGCAGTATTTGCTCCATCTGAGAGTCCTGTAGATTAATACAATCACAGAGGCTTAAGTCATTTCTTCTTTAAGGCTGTAGTGGAGAGAACATTAGGATGTCTCAAGGGGAGATGAAGATGCTTGTTGAAGATTTGCACATTGACACAATCACCATACTATTGTTGCATCCCATACACCTGCCCGACCCAATCGCGAGCACGCCAGCAGTCAATCTCAGCTGTCAATCATGACGTTTCACCCCCTATTTATAGCATCAAATAACTAATTAAAACCAAACTTATCAGAAAAATGAACACTTGAACAAACATCAGCTGATAAGAACTACCTGAAATGACAGAAACCATCTTTGGGAGAAATGTATTTTACGTGTACTTAGATTTTTTAGTTTGGCCCATCTGCTAACATGGAGGGGGCGGGGTTTATGACCTATACTGCAGCCAGCCACCAGGGGGCGATCGAGACGTTTTAGCGGCAGTTTTTGGGGAGCTGTCATGTCATCCATCTTTATATACAGCCTATGATGTAAACGCCGATACTGTAGGACAAGCTGTATATGAGGCAATTGTTTATTAACTTGGAATTCAAAGACTAAACAAGTATGCAGGTAATTTGACAGAAATATTAATTCAAGGTTACTATCTTTTTCCTGAGCTTATATCACAGTTTAATATGTTGAATTTAGAGCCATATTCTGGGAAAATCACTACTAGATGGACTCATATTTGGCATAACAGATTACTCTACCTGCAGCTTTGAACGAATTACCATTTCATTTCAGTAAGTAAAGGTGTAGAAACTGTCGTTTGGTTTACATTTGAAGTTACACTGTTGAAATAGATTATCTACAATGCTTTGAGGACAAAGTAGGGCATTTATTTTGTTCACCTTGGCCTGATTCTCATTCTGCTTATCGATTTTGTTCTGATTCTTGGCATGGCATATTATTTCAGCAAAATAAAACATGAAAGAAACCATATATGTTGGAAGCAAAAACTCCCAATATTTTCAGCAGATTTGGGTTGCCAGAAACAGTCGTAAACAGAGCAAACAAGTCCTCTCTGAGTAGAGCTGTGATATTGTGATGCAGCTGACAGCTGATTAAGCTTCCATTCTAAAAGTTCAAAGTCTTGTGAAACTATGCTGCTCCTTAGCATTACAGAATATGTGTATGTGTATGCTTGTGAGGTAATGGGCAATCAAGCAGTTCCCCAGACCCTCTTGAGACACAAATATGTGTTTTTTTCTTTTTTGTTGTCCATTTCCTCCATTCGACTGTGTTTTTGTGTCGTTTCTCCCCCTGCTGCTTACGTCAAGCTGGCTGACTTCACCAGTGAAGAGGTAACCACGAACAATGAGACGTTTCCTCCCTACTGCTAGTACACCCCTACGGGTCTACAGTTCCTCAGTAACATCCCAACAACAAACACACACACACAGAAATACACAAATAAGCATATATAAAAGTCTGTGTGCGCTATAAGCAAATTCTAATTATTGTAAAATTTGGGGGTTGCATTGTGACACAACATATGAACTTACTTCCGTATTTACTGTCGTAGAGTATGTGCTCCTTTCAAATCTGTATATTTGGGTTTAGTCTGTAATTACTGTAGTATGTAAACATCTTATCCTGGTTTCTGATCGCTGTCTGCCAATTTGTATCTTTGACTTATGTAATGTACATAGAAGAAACAGCAGGTCGATAAACAATATATTGATGATTCACATAGTGAAAATTGATGATGAGGAGGATGATGGTCGAGGTCTTCACAGGTCCTTAATTTTAAACCCAATCTTCAATGAACAAGTGGAAAACCTACCCAAACCCGACATACATAAGTTAATGTACAAAAAAAGAGGACCCAATCCTATGTGACCCAAAGACTGTTAGACCCTATCTGAATAGACCCGAGGATAATTAGATTCAGGGGCGGCATGGTGTCTCACAAAATGTCAATTGTAAAACATAAGGGAAGAGGATGGATCCAGGAGGATGGTTGAGCAACTTCAGAGGCTCAGGATTTGAGGTTAGCGAAGTAACTTCAGGTTTAACCCTGGGTTTTCATACCATGCCAGTGTGGGGTTTTCTCTAGGTGATCCGGCTGTCTCCCACAGTCCCACATGCAGATTAGGTTGATTGGTGACTCTAAATTTGCCGTAGGTGTGAATGTCAGCGTTAATGGCTGACTGTCTCTGAGTCTGCTAGGACCCACTCGGGTACTAGACATATCGGCACACAGGCACCAGACCTGAATAGACTGAATATAATTTGGACCCAGCCTGACTCATGTTTTAGATCTGGTCTTGAAAACCAAGAATGACCAAGGAGGACCCTTGAAGATCTTTAGAATACAGCAGTAACATGGAAGATACTTTGAGTATTACTTGTTTGTCTAGCATTACTGGTGTTATGATGAAGAAGCCGAAACTAGCAGATTGTTAAACTGCAGCACTATCTGTCCAGCCAGAAACCACAGTGTCTTCATCCTCAGCTGTTAAGAAAACTCAAGTCAGTGTTGAAGACAAACACTCGGCAGACAGTGATGAGAAACATGGATTTAAAAAACTGTATATACCCACATGAATCGGTTACCTGTGAATGTCATATTCCAAATATGAAGACCAAGATCACATTACAGGGGGTCTAGTGTGCATGTAACCATGCATGACCCTGTATTTGTCTCTCAAGTAAATCCCCATTTCTGCTTCATCAGTACCAGAAATACTTTATTGATCCCCAGGGGGAAATTACACAGTTACAGGTGCTCCCATTCAAGAGTAGAAAGTAGCATACATTTAGAAATGAGAAATATGTACAAATATAAGATATAAACAATAAAAATAAGAAATGTATCATATACACATTTACAATATTTAAGTGAAAAAGGTAAAAAAAAAATATATATATATATATATATACACAATAACAATGTATATGTGTGTGTGTGCATATATCTATAGATATCTATAGATACAGATAAGATATACAGTGCATCCGGAAAGTATTCGTACCGCTTCACTTTTTCCAGTTTGTTATGTTACAGCCTTATTCCAAAATGGATTAAATTCTTTTTTTTCTCTCAAAAGTTTACACACAATACCCCATAATGACAAAGTGAAAAATGTTTTTTAGACAATTTAGCAAATTTATTAAAAATAAAACACTCAAATATATATTATAGTATCATAGTTACTATAGTTAGTTTACTATAGTATTATAGTAAATGGAAGTATCAGTTTAGGAGATCAAAATGGTGTACGTCCTGTACCATGGTGGACTAGTCTACTGTAATTCAGCAGCATGTTGCACCAGTTAAGATGCTGTTTCAGCATGGGTGTCATACTTTACTTGAAGAAATATAACCAATTTTCTACAAAACCTTTTTGAACCCCAAAAGAAGCCAAAATTCACAAATGTTAAACATCTAAAAACAAGAAGCTGTACAAGAACTCAATCAATCAATCAGTTTTATTTGTCACATGCAATCGTACAGGTACAGTCTCAGCAAAATGCAATGCTAGTTCCCACAAAGAGTTTCAAAAGAATAACAATTGAACATTTGAACATTCCTACAATTGACTCTGACTCTAAAGCAGAAATTAGAACAGAACTTCTCTTACCAAGATATCCTGGGTATGTTGAACTTGCTTCATAGTACAGGCCCCAGGTCCACGTGGCCGGGATCGCAGCCGGTGTTTAATGCCTCCACGTTTTCTTCAGTGTTTCCCCCAGTGTTGAGGTGGACGCAGAGATGTTCTTGCTTGTCTATGTGGTTGGGATTATAGCTGCTGTTTATCCCCTCCACTGCACATCACATCAGTGACTTGGAGTTATATGTTCTCATTGTCCCAATTAATCACAAAAGTATACACAAGTATTAATAAAATAAAATTAATAAAATTAAACGTAGTGGCTCTTTCACAGTGTTTCAGGGTTTTCATGATGAAATGCTTCTAGAAACATTTCTAATAGTGGTTTCAATAATTCTGGTTTAAATGTTTTGTACAGATCTATGGGGAAACCATCACCATTTTTCCAGATTTCATGTTGTCAGTTGCTATCCCAATCTCTTCGAAGAATCGTACCATTAGAGTCGAAATAGTTCATTTATCCAAGAACCTACTTTGGGCTTGTTTGTTCAATTATATCTCAGATTTATATTAAGTTTAAGCTTTCTAAATGATCTGTTAATTTTCATTTCAGGATCTACTGCTGTTTCCCTGTTGTCATCTATGATTGGTTATTAATCTCTTGGTTTGTCATTGTTTAATCTGCCATGCTAATAATTTACCAGGGTTTTCCCATTGAGTATAAAATGTAATATAAAAGTCTGAGGAGACTAGAGGCTGCCCTAGCAGCTAATAATTTATTGTGTTCTGCTCTCTTTTTCCACTGAAGGAGTTCTTTTTCTAATACCTTCTTATGAAGATTTTGTATCTTTTATTACAGTTGCATATTTTCTAGATTAACTTCTAGTCGTATAACCTACTATGTATGTAAGAAAGGACTTAAATACATCCATGCATCCAATACATGTCGTATTCGTTTTTCACCAAACATGGTGCATGATCCAATATTAATATGCATCGTAGTAACAATCATGTATCTTCGAAGTTGATCCTGCTAAAATTAAAGGGAGTACCCTTTATGGGTTGGGGTATACTCGATCAGAACTAGTTCTTAGGACGTGTTGTCCAGTAATATTGTTTAAATATGAGGATTATGGTGCACATTTTCAGCGACTCTCTCCTGGAAGACATTCACAGTGTTGCACTTTGTTGTACACACGAAAAGTGACAGAAGTAGTTGTGTCAAGAACAAGTGGGCGTGAAGTGAGGGTTAAAGAGGTAGTGCACACTTAAACGTGTTTTTTGTGCTGTAAAGTAAATGATATGACTGTACTGTGATGAAACACATCAATACTGGTATTAATATTGACATTTCTTACCAAATGTATAAAAATCAGCATTTCATGGGTTGAAAATGGCCCAACATGCCATCTACTGATTAAAATCAGCCCTGAACCTTGCAAGGCCAATGCTGACATGGAGTCCACTGGTTCAGACTTCTCTGTCATGAAATTTCTATTTAAAAGAATGTTAATGCTGTCTAATCAGAGGTGGGTGGGCCACCTCCCACAGCCCTATGCCCTTGAGCGGGATGGCTAAGGCTATGTACTGCCACACCTCCACAGAAACACACACCGCGGAGCAACTCATAGTACAGCCACTAGTTCAGCTACAACACAGGTAACCACAGAGTAACTCTCTCAAAGGGCCATAAATGTACTTCTACTCAATTCAAGTTCCACAGAGATGTAAATAGTAATGGTAATCAATCAGTCTAACTTTAACAGTGGATCCAAGGACCTCCTCATCATCGTAACACTGATTACCGTTTGTACCCTAAAACTTTTCAACCTAAATACTTGATAAACGGAAACATATTTCAATTTCAATCATGTTAATACCACTACCATATACTTTTAAAAAGAGGGTTATTTCATTCAAAATGCATTTGGACTCATTTATGCTTTTCAAGTAATTGATCTTAAAAGCTTCCAGAAAATGAACAGTAGTAAGACTGGCATAGTCCTAATAAACCCAGACATTTGAAATGACTTTCAGTAAGTGCTTCAACTTTAAAATGATTAACTTATTGCTACTTATTGAAATCAATCACGCAGTGAAAAGCCGCTGTGGCGTGGCGCAAGCCATTGGAAATAATGGGTTTCAGAGTGCAGTGGTGCTGTTGTCGCGTTCTGCCTGAAAGGACCTTTAGTCCAACAGCTTCTGCCCTACTGGTAAGGCCACTTGTTGCAGCTGGGGCAAAGGGATCCCACACCCAGTCCCATGTGTTCAGTGCAGCGAGGTCTGTTACTCTGTCTTGTATCCTTCTGACATCTCACTGTGTAGTTCAGACACCTGCTGCAAAACTTCACCATGAGAGAGCCATTGCATTTCAGAGTGATATAGCAGTGCATCATGCCCAGCATCCATGAAGAACCCTAATAAACCAGCACAAAAACAATAGGGTTTCAGCCCTTCAGGGTTAGAACCCTAATGATAAACTTTCACCTTCTCTCCACCCTCAGGCTGCCCTCCTGGTACCACTGGATGAGGACTTGGGACGTGACAGGAAGCTGACTGGCGCAAGCAACAAAGTGCCTGACTTTCCTTCTCCAGCAGGCCGGGAAATTCTGTTGCGTACGTGTGTCCCTCGGCCAGCACCATACTCCAAAGCTCTGCCTCAGAGGCTTTTCTGTGTGTTAATGAGGGAGGAGTTCAGGCTGGCAGGGGCATTCTCTTCAGACACTTCCTTCTTCTAAGGTTTAAAAAAAAAAAAAAAAAGTTGCACAGTAGGGGTTTACTTATCCCACTTGTTGATGCTGTGCTGATGGCATTGCAGCACAGGTGCTGATTCCTAAAATGAGAGCGTTTTGCACATAAATACATAAAATGCAATCACACATCAATAGCTTCTGCTCTGAAGTAATTACATTCTTAATATTGGAAAAATATAGATTTACTTATTACAGCAGAAGCCAGCGTGATCACTCTTACGTTTGCATTAATTCAATGGAAACAGTTGTATTATCACTTCAACCAATGGTAAATGCTTTTTAGTTTCTACAATGATGGTCATTGATGTAACAAGTGATGTGAGTGATCTGTGTATGTAGGCAATGTGTGCACAGTACATGTTAAATGTTGGTTCAAATTGTCCTCTAATCTAAAAACAATAAACACTGTTCATCTGTCTCAATTGGTGCCTCTGGTTTGGCATCTGAAACCGTGTTCCATTTGTATTAATGATCATTTACACTTTGAAGCCAGAACTGGATGAGCGGCGAAAGACACATGTTCAAAACAAGAACACATGACATAGCTATATACAGTATCTCTGGCCAGCTCACTAATGAGCATTGCTATCTGAACAAATGAGAAAGATATTGCAGCAATAGCAATAACAACTATAATAATAGGAATATGACTAATAATAGTAGTAACAACTATTATAAAACTATTTCACAATAAAAGCCTTCATTTACCTTCAGAGCTTATTGTTTGTGCATTTCTCAAATTAAAATGTCTTCTGTATCGTCATTATTATCGTCATCATTTCTGCCACATGGTTCTCTTGTTCTATCCTGCTTATTACTGACCACATGCCAAGTTATACATTGGAGATGAAGCGGCGATACCAACCAGCCAAATCCAAAAATGATCTTATCTTCCTCTTGGTCATTGGAGCAAGGGCTTCAATCTTATTCACATGAGGGTGGATGACACCACCCCCAATGATGTAACCAAGGTACCCAATGTGACATTGGCGTGCATTGATGACCAATCCAGCTTTCCGTTGTAGGACATCAGAAAGGTGTTGAATGTGATCCTCCCAGGTCTCACTGAACATCACAATGTCATCAATGTATGCCGGTGCATATCCATCAGCTCCTCTCAGGACTTCATCCACCAGCCTCTGAAACGTAGCTGGAGCTCCGTGCAGTCCAAAAGGCATTGTTCTGAAATGATAAAGTCCACTAGGAATCCTAAACATTGTATAGTCTTTAGAAGACTCAGTCAATGGCACCTGCCAATACAGTTTACAGAGATCAAGTGTTGTAAGATACTTGGCATTTCCCAAATGCGCAATCAACTCCCCTACTCTTGGTATTGGGTTTGATCTTGGCATTGATCAAAAGCAGAAACAGCATTCAGTTTAGAGAAATGTATGTCTAGATGGCTCAATGACCCCCATGCCAAGCATGTCTTCCATCTCCTGCTTCAGTGCAGGTTGTGTCCCTGATGGGTTGTTGGTTGAGACAACGTAGCCGTATATCATGTTGGATGATGTATTGATGATGCAGGTCTGTCAAGCCAAATTAACATGAAATACCTGATGCTTCTTTCGGCGATCTGGCATGCACAGTTCATAGGTGACAGAACCTACTTTCCTGTTGATCACATAGGGCCCCTGCCACTTGGCTAAAAGACCACTCTCTGATGTTGGAAGAAGAAACAGAACTTTGTGGCCCTCTTGGAAGAACCTCCGGAGAGCCACCTTGTCATAGTTCTGCTTTTGACACCACTGAGCACTGACCAGATGAGTGTTGGCCATCTCCTGGAACTGTTCAAGTTTGTCTCTCATCTTCAATACATAAGAGAGAACACCACATTGAATTTCAGGTTTTGGTCCCACCCTGCTGCGATGATACAGTTGCTCACCCTTCAGAAGAAATACCTCCCTGACACTCTCTGTAGCCTCAGTTGAGTCAGAGACACACTTGGAAAAGAGGGGTGCTAGAGGGTGGTCCTGCCTTTGAAGCTGGGCTATATCACTTAGTATGACCAATAGTTCATCACTTTCTGGCTCTCGAACTGGCTCCACAATCCTTGTTCCCCTCACTTTACACTGTCTCCTCTGCACTCTGCTCTTCCTTGCACAACCCTGTCTGGATCCCTCAGCCTCAGGAATTTCACTGCCTAGAAGTCACCCCAACCTAGACCTGGCTCTGAATGGTGCTCACTGTGTTTGGACCTGGTGACTGCAATCATACCCTCACATCCATCTGGCTATCAGATCCCAAAGGATGTGGAGATCCCTGCCCAACACCACTTGGTAAGGAAGTTTATCCATTACTCCCACTGACAGTAAATACTGCTGGCCATCAACTTGAATATTGACATTAGCAAAGGGGTAGTCTACAGTGTCACCCTGAACACACCAAACTTTAACTCTCCTACTGAAGGTGACATCCCTGGGGAGACAATCCTGCCTGACAAGAGTGCGGCTACTACCTGAATCTAAGAGGGCAACACAAGGCTTTACCTCAATAAAGACACGTGTGCTCTTCATCACTGCGGTGCTAGTGTAACGCCCCTAGAAAGGGGAAATACAGACGAAAGAAACAGACACGATGTTGCTGCCTTCAAGTCATATGTATTATGAGCGACCAATATGTAGACATTGCATATTCAAGTATATTCAGTATGAACAAAGAGCCAGCTTTCTAGCTAAATCTGCTAGCACGTCTCTATTGCTCAGCTGCACTACATAGCAAGCACGCTAGTCTGCACATTTCTTTGATGTTCACATTAACGGAATTATCAGGCAAAAATAACAGTCTAACAAATGTTCCACCATCCATGGGTCCCTTACACCATATAAAACATAGCGTGAGTGTTCGATAACATATTTCAACTGTTATGCTTACCTAGAAATGGGAAACACAGACGAAAGAAACAGACACGATGTTGCTGCCTTCAAGTCAAATGTATTATGAGCGACCGGCAAGCAACACGCGCCCTTAGTGGACGGACCCGGAAGCAGGTGTAAACAGAGACCAGATTAATCAAATCCTGACTCAACTCTAGAGCAATGGATTACCAATAAACTGATGTTTTAACTGAAGTATATAGGGAGAATTATAAAACAAAAGGTATATACAAAATAAATCTATTCAAAATATTAATAAATAAAATAAGATAATTCCAGTGTCCTTTTAACATCTATTTCAATGCTCACATTGCATATAGTGTATATTCTTATATCCATTACACTAGCACCACAACTTCTTCTTCATGACAATCCAAAAAGCTTATATATGTTTTACCAACCTGCTGACCTGGACAAGTGACCTGTTTGACCACATACCGAGGGGCCTCTGTGCTTAAATTCCCTAATCCGATTGTTGGTTGCACTCAGAGGACCTTTCTGTGAGTTACTGAATCTGTGCCCATGCCCGCCTTACCCAATGACAGACTGGGTCTGGGAGTGGTGTAACTTTTTAGTGTGTGTGGGGCAGCAAGGAAAACGCCAGCCATTTCTGCAGCTTGCTTTGATGTGGTCGGGTTGCACTCTTTTTTCCAGGTCCGAAGGTCGGGGTTGACAATCATCACAATAGCATCTCCTATTTGTTCCTTTTTTTTTCCCTAGGGACCATCCATACATGTCTTTCAGGCATTCAATTCAATTCAATTCAATTTTATTTATATAGCGCCAAATCACAACAAAAGTCATCTCATGACACTTTACAAATAGAGCAGGTCTAGACCGACTCTTTATGATGTTATTACAGAGACCCAACAGTTCCCACCGTGAGCAAGCACTTTGGCGACAGTGGCAAGGAAAAACTTCCTTTTAAGAGGCAGAAACCTCGAGCAGAACCAGACTCTAGGTGGGGGGGGGGGTCATCTGTTTTGACCGGTTGGGTTTGAGAGAGAGAGAGAGAGAGACATAGAGAGGGAGGGAGAAAGAGAGAGGGGGAGAGACAGATAGACAGACAGAAAGAGACAGAGAGAGAGAGATAGACGTAGAGACACAGATAGACAGACTGACAGACCAACAGACAGACAGACAGACAGGCAGAGATGTATGGCAGTAGCAGTAGAAATAGCAGCTATAATTATAATAATACTGGAAATATGACTGATAATAGTAGTTACAGCTGTAATAATAGCTGAGATTAATAATAGCAATAACAGCTTTAATAGTAACAGAACTACGACTAAACATAATAACTGTAGTGATGAGAGTCAGGCAGGCCCATGGCAGCAGCACCCTGGCGTACCAGGACCACGATCCACAGGAACCTGCGAGACGAGAAAGCACAAAGAAACTCCGGGGAAGATTTAAAGTTAGTGACATTCATTGTGTGCAGTGTGTCTGCCTCCCGGACCCAAACTGGGAGCCGATTCCACAGGAGAGGAGCTTGATAGCTGAAGGCTCTGGCTCCTGTTCTGCTTTTGGAGACTCTAGGAACCACAAGCAACCCTGCATTCTGGGAGCGCAGTGCTCTAGTGGGGTAATAGGATACTATGAGCTCTTTAAGATATGATGGTGCCTGACCAGTAAGAGCTTTGTAAGTCAGGAGAAGGATTTTAAACTCTATTCTAGATTTTACAGGGAGCCAGTGCAGCAAAGTTAACACAGGAGAAATATGATCTCTTTTCCTGCTTCCTGTCAGTACACGTGCCGCAGCATTCTGGATCAGCTGGAGAGTCCTCAGGGACTTATTGGGACAGCCTGATAATAAGGAATTGCAATAATCCAGCCTAGACGTGACTGAAATGCATGGACTAATTTTTCTGCATCTGTTTGAGACAGGATCTTCCTGATTTTTGCAATGTTACGGAGGTGAAAGAAGGCAGTCCTTGAAGTTTGTTTTACGTGGGAGTTAAAGGACATGTCCTGATCAAAGACAACTCCGAGATTCCTCACGGTGGCGCTGGAGGCCAGGGCAATGCCATCTAGGGTAACAATATCCTTAGATACTGTGTTTCTGAGGTGTTCAGGGCCAAGAACAATAACTTCTGTCTTGTCCGAGTTCAACATCAGATAATTACAGGTCATCCAGGTCTTTATGTCCTTAAGGCATGCTTGGAGCTTGGCATAGCATAGCAATGAAAATGTATGGAGTGTTTTCTAATGATATCTCCTAAAGGAAGCATATATAAGGTGAATAGTATTGGTCCAAGCACAGAACCTTGTGATTCATCGTTAACATGTACAAACTGAGATCGATCTGATAAATACGACTTAAACCAGCTTAGTGCGGTTCCTTTGATGCCAATTAAATGTTCCAGTCTCTGTAATAGGATATGATGGTCAATGGTGTCGAATGCAGCACTAAGATCTAACAAAACAAGTATAGAGACAAGTCCCTTGTCTGATGCAGTTAGAAGGTCATTTGTAACTTTCACCAGTGCTGCCTCTGTGCGATGATGAGCTCTGAAACCTGACTGAAAGTCCTCAAGCAACTTATTGTCATGTAGAAAATCACACAGCTGGTTGGCGACTGCTTTCTCAAGAATCTTGGAGAGAAAGGGAAGGCTAGATATAGGTCTATAGTTGGCTAAAACCTCTGGATCAAGAGTGGGCTTTTTAAGAAGAGGTTTAATTACAGCTACTTTAAAGGACTGTGGTACGTAGCCTGTTAATAAAGACAGATTGTTCATGTCTAGTAAAGAAGTGCTGACTAAAGGTAAAACCTCTTTAAGCAGCCAGGTTGGGATGGGGTCTAAGAGACAAGTTGATGGCTTAGATGAAGAGATGGTTTTAGTAATTTGGTGAAGGTCAATGGGAGAAAAGCAATCTAAATATACATCAGGTTTTACAGCTATTTCTGAGATTCCTGTGTTTGAAGGTAAGGTACTACCTAAAGACAGGAGGTGATCAATTCTGTCTCTAATAGTTAGAATTTTATCATTAAAGAAGCTCATGAAGTCATTACTGCTGAGGGTTATAGGAATACATGGCTCAATAGAGCTGTGACTCTCTGTCAGCCTGGCTACAGTGCTGAAGAGAAACCTGGGGTTGTTCTTGTTCTCTTCTATTAATGATGAGTAATAGGCTGCTCTGGCTTTACAGAGGGCCTTCCTATAAGTTCTAAGACTATCTTGCCAAATTAAACGTGATTCCTCCAGTTTGGTGGAGTGCCATTTCCTTTCCAGTTTCTGCACTGATTGCTTTAATTTGCGGGTTTGGGTGTTATACCATGGAGCTGACTTTCTTTGTTTTATTATCTTCTTTTTAAGAGGGGCAATAGAGTCAAGTGTCAATCGCATTGAGCCTGCAGCACTGTCAACAAGATTGTCCATTTGAGAGGGACGAAGGTTAGCATAGGAGTCCTCAGTTGTATTGAGACATGGCATTGAATTTAATGCCGATGGAATCACTTCCTTAAATTTAGCTACAGCACTGGTGTAGGCTTTTTTGCCTAATGGCGTGTGGTCCAGTAAGAGGAATTCAAAAGTTATTAAATAATGGTCCGATAACAAAGGATTCTGTGGAAAGACAATTAGATGTTCAATTTCAAGTCCATATGTCAGAACCAGGTCAAGGGTGTGATTAAAACAGTGAGTGGGTTTCTGTACCCTATAAATGCAGTACCAAGGCTATCCTTATCAACGTCCACATGAATATTAAAATCCCCTACGATAATGACTGTCTGTTTTAAGGAGTAAACCTGATAAAAACTCTGAGAATTCAGATAAGAATTCAGAGTATAGACCTGGAGCGCGATAGACTATAACGAATAAGACTGGCTTCAGTGTTTTCCAGGTTGGGAGTGAGAGACTCAGAACAAGGCTTTCAAATGAGTTATAATCCAGTTTAGGTCTAGAGTTCATCTTGAGTCAAAAATGGCTGCAACTCCACCAGTTGCATGTCTGCAACTCCTTGGGGGTCTCATCATCCTCCACCGTAGTGGAGTGGAATCTCATTCGGTAAGTCTCTGCGCTTATTTCAGGAACAGTCTATAGTCTCTTCCATGTCCATAGCTACATAAGCAGCTCGTGCCTTTCCATTGAACAGTGGAGCAAGTTGTAGGTCCCACTCCTCCTGTGGCCACTGGCATGCACTGGCGATTCTCTCAAAAGTTGTTAGGTAGTGTGCAATACCTTCGTCTTCATGGTCTTTCCACCCAGGGAACCTTGCCAGGCCAGAAGAGTGTGCTGCACCGGACGCCTCCAAAAGGTCCTGGCAGAACAGGTTGAAGTGCCGGTTGCTCTGTAGTAGGCCGCTGCCTCCTACTGGCCTGGCACGAGCTGCTTATGAAGCACTGCTACCATTTGTGAGATAGTTTGGCTCAAATGTCAAGGAAGGTGGTAGGTAGGCAGACTCAGCAGACATGACGAGTTCCCAGAGGTGAATATTTATTTAAAGTGCTCTCCATTTTACATTTAACTAAAAAAAAGAGAAAAAATACAAAGAAAATTAAGAAAATGAGCTCAAGCAAATCAAACTAACAGCACTTGTTAATGGCAGCATGGCCACACCTCTCACCTCCCATAGCAAAAACCCAACTGACTATTTATAGGGTGTTCAATTAACACCAAGACTGCTTCAGCAAGTACCAAAAACAAAGCGGATGAACTACCCAGTTAACGTATCATCAGGAAATCAAATACCATTCATGGGCTTACATCTCAGCTCATTGACCTTACTGAATGGCTCTTTAACGGTAAATAATCCTAATACATGAATTAGAATGTGTTGTTAATTTCTTCTTCATTCCCCAGATGTAGGCGATGATCCGATGATGGAAGGAAACTCTGCTGATACTGACTTTTCACATAATATTCTTTATTTGCATCAAAGATCCGGATCAACAGGCATGCGCATCTTAACCTGGACAGCACCCGTAGCCAAATCAGTACTGCTGCCTCGAACACTGTTCAAGCTCGTCTTTTATACCTTTAGACATGCATGGGGTCCTACTATAACACACGAGTCTGTAAACTTCCGTTCCCTATCTAGGGGTCAGGAAAAGAGACCTCTCAGAATGATGTTTCACGTACCTTAACCTCTCAGAGATAACCTTTCACATACCAAGGAAGACCACGTCTCAACAACAATACATCTTATCTTTATGGGGCCCCAACGTCTGCTAGTTGTTCACCTGGAATATTGCATACGTGGCAACTTTGTACTGCATATCATTTTCTGAAAAGACTACTTTTATGATTAGTATCAAATAATACACATCAAATGCCTAAGATAAACAAAAGAAAACCTCTCCACTTTGGCCCAATGATGTCAGCTATGACATCACCAACACCATAAAAATCAGGAAATTCTGGGAACAAACAATTAAACCATGTTCAAACTTGCAACTCAATAAAGGTAACTGAAACTAATTTACGGCTGTGCGTTTGCTTTAACCTACATATGCTTTAAGATAAAATAAGATAATCCTTTATTAATCCCTCAGCTGGGAAATGTGCTGCTATAACAATTTATAGCAGCATACAGGATAGTGCAATAGCAAGAGACATATAGGCCTAGACTGCTGGGGGACGATGATGCACTGAGCTTTCCTCCTCTCCCTCTTCATCTTTGCACATTCATCACAGTCCAATGCATGTTACTAACTTTAAATCTTCCCCGGAGTTTCTTTGTGCTTTCTCGTCTCGCAGGTTCCTGTGGATCGTGGTCCTGGTACGCCTGGGTGCTGCTGCCATGGGCCTGCCTGACTCTCATCACTACAGTTATTATGTTTAGTCGTAGTTCTGTTACTATTAAAGCTGTTATTGCTATTATTAATCTCAGCTATTATTACAGCTGTAACTACTATTATCAGTCATATTTCCAGTATTATTATAATTATAGCTGCTATTTCTACTGCTAGTGCTGCCATACATCTCTGCCTGTCTGTCTGTCTGTCTGTCTGTTGGTCTGTCGGTCTGTCTATCTGTGTCTCTACGTCTATCTCTCTCTCTCTGTCTCTTTCTGTCTGTCTATCTGTCTCTCCCCCTCTCTCTTTCTCCCTCCCTCTCTATGTCTTTCTCTCTCTCTCTCTCTCTCTCTCTCTCTCTCTCTCTCTCAAACCCAACCGGTCAAAACAGATGACCCCCCCCACCTAGAGTCTGGTTCTGCTCGAGGTTTCTGCCTCTTAAAAGGAAGTTTTTCCTTGCCACTGTCGCCAAAGTGCTTGCTCACGGTGGGAACTGTTGGGTCTCTGTAATAACATCAGAGTCGGTCTAGACCTGCTCTATTTGTAAAGTGTCATGAGATGACTTTTGTTGTGATTTGGCGCTATATAAATAAAATTGAATTGAATTGAATTGAATGCCTAAACAATAATGAACATTATAAAAAAAAAACACAATAATTTACAAATTCACAGAACGGGTGAATTTTACTGTATTACACATAGAGAGATGTAGATATTGCACCATTTATTATACAATCAGACTATCATATTGTATGAGAGTGGATTGCCCATTTTGGTGTGTGTGGTCTACTGGGAGCAATGCTGATTGTAAAGCCTGACAGCAGCCGGGAGGAAAGACCTGTGGTACCTCTCCAGAGTGTCCTGCATGGGGTGGGACATGTTCCCTCCACTGAGTCCAGGGGGCATCCCAGAACAGAGCTGGCCAATTCTTGCAAGAAGATGAGCTGTCAGTCAACAGAGTATTAGTCTATTGCATGAGAGAACTCATAACTCAGTACAGAAAACCTCAGATACTTATAGGGAGAGACAAACAAGAGCAGGCAAAGGCGGGGGTGCTGAGTCATGCTCCCTTAGTCGCTGCCTGTAGCAGGTGTTGCTCAAGGCTGCACAGGGGGTGCAGACGATGGGGGTTGCAGCAGAGTGGACTGCGCGTGGGGGTGGGCAGATGTCTGATGAATCTATTGAAGAAGACGTTCAGATGATTCACCCACTTCTGGTCCCCCACAGGCTGGGAGTTGGGTTCCTTATAACCAGAGACGGTTTTAAGGCCCTTTCAGACTCCACTGATGTTGTTCTGCTGCAGCTGATCCTCCATCTTCCTCCTGTAGCTGATCCTCCACCTCAGCTCCTTCTGCACGTTCTTCAGCTCCTCCTTGTTTCCTGACTTAAAGGCCCTCTTCTTTTCCTTGAGGAGAGCATCCGGGGTAATCCAGGGTTTGTTGTTGTTGAAAAAACACCGTACAGTCCTGGTGGGTATTTTCCACACAGAAGTTAATATACAGTGCATCCGGAAAGTATTCACGGCGCTTCACTTTTTCCACATTTTGTTATGTTACACCCTTATTCCAAAATGGATTAAATAAATTTTTTTTCCTCAAAATTCTACACACAACACCCCATAATGACAATGTGAAAAAAGTTTTTTTGAAATTTTTGCAAATTTATTAAAAATAAAAAACTAAGAAATCACATGTACATAAGTATTCACAGCCTTTGCCATGAAGCTCAAAATTGAGCTCAGGTGCATCCTGTTTCCACTGATCATCCTTGAGATGTTTCTGCAGCTTAATTGGAGTCCACCTGTGGTAAATTCAGTTGATTGGACATGATTTGGAAAGGCACACACCTGTCTATATAAGGTCCCACAGTTGACAGTGCATGTCAGAGCACAAACCAAGCATGAAGTCAAAGGAATTGTCTGTAGACCTCCGAGACAGGATTGTCTCGAGGCACAAATCTGGGGAAGGTTACAGAAAAATTTCTGCTGCTTTGAAGGTCCCAATGAGCACAGTGGCCTCCATCATCCGTAAGTGGAAGAAGTTCGGAACCACCAGGACTCTTCCTAGAGCTGGCCGGCCATCTAAACTGAGTAATCAGGGGAGAAGGGCCTTAGTCAGGGAGGTGACCAAGAACCCGATGGTCACTCTGTCAGAGCTCCAGAGTTCCTCTGTGGAGAGAGGAGAACCTTCCAGAAGGACAACCATCTCTGCAGCAATCCACCAATCAGGCCTGTATGGTAGAGTGGCCAGACGGAAGCCACTCCTTAGTAAAAGGCACATAGCAGCCCACCTGGAGTTTGCCAAAAGGCACCTGAAGGACTCTCAGACCATGAGAAACAAAATTCTCTGGTCTGATGAGACAAAGATTGAACTCTTTGGTGTGAATGCCAGGCGTCATGTTTGGAGGAAACCAGGCACCGCTCATCACCAGGCCAATACCATCCCTACAGTGAAGCATGGTGGTGGCAGCATCATGCTGTGGGGATGTTTTTCAGCGGCAGGAACTGGGAGACTAGTCAGGATAGAGGGAAAGATGAATGCAGCAAAGTACAGAGACATCCTGGATGAAAACCTGCTCCAGAGCGCTCTTGACCTCAGACTGGGGCGACGGTTTATCTTTCAGCAGGACAACGACCCTAAGCACACAGCCAAGATATCAAAGGAGTGGCTTCAGGACAACTCTGTGAATGTCCTTGAGTGGCCCAGCCAGAGCCCAGACTTGAATCCGATTGAACATCTCTGGAGAGATCTGAAAATGGCTGTGCACCGACGCTTCCCATCCAACCTGATGGAGCTTGAGAGGTGCTGCAAAGAGGAATGGGTGAAACTGCCCAAAGATAGGTGTGCCAAGCTTGTGGCATCATATTCAAAAAGACTTGAGGCTGTAATTGCTGCCAAAGGTGCATCAACAAAGTATTGAGCAAAGGCTGTGAATACTTATGTACATGTGATTTCTCAGGTTTTTTATTTTTAATAAATTTGCAAAAATCTCAAAACTTTTTTCACGTTGTCATTATGGGGTGTTGTGTGTAGAATTTTGAGGAAAAAAATGAATTTAATCCATTTTGGTATAAGGCTGCAACATAACAAAATGTGGAAAAAGTGAAGCGCTGTGAATACTTTCCGGATGCACTGTAGTCCGTTATGCAGTGTGTGAGACTGTCAATGTCCTCCCCATGAAGATCCCACATCGTTGTGTCAAAACAGTCCCTCAAAGCATCATCAGCTTCGTTAGACCATCTTTTCCATCTTTTCACTGTGCGGGAGAGAGAGTACCAGGGGTTTGTACACAGGCAAGAGGTGCACCAGGTTGTGATCAGATCTTCCCAGGGGAGGGAGGGGTGATTCGAGTTATATGCCTCCTTGGTGTTGGCATGAAACAAGTCCAGCATGTCTCTTGTGCGGCATATGACATACTGGGTGAAGGTGGGCAGGGTGTAGGACGGAGAGGCATGGTTAAAGTCCCCACAGATAAAAAGGAGGGCATGCAGGTGCCACATGCCCTCCTGCAGCCTGCAGGTCTGCAGCCTGCCTGTAACAGAGTGGAGGACGTCACAGGGGGAATATACGCTGCTATCGCGATAACATCCGTGAATTCTCTCTGTAGATACTATGGTCTCATGCTAACGGCTAACAGCGGGGCGTTGGTATCTGGGGTTAGCGGTGTTAGCCATGTCTCCGAAAAACACCATGATGCTACACTCCCGGTATTCCCTCTGGTGCCGGGTCAGCGCCGCTAACTCATCCATCTTATTGGGCAGAGATCTCACATTCCCCATGATGAGCGATGGAAGGACAGGTTTAAAGCGTCTCCTCCCGGCGCGGCGCTCGGCTCCAGCACGATTTCCCCGTCTCCTCCTCCTCACCTCACGGGGGGTGAGTTCTTTAACAAACTAAAGAAAATAACAAAATAACAAAATAATAAAACGGTGAGCCAGAGCTGCTGTAACAGGCTGCCACTAGTGCGGCGCCATTCTTAAGCTTTGATGTGGACTGTAACATAATTCTAACACAAACAAACATGCCGGTGAGTAAAGCAGAGTTCTTACCCACTTTGTCACAATACCATGTTCTACCTTTGTGTTACACAGTAGGGCTTTACTTATCCCACTTGTTGATGCTGTGCTGATTGATTGTACATTGATGTAACAAGTAATGTAAATCAGACTGTTCCCCTGTCTCAATCAGTGCTTCCGGCTCGGCCGTGTGTATCATCAAATGTGGAGTATGCAGGTGGGAGGCTGGTGAGAGATCATTTTTCAGCATTTGCAACATTCTACTGCAGACCACCTGTGCACACAAATCTGTTTTAATTTTTTAGGATATTCTCTATTTTTCTATGAAAGAAGTTTTACCTCTTTGGGCCTTGAACAGTTACTTAAATGAAACCATCTGAGAAGTTTACATGGGACAACAAGCCAACACCCCCAAACCCAGATAAAATGTCTGCCATTTCGCAGCAAAAATTATACAAACATACATATAGTATTTTACTGCAATGTAGATGAAATGTCACCCATAGCCTAGATATCTGCACTGTTTCAATGGAGGACTGACTAAAATTTGCCAATTTATCAATCGCAGGGAAACAACAAATTTGACTCAACAACATGTAAATTCTTCAATTCAAAGCCAGAATGACCATGTATCAAACCTAATGTAAATGCAAGCTGTGCTTAGCCTTACTGAAAGTTGTTACATCATTAAACCTGATGTTTATCGATCACCCACTTAAGCTGATCCTAAACCCCCCAAAGCTCAGGGAAGTCCTTCTCAAACCAGTTTACAATGGCACACAGGGAAACTCCTAACTGCTTAGAGAATAAACAGAACAAATTCTCTTGTATTAGGGCAGAACGATATGCAAAAAAAAATCATACTACGATTATTTTGACAGATATGGGTCATGACTTTAGTGGGAATGCTCATTTTTGCATCTCCTTTTCACTGAAGAAAAAAAACAAAAAAAACGATGATGTGATTTTTAGCTGGGATCTGTACCAAACGTATGTTCCCATACGTCTGGAGAATATGATTTGTAGGCCGGGGGCATCTCTGTAGCACCACCATGATTTATTTATAATGGTATATTTTACCATTATCAAAAATTTGCAGCTCCAACGATTTGGATATTGCACTTGGCCAAATGCTACTTCGATGAGTTGTTCTTGCACGGAGCTGGCATTGGTTGACCCGGAGCCTTGGAGCCGTGTTCAGCTTTAAAATATTAACCTTATTCTTGCCAGCCGCCGTTTATAAGGAAGCAGGTGGGTGTGTTCCTTCTCCTGGTAGGTGAGGACTTCTGCTCTGTTCCCAGTTTTTCCAAACCCTTTCCTCTCGACAACCACTTGACCTCATAATGAAAGGCTAGATGCTCAGCTTGCACAGCTCCCTGAACAGCCTTGTTTGGAGAGTCCTTCACTTGAGTCAGAAACCTCCCCGAAGTTTCTCTGTGTGCTTCGCTGGCCTCTCAATATCATTTGATGCTCTTTCAGCACTTCACCTCAGTTGACGGTGAATATAAGACAAGACTGAGCTTTCATTTCTTATCTGTGTCACTCTCAGCCATCTGCTATCTTGACTTCTTTTTTTTTTTTTTTTAAATACTACTAATTTGCTTTGCCAAATTATATATTTTTAGTGGCATGCAATGGTCCAAATGTGTTATTTCAACCAAACTTATAATTCAGTAGTGTAGCTTAAGGGACTTGAAGAGTCTCCTGTCACCATAACCTTTCTCCTATGATGGTTCCTCGTGTTTCAAAAAGTGAAGTCCAGTCAGGTTGGAAGGAACATTCTGGAACTGGTCAAGCCCAATTCCTAAATCCTATGAATTATTGTTGTATAGTGAAAACTACACAACATTATAACATCCCTCATTTGAACACACAGACTGTCTCAGAAACACAGAAATAAACATGATGTATATTCATGATTCTTGATATCCATCTTTTACATGTTGGATTTATGGAGAAAGAAACACAAAACACTCAAAGTGATTAGCGAGAGGCCTTTATTAGTTGTGACACACATACTGGAAATATTACAATATAAGAGAGGAGCATACACTGTCACGTCCTTCTCCTTTTCACAGCAGTCAAATCGCCACATTTGCCTCCAGTCACCTGACCCTTCATAGACCAGGTCGGAGGTCTCAGAGGTCAGGTCGGCTGTTGTATAGTGGGACTGCTGCTGGAGGTCATGAAACCAAGTGAGGGTTCATGGGAGTCAGAGACAGCTCCGGGAGGATACAGCCTTATATCCACACACAACAGGTGGCTTAATAGTCATTCACAACCTAAAAGCTGATTTTGGGGAAGGATGCAACATTTAGTGAGGACATTTACGTACCAAACCGGTTCAGTACATCTCTATGGGTCTGTCAACATACTGTCACTAGTTTTCACCTTGTGTTCACAGCGCAGAACGACCAATAAACTCAACAATGTGTTGGCATGAACAGGTTTGTCAGCTGGGAAAAGTTGGCATGGGCTGACCTATGCTGTGGTCCTTGTTTGCTCATCAGTGTGGCCCTATTTCATGAACAGTCCCTTATCAGTCTGTAACAAGTTATCTGTCTGGCAAATGCAGCATCTTCACTTTCTACAAATTCTTATTTGACGCAATGCAGGATGAAGATAAAGATAGTAGCATAGATGTGACTACAGCAACAAGGCAGCTGACTTGGTATTTGCTCACTACAGCCACAGAGCCAGTCTTTCATGCTATGCTAGGCTAAATTCTAGAAGTGAAAGGTGGAACATGATGCCTAAGACATTCTACTATAATCTAGACATGTTAACCATTGTTTAAGTGCAGTTAACTGATCCAAAACATTAACTGAAAATGTAGGAGGTGAGGGACACGCAGTTTGAGGCTATGTTCAAACCAACATCAGGGCTGCTTAAAGAAAATGCAGCGCCCTGTTTTAGTTCAATTAATGCCAAAACAGAGGCTCGCAGGGTCGTCCAGCAATGCAATGTCATCCAGCAGCGAGCTGCACCCACAGACTGTATATAAAGATGGACGACACGACAGCTCCCCAAAAGTGAAGCCAAAACGTCTCAATCGCCCCCGGTGGCTGGCTGCAGTATAGGTCATCCATGTTAGCGAATGGGACATGGACCAAACAAAAAAAAATCCCAAAGATGGTTTCTGTCATTTCAGGTAGTTCTTTTCACGTTGATGTTTGTTCAAGTGTTCCTTTTTCTGATACGTTTGGTTTTAATTAGTAATTTGATGCTATAAAAAGGGGGTGAAACATCATGATTGACGAGATTGACTGTGGTGTGCTCGTGATTGGGTTGGGTGGGTGTGTGGGCGGGACCTTGATACCTTAATACCAAGATGGTAGCGGCCTTATCCAGGATATTTTGGCTTCATTTTTGTACAGTGGGAGGAAATGGAGACGCATCGGCCATCTTTATATACAGTCTGTGGCTGCACCCAGTCAATTAGTAAGTGCACATTGTTGATAACACATTCACGTTACAAAGTAATCCGTTTACCTGGCCATCGTTGAGACAAAGCATGAAATGATTGTCACGGTGAATTGTGAAATTCTTTCACATAGTTTTAAGAAATTGCTGTGCAGTTTTTTGGCATGACGTATCTATTGTTCAAACTGGACTCTCTCACCATCATTGGTGTGGACATGTTGTTTGTCTAAATACCAGGTAACAGTCAGTCTGTTCTGCGCTTGCCTTGGTCTGCTCACTGTGGCAGTCTCCAGAGCCAACTGTCCTGAGTAACAAGTTGGTATATGTGTGATATTTAATGTGGCCTTATCCTGTCTGGATATAGCCTAGGATGACTGTCAGTGAGGACTTAGGTACAGTAGGCAATATTACTGAAATATAATTTTGGTTGAAATAACTAATTTTGACCATTACACGTCACTAACAATATCTAAACTTTAAAAAAAATGTGTGTCTGTGAGCACCCGCCCCCTTTGTATGTAGTCTTTCAAAAAACTGGACCAGGTCTGAATCAAACAACCAATCAGGGTATTCAGGGGTTCTGTGTTCTGATTCACTCTCCAATCCAGAAGGTGGAACCTTCTGTAGAACGCCCTTGTTTGTACATAGCCAATGTGATTGGCCAGTTACGTGCTAGCTAACCCTGATTGGTTGTTTGATTCAGACCTGGGGCGGGTGCTCACAGACACACATTTTTTGCGCGCTAATGTCAAACTAACAAGCTCCAACAGAGAACAATGCTAATGTTACTCCCTGTAGATAAGCATTTTACACATGCTTCCACTGATGTCTGAAACAGAAGCCAAAAACCGTCCAACTGGATGACACTGGTTCCACCTGAGGAGGTGATTTAGCAGCTGGACTAGCTACAGTGAACAGACTGCACACAGCTAGTAGATAGAATTAGCTCATTTCTTAAATAAAACTATTTGTTGTCTTATTCTAGATTTCTGCTCGCTAACAGACATTTTCAGTTGGCCAACAGACACAACAGGATGGGACGAGGTTTGTTTTAAGTTAGTCTCATATTGTTCTAAATTCCGTGTCCTCCATTGAAACCTGTGTGTCATTTTAGAAATACTGACAGATGGAGTGGGAACATGCACAAGCAGCAATTTTAAGTGAATTATGAATTTCATAATGCAAAATAATAAATTTTTTCTTGGATTGTGCTATGAAAATAGCTCATGTAAATAGTATAAAAAAAAGAAAAGTGACTAATGATTAATCAGTTATCGGTCACTTTATAGCTGACTCTTGATTAGAGAAATTGCTTTATCCCCCCCCCAAAAAAACTGAATGAAACATAGCAACATAATGAGACATAACTTAGAACATCTCACTCATACTGTACAAAATGACCGCTGGTAAACAAACGTGGTAAGAGCTCTGATAGGTTATGAAGAGCGTCCATTGCTTGGATTGACCAATGAGATTTGAAAAGGTGCAATCAGGAGGAATAAGGTGCATTTGGGATATTTGGGCCAAATGGCAAAGAACGTAAACATGCCGCGTCAAAAGACTTACTATATTATTGTCACTGTATAAAAAAAAGTTAAACCTACACATCTTGAACTAATTGGAGGAAGAGACCCATTTGGGGAATTTTGTGGAATTAGTGTGAAGGTGGAGGGTGTGGTCGGGATTGGGGCGCGTCTAGCCCTCCCTTGCTGTGACACGTGGCTCAGCCAGTGAGCTGTGGATGATGCTGATGATGGACTCCGCCCCCTCTCCTTCCAGGAAGCTGCGGTGGTCTCCCTCGATGACGTGGACTGACACGTCGCCGTCGCATACCTGAAGAGAGACAGGCCAGTCAGACGGAACTCATTCAGCGTTGAAGTAGAGAGAGATTCGTCTCATAGTCATATTTTCAATATGTGCTGTTAAAATACTATAGTTTGAGATGGACAGTCACTTCTGAAAGGTTTGGCTTTTTGCTATAAAATGTTGTCAAAATGATAAGCAAATTAATCAGATAAAACTGCAAGCAGAGATTTCAGTCACATCCAGTGAATACAAACATTTTTCCAAAGTGAGGGTAGATATGTTGAGCAATAATTTTACTCCACAGTTGTTTTGTATGTGGGCAAGACCAAAATAAATGCACCAGTGTTCCTCTGAGCTCTCCACAACTTGCATCAATGTCTTTCTTGAATTTCTGCAAACAATGATTAGTTGGATAAAACCTGTGAAGCATTTTGAAGGATATTTCTTTGACTTTGCTAGTCAAAAGGAACCAGTTGAGCCAATCTCTGAGAAAAGTCATAGCATTCTATTACTAATAGTACTGCATGATTTGATGTATTTTTTGTGTTTGTGCTGACAACTGTACAAGAACAATATATAGAATATGCAGAACTAGAGAATGCAATTTCTGAGGAATTTGCTTTGTGAATGCTGACTGTTGAAAGGCTGACGGTGAACTGGATTGTTGACTTTATGAAGAAGCAGCTGAATGAGTATGAAGAGTCGGAAAAGTGGAGAATGGTCTAAATACAATGAATAGGATTGAAAAGTTGAATAAACCTCATTGTGTGTTCCAAATGTGGAACATTTTAAGGTTCGAATGGAATTTCTAGCTGAAAGTATGAATAAAAAATTGAGACCTGAAAAACGCCTGACAAAGTGCAAGTATGTCTTAGTACCTGTATGTTTGTGTGTCAAACTCCATTAATCAGCTGTGTGTCTCCAGGTGCAGTCAAAGGTTGCCATGGTGATGATAACTGCTTTGAGACTCTTGGCTCAGACAGGTCATTTCACTGCGATTTTAGGTGAGACGAACCTCTCAAAGTCCAGCTTACCAGGGAAAGACTGTAACTCTATCGTCTAAACTAAATTATCGTAAGAGAGAGGAGTCAAAAATGTGAGCACAGGAGCGGTTTACAAAAGACCCTTTTTCTGCCTCCCTCCCGAAATTTGTGCTCTCAGTTACCATGAGAGTCCACGGGACAGTTGGTTCGCAACCTGTCACTCTGAAGCTGACTGTGAGAACTGTGTGAGTCCGTTAGATTCCATAGTTAGATCATATGAAAGAGCCAAGATCCTACAAGTGGACGTATAAATTATGGATGTCAGATGAAAATTGTGGGTGTAAGAGCAAGTTTAAGACAAGATTTTTTACACGATTTTACTTTCCCTCTGCACTCTAGAGATGACATCAGCCATCCATTAGCTCTGAACACTACACACCAATGCAAATGTCTCAGAAGGGCTGAAAAAGTTTTCTCTTCAAACAAAGTTGAATATTTTTAATTGTTTTCATGGGATTTGAAGGTTGAATAATATCCAGAATGTGAGGGAGATGTGGAACATTTTGATGTTTGAATGGAGTTTCTAGCTGAAAGTATGAACGAGTAGTTAACAGTTGAAAAATCTTTTTTTGAACATTCATTCAAGTGAATGGAGGGAATTTCCATGAATGAGAGCTGAGCTGAATATTTTGACGTTTGAATGAAGTTTCTACGTTGAAAAATGTGGAAGGAGAAGATGTTTTTGCTTTCAGTAGGTAAGAGGTATAGTAATAGTTCAGGCTCACCAATTAGAGTAAGAGTAAAAAACTATAAATATATGTCATACTTGAAAAGTGCTTTCATATTTGTAATAAAAAAACAATTGTAGATGAGACAGTTACAGACAGAGTTCATCATCCTGATGGTCTGAAAGAAGAAGCTTTTTCTGAGTCTCTCCGTGTTGCTGAATAGTCCATAGTGGGTCCTTCAGAATCCTACTAGCTTTGGTTCACACCCTCTTATAAAGTCCTGTGAAGATCCAATGATAAGAGTCTAATTATGGTACTGAAAGCTAAAGTCTACAAAGCCCCTGATTAGGGCTACAGGGAAATCCAGGCATCCTGGTGAAGAGTTCTTGGGCACAAGAAGAGAATAGTGAGGCATGTGGGGACCACAGACCCCAGGGACAGGTTGAGTATAATGGTGAACACAGGAGCTAAACATGTCTATGCCTTTAAAATTGTTTGACAAAATAATCTTAACTCAAGGACTACTTTGTGTGCAAATGTGTGAGTTGATGTTACCTCGCTGAGCTTGTAGTCAGCTCCCAGGTTCTGTTCGTATTCACTGCTGGTTTTGGCACGCAGTAGCGTCACGTTGCCATGGTATTTCGTCGCAGGCACATAGCCGTCGGCAGCCTTCAACTTGTGGTAGAAGGTGGTGGCTGCAAAGTGCAGCGAGTCTCGGCTGATGTTCTTGTGGCTGGAGGTGATTAAGTCCACCGCAGTGTTGACGCGGGCCTCCAGGTCCGACAGCGGGAGAAGAGTCTCCAGAAGCTGCAGAATGAGAGGGAATCAGAGATTTGGATGGAGACCACTACAGGAACTGTTCTGTGGTCTGGTCTATCACTATATCAAGGACAGACTGTGGTCTGGGGTTACACAAAAAGTCAGTGTGCTATTACATTGCTCAAGCAGCCGGAGACTAATATTGTGAGTGATGAAGATCTTTGGTGAGCGTGTGTGTGTGTGTGTGTGTGTGTGTGTCAGAAGCTGTATACCTTGTTGTACTCGATGCCAGCGAACAGCTGGATGAAGGCACACAGGGCTTCGGTTTCAGCCTCAGACTCTTTACCTGGTGTCAACTTGGCCCTGTAGGTCTGGAAACCAAATACTGAGTTAACTTGACATAACCAACCTACAAGTTGGGAACCCTGAATGTCATTAAACTAGATCATATTGTGGATTAGCTCTTTCCTCTAACCTGTGTGTACGCTGCCACGTAGGAGTGTGATCCGTCAAACAAGAAGAGGTACTCCACGGGCCGATTCTGGGTTTGAAGCTGGGAGCACATTTCAAATGCCACGCAGGCGCCAAAGGAGTAGCCGGCGATTCGATACGGCCCGTCTGGCTGAACCTGTCTGATACAGTTCACATAGTAGGCTGCGAGGGACTGGATGCTGTCCAGAGGTGCAGCTGGGGGGAGAGGGGATACATTGGTGAGCTTGGTTGGACATAATCAATTTAATGGAAACAGTCAAAGCTGGTAGCCTTTGACCACAGTATATATAGTCAAAGACTACCGGGGACACTTCACACATTCAATCAAACAACATTATTAAGATCCTCACGGCACCTAAAATCAATGTAAAGAAATGTGCATGCACTAGTGGAATGACTTTAGAACCAGGTATGAGAACAAATCGAATGCCGAGTTCGGGGCCTGTCGCCCCACCGCCGTTGGGGGTGGGATCCACCTCTGAGGTGGAGGTCAGGGGCCCTGGTGCCTGCATTGCCAAATATCGCTGACGCTAAGCTTCAGGAAAAACCTTACTTACCATGTCAGTTTTGGATAGAGATGTTGGTGAGCATTACACCATCAGTAATGACCAGAGAGAGGAGTCAACCATCTGTGACTCAGGCTCAGCACAAATTGTAATATTCAGGACTTAACATAAGCAATCCAAGGACAAAGTGTGGCCTAGCTCCTTATTAGCGTATTAATACAATGGTTGATATTTTCTTTTCTCTTGGCCTTGTATGAGCCTAAGTGAGTGTGGTTTGTGAACACCAGAATACCTTTTGTGCACTGCAGGCCGTAGCAAGGCACGCTGAGCTTGAGGGCGAGTGTCTTAAAGGCGGCAATGGAGCCCTCAATGGGATGGACCAGGAACAGTGGCCTCTCCTGGCTCTGAACCTTGTTGAGCGGTGTCACCGTGGGGCCATTGGGGTTGACTAATAGTTGGGTCAGATCAGACTCGAACAAAGAGCGAACGCCATCCCTCTTAGCTGTGGCCTGGTGAGATTCTGGAGAGTTAGAAGTAACGAAGAAAAAAAAATCATTCTTTCTGTTGTGAGTGTATCTGCAGGTTTTAAAAAGTCACATCCTACAAAGAACGTGATTTTAGTCTATGGTTGTTGTTTTTAAGAGCAGCTCTTAATAGTACCATTTGATCCGCCTGGCTTGCTATTGGCCAGCTCTCGCAGCTTGTTGATGGTGAGCTGGCGGATCTCCCTCATGGCCATGACGATGTCGTAGTCCCGCTCCAGAGTCTGGCGAACCTCCACGCCCATCAAGGAGTCCAGGCCCAGGTCAGCCAATGAGGCATCGGCGTTCAGGCTGTTGACATCCCTCACACCTGAAGGTGAATAAAAAAATGTCAAATTTGCTCATTTAAATAGAGCAGTTCTTTCATACTTCACCTCTAAATATCTTTTTTAGCCACTGGTTTCCATCACAGACTGTATATAAAGATGGACAACATGACAGCTCCCTGAAAGTGAAACCAAAACGTCTTGCTCACCCCCTGGTGGCTGGCTGCAGTATAGGTCATAAACCCCACCCCCACCATGTTACCGAATGGGACATGGGCCAAACTAAAAAATCAAAGTACACATCAAATACATTTTTCCCAAAGATGGTTTCTGTCATTTCAGGTAGTTCTTATCAGCTGATGTTTGTTCAAGTGTTCGTTTTTCTGATCAGTTTGGTTTCAATTAGTTATTTGATGCTATAAAAAGGGATGAAACATCATGATTGACAGCTGTGATTGACTGTGGTGTGCTTCTGATTGGGTCGGGTGGGTGTATGGGCGGGACCTCGATCACCACTGCGCCGACTCCAAATGATGCCACCAGGCAACATGGCTTCATGTTTGTACAGTGGAAGGAAGAGGAGACGCGTCGGCCATCTTTATAGAAAGTCTATGATTTCTATTCATCTCAGTACACTGTAAAAATCAACTTTCAATTTTTTAAAAACTTGCTACACTTAGGTCAGCTTAGTGAGTAGTAGTCCTGCATTTCCTAACGGTTTGATGATGCTTTACAGACTTTTCAAATCAGTCTGAGATTGCAAAAGGGGCACAACAGGGGCCAGTCAACATTCACAACAGATGACAGGCATGATTACACCTTGTTTGCAGAACATGTGCTTCAAAGTGTGGTTTTGTTTAGCTCAGCTCTCACCCAGAATGTGAGCCACAGCCTCCACCAGGTCTCTCTGGCTTCCTGCCGTGCTCTTCACCGCCGTCCTCTCTGCCAGCACGAAGCTAGACATCACTGGCTGCTTCTGGCACAGGAAGAGGTCGAGCACCTCCATGCAGGATGTGATGCGCTGCGGTAGGGTGCCACCAATCACTGCGTCGTTGCCGCCCATGGTCTCCAGCACCACGCCCACATCACCAATGGCACCCCACTGGACTGCCAGTCCAGGTAGGCCATCACGGTGGCGCTTTTCACACACGCGCTCCATGGCTGAGTTAGCGTAACCGTAGTTACTTTGGCCGGCGTTGCCGCGGCCGCAGCTGACTGAGGAGAAGGCCACAAAGTAGCTGAGGTCTGGACACAACTTTCTTGTCGCTCTGGAGAGGGAATGGAAGTGAGTGCATCAATAGAGGATCTTCATTAAAGCGCCCTGATTTAAACAGAAGGATGATTGTGCGTCTTACTTGTCCAGGTTTATGGTGCCGTCATATTTAGGTTTGTTCACATCAAGGAAGAGTTGAGGAGTCAGATTCTCCAACATGCCATCTTTCAACACCTGATAACGACATACCAAACAATGAAGTTTAGGTGAAAGCCAAATCAACTTAAATGGAGCAGCAGTTTTCAGAGCAATAACATCTGAGTGGTCAGTCTTGCAGCAGTGCTACCATGGACATAATCACAGTAAAGAACTGTGGTGTCAAATATTAGACAACTTATACAGTATGAAAATATCATTCGCTGTCTGACAGTCGACTGTATGGTTTCTGCAGATGCCTTCCCAAGTATGCCACGGAGAGAGGTGGGCAAGGTCGGCTAACAGACATTGCTATCCATAGAGCCACGATGCTAGTGTGGATAAAAATAAAGAACACGTAGGATTATTTGGGATTTTGATATAGAAAAAATTGGATTGGTGTTTATTTGAATCTGGGAGAATAATGGATATGGTAAATGAACTTCACTTTCAACCTTAATGGTTCCCAAAGTGCTTTACAGATCAGGTCTCATACACGCACCGACGGCGACCGAGCTGCCATGCAAGGTGCTGGCCTCCATTGGGAGCAACTTCAGTGTCTTGCCCAAGAATACCTTGACATGTGGGCTGCGGGTTGAACCGTCAACAGGCTCTACCTCTTGGGCGACAGTGCTGACCACTGCACCATGCCGCCCCTGGATCTTAACAATACTAAAAATTCCCATTCCATTTTTCACTTCACTTTCTACTTTTGAAATGTCGCAAAAAATAAATGCAAATCAGGCGTGTTTCCATCAACTGGTTTGGAGCGAATAAACTAGGCTTGTTGCAGAAGTTGGCGGTATAGGCTATGCTTTACACATGGCTGTAATCCTCCAGTAAACAGAAGAAGTAGTTTCTATTGGCCATGTTTCATGCGGTCTCTCTAATAACAAATTGATACGGAAGCTGGTCAGTCATGTGAGTTGAATGTTTGCTACATCACAACTTATTCAGTAAAGGCGTTTCCATATCCCATTTAGAGCATCAACTCTTTTTTGACAAAGGAAAAAAACACCTCAAGTGAGCATAAAATTGAGTACGTTTTATCGAATTCTGAGGTTTCCATACAGCTTTTCTAATGTGATACTTCAACATACGCATAAAAATACATATAGGGAAACACAGCTAGTGTCATCTTGCAGCAGGAAACACAACATATCAACAAAGCTTTGCTACTACCTAACCTTCAGAGTTTTAGTTTTAGATGAGATTGTCTCACTATCCCAACAGCTGGGCAGCAACTATTACTGTTGGACATGGATTTTTGAGTGCCGAAGGGGTCAGAAAAATGGATTTTTACATAATGTTCATAACCAGTATTTTCTACATTTGAAAAAATGATTTCTGGTGGCTTAAAAAAAAAAAGAGTTGAGGGGGACTGATGATGAGGTGGACTGATGCATTACCATGGCTAGGTGGAAGACACCGCCCACTGGGCCCAGTACGCAGGCCTCGGTGATGAGTCGCTCTGATCCCTCCAGTGTGCTGACATCATTGGTTGACACGAGCACTTCCACATCTTGACTCTGCCATTCACGCACTCGCTTCGCCTGGTAACCTAGAAACAGTTAGAGTAAAACTTCAAATGACCAACTTTGTGATCATACTGTCATACTGATGTGAAAGATGATAAAAAATATATTATACGAATAATGTTTGTAGCTCACACTTCATATCACACAAGGTTAAATAAAGTATTGTCTGTTGTAGGTACGGACAACGTTATGTGTCTACAGGTTTGTCATGCCCACCTCATCAGAAATGGGGGAATAGCGTTAGGTGATTTCTCTTGCTACGTTAACTCTTTTATCACATTAGCTAACTTTGTTACGAAACTCATTTGTTAAATCTTTGCATTTCAAGTCTTGCAGGCCTACATGACCATTCATAGTTATAGGAATGTAAAGAGTTATACGCCCTCAGTTTCTTTTTACTGTACACGCTTGGTTTCTCTATCAGGTAGGTGTACCGCTAAATGTCCGGCCATTCCACCGGAGTGGGCGTGTACGGGTTCGCCAGTCTGGCCCCATGTTAACTTTAACCGAGTGAGTGACCATACATATTCAGAGAAACTCCTATTTTCTTCAGCCACTGTTAAAAGCCAACAAAACTTGCTAGCTAGCGTTAGCTAACGTGTTCAGGGAATTATTCTGCCTCCACCTAAGCTCCGCCTACTAAAAAACGTCATAATGTTTACTAACAGAAAAGGGGTCTATATGATTTGATTTAAATCCCTTCAGTAATATCCCCACATATTCAATTAAATGTGGACACAGGTAACATGACTCCAGATACAGACATTCTAACTTCTGCCCTTTTATACCTAACAACACTTAACTGCTTTCGATTAATCTGAATGTAACGGAGCAGCAACCTCAGCAGCCTTGTGGCTACGGAGGGACCTACCATTCCTGATGCCTGATCTGGAAGTCAGCACCAGTTTGCGGGCTCCTCTCTCTGTCAGCCACTGAGCAAGCTCCAGACCAAAGCCCCCGAGTCCACCAGTGATGATGTAGGAGTGGGAGGGGTGGCAGAAGGTGCGACAGATAGCTGGAAAAGACAAAGGGGAAGCAGTTTGGACCACTGCACCCCTCTCCTCACGACAGACCTGTGTGAAGAGACGAACCAGTAAGAGGATACATTCTGGTGTAGAGTAATATTTTGCAGTCAGTCACATAACAATTATTTGAACTTAATCAGATACTGAAGTGGAAACATCTAGGATCTTCCAGGTGTATTCAGTTTTTATTCATATTCTAAGCAGGAACCAACGGGCACTTGAGTTATTACAATCTACAGTCCTCTCACACTAATATCAAAGGCTGAAGGTCGGGGGTGAAACTGACCTGCAGGAGGACCTTGCCAATGTGCTTGCCCTGAGCCATGTATCTGAACGCATCCTCCACTTGGTCCCTCTCAAACACCGTGGTCTTCAGAGGCTGAACAACGCCTCCATTAATGCCTTCCTTCAGCAGCTGGGACACTTCCTCCCACTCCTGGTTGCCCTCTTCAAAGAGAGCGTCCAGCAGGATGCCGTGGAACGCCACATTCTTCAGGAACAGAGCCATGCCTGGGAGAGATCAACAACAACATGATGACACTGGTTAGTGCTGACCTTGTTGAAGGAAGAACCAGACCTTGGACAGTCTGCAGTCTGCATTTGTAACATCGAAAGTAACTTTTACAGATTATGCTGAGCACATTGAATGTAACACAGGTAGCCTTTCATTTCTATTTGGGTAAAGTTCTATGAAATGACAAAGACACCAAAGAACCCGCAGTATTGTGGGAAAAGGTCACTATTTATATGTAGTCAGGCACAAGTTTGTATGCTTTACAGATGCTCACCATTCACTTTCTATATATTTCTATTTGAGTAGCCTATAATGTTACATAAGGCAGGGTGCAGGGTGCAGCCACTGGGGACCAGCCATCATTTCATCTTTTATTTTTTCTCCCAGGTGGGACAATAATAATAATAATAATAATATGATGATAATAATTTATGCAGGGTGCGATTTAATAGTTTTTATAAAACCTGACTGTATCACTGCATTTGCCGGAATGTTTATTGTCCTTTCCTCATGCGGACACGTGGGGGATGCGATCATACACAACAAATAACCCACTTTTTCTAAGTGGGTTTATACACTACCCTTCAACTCTCCTGCGCCCCTCTGGGAAGGAGCGCCTCACACTTTGAAGACCTCTGGTCTAGAGTACAAAGTTTAGTACAAGGTTTTCTCTGGAAAAAGGCAAAAAAAACCCAAAAACTGCTGGTACAATGAACACTATAGACTGGGACCAGAATGAATTGATAGTATAATAAAGCGACTGTACATTTATTTACTAACTCAAAAAAAGTGTATTAAATCACCCAATTAATAACCTGTAAATGATCACAACAAGCGAATGTTTTCCTTTTACTTGATTAGAAATTAAAATAGCAGCAATATTTCACACAGAAACGTTTCTACTAGTCCTCATTTATTCTAGAGGTTTCTGGCTGTTAAAGGAAGTTTTTCCTTGTTGCTGCTGCTGTAATAATATTATAAAGAGGACGGTCTAGACCTGCTCTATATGTAAAGTGTCATGGGATGAGTTTTGTTGTAATATGGCGCTATATAAATAAACATTTAATTCAATTGAAAGTTAGGACGGCAACAAATTTCTTCTGACACTTAGAGGAAGATGTAATTACTTACTTTTATGTATTTGTAAGGATGGAAATTAAAAGGAGAAACTGACACTTGCACTGTTACTATAAGCCTGAGTGTGTGAGCCTGCGGCTACCTACTGACCGAGAGGGGAGTTGTTGGACAGGTCGTATTTGCCTATCTCCAGGAATCGCCCATGTCTGGCGAGGCAGCGAACACTGGCCTGCAGCTTCTCCTCAGCCAGAGAGTTCAGCACCACGTTCACACCTGAAACACACACACACACACACACACACACACACAAAATACAACGTATGTCACAAAAAGTGTACTTTGTGCAGTGCTACTGTAATCTGAAAGTGTAATTTACTGGTTGCTCATTCAACAAACAATTGTTTCTTACAGAGCTCAAAAACGGTAAACCGGTCTTAAAAGAAAACTCTTATTTTAGAAATACAGAGAGAATAAATTGAAATGGTGTCTGACCTTTGCCCTGTGTGTGGAGCAGGATGTGCTGTTCAAAAGAGGTATCTCTGGAGTTGGCGAAGGACTCTGCTGAGAGCTGAGGGAACCTCTTCTGCAGGTAGGCCCGCTTCTCTGCCGAGCCTAATGATAACACACACAAAATGGGTTAGGGTTAAAAAAAGAAGATTTTCACAAAATTATGACTTTCTCAGAACGAAAAAGACACAAGTCATAATTATGAGAAAAATACTAACCGACTGTGGTGAAGACTTTGCAGTTCTTGCTGAGTGCTATAGCGATGGCAGCCTGGCCGACCCCCCCTGACCCTGAGTGGATGAGAACAGTCTCTCCGGGGTGGAGCCTGCCGCGCACCACCAGAGAATAGTAGGCTGTGGCGTAGACCACTGGCACCGAGGCTGCCTGCTCCAGTGTCCTGCATGCACACAGGTGCATCATCAATATTATTTGCAATTATATAGTATTATATTTGTATTGCACTTACATTAAGAGGACAAAGAGGAGAGCAGCTTGTTTAACACCATGATGCTCACGAATACACTTCAGGGTTCAACAAATGTTTAATGAGATCTCAGATGGAACATAAGGAGCAACAACATGATCGTCTTTGGAAAATTTTAAAAACATTTTAAGGTTCAAATTTAAAGTTACACTTCAGGCCACGCCCCAAATGAATGTTGTCACAACAGCAACAGTAATCATCTGTTCCCATATCGCTCATAAGAGGGTGGCCAGAAGTACAACAAACTTCAAAAAGGGTGCTCTCCATTCTGGGGGGGTGAGGAGAGAGGAGACTCCCAGAGGAGCTTGGGGCAATGAACCACGGTGTATCCTATGCAGTGATTGGTCAGCTGATCTGATGGGGCAGTAAAAGGAGCTTGTGAACTCTGAAGCTTTTACGTGTCTTAAAAAAGGCAGTTGCTAAAAAGCTCAACCAACATACAACATTCAAGAACTGCTTATATCAATAATAATGATTCAACAACATAATAATACAATATTAGTACATTTAGTTACTACTACTGCTATACGATATATATGAAGTAGATTACTTCTTCTGCCACTGCTTTAGTTGTAGCTTCCATTGTGGTTACATTGCAAGTAAAGCCTTTGACCTCCCTGCAGTGCAGTGAATGTCTTCTGCTCCACTGTTTAATGTTTATTTAGCCTTTAGAAATCATACATTTCCCCTAAGGACCACTATGAAACTCTAGCTTTGACCTGACCTCCACCTTTTCTTTCATATGCTCCATCTACCTTGTGTATGTACACTCACACAGACTATTTCCTGATTGTAACAAACACATCATTTAAAAATGTGACACTAACCAGCTGGAGGGAACATGCCAGAGGAAGCGCTTGTCAGCGTCCACACTTGTCGCCAGGCCTTTAGCAGGCAGCAGCCCCATCACACGCCGACCGGTGGGGTCACAACCGGAAAACTCCATACCCAACATGCACTGCTGCAGAGCTAGGTCACCTACATGATGTACAATGAATAGGAGAAGTTAGTTGTCTAATTGTGGGTGCTTGATCTACAAAAAATGTGTTTGTGTAGTCTACGTAAACAATAAAACCCCTCAAGATGCTGTGGGTTACTACGGTTATAGGAACCATGGAATTCCTTGTTGTGTGTCTTCTACCTGGAATAGCGTCTGGAGGAAGTTTGCCAGTGGCCAGCATTATATCTCTGAAGTTGAGCGAGCTGTAGTAGACGCGGCACAGCTGCACGTTGGGGTTGCTGGTCACGAAGTGGCGGAGTGGCGAGGCAATCCAGCGCAGAGAAGACAGGTCACCTCGGGTTAACACGTTGACGTAGGCCTGCTCTGTCAACTCTTCATTTAGATCTGACAACCAGGAAACACAGACACGATATACGCATTACACTGAGCCAGATAAATCCCCTCTGTCAACGAGCTTTCTCTTGGTTTAAGTGACATGGTTACCAACACATGCACTTTCTACAATCTTCACAAAGAAGCGGGGGGGGTATTACCATACATCATACATACATACATTACCATACTGTTAAACAATGTGTTTAAGGCATGTCAAAGCACAGCTTCAAACAGGCAAAAAACTAAGCACATCCACGTATCAATCTGTCCACAATGAAAAAGGCTGCATTAAACCTATGCAGCTCATTCAGATTTAGAACTGTCACTGTTTATTCTGCATTAGGCCACACCGTGGTATGTGACCAGCACTGCAGCAACAATAATGATCCATGTAGGCATTACACTGTATAAAAAAAGGAATGTTGAGCAGACAAGAATGTGATGATGTAATAATATGAAGGTATGATCTCTAAAAGAACACAGCTGCTATTCTGCCACTATCAGTCTGTTGTGGTTTGACAGGTGAACCGTGGTGCTTCCCCTCGCAAAGTTCAATTCTTTCTCCACAAAATCCCCCCAAAAAATGTAGCTTGCTTCAGAACAATCCATGTAAAAGGTTTCTCACAGATAACCACTGTTAAAACTCAAATATAATAGTTGTGGTGTACAAATGAAACAGAACCACATCAGTCTAATCGATATTTTGATATTCTGGTACCGTGAGTGATGAGCTGATGCCTGAAGACGCCCCAGTGTCCGTCTCTGAACACGTTCATAACCAGATCCCCCTCCAGCACCGCCTGCATGGACTTGTGGGGCGGCTGGAGGCTCGGTGCTGCTGAAGACTCGTTCAGATTGGACACAAACGCACAGCTGGTGACGAGGAAAGGAGAAAGCAGAAAAGGGACATTATAAAAGAGAACACAGGACAAAAACCTTCGGACTGACCCAATACATGGATGAATATGTAAGCCAATGCCCACATACAACATATATATGAACATATATGTTTTGTGAATTTTTATATTGTGTGAAGGCCAACATTCTGTTACTGTGACAACACTAGTACAGGAGTATGTATGGTAGAGTATTTTACAATTGTATATACACTGACAACCCCCACCGACCCCCACCCACATACAATTACAAAAAATGGGTAAAAGCAACATACTTATTTTGAAATATCTTTATGTATATTTCATTATATTCATTGTATAAAAAACAATAACAGCACAGAACAATTAACTGTACAATAAACCCAAATATTGAACTTAACACCTGCAGGAAGATTGAGTAAAACTACTTTTGTATAAAATTCTGAACAGACTATTTCCTGTGGAGATTACAATGCATCAGACAATTTTGCCTTATATCTTTAGGAACACAATTCTATGTCCGTATTATGATTTTCTTTTAATTTCACTATCATACATACGTTTAATAGTTTAAAAAAAACTTACCCTTCTTCAGAGAAATTAATTAAATGCATGTATATTATATTTTGTATGTATGAAAATTTGTACACCCTTAAAATCAAGAGGGCTTTGGCGACCCCTGATGGGGGTCAGGAACCTCTGTGGTAGAAGATACATGTCCTACCGTATTCGGTTGCCTCCTGGCTCCTGCCGTAGACAGTTGACCATTCCCACAATGCCACAATGAGCCTGAGAGGCCGTCAACCACACTGGGCCATCTGACGACTCGGCCATCGTCGCCTGCAGCACAGATACCCACACAGTTACGACTAATGTCACACTTGTAAATGATGACTGACGCCACAAGGAAACACTATTCTGACCTACTTTGAGGGTGTTATACATTCTGTTCTGACCTGAAAACAGTATTTCTGGTCACTGTTGGATATTTCAAAAGCCAGACACACACACAGAAGGTTATGGAACCCACCTTGAGTGTTTCCACCCACTTGTAATCGGTGCTGTCCACGGTTAGGAAAACGGGCTGTTTGCTTGGAGACCCGCGGCGACAAAGAAAGAGGGCCGAGCCATAAAAAGACTTCCTGACAGCCACCAGGCTGAGGGAGGCCTCGGAGAACACCGTCTCCCACTCAGCCTGGTGAGGAGAAGGAGATAATATCAGCAAAACATCTCAGCATGTTACAGATCAATCTCACTTCTTTTACTTCTTTCTTTGAGCTTCCAGCTTCGGGGGTGTTAAAATCGAGCAGCTTGACGCTCGCTAAATGTTCTCATATGTTTTGAACACTGTCTCCACTGACCTGTGTGAGCAGTCCTCGCTGGCTGCTGCTCTGAGCGGTGCTGGAGAGGAACGCAACCGTTTCCCCAAGAGTCTCTCCCTTCAGCAGGGTGTGGAGGAGAACGAACCCCCCTTGTTTGGCTCCAGAAGCCAGATTTTCCACCAGTAGTCTAGGGTCCGTCCTCAGAGGGCCCCAGGCGTGGTTACACACCACCAGGTCTGCCCCTCCTACTACACCTCCAGGAGCCGGGCCCATCAATGGGTCCCACTGAGCTGAAGTGACCGCTAGCTTCTCCATGGTGTCCTGGTGGGGGGTAAGGAGTTCCACGTTGGTTGCCGTGGCGGTGTAATCCACGTGCAGCATGGGCTGGATGTTGAGGAGGGCTACCACGCGAGAGAAGAGCTGGCCATCGTTGGAGAGAGCCTGACAGTGGTCGGAGAGGTGGAGACGGTTGGAGACTGTAGCATAATTCAGCCATTCTGCAACAGGATGACATTTGCCAGATCATTCTTACCTCCAGGACTTTGATCTTGCCAGTCATGCTGTTTTCTATGGTGGTGTCCAGGCAGTGTCTGAGGGCCGGGTTGTCTAGCAGGCCCTGTAGCAGGCTGTCCTGCAGTAGACACGTCCTCTCCTTCTCCACTGTCTGTTCTAGCTCGGATTGAAGGTTCCCGTTCAGCTCCAGGCTGCAGAGCAGGGCCAGCAGCCGCACCAGGCCGGGCTCAGAGGGTTCGGGACTGGGTAAAGGACCGTCTGACTCCCCTTGTAGCCCGGGGATGGAGAGCTTGACGCCGTGAGGGGCCAACTTTTGCTGCAGCCTGTGGATTAAACCTGGATGGAGACACAAAGAGTTAGGACGAGTACAGGCAGATGATACAAAAAAAAGAAATGCACTGATCGTTAACATTTTGTTGATTTCATAGAGCATGCTTTTTACTTCCTTGCTTTACAGAACAACTCAGGTATGTCCAATATAACAAAAAATATCAAACATTGTAATAAGAAGACAGTAAGTAAAAAATGCCACTGACCTTTTAAACATAATTTGTCTACAAATCATGTTCTTGGGAAAACTATTTTTTTTTTATAATACTAGTAAGACTGAAAGCTAACACTAATGGCTGCTTCATCCCACAAAAGTCAACAGTGTTAAAAAAAAATTATCAAAAATTATCAAAACAAAGAAATCAAAGAAATCAAGCCGCCAGCGTTCGTCGTACCTTTGCAGAGCCTCAGCTGCTCTGCAAGTTTCCCATTGGCTGTCAGGCACTCTGTTTCCACATAGGGAACAAACACAAACTCCTCCAGGGTGGGGGGACTCTGCTGCTGCTGCCGACGGGGGGCCACGGTGGCGTGCAGACCGCAGATCTGGACTCCACCAGCAACAATGTTGTCAAGACAGTGGTTTACGTGGACGTCCACGGCTACGGGAACGAGAGAGAGAAGCGAGTCTGTGTAGATTCTTGTGCAGACACAGATTATGGAAAATCCATTTGGAATAGATTGATTACACACAAACGCACACCTTGCTTTCCGTCAGTGTACTCGCAGACCTTCTCCAGATGGACAGCCGGATCAACACACACCGAGCGGATCCTGGTCGGCAAACGCAGACTACGACCCGACAGGCCGACCACGATCATCTGGAGCATGGTGTCCAGAAAGGTCACCCAGTTTCCTGTCCACTGCAGTTTACCGCTGTCTCCTAGAAACCGCCGATCACACAGTGACAGTGTCCAATCAGCAAATGTATAGTGCATTATAACAAAATGAATGACAGAAAACCAATGACAACTAATAAAAAAAGCTTCAAAAACACACCACTGTTACCTGCATTGTTGGACTCTAAGATGCCTTGGAAAGTCTTCCCATAGTCGTAGCCACGCAGTCGCAGCTCTTTGTAGATATCATGTGTCGTGAGCTTCATTTTGGGGTCGCCATCGTCGTTGGTGGCTTGTCGACTTATCTGACTCCGGAATGAGTCGAGGGCTGAGTCCTCCAGAATGCTCACCTTACCTATAAAAAAAAAAAAATCACGTGTGAATAAGACCAGGACAAATCACGACAGAGACACTAGGGCTTGCAAAAGGTACTAAATGACATGACGCAGACCAGAAGTAATTCATTTAAATTCCAATTTAATAGGATGTCTGGCCTGAACCACTACCTACCACTGACAGCCAGGTTTCCGTTCTCTGACACCTCAAACTTGTTGGTGGCAGGCATGAGACGTACTTCCAACTGGACAGAGCCTTAGAGTAACAGAAGACAGCAAAATCAGATGGACATTGAACAGGAAGGCAAACAGCTCATCAGTCCATCACAATCAAACACCTCCAACCCCCCCCCGTGATCACACCTCTGTTGCTCTGCTCTCACCTGTCTTTGGCAGGATGGTGGCCCTGTGGATGGTGATGTCCTCAAAGGTTACAGGGGTGGTTTCCATGACGGCCCCCAGACTTCTCAGCAAGGTACGCCAGGCCAGCACCAAGTAACCCGTCGCCGGGTAAAGGACGCGCCCATCAATGCAGTGTCCAATCAGGTAGTAGTCTGTGGACTCTGGGTTTATGTCTGTTGTTGGTCAGGGAGAGTTGGACACAGAAGAACACCACAAGTGGTCAAAATAAATAACAAAGCGCTGTTTTTCTTAATATGACACAAGAAGGTACACGCAGAGCTGCTTTTCTTACCGATGTTATAGACAGTGGCAGAATTGGATGCTCCTGAACCAGAGGAAAAATCCTCTACCTTGGGGACATCCCAGGTCTGGGCATGGTCCCATTGTACCAAGGGGGAGATAAGAGGGGTACCAACCGGCACAGGGTACTTCACTGCTGGGCAGAGGCTGTTAACATTCACGTTGACGCTAAAGCGAAAGAAACAAAACAAAAAAAACAAAAATCTAATATTAGCAATCTGAAACCCATCCAGAACATCCAGGTCCCCCCAAATACATTAAGGGCTTGTGTTCATATAGCGTTAATGAGGACAGAGGCACCCAGCAATGTTTTTCAGCGTGTGGCCACTCCGAGTACTTAAAGTTGAAAATCTCTGAACTTTTCAGAAAAGCGCTGGTGTCGTCACTGTCACACCTTTTCTGGAAACTACACATCGTATAGTCCTATTAGATGGGGGCGGGACTTGTCCAAGAAAATGGAGGAGAGGCTTGTTCTGGCCGTGTGCGCCTCTCCTGAGATTTATGACAGAAAACCCCATTTGAAGGAGCAGATTGTTGCTGTTCAGTGTTGTGCTTTTATCACCCTACATGTTGTTAGCTTGCTGTTCGCTGTGTAGTCACCCCTCAATTAACATAGCATTCAGATATTGTTGTCACAGAAACAAAAATCCACGTGCTGTGCTACATGTGCACAAGCCCTAATGCACCAAAAGTCACTAAATGCAGACCGAGTGAGGCGTTTACTGACCCGTTCATATGGATTTTGCCAATGTGTGAAAGGAAGAACTCGAGGTTGTTGGCGTGGCCTCTCTTCATCAAAGGGAGGATGGAACACGTGTGCTTCAGGCTACGCTTCAGGATGGCCTGTGAAAGAAAACATATGAGTTGAACGGTGGAAGAGAAGATAAAGAGAGAAGATGCAGGCAGTAAGACACAATGTGATTGGACAGGGCTGACTAGCTGACCCTTTTAAATTATACACATTTATATCACGTTTATTTACTATTCAAGCTATATTTATTGTTTAACTGACTTGCCAGAGTTTACTTACAGCCTACTGCGAATGGCTTTTTTGATAAATATCATTATGAGATTCAAGCTATTTATCAATTTTGGCATCATGTTCTTGTAAAACCTATAGCATAGTCAGCTATATTATACTATCTACTACATCTTACGATTTAATATTTAAAATCGAAACTTTCAGACCAACTACAACACATCTTCTTAAATGTCGCACTTGGGGTCGTCCTAGCTGAGAGTCATCATACAAGTCCTACTCTGAGGTAGGAGGGTATTTAGTCCGAGTTCAACTTTGAGCATCATTCCTAGGAGGGATTCTGAGATGCTTGATCAATACAGGTCCTAGTGCACATTGTATAGGCGGCTGTGAGTCTTGAGCTTCCCAACCGTTTTCTTAAGGGACCCCTATTCTGGCATTGTATATACAGTGACGACCCCCATCGCCCCCCACCCACATAAAAAAGGGAAAAAGTAGCCTACCTCTTCTGGAATATCTTTATGTATATTTTATTAAATTCATTGCATAAAAAACAATAACAGCACAGAACAATTAACTGTACAATTAACCCAAATACTGAACTTAACACCTGTAGGAAGTTTGAGTAAAACTACTTTTGTACGAAATTCTGAACAGACTATTTCTTGTGGATATGACAATGCATCAGACTTTTCCTGATATTTTTAAGAACACAATTCTATGTGTGCACTATGATTTTCTTTTAATTTCACTATCATACATACGTTTTAATAGTCCAAGCAACCTGGCTTTATAATAAATAAATACGATTGAAATTATTTAAATGCATGTATATTATATTTTATACATACAAAAATTCTTACACACTTAAAATGAAGAGGGCTTCATGTCCCCCTGTGGAACTTTGGCGACCCCTAATGGGGGTCGGGACCCCCAGGTTGGGAACCACGGCTTTTAACAGTCTCTAAACTAAACAAAAGGTCTATGGTATTTGGACATTAATCAGAACCATCAGACAGCAGTGGCAGGCCAATACAACACCATCCACCAAACTACACTGTATACAATATATACAGCAAGCTCATTATTTTCAATTAAACAAATATAATGGGCAAATATTACATTTTCATTTCACTGCAAATTCAATAAGTGAAATGTTGCTAAAGTATAAAATTAAATGCAAAATAATCAACTCTATTTTATTTGCCTTTCCCAATGGACACACATGGGCATGCAATACACACAGTTCACCCCTCCCCCTTATCCCACCTCCAGCTACCAATTCAAGTAAATTTGTATAAAAACGAGAATAGATGTATAACTCCGTGCCAAATAATGAAGTTTGCTTCAATGATACACTGTTTATGTGTGTCCAAAGTGCTCAAACCGCTGCTTTTCAGGAGTGATGTTGAATGTTACACGCTGAGCGTACCTGCAGCAGAGCATGAGGCGCGATCTCCACCACCACAGCATTTTCGGGCACCATACGGAGGCCTTCCTGGAACAACACTGGGCTCACCAGGTTGTTGACGTGATAGTCAGCTGAGCTGTACAGAGCCAGAGGAGATTCCCACTCGGACTGAGGGATGCTGGTGCTCACCCAGCGGGGCGAACGCTGCCGCGGCTCCTTGATCACCTGCGCACAAGACGTTGTTTTATGTTATTTATTAACATTCAAATATGTGCCACACAGCATGAAACCTGATCTGCATCAAGCAGCTTGGTTCTTTTAGTTGGAATATATAATAATGATATTAATTATCTGATGTGCAGTGAAGAAAGACAAAGGTTCTAGACATAAAGCAGCCAAAACATTCATCATGCTGAATTTGCAGGATACAAAACACTCTCTCTCAACACAGTCACTGTAAAGGTGTTCCTACATATGTGGGTCCAGAAGTCTAACAATACTAACCTACAGCTTATCCAATATTCCGATACATGCTTACTCTGCTCAGTGAACACATCAGACAATGACTTCCACTACTACACCTGGCTCTACCCACCAACTCATTACTTCTGGAGACAAGTCACTGATGAGCTGTGGCATCCCTCTGTCTGCTCGGTGACCTCTCAGCTAACAACTAGGGCTGGAAGGAATCAATTGATTCATCTAATGATTAATCGATGAATCTTTTAGTCTAGAAAAAGTAAAAGATTTGTGAAAAATGCTCGTCACAGTTTCCCAGAGCCCAAAGTGACGGCTTCAAATAGCTTATTTTGTCCAACCAACACTCCAAAACCCAAATACTCTTCATTTACTGTTATGAACGACAAAGAAAAGCAGCACATTTAAGTAGCTGGAACCAGCAAACGTTAGACATTTTTGCTTGAAAAATTAGTTGGCAACTAATTTACTTTCGATCGATTAATCGTTGCAGCTCTACTATCAGCCCGCCCGTCCAGACCTACAAACCCACTCACTGCCCTAGCCATCACCAAGCAAACTATCCTGTTAAACTGGAAAACACGAAACACAACCTTCTTTTCTCCATCACTTACATTATTTTATTTATTTATCGTCCCCCGACTCCATCCATCTTTTGCTCCATCTTGACTGTTCACCTGTCTACTCGTATGTCTGAGTGTCTTGCTCTCTGTCCGTCCATCTGCCTGTCTGTCTGACCATCTGTCTGTCTATTACTGTCCCCGTCTGTGAAAATATGTGTATCATTCACAAATGGTTTGGAAGGTGGGCGTGAGAGGGCAGGAAGGGAACGAGGGGAGGGGTAGGGTAAGGAGGACTTTACCTGGGTCTGTAATATGTGCACAAAGTTGAATAAAGAAAACACAGCAGGAGCTATGTACCTTCTTCAGAGCAGCCAGCAGGGTTGGAGCGATGGAGGCCATGTAGTAGGAGTGGAAAGCAACGCCAGCGCTGCGCACCTCCTTTGCAAACACTCCCTGCTCCTTCAGCTCGGACACATATTTACTGATTGCTTCCTGATGACACACGCACACGCACACGCACACACACACACACACACACACACACACACACACACACACACACCACATTGACATTTTTACATTGTTTAAAGCATCCTGGCGTCTTTAGTGTCGTTACTGCCATGCTAGTTAACAACTAGCTGTTGGCCAACTACTATATTCTTGTTCCCTCTTCTCTTCCTGTTGCCATCTGTCAGAAAAAGTTACAGTTTCAATCTAAAAGTGAAGGTTAGCTATTTTTCCAGCTACTCATCTGTAAAATAAACACAGCACTGGTGACATATTACAAACTTTCCAACTTGTAGGATACAGGTGACTAAACCTGCACAATAAGCACAGTTAAAAAATCAACACCACAGTGAGCAAATGGAAATGCAAACGTACGTAATACCATACGTAAAAGCAAGTTCAGACTGTGTAAAGCTCAGGTTCTCTGTGCGTTAACGGGGCTATAAAAGACTAAAAAAGAAAAACAAAAAGAGTCTGATAGAATGTTCAACCTGAGGACCAGAGATAGTGACGGTGTCCTCGGCGTTGTGGCAGGCTGGGACCACCCCCTGAGGACACTGAGCCAGACACTCCTGCCAGGTCAACCCTGGAACACAGACGGCAAGCAACTAGGTCAAATATGTGCAAAAAAATACATAAAAACAAACAGTGAAAAAACACTGTGCCGCCCAATATATATAACAGTAGTTTACTCCATAGTAAGTAGTACATTGCTAAGTCTAACATCTATCAAATGCAACAGATTGCATTGTGGGTTTCCACCTTTTCCTAACTAATACACCTATGGACAAACGTATACAGTGTCTGCGCAGAGGACAGTACAGTGGGATTGTTAGCAAAACGCAGTGTCCATGCCATGTACACAACTTATTACCAGTTATAAGTCTGCATGACGCAACATAAAATTGAGACCAGTGAGCCTCAAAAAAATCATGGAAAAATCTGCTGCTGTCAGACAATCAAAACAAACACAGATAAATTATTAGATTTGTTTTGATGAAAATCCCAAGAAATGAGCCATATCTACAGAAAAAAACACTTGCCTGACCAGTAACGTCAGCCAATATTACCGTCATTTTCAGTGATTGAAATGTCAGTGATGTCTCCAAAACAGTATATCCTAGAACTGGTCTTTCTGTTGTGTAAAGGCTTGTTGAACAGTCAACATCAGAGAAAAATATCAAACCCTCCTTGCCAGGATCATCTATTTTTGAGGAGATATTTTGGCTGAAATATAGACTTTTGAAACCCTGACTGATGGATTAAAGTTCTTCCAAATGGATTGTAGCATTTCAGAATAGAAACTTACAGTTGACACACTTGGACTATGAAGGTTTTCAGTCCAAACAAGCACATTTTACAATGAATTCCTTCTCTTCTTTTTTCATGAAACAGCTGTTGAAATGTGGTAAAGAATGCACTCTCTCTCTCTTACCGACCGCAGCCATGCCTCCTGGAGGGAGGTTGGCCTCCTTGATGCAGCGGCCTCTCCAGTAGGCAGCCAGGATGGCCTCGCTGTGACTGAGGGACCCGTCAGCGTAGCCACAGGCCAACTCCCCCACTGAGTGCCCCACGATGCCATCAGGCTGCAGACCCATCTTGGTGAGCAGGTCGATCTCGGCTATCTGTAAGGAGGTGAGCCACAAAACACACATGGGAATGTTTTTACATAACTGTATATGAGCAGTTCCAAAAGTCATCATTGAACTATGTAAAAGACCTTTCATGTATGTTGTTCCCACTGCATGGAACCTTCTGCTACTAGACTTGATCTCTCTCTACAAGTTGAACCCACTGCTGCTGTAGGGCATATTTATTTTAATAGCACGTCTTCATGTGTTAACTCTGTAGACCCCATGGCGCCCGTCATTTTAAAACCATTCCCAGAGTGTCAAAACAAGGAAAATAGTTATTATTTTATATATAGTATTATCTGGGCCAGGTCACTCTTGAAAAAGAGAGATTTTTAGCTGCAAGCGGCAATGAGCGGGCACCCATTTGCACACATTTACTGGAGGTCGCCTGACATGGACTTTCATGAATATTGGACATTGCATGAAGGAGTGGCGCACTAAATTATACATTATGTTGCTGTATGTCAAGTGTAGACCACACAATGTCAATTTGATGTAAACTGAACGATGTTTGTCACATTCATCGACTTCCTGAAATGGTTCCCGGGACCCGGGAAAGCTGTCATGGTAGAATATACACAGACATGCTGGGGTTCAGTGTTGTGTTCTTTGCTCATTGTTCTTTACCAGTAGTGGAGTAGTGGAACAAAATACAGATAAGTGAAATCAAGATATGGAAATATATGATCAAATGGATTCAGAATCAGAATAAACTCCTTGAGATAAGATATAGCACATATCATATATCAAAGCTCCGAGGTACAAGTCTGTAACTTGCATGAAATAACTAACATACAACAGCACTTTGTGTTAAAAGTTCCACCATATGGTCCACGTGGAAAACATGCGCCTCCACTCTACCTGTATGGCGGCGAGGCCGACGAAGGCGTGAACAGTGTCTTCAAAAGTGGCTTCGTCTGCCTCCATGAGCAGGCGAGACACAACCAGGCCGGTGTCCTTCAGGGCGGCGTCTGACCGCAGGACGGACTCTCTGAAATCCGGTAGCTGCATGAGACTGCGGCCCATACCTGCCCACTGTGTTCCCATACCTGTTGATGCAATGAAATGAAAAGTCATGCACCTTCATCCAGCAATACATCAGCTACTGAAAAACACCCATCTGTCTGATCTGAGCTCCATTCCAAAAGGTAAGAGTTACTGTTTGAGCCATTGTGGGGTTCTTTATTCTTTTCTCTTTTGTTTTTTTGAAAACCACTGATGAAATATATATAAATATTTCTGTCAATGTTAGATATCTTCTTTTAAAATTGATATATTAATAATATTAACAAATTACAGTGTTTCCAAAGGCACATAAATCAGTTGCTCAAGTCTACAAAAATATTTAATGGGTTGGTTCACCCTAATCCTCACTTAACACTGGTGGTATCTTTTCCATGCAGAGTTTTATTTGTCCAGGAATGGAGATGTGCCTCTGGGATTTCCGTTTCCCCCCAATACAATGGAAGTGAATGGACTTTCCTTCCACAGCATTGAAAAATTGCCTTTAGAATAAATCAACAGCAACATCTCTTTCCAGAAACAGATAATCCACAAACTGAACTGTGAACTATTTCCATTGGGAATTTTACAAAAACTGGAGACATCTTACTCTATAGATGATAAAAAGCAATTACTAGCCAACCTATAGATCAGTTAAGCTGAAACCTGTTGGATTTCATCTATTTGTTTGATGACTCACCTGAGCAGACGTACCAGAGCGGCCTGGCAGCGGCTTGCGCCTGCTGCACCTCCGTGATGTCACTCTGAGAGCCAATCAGTGTGTAGCCTCGGTAGGGCATGCTGGCGATGGGAACTCCTGACACATGATTCAGTAAAGAGAGGAAGCTGTCATCCGCAGCGCATTCCTTCCCCTTTTGGAGCATGGCTTTCACCGCGGCCTCTGTACGGCCGCAGACCTGAAGCACCCTGGGAAGCGTCCTGGGCGGCGGCGCATCAGTGGGTTTCTCGGCTGGACGGAGGATCACGTGAACATTTGAACCCCCGAATCCAAAGGAATTGATGCCCACAATGCCGCCTCGGACGGGAATAGGCCGGTCGACGACTTGAACCCGACCGTCGGTGAGGGCGGGGATGTCAGTGTTGGGGCTGTTGAAGTGCAGGTTGGGAGCCCAGACTCCTCGCTCCAAAGAAAGCACCACCTGTGTGTGGGATGAAAAACAACCAACAAAATAAAAGCACAGACGAAATGAAGAGCATCCCTTTAGTGTGGCTGAAATAACAAAAATAGCTCATTATTCCTTTTCTCTTTAGTTGATTTGGTATCAAAGATGCCCTACCTACTTTCTTTCTGAAAATAAACTGCAGTCAAGATCACTGTAACACACAGTATATCATCTCCTATGAAGAAATGAAGGAAATAAAATCAACAAGCGTCCCTTGTGCTCACAGTGGTCATTAATTAAGGCTTCACTTGCATCAGTGATGCAAGCTGTGAGAAAACATCACATCATTCAACTTGTCAGCTTGTCGCTGTTTTGCAGCAGTGACGCCGCATCCTCTCGTGCACATTTCTCTGGAAATGTCCGGTCATGTCGGAAAGAAAAGCTGTGAAAACTTTAACGTCACCTCTGTGAATCAATTTAAACAGCCCGATGAAGCCAACGTATGTTACGTATTCTATGGCTGAAAAAGCCAGAGCTGTGCGTCGTAATCTCCGATATAATTCTTTGTGTCAAGACTATAAAGATCAGAGAGGCAGTGGGGTGCAGCAAGAAGAGGCTGTGACGGCAGGTTTCTCACCCCACCTTCCAGGGTGAACATTCAGAAGAGGTAGAAACATTTTGACTGCAGACATGGCCTGAAAATACAAACAACAAAAAAAAGGTCTCTCACTCTCACCTTTGCCAGGGCAGCCAGACCGGAGGCCGGTTCTGGATGGCCCATGTTGGACTTGGTGGAGCCAATAAGGAGAGGCTCTCGCTTTGACTGACAAAACACGCCGACGATGCCGTTCACTTCCTGTGGGTCGCCAACCTGCATGTAGAGAGCAGAGACGCCACAGAGGTAAGACACTCCTGGTGATGTGTGTGTGAAGGTGACTAAAATGTGTAGCATGTGACGGTGTGTGCAAAGACCTTTGTTCCGGTGCCGTGGGCTTCGATGTACTCCACTTGCTCAGGAGTTATATTCACCTCTTGGTAGAGAGAACGAACCAGCCTCTGCTGCATCTCCCCCGAAGGAAACGTTACGCCTGAGGGACCAAGAGGAGTGTGTGAGGACGAGTACGGTACACCATACCATAACTGCACTTACACATTTTCGTCACAGACATTCAAAAGTTGATATTTCTGTTCAAACCTGAGGTTTTTTAGATTGCCGTTTCTGAGATGTACCCCGATAAGACCTTACAGTGATGTTGAAAGAATGTGTGCAATTCAAGATGCTATTTGAGTTCCTTTCTCTATGCAACAATATTGCTTAACCCTCTAGACCCCAGTAGAATTCTAGAACCCTGCTGCAGTTCACTGAGACCCCTCACTTAAATGAGCAGTTTCCTACTTAATCCAAACAGACAGCTTTATCTAAAAAACATTAAGACACTGATACTCACAAGTTGTTTTCATTTTAAAAAACATAACTTGCTCTTTAATTTCATACCAAACATGTGGCATGTGTAGTTTTTTAGACTGAGTTTGATTCAACACATTTACAACAACAAATTGCACTGAAACTCTTATAAATAGCTATTTCCTATAACTTTCTCATATCTTCCTCACACACACTTTGAACGAAACGTGTGATCCACAACATTTCTCTCCGTCCTGAGTCAACATTCAGAGTCTGACAACAAAACAGACCCTCCACTGGATAACGCTAGGCTTTCAAAATAAAAGAGAAATGTCCCACACGGCAATGTTATTAGAACAAACAACAGTGATGTGGAAGCATGTTGTGTCTTTGGTGACTTATATGAGAAAAAAAAAGGCTGAATTTATATGTGGAAAAGTTGCGGCGGTGCAGTCAGTCCTCCCTACCGACTGTTTATTGTACTGCGACAGCCTAGAAGGTCCCGCTGTCCTGAAGGTGATTTTGAGCAAAAAACTTGAACTTGCAGTGTCTTTGGTGCTTTCCACGAAGGTCAGGGTCTCTCTCACAACACAATCTTACATCAGATTATAAAGACGATGGTTTCTTACATTTACAAGTGGAAACCAAGTGGGAATGGAGAAAAGTCAGATGTCAACGTTACAATGTGTATTTCCGATTATTGATGACAACTTGAAGTATCTACAATACAAAGTTCAGGCCTTTATTTTCCGTGTTTTGACACTCTGGGAATGGTTTTAAAATGACGGGTGCTCCCGGGCGCTATGGGGTCGAGAGGGTTGAAGGAAAACTAGGGTTTTATTACAACATGGATTATATTTTGGTATCTCTGGCCAAGTTAATTGCAGTGACGTCACTAAAAATAGGTCCAACAAGTCAAGAAACACGAGCAGTCAGGTGTCCAAACAGGTTGTAAACACAGCCGACAGTTTATCCAGGTTATTTAAATCACTCGGGAGATAAAAACTGAAAATGAGTGCACCTAAAATGTCAGTAACAATCTTAATTGCACACAATTACAGTAAGTGCAGTAGGTCAAAGTTGTGAACATTTGGGTTACAGTTTTACTTTTCACCTTCATTTTCCAACTAATCTGATCCTCTAACGTGCCCCTTCTGACTTTCTTTTTTATGTCACCGTGTTCTCCAATTCCTCGCAAGTAAATAAGTGGGTACAGTATTATTATTACTGATAAAAATTGTCAGAGGTACAAAAATAAAACCCAGTTTGCAATAAACTTAAACATAGTTTTCCTGTAACCAAACTGCAGAAATGATGGCAGCCACCATAAAGGTTCCTGCCTTGAAATCTCTTTTTTTGGACAACAGATCATACATTGACCTGAACGGAATTAGGGGGAAAAAAGGTGACTTTATCTTCTTTTCAGAAGTATTGTGAACTTGTGAGTGTGCCATCAAGATAACCTGAATAATCCACAGGACTGAAAATCAATCTGCAACTATTCTGCTAACTGATAAGTCCTTTTTAAGTCAAACTGAAATAACATTCATACGGTGGTGGAAGAAGTGTTCAGAGTAGAAATACCGTCGTCACAGGGATGTTAACTTTGCTCCTCACCCTGCTCTTTGTATCCATCTGTGTTGTTGCCAGCGTTTACCACTGTGGCGTAGACCCTTCGGGCCACCGACCGCTTGGTCAGCAGCACTGCCACTGCTGCCTCAGAACGGCAGTATCCGTTTCCTGGCCAACAGAATGATAAAAAATAGAAACTTCATATATACACATATGTACACAGAGTGCATCAACAAGTGTAAATAATACATCATGCACAGTTAGATCAATATGACTCGAAGACTGTAAGCAAATGGTGACGATGGAGAAACAAGCTTTAAGATAAATAGGTGTGCAGATGAAAAACGACGCTGAGCCAGATGCAACAAAGGTCTCCAGCCGGATTCCACCGGTAGACATTGCTGTTCAAAGGGGGGGGCCCCACTGACTTTCTTTTACCTGATGAGTCAAAGGACTTGCAGGTCCCCTCAGGACTGAGCATGCCCAGTTTCATGAACTGCACCGAGGTGTTCGGCTTGAGCAGCAGGTTGACTCCCCCCACCAGAGCGGCATCACACTGGCCCTGGCGAATGGCGTGGAAGGCGTTCTCTAAAGCCAGCAAGCTGGAGGAGCAGGCTGTGTCGATGGCGGTACTGGGGCCTGGACAGGGAGATGGAAGGGGGTGGATTAAATTAGAGCGAGAAACCACATCTGCAGAAAAGGATATCCAGGGATACAGAGGAGTACGTGGAACGGTTCAAGTTGACTAAATGACATTCACTTCAGACTAGAAAGCACTCAGACCAAACAATCCTCTAAATCATAGGTCACTAACTGGCGGACCGCGGTCCGAGTCCGGACCCAGACGCCGTCCTATACTGACCCGGACCTATAATCAATAAATGATTAAGGGATTTTAAATTTTGACGGGGCGCTTCTATTTTAACTGGCGCAGCTTTTCTAGTCTTTACTGCACTGTTTCAGCAGATCAGGAAACTCACAGGCCAATTGCATATGAGTTAAGCCAGCCCACGTGATGCTACTCAGCCAATCAAATCTGTGCATTCCAGGCGCTAAACATTGCGACTCTGAATACAGACAGATGAGAGAGGTGAGAGGCGAGTGGCAGATGATAAGACGAGTATTTATTTTCTCTATTTTATTTTTAAATGCAGCCCTCCTTTAACTTAGTGAGAGAAGAACATTATACATATCTACAGTATTATATATCTGTATAGTTCCATGTTAAGTGACAAATATTGTCAAAATGTTTTTGAATTGTACTTTCTTTATTTGATTGACAGTCAGTTGTTGATTACATGCAGACGTTGATACAACTACTAGGCTACTTCAATATATATCACACGAAATCACAACGCAACAACAAGTTAGACATTAGGATGTTCCGGACCTTTGCTTGAGGACATTTTCTCTAACTGGACCTCTTCGAATTTTAGTTGAATACCCCTGCTCTAAATCATGTTACAGCAGATGTTATATATGAATATTTCTACATCTTGGAGTCTGGTATCTAGTCTTCACAATACATTCCAGATTTGAACAGAAAAAGACATCCCCTACTTAGTCTGCTGTGTGTGTGTGTGTGCTTTCAGACCAGCATCAAACTAACAGCCAAAGAATGAACGTACCGCTGAAGTCAAAGAAGTAGGAGAGTCTGTTTGCCAACATGGCGCGCTGGCAGCCGGTCATGCTGTAGCCCAGCAGCTCCTCTGGATCTCTGCTGAACGCCTCGCCGGCCTCCGAGCCACTCACCCCGATGTAGACGCCAGTCTTACTGCCGCGCATTGCGGCTGGGTTCAGTCCTGCATCACAGCAGACCATTCGCTCAGCATTTCAACAGGTAGCCTCACTCAGATCATGAGCTCCGAGAGCAAACATTTACTGTATTCCTTTCCCACCATTTCTACCCACTTTCACTCAAGTTACTGTCCTCTACTGATCTGCAGTTTCCTCACCTCCATCTACAATAGCCTCGTAGGCGATCTCCAGCATGAGACGGAGCTGGGGGTCCATGGTGTTGGCCTGTTTGGGGTGGACGCCGAAGAAGGCTGCATCAAAGTGACTGATGTCCTTCAGTTTACCATTCCTCTTTGGAAGACCATACAGACCTAGACAAGAGGAGGTGGTTGTGAGCACATTGCAAGTACAGAGTTTGTATCACATATGACAAAACATCATAAAATCATTCAAACACAAGTTACTGAGATTCTATTCTACATGTAGAATTAGACATTTTTATATCAGTGAATCATTATGATACTCATTTTGGAGACATTTGGGATCCTCTAATGGCTTGGATTCAGAGGGAAAGAAGAGAGCGAGGCGTTTTGTTTCAGTACAAGAATTTCAGCACCAACAGAAAACCGTTCACTCCTGAAATCTCACACAGCTATGGTAAAAAAAAGTAGTTGAAAACTGTTAGCACTCTTGGCGTCTTCCACCTGGATCACTGACTGGCTGAAATCACCTGTGTGGCTACCTTCTTTTCTGGTTAGGTAGCTACTAGTGAGGCCACCAGGGGGTGCTGCTCCCTTTAGCATACCATACTACACTTGAGGAACTATATTAAAACTAGACTAGGTCGAAAACCTAGTATAAGGCTGGACTGTGTATGGTTAATGTGGCCAAATTGTTACACAGAGAGTCGGTGGTGGTGGATGTGAATTCCTGAATATTAAATGTTCATCTGCAATTTTCCGTAGTAAATAAATAAAGTAAATAAAATGAAGCAGAATATTACATGACATGGTCAAGCTACATTTGTTTTCAAAAACAATACTTTCCACTTATATAATGCACCACCTCCGGATGTAGCTCGGTGAGCACAGGTTTTGGTTTTGGTCTCTGTACAGGCACAATGGTATCAAACCTGGCAACCTCACTGCACCTGTCACCTGCAGCTGGCTGCTGTTCCACAAGAAGAAGTTCCAATGCATAACCCCTCTTAAAACTGCAAATTGTCATTTTGGCATTTCAGTTTGAGTACAGATTAAAAAAAAGATCTGACATATTACTTTGTGAGTTGTAGATAAATGGTAAATGATCTCACTTATATAGCACTTTTCAACCTTCACAGTTCCCAAAGCGCTTTACAGCTAAGTCTCATTCACCCATTTACTCACACACCAATGGCGACCGAGCTGCCATGCAAGGTGATGGAGACCAGCACCTTGCGACTTAGGGTTCAGTGTCTTGCTCAAGGACACTTCGACATGATGGGGGCAGCCGGGGATCGAACCCCCAACCCGCTCTAACCAGCTTTACCTCCTGTGCAACAGTGCTAACCACTGCCCCACCATGCCGCCATGTAGGGGAGTTGGTAGGTGTTTAGTCGTGTTAGAGAGAGCAAGGTTAGTCATTTCCCCCTGCATCTTTGTGCTAAGCTAGGCTAACCACCATCTGTCTCCAGCTCAGAATGCAGACATGACTCATCTTCTCTCAAAAAGACAGGAAAAAAAAGCCTATTTCCCAAAACATTGAGCTATTTCTTAATAATATCCTATGTCAAATGATGAATGTCTTGGAGTCATGGAATAAGGATGGGATAACGTACAGTGAACCTCTCATCAGTAAAGAATGTCCAACACAGTGAAGGATCACCCTCACCTTATCTAACTGGTATGTTTAGGCCAGGCCAAATCAGAAATGTCCAACTTGTGGTTAGCAAGTTGGAAACTTCACTGTCAAAGTTTTAGTTCTTTGAACCACTTGGACCGTGGCAGTCCCTGAGCCTGAACACTGAGGAAGTCATTAGCTGCAACCTCCCTGCTTGTTAGGACAAACGAAAATAGCAATGCAGCAAATGTGAACTTCACAAAAAAAGACTTGTGTGAGTGTGGACCAGTTTACCTCTAGTTGGACATAACCAGCTTGCTGTACATCATTCCTCATAAAGTCTGTCATTTCCCATTTTCCTTTTATTTTATGCAAGGACTCCGTCAGCCCATGAACCTTTTTATTGCTTTCTCTGTCTCCCTTTTCTATACTTCCTACTCTCCCATGATGCCCAGTGTGTGGTCTCAGCCGTGCCAGCTGGCCCGGGCCTACCCTTTCAGCACATGAATGTGAGTTCAAGATGGTTGCTAGGCACTGGAGGGATGGGTCTTTCATTCACAGAGAGGAGAAAACTGCAAGCAAGAGAGAAGGAGCATTGGAAAGAGTGGGACAGCGGAGAAAGCTGTTACAACTGGTTAAAAATGTGACACATAAAAGTAAAGTAAGAGTAGGGTAGAATGATACAGAATACCAAAAATCTGTTAGCTAGTCAGGATGGGTGACCAACTAGCACTTATTGAAAGCAATACTAAGGAAATGGGTGAGGCCGCAGTTCAGAACCACTTTAGCCCTCTCTGAAAAAAACACAGCCCCTCATTAATTTGAATGGGGCCCCTCCAGCGACAGAAGCAGGCGGTGCCAGCGCTAAGTGCTCCAGGAAAAAAAAAAAAAAGCAGGGTTGTCCAGCAAAAAAAATGTAACCTGGTTCAACTTTTGCTGCCACACAAAGTGGCCTCATCCAGCAAGACGCTGCATTGACCAATCAAACACATGCAAGCACACATTCCTGGTGGATTGCTTACGTAACTTCAACATTTCCCTACGTTTACCTACATTTTCCCACTGCACAGTCAAATGATTTCTCTGGTCGGCTATGTGCTGTGAAATGACAATAAAACCCACTGACTAGAGGAGCCTCATATTAGTGACAAAAGGTTGGCTTTTGTTCTCAATTCCTTTTGCTGTTTTTGCACAGAGCCTCTGTCTGTTAGAGCTTTTTTATTCAATAGTTCAACATGTCTCAATGTGAACGAGCCTTTTTTGTCTGTCCATGACTGACTTACTGAGTGAGTGATGAAGTTACACCATTGGTCAGTTGAGGGAGTTTCCCCATAGGCCGTTGTTCTTTCGTAAAGAACAGGCGCAAACATTGGTTATGTACCATTACGTACCCCACTAGTTCCTTTAACCAGCTGAAGAAACTGCAGACAGTCCAGTCTCAGCTTAACTTGTACACAAGGTGAGGCGCACATAGTAAGTAGGCTTAAGCTAGGCTTCAGTAGCCTATAGGCTACACATAGAGTCTGGAGTTAGGGTACGTAACTAATGTTCTATTTAGTATAGGCTTCACCCTCTAAGGCTATTGCTAGTGCGATAAGGGCGAAGCAGGATGTGGTCCATGCCCCACTGGGTCTGTCGGGTGTACCCGCAAGCAAGAAATCAATAACCAGGCCACACCTCGCCAATGCATCACAGTGAAATGGCTCATCACAGTACATCATATGCGCACAGACGGCACAGAGAGAGTACAATACATCCGTTCCGATCATTCAGTAAAACATATTGTCCACTGTCCATTGTGGCCAATTGTCACATTGTCACGCTCTGACACCACAATAAATGTATAATCAGTGTTGGAGCAGCATTCATCAGGCATGCAGTTGAGATGCTGTCCGTCACGAGTGGTTGCAGTCTCCTCAAAATGATGCTGGAGTGAGCCAGGAATGTCCCGTTTGGTACGATTCCTGTCTCTCTGACTCTGTCCTCGCATCTCTGTGTATATTTTTATTTTCTATTTCTTATTTTTTATATTTTGTACATACACATTTCCCCCCCAGGGATCAATAAAGTATTTCTGATTCTGATTCTGATGTGCTAAGCATCACTTTGAAGAAGGAGCAATTACAATCAATCAATTCCAGCTTTATGAAGGGGTCTCACCTGGTGTCCACCGCCGGTTGTCCTCTGTCACCATGTCCACACCGTTGATGAGGTTTTCCCAGAATTCCTCCAGGTTGTTAGACTCGGGCAAACGGCCCGATATCCCTGCTATAACTATCTCATCCATGCTGAATTACTGTGGAGAGAGAGAGAGAGAGAGAGAGAGATGTTAACAATAAGAGTGGTACACATTTTATACACATTGTAATGAAATGCTGTTGTAGCCCCCTCCACGTTATGTACACAGAATATGTATAAACAAATATTCAATACAATATTAGCGGTTCCAATTAAATCAATCAATGAGGCATGCTTCAACAACACTGTGCCTTGGTTTAAAGGTCCCATATAGTAGAAAGTGAGGTTTCCATGTCTTGTTTGATTCTAAAGCAGCTCTAGGTGCTGTATAAATACTGTGAAAGGTTCAAAACGCTCAGTCCACAGAGAAATGCACACAGCCAGTATTCAGACACTGTGCCTTTAAACGAGCCGTCGGGACTTCCGTAAGGTTGTGATGTCACAACTATACAGTCATCACACTAAGCCACGCCCCCACCCAGCAGGTCATCTGCTCCAGGCACAGCACCACCCACCAAGTACAGGGACGCTCATCCACCCTGTCATCCACCCTGTCTGTCTAAGTAATTGGAGCGCTCTGCTCAGGAACTACTCTTCAGGTTTGTGTAAAAGGGCTTGTTTCAGACAGAGGGGGAACTGAGGGGCTGCAGAAAGGGCCGGGACAAGATACATAAGGACTTTTTGAACTGTGAATCATGCAAAGCTGTTCTGGTGGAGTCCCAGAATAAAAATATAGAGCTGAAATGAGCAGAATATGGGACCTTTAACTTGTGCAGCCCCTCTTCTCCAGCTGATATTTGGAATGAATCAGTCATCAGTGTACATCATTGGAACATGATGAGAAATCCTGAGTTTAACACTAACAACACGAACGATGTGAGCTCCTCAACATTCTGCACAAACAATTATGTTATTTAATTATGTCTGAGATGCTTTTTTCGCAGACAGTCAGCTGATGGGGAAAAGAAATATGTGGAATAACCGCATGTCTTGAAATTCTTAAATCACAGAAAAACATGAGATGTGAAATTTCAGTGATTCACACTAAACATGTTTCAGTATTGAAGCATATGTAATTGTGTTGCCGTTGACTGGCAGGTTTGGAAATGAGGAGTCCCTCTGAGCATGCATGAAAGAGCACTTACAGCAGACAATGTAGTCTGCTGATAGACTACTCTGTCTACATGAGTGAGCATTATACATGTCGTACTGTGTGTATGTGGTGTGTGTGTGTGTGTGTATGTGTGTGTGTGTGTGTGTGTGTGTGTGTGTGTGTGTGTGCGTGTGTATGTCTTAGTCTTTGTCCCTTGTTTCTAGGCCAGGCCGTTTTCATGTCAGCAGGGCCAGAACCCGTCAACCAATGAGCTAGCAGCTTGGGACAGAGCTACTCCAAATGAAAGCATGTCACCACCTCAATGTAGAGCAGCCAGGAACGGCTGCCATCATCCTCAGACACCTTCCCTCATAATATACTGTACACACTCCAGAGGTGTTCAGCATACTGCCTGAGCCCACATGGTCGAGCAAACACATGGCATTAGATGGCGCTTCCTGTTGTTAACACAGGCTGACAGGGAAATATATTATCCAACATTTCTTCAATATTTATGATGCCATTGTGTTATCATAGATACAAACTGGTACAAGGCAAACAAAAGCCTGAAATTCATTTCAACTTTAGAGGAGACATTGTACAAACATGAAGTGTCTTCAACTCAAATTATAATTTGAGTCCCCATAGCTGGTCATCTGCCTACGTCCACAGCAGTCTGTATGCATGCACCAACTGCACGTTAGCAAATATGCAGCTCTATGCAGGTTTGGGAGGATATCCGGGCCTTTAGTAAAGTGTAGCTCCACCACAAACCTCCAGAACAGCTTCAATGCTGTTCATACACTTCACATTCATTTCATACTCATCAAACCATCAGTGGGCCTTCATGGCAAGCAGATGGGGGCCATTGTCATCCTGGACACTCCCCACCATCAGGACAGAGGTGTTTAATCACAGGATAAAAGGTGATCATACAAAACTAACTCTGCATTAAGCTGCAGCTACTAATCCATCAAGGGGACAAGTGAACCCAAAGAATGTCCCCCAGGGCACAACAAGAGCCTCACTATAGAGGTCTAGCACTCAGGCCTGTACATGCACCACACCTGCACTTGCACAGTCTTGTCGCTAATATGGTAATTTTTACTGGTCGTGAGCAGTCGTTAAAGTACCTATATGGATATGTAATTTTTTAATTAATTTTAAATTAATTTTAATTAATTAATAACTGTCTGCCACACCGCAGCCTACAAGCTGTATGAACATCCTCCCAAAGTATGTTCAATAAGGATGACTGTCATTGTAGCATTGTCTTCTAGGGTTATCCCTTCTTACGTTCCCATCAGCCCCAACATTCTGGATACAAGACCTGACTTGTCACACAAACCGAACCTGAAGTTGGAAATAGGCAACTATATGATCCTCTTGAAGAGGACAAACTTGTTCCTGGATTGCAGTGATGAAACCAGTTCACTTCACAGTTCCAGATGGGGTTGTCTCTCCCTTGCACACTTGTGGTCTCACTGCTGTTTGAAGATATTTCTTAGTTAATTACAATGTTTTGTTGTTTAATTGGTGACAAATACTTTTCAATTTGTTTGTAATAAGGTGGCAACATACACACACACAGCCAATTCCTCAACAACATGTTAACGTGAGCAAACTACACTGAATTTATTCCAGGGTCTTTATGTCACATCACTCTTTTTCTGGTTTAACTCAACCATGTTGCACCAGAGATATTCCTGTAACAGGGAATTCCATGTATCATCAGTATTGCAGTAATAACAGACCAGTGGTGTGTTATTTACTCCACACACTACAGTCACCAACACATCCCATCATGCACTACAGTTACAGCTGGATTAGCTAGTTTTGTATAGCAGCAGGGTTTACTTTCACCGGGCAGGTTTATCTGATGCAGCACCCTAATTTGAGCTAAGTGTCCAACACAGAGTGCTAAGCTACTGAAATCTAGGCACAAGGACAAGCAGGACAATACTTTCTATCCCATAATACAATGCGAATATTATGAGAATCAGCAATAACCGAACGAATGTATGAATGAATTTGGCCTTGAATATGATCCACCAATCAAGAGGAAGCAGACAACAATGCAAGCCATTTCCAAAAAGTTAGAATTCATGCAAATAAAAGCCGCATGGTGATACAGTACGTAAGTTAGCTACAAGTCTAATGTAGAATTGAACCAACATAAAGTAGCTTTAGCTAGCTAAATATTGACCAAAGAAAATATGCCTAGTCACAGCGTTAATTAAAGAAGTTATTCTTAGTGATATAACACTGTCACGACCCGGTGTTAAGCAACGACACGTTAAACATGCACGTTTTTATAGCGTTTAAATTAGCGTAGCATATTATTGCGATAGCTAATAAACGTTAGCAACTTACCTGTGTTATCCAGACCGGTTTAATGTCCCTGAAAAAAAAAAACGAATTCGAAGCACTTGGTGAACTGTTAACACTCGTTTGGCATGTATTCGCCCGGTTATGGCCGTTAGCTACCCTGTGTCGGTTCACGGTGGTGTTCCTCTCGCTGCAACAGCAGGGGAGGAATGTCTATCTCTGTCGCTTCCCTGTCTATAAGGTTAGCGTTAGACTCCGTGCTTCTTTGAATCTTTTATTTTTTTTCTCTCTCTCGGATGAATTTAAATGTCTCACATTCTGCCTGGCCACGCCACATGGGCTGACAGCTTGGATTGGCAGCACAGTCCAATGAGAGAAGAGGCAGGGCTCGTGGATCCAGCCAGTGATGGAGTAATTCGTTGAACAACCCCCGTTGTCACACGGAGAGAGAGAGAGAGAGAGAGAGAGAGGAAAATTTTTTTAATGTTGAGACGGGGTTACTGGAGTTCAAACTGGATTCGTCCACCGTCGCTCCGCCCCGCCGGACGACCAGACAGGCGACAGCTGCATCACACTACAAAGTGACTTGAACTCAACAAATAAAATAACGACGTGTGGCACACACCACACCTAACTGATGACCTTGTTGCATAGTACTGCGTTTGTAGTATTTCTTTTTGATTGTGTTGGTTGTCCAAAGACTTACATGTTAATTGGACACTCATAATTGACCATAGATGTGAGTGTGTGTCCTGGAGACCTGTCCAGATGTGTCCCTCGCTCAATTGCGGCACCCTATAAACTCTGCATGCATGGATGGGTGTTACGTGTTTACCGCTGATCACCAACATACCTTACACTATGGACATACCTTATATTATTTACAAGTGTTAATGTTGGTGGAACTTGTGGTACTCAAACCTTAAAGGGGACCATTTGGAAAACACCTGCCTGGAAGACAGGCTGTCTGTGTGACACATGGTATTGTATCAGAGCTATGTTCCAAGTCAAACTTTAGAAATCCTGTGCAGGACAAATATTTGTTAACATGTGATGGAATGTTATATGCTTTGTGATAATTGACTGCTTCATTATTTTCTCCCCTGGGTGATACTTTCCATCTGGAGATGTGGCCGTAAACCTGAGAGCCACTAGCGGCTCTGTGTGGCTGTATACTGAGGCCATCAGTGGTGCTTTGAGCCATATGCTCACATCTGCATGCTAACATGCTCATAACTATAATGCTGCAGCATGTTGATTTCTTTAGCAGGTATGTTTACCATTTCAGTTTAGCATGTTAGCAATGCTAACATCTGCATCCATGTAGAACACACAATAATAGTGTGCTTTATTGTCACATCAAGCAGCAGTTCTATTTTGACCACTTTAGGCTTACAATATAAACATGAATAACCTCTTCAACATGTGCCTTCTCAGGCTTGTGGGCCTTACCGTGTTCATGTTTCCCTCTACATTACGTAACTTTACATTAAACCTGGAACTACAGGCCGGCGTCGGCACACGTGTGTACACATATTTGCGTATTCAGGATGGCATGTAAATCGGCCAATCACGGAGCGAGGGTGTGAGGCTTCGTCCAATCACTATAGACGGGAGGGTGCTGCTGGAAGATAGGGTGATTAAAAGGCGGGGCCCCAAGTGGTGACGTAGCCAGGAAAGCTCGTCTGACTTCTATGGGGAGGTGGGGGGTGGGGGGGGGGTTACTGGAGTTCATCGTTTCAGATAGCATGATGTTCTAAGGAAGGTTTTTTTTCTTCCTACTGACCCACTGTGGCAGCACGGTGATAAACAGGCTCTAAAGGCACAGTGCCCCTGTGATCAATGCAGAAACAGCCCATGGGTGCTTCGGCTGATATTAAGTAGCCCCTCTTTATTTAATGGACTGGCATAGTAGAACATTTGAGTTGAATAGACATGGGTTGCTTTCTTTTCTTTAATAAAAATGTATTTATAGACGATATTATTTAATAGAAATTTGTTTCATGGCCCATGTGCAAAATCATAGAACTGTGGGGATTGTGCTCTGCAGCATTATCTCTATCTGTATGAGGACAGTCACCATGAAGATGATATTTATGAGACATCAAGACAGTATTATCAAGAAATGAGATGGCATTGTACTCATAAAAACAGCAGAAATGAATGCATTTTCTGACAAGATATTGCATTCCTGCTCGTATACTGGCACTCACAGCAAGCGATAAAATGACAGGAAATGAGTGGGCATGACACGTAACAAAAGGTCCCCAGCCTGACACGAACCGGGGTTCGGATGTTCAGTTCACGGTCGGTGCTTTCACCATGAACCACCATGTGAAGCAATCTGAGCTCAATCAATGAAAACAGACAATTTCACAAACAAATCTTGAACTGTTTTTTGGGAAATAAAAAAATAAAAAAAGGCGAGTTTACTACAATGCAATGAACCATGCAGAACAGCCTTGAACCATATATATATGGTTATATATAAAATATGATTGAGGAATATACACAACACACAGTAAAGCCTATAGGTCTATTTTCATTGTGGTGCTATTGTAGTCCATTAACTGCACACATGAGCTCCAATGTCCTTTTCTGTTCGGGTTATGGAATGACCTACCAGAGATGACCAGGGAAGCTAACACATTGTCTTCTTTTAAAAACTTTAGACTTGCTTTTTATAAACTGTCTGTTTCAATGCCTTTCGTTTTTATCATATTTTCTCATCATTTTTTATCAACTGTTGGCTTATTGTCTGTTTTTAACTGTATGTAAAGTGCTTCGTAACTTATTTTGAAAAAAGCGCTATATAAATAAAAGGTATTATCCTTCTTTTTATTGTTATTCTTTTAATTCCTACTATGGGTCAAGCTTCAATAAAAAACAGGATCTCCATGATCCTAGGTTTAAATGCAGGCTAGTTGTGGCTGAGATAACCCTGATGACATCACTATGACATAATCAGGGTTATTTTCTCAGTCTTGACAAAGCTCCTCCAGAGATTTTAAACATCTGTTTCCACAGGCTGAGTAGCACTGACCAGTATACTGACGGATTGTCCTACGTGTGTGTGTGTGTGTGTCAGTCTTTCACATTGTAATTTCTGATCTTGCTGATCCTGCCAGGGGCTCCAGGTCTGCTGGTCTTGGTAGTGTTTGATGGTGGGTTCCTCTTCTGCTGGACCTTGGTTGGGGGCTGGCTATGGATGGAAACACTGATGCCACGCGCCACCGTCTGGACTCCAGCGCCACCTGACTCAGCCACCTCCCTCCTGCTCAGCTCATCGTCACCTTTAGGTGCAGACAAGAGAGATGCAATTTTTAATGGCTGTTGACAGATGAAACGTTTTCATTTGCTGGTATCTTTAACCAAGTTCAGGTTCAAATTTGTAGGTGTCTGAGTGGATCAGCCATTACTTTTTCTGTGCAGATGTGGATGCAGGACTATTAACTACATTTTAAATCTATGGTTGTCTATCCCTGTGCGTGTCACATGAGAGGAACTTTATCTAACCTTTACTCATACACCTGTTAAATATCTGTAATAACCTCTTTGACCCAGTCAGTGCAGTTATTATGTGTGTACCAAAACCTTGTGCCAGGTTTGTCTGGTTTCACAATTATTAGATGGTGTGATGCTGATCTGGCAGCTACTCTGGTTGAGAAACTGTTCCTTGGAGAGTTGACAGCGATTACAGCCACAAATTGGGCAACAACCCTCCCTCCGTCTGTCCAACAGTGTTCATATTGGGTGAAGTGGTTATGTATTTTGATTTTCTGCAGACATACCGTCCCTCACACATAAGACTAGCCCACTAGTTTGATGAATTACTGCGGACACACTTCTTAAATCCCTGTTCACACAAGACTACACTTGGCAGAACTTGGATGTCAGGATGAGTCTTTATGATTCTGTATCGCCAGCCTGAGACAAGATAAGCAGCTGTTTAGAGCCCTGCAGCCTGTAGGGGTCCCCAAAAGATGTCCACCCACCAGACTTCAGTTCAATTCAGTTTTATATATATATAGCGTCAAATCATACCAGAAGTTATCTCAGGGCACTTTTCATACAGAACAGGTCTAGACCGTAATATGTAATATTATTATAATATTACAGATCCAACAGTTCCTACCATGAGCAAACACTTGGCAACAGTGGCATGGTACAACTCACTTTTAACAGGCAGAAACCTTGAGCAGAACTAGGCCCCTGCCTCGAGCGGTTGGGGAGGGGGAGGGGGAGAGAGTGAGAGACAACATACAGTAGCACAATCCCACATAGTCCTACATAGAGACGTCTCCGTCGTTTCCATGGATATGTATTAAATTTCCTAACCCTTTGACCCATCTTGTAACCCAAGTATTTTTCTTAACAGTTCTTAACAGTAGACAACGGTTGACATTCACAATAAAACTTTCCCTTTATATGAGCATGGAAGGTCCCATATTGTAGAAAGTGAGGTTTCCATGTCTTGTTTCAGACATATGTATATTTGAATATTAAATACATTACAAGAACATTGGCACCACTCCTTGCCCACCGTGTTCCTAAAAAATAATAAGAGACTTCTGCCACATACACATACATCCAGCCTTGCCCCATTTTCTTCTAGCGGTTGGCATCGATTAGGGTTGCATTATCGCCATCTGCTGGTTCAGGAGCATTTTAAGTTTTTCATGTACATTGATGCTTGTGAAGTTAACTGGTTAACCACGACTGACTGAGGTGCCCTAACGTACGCCTGAACTCCTCAGATGTTGGCATAATGGGTAATTATTAAAATGTAAAAACAAGACAGGTGGTACTAAGTTATATAGTTTGGATTAGTTAGATAAATACATTAGGTTGGGGAGTGACATTAAGTGATCTACCACAGATTTAGGTGTACAGTTAGCACACTATCTAACCCTGAACCACTTAAAATGTTGTACGTCAAGTTATCATTTTTTTGCTTTTACTCCGTAAAACACCCAAACATGTCGGGTGTAAACATGCAGTTTATCTGACCTGATAGGAAATACCAGGCAAAATGCTGAGTCATGTGTCAGCATTGTGATTTTTAGGCATAGCCATATTCAATATTGACTAAATATCAGATATATGAAAAAAATTAATCGGTCTCCAAAAAAGTTAGTAGTAGTAGAGCCCCCCAGTTATTCCACTGTGGTTACCTTCTGAGAAAATAGATGGACTCAATCCATGGTCTAGTATCTCCCACAGCTCCTTTAACGACCGAAGTGATTCCTCGGACGACAAATGAGACCTGGACAGACCCGAGGGGGGCTGTGGTGGCCCCACATCCAGCGAGCTCTGCGTCTGGCTGAGCGGAGGAGTGTTCTCTTTGTTCTCAGAACTCTAAAGAAGAAGAGGGCCGGAGAGTAAATTCATTTTAACACGTTTTACTTAACAGTGTGTGTAAGAAATACATTTTCTATATTTTTGTTTACTTTCCAGTACATTATAAATGTATATATAAAAATACATAGATTTTAGAATGAACTTAGGTACAGTTTTGCAACAGATATCCATTCAACATGAGGAGTGAATGGGACAACTGAGCTGTTATTGCTTATCAATGCAGTATTTAAGACTCTGCTGTTACCTCTGGCCTGTCTGTGGCTTTGTGCTCCACGGACCAAGGGTTGGCAGCCCCCTTTGTGGCAGGACCTCGGTTGTTGGTTCCAGGGAGGAGTTGTTCGGCAAAAGTGCAAGCCCTCTGCCTCAAAGCGTACTGCAGCTCCTGAAGGCACAAATTAGTGGACCCACTGTGCTCTCTGGAGGTAGCACAGGAAAGTACACACACCAGGATCACTCCTTCTCTGGGGGTCTTTGAGACAGCGTTCTTGGTGGCTGCCTTTTTATTTGTTATTTGTGTTTGTCCTCCTGGCCTGGAGGATGTAGCACTTGGGTTGTTCATGCTCTAGTTGCCAAGATGTCTAGACTAATTTACCATTCTTCGATAGCCCTGTCAAGTTATGTCTTTTGTTATTAAATGTTCTTCTGAGTTACTATAAAATGTTTATTAGGCAGAAAAAACGACAAAGAATGCATTTAAATTATTTTGTTGTTATGTTATCAGAAAATAACATCACAGTATCAGCGTGGAAAAATATCATTCCATTGAGCATGTCACCTGTTTTAAATGATCCTAATGTCAGAACTGTCCCAGTTTTTAAAAGTAAGTAAATAAACATACTTATTCACTTTCCTGCCAAGAATGATTGTTAATTAAAAGAATGTTAATTACTGAGATTCATAGCTGTTGGTAATCTTTGGACAGAACCTGCAGAAAGCAGTTTCCCCCTTTTTCCAGTCTTCAAAGTGCACTAGGCTAGTCACGACTCCTCATCCACCCGCTCAGTCTGTGTAAGTTATCGGAGCGCTCTGCTCAGGACTACTCTTCAGGTTTTTTAGAGGTTGTTCAGTTTGTCTAAAACGGCTTGTTTCAGACAGAGGGGGAACTGAGGGGCTGCAGAAAGGGCAAGGACAAGATACATAAGGACTTTTTCAACTGTGAATCATGCAAAGCTGCTCTAGGGGGACCTTTAAATACAAGTACAAAATATCTTTGGTGTCAGTTAAAAATAAAATATTGCTCTGACCACTATTCATCAACTCTATCAACATATGCTTATTTGATTCTGGGGAAAAAGTGAAAGAATGGATTGAAATTTTATGTTGGGGGGGGTTCAACGTTTTGGTAGTGCACCAACACAAAATATCCTATATACACGATGAAAATAAAACATCACTGAGTTGCAGCAGACCGTGTTAAAAGAGTTCCATTCATTTATAGGGAAAGTTAGAGTTTCCAAGACGGTGAGAGGAACCCAGAGTACTGAAAGAAAAGCCATTCCAAAAGGCCACCATCAGCAGAGGTGCTGCAGTATTTGTAACTTGGATACACACAAATTATGGTACCAAATGTGAGACAACAGAGGCAAAGAAGATTCTCATGTCCAGCCGGCTATTACCAGTTGGGTACTAAAGTGAACACTGAAGAGGCACAATGTGAAGGTGGCTCTGAGGTAAGCGCCTGAAGGTTCATCTGAAGAAATTGAGAGGAAGGAGCAGTTTATTGGTGAGAGATGGACTTGAAGAGTCGGAGCAGATACCTGTGTGGTGAGCTGGTACTGCAGCTGTTCCAGAGCGGACAGACGGTCGTGTTGGTCTCCTTGTTTCTCTGTGGAGGAGTCCCTCTCTGGTTCTGTTGGATACACAGAGTTCTAGGGGTGATTTCCATTCTGCTAATTGTGATTCCTACTGTCCTCGCTCCTCTTTGATTGGAATCTGTCTAGTGATTGGTCAGCTGATGGGGCAGTAAAAGCAGTGGCCAGCTGCTGTGGAAATGGCTTTCCGATAATATTCATAATTCTGTATGATTGTAATACTGTAGTTTGGGTGAACTCCCTGTGGAAACAGGAATAACAGCATCAACAGTGGATCTATATTTATAAAAAAAAAAAATTATTAAATATGAGTGTGGAGAATCTGAATCATGAATGTGTTAAAGACATCATGGTAGCATCATATCATACTGCAGCATCAGGTGATGCTGACTGATGCTGCAGCACTCATCAAGCACAAAGTGATTTGAAACTGTAATTGCTGTGTGCTATGAGTAATAAGCCGTCTCCTCAAAATGCTGCTGGAGTGAGCCAGGATGTCCCGTTTGGTACATACAACTCCTGCCTCCTCCCGAGTCTTGCTCGCATCTCTCACTCGCATCACCACTGAGAGGAGCTAAGACTCAAGTAAGAGACGTGAGAGTTGGCTGAATTGAAAGCACCCTACCGGAGAATACAAATAGCCTATTAGTAAGCTATGATAAATGGAAATGGTAATATATATAAAAATATTTGAAAAAAACACTGTTCAAAAATCAATAAAAGTCAACAGCGCCACAAACTACAGCCTCTAAAATGGCCGATATATGATATATGTTTGAATCAGCACATTTCTGGTACAACAGAAACTCAACAAGCTAGGTTTTACGGCAGTTGTACTGAATTTAGCTAGGTGTACCAAATAAACAGTAACTCTGCCTCATGAAATACCCCACAGGAGGTGAGTCTTTAGAACCACAAATCTTACCTGGCCCATTAAAGCTACAGCAGGCAATATTTTTGTTAGTGACATGCAATGGTCAAATTTCGTTATTTCAACCGAAATTATGATTCAATAATATTGCCTACTGTGGCTTTAACTGTGTCATTGTTGCTGATCACCAGCCCCATTAACCCAACAGATGAGTTGTGGTCAGTTACTGTACCTACTGATATTGTCCCATTATTTACACTGCCAGCTCTTTCATGTAGTGTGTGTGGTGGTGAGTGTGTCGGTTATTGTACCCTGTAGTCCAGCAGCAGCGATCTGGGCACGGAGGCGGTTGCCCACCTCTATCAGCTGCTGTTTCTCTCTGCTCAGACGGGCGATACAGAACGCTGCCTGCCTCAGTCTGGTATGCACGAGAGGAAGGTTGCTTTTAGCACCCTGGACATTTTCAAACGAATCACCAGACATCAGACCCGAGGACTGCTGCCGCCGCAAACACTGGTTCTCCTCTTGGAGCTGTCGCACCAGTGCACTCTGGAAGGAAGATGAGAAGACACTTGAAGGGACTGGGTTGCTGCAGCAGCTTACACAATATCTTCCAATCATCTCATATGAGATCAGTAGCTGTGACTAGTTCACTGATTTCCTTCAGTACCTGTTCCGTGATGCTGGCTAGAGCAGACTCTGTATGTTCCACTCTGACCTCCTGCTTCATCAAAGTGGAGGTGTTGGCACGATCTTCAGGATCCAGACCACATACAAGAGGAAAAAGAACGAATTAAGACAAAGTTTCCTTACTACCAAATACCAAATACAAATAACACTCCATTTCGTCCATGTAAGGGTGGTAAAGCTGTCACAGCATTTCTGATGGGACACTAAAACTCTCAACTGCAACATAGGACGAACATAAATTATGCCTTAGACAAAATACTGATGGATGCCAGGTCCTCTGTGGGTTTGTCTGTGGCTGGAGCCAGGCTGGGCGGTCTTGTAGCGCCTTCTAGCCGCCTCTTGAGGTGCCTGCATCGAGCCTTTAGTAGGGACACCTCTGGCTCCAGAGCCCAAGTATAGTCTGGGGGCCAGTTTCACCAAGACATTTTAGACTGTCTGCAGTGTTAGGCCAGTTTTAATTTTGTCCTTAAATTAGTCCAATACAAGTTAGAAAGTGTGACGAAAATCAAGACTGACTTATTTTAAACCCAAAAACGTACCCCCCCCCCCCCAGGCTAAACGGTTTGATGCAGCTGCTCAGTCAGTCATGTTTTTTAGTTTGAAAAAGTCTTTTTTAGTCCTACTTAAAATAGTCAAGAACTAGATAGCTTTGTGCAACAAATTAATTTGGACTGTGGAGCCACTTTAAACTTCAATTCCATTATCAAGTTTGCCGACAACGCTGCTCGTGGTGGGCCTGATCACAGATAACAATGAAAAGACCGACGTGAAGGAAGTAGAGGACCTGACTCCCTGGTGTCAGAGCAACAACCTACTCCTGAATGTCAGCAAGCTAAGGAGCTGATAGTGGACTTTGGGAAGAAGCAGGGAAGGAACTACATCCCCCTTAATATCAATGGGTCCTTGGTGGAGAGGGTGGACCGCTTCAAGTACCTTGGTGTCCACATCCCAGAGGGCCTGACCTAAGAGCTGCATACTGACTCAGTGGTGAAAAAAGTAAGGGAGAGACAGTTTCTCTTCAGACGCTTGAGGAAATTCTGGGTATTCCCTCAAATACTAAGTAATTTCTACTGCCTACAGGAAGAGGGTATCCGATACACCAAGCCAGCACTGAGAGGATCAGGAAGAGCTTCTATCCTCAGGGCACTAGGATCCTAAATGAAGTCACTGCCTAAGATTGCCTGCCCCTTCTTATTCTTTTTAGACTCTTTTTAATGCACAAATTGAAGGAACTGGCAGGGTTACATTTCACTGTGATTGTACCATATATGATTACATGCGACAAACGTGATTGTTTGATTGATTGGATAGACTTTTATCTCAAGTTTGACTATTAGTTTGATCTAAGCCATAGTACAAGTCAATCTGAAACACACACTGGCCCCTGGAGCTAAACAATAAAAAGGTCAGTGTAGCTTGCCACAGTATAAGCAGTAATGAATACGTTTTTTTCAACCATGTTTATGTAAAAGAGTGCTGTCCACATCTGCTGCAATCTGAGTGCTGGCTGTGGGGGCGATGGAGGTGGTGGTGGTAGGAACTCCTGGATGCTGAACTGGCTGAGGAGAGGAGGCCTGTGGAAGAGCCTGGGGATGGGGCAGGAGATGGCCGAGACCCTCCATATCCTTCCTCATCTGGGTAATCACGGCCCGCAGGATGCGGTTCTGCTCCTGCAGACGACGGATCTCCTCTGATGCCAGAGAATCTACCTTTGGTGTGAGACCCTGTGGACAGATACACACTCGTCTGGTCAGAGCAGTGTCAAGTATGTATCTTCATGTTTTTGTATCATGTTGCTTATGCTTTACTGTTATAGGGATAGAAAGTGTACTAGAATTCTGTAAGAAATAGAAATATACACTGATAAAAGTAAAAAGTAGGTAAGTAATTGTTACTGCATTACATTTTTGCACGACACAATAAATTGCATTAAATGTCAACGTATACACTAGTGGAACAACATCATGCCACCGAGCCCTCATGTCCAAAGCATAAAGTTTTTCACATTTGTTTACTGATTTTGTAAAGTGATATAGAAATACAACAGAACAAACACACAAACAACACATACATAGGGAGAAAAAAAACATTGGCAGTAACACAAAAGAGGAAACGTTATACAAAATGTATCACAGTTACAAGGCGCAGACACTGAAACTATTCACTCCAGTTTTCCTATCAGACTAAGAACAGGTTGCCACATCTTCTGAAAGAGACCCTCTCTGTTTGACGTAGTGAAGCTAATATTTTAATAAATAAAATGAAGAACCAAAGGAGTCGTTCATTAGCCGGCGGCGGGTGAATGAAACTATTACTGGTCACTTAAAACAACTGGTCCTCTCATCACTAAGCTGAATGCATCTGTTGTCGTAGGTGCGACAGCTGGTGAAAACAGCAAAAAGACACATAGCTGTCCTCTTCTTTAGTTTTTCATCAAAACATACATAACTGACTTCTTCTTCTTCTAGCAGCAACCTACTCCTGACCGTCAGCAACACTAAGGAGCTGATAGTGGACTTTGGGAAGAAACTACATCCCCCTTAATATCAATGGGTCCTCGGTGGAGAGGGTGTCCGCATCCCAGAGGACCTGACCTGGGCGCTGCATACCGACTCTCACTACTACTACTACTACTACTACTTCTTGTTCTTCTGCTTCTTCTTTGATTTAATGGTGGATCACAAACCAACCTGTATAGGTGCATACCGCCACCTACTGTACACTGAGTGTGTAGCATCAGGGCTTTACCTACTTCAGGTTACATAAAAGTAATGAAAAACAAACAAAAAAGGCTATATCTTACAATCTAATCCTGTGTCTTTATGAAAAATAAAGAGAGCCCTGCAACATCTTTCAACATTTTCTCACCCATCCCTAAAATCCCCTCCAAATTCCATCCCCGTCCCAGCTCATATATCTTACCACCTAAGATGTTCCTCTCTCAATTAGATTCACAACACCTGTTCAACATTTTCAGGAACATCACAAACATCACATCATCAGTAGATCATCTATTATTGTTTATTAAGAGCTGCAGTAGAGTCTGAACAAATGACAACTCTCTCAGGCCTTAGTGCTTCTATCCATTGTAATGCTAAAATGACAGCGGTTATTTCTGCTGTAAATAGAGATAATCTATCATTAATTCTTTTGCATATGCAAACTCAGGTGTGTACACTCCTGTTCCAAAATGTCCAGTCTCCATACCATATTCATCTTCTATCTACACTTTCTGTGATCTTGTGGAATATTTGCATTGACAGCTTCTTGCAAGGATTATAAAAATGGACTAATTTGATATCTCCTTTGGGACTACACATTGGTACTGACTTGGGATTTTCATTTTTCTAATGAATGTTACACATCCTTCACCTTGTTTTGCCATTCTGTCACATCCAACAGAGTTGTAGCCTTTTAAGTCCAAGTGTGGTCTTAACCATGTTTCTTGTATGCAAATAACATCAGGTATCACTCCTGTCACTTCCTGGATTACGTCATCCATCGTCACTGCCAGCACCATAACTAACACCTCTAAGATTTGCTGAATTCCCTGGAATATGAGCACTGACCCTTTCTCCATTTAGTGTTGAAACTTATCTTTCTTCTGTTACTTCAATATTTGGCGCATGGTAAACTGCATAATGATGGGCCGTGTACTTTTACCCTCTCTTGGGCGCAAAACAATATGGAAAGCCCTCGCAACACATACCAAACACAGACAAATGGAACCAGCTACAAGGATCACTGAAGTCTCATCTTAATATGTGGGTGCTATAACTCATAAAATAAATATATACAGCACAGTGACTTAATGTGTTTTAATGTGAGCAGTGAGAATATTACTACCAGAATCCGTCGAAAGAACACTGATCACTGGTCATGTAGTGTCATATTTTGACCACTAAATGGCGTCAAACTGTTAGCTCTGAACACACATGGTGTATGCACAATTGCATACATAGAAATGAAGATCAAAACCCTTGGACAGAAGAAGTGACACAATATACATTTGTCAACAGTCAGAGATTTAGCCATACCATTTATATCATGGTAACTATTCCTTTAGTATCTCTGGGTGTGTGAGGCAATAGTGGGTAATGATTTGTCAGGTATTTCATTCGCTGGATTAGCCAAAACAGACATCCTTTTTCAATTGATTTTCCAGGAAAATGAATTAATCACAAAATAAAATTACATATATTGTGATAGAGGATTTCATCCATCATCCACTCCCAACAAAAATGAAACATTAATTGACATTAATTAATCTCAGCTCTGTGCTCATGCTCTGCTCCTTCCTGCTCCTTCAACACTGAACAGGAGGTTTTGACCTTTTCGGGAAACTGTGATGGATGACACTCTTCCAACTTGAGCGTTCTGCATCAGGCCACATCCCCATGGTTAGAGGAATACCATGAACTCCTTCTATAATAGTCACCAGAATACACAGAGCGATAGCACCTACTTGGGGTCAGCAAGGTTTGTGCCACAGATGTTTTTAGTCCTATGAGGGCTTTAGCACCGGAGACATTTCGGTGTGAATCTATAGCTGGTTGCCTCACTGACCATGTTGCCATGCTGATGATACATATCAACCATTTCCCTCAGAATAAATAAAGTCCAATCGACAGTTTTTAAGCGGACTATATGGTGTGAAGGGAACGATTAAGTCATGATCCTCTCAGGATGTTTACGATCACAACAAACCCTTCAATTTGATAAAAAGACATATCAGCTCAGTCACAGTGATGATACATATCTGACAAATGAATGGACATGTACAATATGTTCCTATTATAAGTGTTTTCTTTGGCGTTTTCTTTGGCATTTCTGCTATCTGCACAGTCTGCTAAAATACCAGCTCTGAGGCCATCTGTATACAACATTTGTACTTTAAAATAGTCACTTCAGTTGTGCTCTCATTGAAACATGAGGTGGACTAGCTAGTCAGTATTGTATACTTTGAACATGGCATATGTAATGTTTGAACATCTCTCACAGAAAGTTGGAACATGCAAGGAACAAGCCTAATGTCTGTAAATAATAAGTCAACACATATATCACACGTTACTATGTAGAGCCTCTTTCTAGGTATTCAGCTTAAGTGGTTTTTGGAGTCATTTGAGAAGGTTTACATGGACAGGACCATGATATGTTTGTCCTCTTGGTGCCAGTGGAACTCACAGAGGCTGGTATGTTGGGGAGGCACTGAGCCAGACTGAAAGGCCATCATACCTCTCAGGATGCTTGAGGAAAAGGCCAAAGGACAAAAAACAGGACAGCTCTGAACGCATTAGGAGAATTTAGGGGCATCAGGTTAGCATCGCCCTGGTTCCCTCCACTAAAAGCCAATGGGATTGTTCCATGGGATTTTGGATCATTGCAGAAAATAAACTCTGTGGCAAACAAAAGTTTATGATTCTTACATGTTTTGTTCAGCAAGATAATCTTCACTAATGAACACCACTTTTAGGATTTTTGAAGTGTAAATGGAATCGCCAGAAGTAAAAAGCTAACGTTAGGCTATAAAGGAACTACACCACTGTTCTACTACTACTTCAACGTCACCACCACTAAGCTTCACTTTGAAGAGAATATAGATAGATATAGATATATAGACAGATAGATATAGAGTATAAACACAACAAGGCTGTAAAGGCGGACTAGTGAGTAGATGACTTTCCGTGTTCGGCATGAAGACGTTAACGTCCGCGACAACCTCTGTAGTCTCATTTAGCCACTTGTTAGCAACCGCATTTTTTAAGAAAAAGTAAAAGCTTCCAAATTCACGAGTGGGGTATCTACTGACGTATTTTATGTCGTAGAACAAAACGTGGAAATCTCTTCAGCTTGTGTTAACCACAGACCTTATTTCAGGCATCTAACCAAAAACCCATTCAAGAAACCCTAACACTAATTTCCAGGTTTTAGGACTCATTCCTGTAGCACTCTATTGCTCCATGAGGGAAGACAATCGCCCCCTGGTGGGTGGCTGCAGTATAGGTCTTAAACCCCACCCCCTTCATATTAGTGGGTGGGACATGGGCCAAACTAAAAAATCAAGTCAAATACATTTTTTCCCAAAGATGGTTTCTGTCATTTCAGGTAGTTCTTATCACGCTGATGTTTGTTCAAGTGTTCATTTTTCTGATAAGTTTGGTTTTAATTAGTTATTTGATGCTATAAAAACGGGGTGAAACGTCATGATTGACAGCTGAGATTGACTGTGGTGTGCTTGCCATTGGGTCGGGCGGGTGTATAGGCGGGACCTCAATACTGCAGCTCCACCCCCCGATCACCACTGCACAGACTCTGGCTCCAAATGACGTCACCAGCGCAAAGTGGCAGTGGCCGTATCCGGGAGAGTCTGGTTTCACAGAATGAGGTACTTCTTGTGTTCATGTGGAACTTTCAGCCTCGTAGAAATGCTTGTCACCTAAACCAATGTGACTCATCCTAAAACAAATTTCATAGCAATCTGGCCAGTAGTTGTCAGGATTCCTTGCTCTGGACCAAAGTCGACCACACTGGACAAATGGCAGCACAGACAGACAGAACAGACTATCATCATCATTCCTGGACCTGAGGCTAGTGTCCTTAATGTAATTCAAGTAAGCAGATTGTTAATTAAGTTATCCACATCACCTTTGGGCTTGGAGTAGTCTTTTTTTTTTGGCAGATTTGGATGTTTGGGCAGAGTTTGAAACCATCTGTTGAGAGGAAAGGTTTCTCTGTAGGTGTGCTCCATAATCCAACCAGCTCAGTGTCGGTTTCCGCTGTTTGGGCATGGTTTCAGATTTTCTTTTTCTTTTTTTAATTCCGCACACAAAACAGGACATGCTGCTTATGCCAACCTGAATCGATGGCTTTGTGCGTCACATAAATCAAAATACCACATGTACCATGTCCATCATAAACAATATGAGATTGTGAAGTTTATCACAGCACCCCTCAGTAAGGAATTCTGGGAAACATGTCTTATGAATATTCACCAGTGCTGAGTAAATGCTAGACATAATCTGATACAAGTTAACGGTCCTCATTTCAGCTCTATATTTATATTCTGGGACTCCACTAGAGCAGCTTTGCATGATTCACAGTTGACAAAAGTCCTTACGTATCTTGTCCTGGCGCTCCAATAACTTAGACAGACTGAGCGGATGAGCGTCCCTGTACTTGGTGGGTGGTGCTGTGCCTGGATCAGATCACCTGCTGGGGGCGTGGCTGAGGGCGGTGACTGTATAGTTGTGACATCACAACCTTAAAGGAAGTACCGACGGCTCGTTTAAAGGCACAGTGTCTGAATACGGGCTGCGTGCATTTCTCTGTGGACTGAGCGTTTTGATCCTTTCACAGTATTTATACAGCACCTAGAGCTGCTTTAGAATCAAACAAGACATGGAAACCTCACTTTCTACAAAAGTGAAAGTAAACTAGATGTATCCCAGTGTGTCAGCATTGTGTAACAAATGTAAAAATCAAGCTGGCACCCTTACACACCAATTCGGGTGATTCCCCAGCCTCCACTCACTCTGGACTTCTGTATTTGATTTCTACTCAAAAGCGTTTGAAAAGCAATGGGAACCTGACCCCCCTTGTGGCCAAATGGCCAGTGTATCTGGGTACTGTGATGGCTAAAAAAAAAAAACGTATTTTGCGATTGTGGAAGTCTGATGCTGTGCCTTCAATTTGAGATGTGGCTGAGAGAGCTGGGCGAGATCCTCCATTTGGAGAACCTTAAATTCAAGACTACAGGAAGGTGTTGAGCCATTTAAGGGGTCTGAGAGAGGATGAATGAGTGGGGTAAAGGATAGTAGCGGTCCTAATAGTGGTTATTTATTATTTAAGTTGTCGAAGGCTGAACAAGAAGAAGAAGATCAAGTGCAACATTCTATAAGTCTGCACAGAGTAATGTGGATGTATTCTCACCTGTATTGCCTGGTCTCTCTCCGTTTTAGCAGAACGTAGTAGGACAGTCAAGTCCTGCAGCTCTTGTTCTTTCTCCTTTAGCTCTGCTTTAGCCTGATAGAGACCAACACGAAAAATTAGTGTCATTATCAACTGCATCATCACCATGGGCTTTCAAACCAGCATTGAGACAAAGGTGATCTATATTTCTGTCTATATATGTATTCAATAAAACATCGCTATAAACACATTGTTTTGAATGAAAATTAGTGCATAGCGAAGTTTTTTGGGCCCAGATGACAATACCAGTCTTTTAATATCTGCTGAAATGGAGTCCGATCCAACACTCATTTTGACTTAAAGGTTGATTAAATGTATCTGACACAGCTGTAGCCTACTCAATGGCCCTGGTCTGGGCAGCATGGTGCAGTGGTTAGGTTCCCTGGTGTCCTTGAGCAAGACACTGAACCCTAAGTTGCTCTCGATGGGGGCCAGCACCTTGCATGGCAGCTCGGTCACCATCTGTGTGTGAGTGGGTGAATGTGACCTGATCTGTAAAGCGTTTTGGGCTCCGATAAGGTTGAAAAGTGATATATAAGTGAAGTCCATTTGCCACGAAGTCTATTTAAATCGGACACACCTTATTATTAACAAGCTACTTGGTCAAAATACTGAAGGTCCTGATTCAAAAATATTAAATTTATACACTTATTGATATGATATGAATGAAAGATTAACTGGGGGCTCCTGACAATGACATGGTTTATGCAGGATGGCAAGCCTTTGAGAAATGATGTTTGGAAATCTAAAGGTATTGAAAGACTTGTGGACATGATGGGTCCCCATGGGAGGAAATTACTCACATTTACACAAGCCAAAGACAAGTACAGTATTGTATATGCAATAAGGAGAGAGGTACACCGTACACAAACTGCGACCCCACCCAGGTATGCCTGGTGATACACCTATGTGCTGTCTAAGGAAGGACGTGTCACATTTGCACGTTTTGCCTTGTTTCCTGAAAAACATCTGCGAAAGTCTTGAATTTCAATATTTATATTTTCCAATACAAAGCAGGAACAGTTTCAAAAATACATGGCAATTTGGCATTAGGTGAACTCCATCATGCATGTGTGTACCAGTAAGTCAGCAGACACTGTGCAGAGGGGGGGTTGTGTTGTGTAAGAGAGACTGACCTGGTCTCTTGCCTGGGTCAGGTCTTGTATTAGCTGCTCATTAGCAAGATGGTGTTCAACCTTCATGTCCTCACAGCGTCTCTGCCACTCCAGCTCCACCTGAACTTGCATCTGTTCTAAGGCCCTCTCTCTCTTCAAACCAGCACTCAGCTGCTGCTTGTACCTAACACACACACACACACACACACACACACACACACACACACACATTTGCATGAAGAGACACAAGGAAACCATGGGAAGAGAGAGGAAACGATGTCCTCTTATTTCTGTTCGTATCCACGATTTGTTCTTATTTTGTTGATTTCTGGGAATCACCAATGTTTTCTTATTTTTGCTCGTCTCTCAGGTAAAAGAAAACTTAACGGAAAAAACATCTAGTTTCCACAAACTGTTTGTCCAACGCAAGGAAACATAAGTTTTAAATTCGAGGAACATAAAAAAAACCATGAGTATCATATAATGAAATTCTGATTATTCTATGTTTTAGAGAAATTAGAATGATTGGATTATTCAATTCTAAAGAAATACTATTGGTCCATTGATCCCAATTAAGACTATAAAAGTGCTTGGCTTGGGCAATGCATTTTTCTGCTTCCGTTTTCATGTCAAACCATTTTCTTTTCATTTCAGTTACTGTGTGTCCCTCTGCTGACTCAGCATTTACAGCATCACAAATTTTTTGCTGTTGCTATGTTTCTGATGTTTCTGTAACGGCAGTTTACTTTGTATATTTATCAGGTACCTCGATTTCACTACAGCTGAAGTTCTTCTTCTTACAGCCTTTTTTTTGGTGGCATCTCTCCAGTTCTTGGGCATGTGCCTGAGTATTTGCACACGGCACAACACCTGCCCTTATATAGTGTTTAGGGGGCGTTACCTATGCTAATAAACAATCGGCCACGTGCCTCCAATTTATGGTCAAGTGGGAATCATCTTTCAGCACACCTGGGTAAGAACAGACAACGTAAGAACGCTTGGTGCATCTGGAGTTGACGTCTTAATTTTTCTCTCGAAAGAAAATTAAGAGAAAATAAAAGAGAAATTTAAGAGAATTTTGCTGCATGCAGCCAGGTTAACACTTGTAATGTTATTACTGTCGTAACGTAACAGTTTCTAACACATGATGTCCGATAAATAATAGAGTGCTGTACAATAGTATGATAAAATATGTGCTAGGAGGGTGCTATTAGTGAGATTTATGACAAAACAAAACAGGCTGTGGATGTAATAAACTTCATTCAAACATGATGTTTAGGATCCCCATCTTCTTGCATTAAATATAATTGCTCTTTGGAGTCCTTAATGTAGGCACGTCTGAATTACAGTGATTCATTGCAAAGAAGAAAACGGGCACTTGCAGTGTTTCTCTGCCAACCATGTGTCAGATGAGGGGCAGAGTATTTATACGTCATGGTATTCAGCTTAAAGTCATTCTAAAGGCTGCTCTCGTATTTCCTCGCTCATGGCTCCTAAGAGATCCCTCCTCGGAGCAGAAATAAGAGCTTTGGGACAACCGGCAAGATGGCGGCGCGACTTCCAGTTCAAGCGAGGAGTGAGGAAATACAAAAAAAACCCCAGTGTGTTTTTATCTGTCTCCTCCTCTCCATCTCTTTCTTCTTCATTTCTCACCATCTACCCCCATTTTCCGGCTGACTTCTCACCTCTCCATCTCCTCCATGCTCCTCTCCCGCTCAGTCCTAACTTTGGATTCTCTCTCCTGCAGGGCAATCATTTCTGTATCCTTGGCAACCAGCTCACTGGAGATCTGACTGATGTACCTGTCCCAACCTGTCCGGGTTGTTTCTACCTCTCTGCGAAGGCTTTGAAAACATGAAAACACAACACAACACAACACAACACACACACACACGGTCAACTGGTTACATCACACACAGTAGCCTACACACGCTGCATATGAAATATACGCAGAAATATATACAAAATAAAGCTCAACAAATATCAGGTTTATCAATGTCAATATGATGTTCTTTATTTTCAGTGTCTGTCTCACCTCTGGATTGTCTCATCTTTCTGTTCCATGGCCTCCTGATGGTCTTGCTGTTTGCAGTGTGCCTGTGCAGCCAGAACGTCCATATTTTCCTGTAGTTTGACAATGTGTTTCTCAGCCCTGTGCAGCTGCTCTGCGTGGGCCCGACACTGATCCTCCAGCTGCGCATCACACTCCTTCAGAGCCCGGACCACATCCTCATATCTTGACAGAAACAGCCACACAGTTGAGACATTACAAGGTGTTTAGAGGAGTTATGGTGAGGTCTTTCATGCATTGCTATTATTGGTTACTACTGTAGCTGAATGAGAGAAGCTTTGCGACTGCTGAGGAGCTTAAAGGTCCCATATTGTAGAAAGTGAGATGTCCATGTCTTGTTTGATTCTAAAGCAGCTCTAGGTGCTGTATAAATACTGTGAAAAGATCAAAACGCTCAGTCCACGGAGAAATGCACACAGCCCATATTCAGACACTGTGCTTTTAAACGAGCCGTCGGGACTTGCGTAAGGTTACTGGAGCGCTCTGCTCAGGACTACTCTTCAGGTTTTTGGAGGTTGTTCAGTTTGTCTAAAACGGCTTGTTTCGGACAGAGGGGGAACTGAGGGGCTGCAGAAAGGGCCAGGACAAGATACATAAGGACTTTTTAAATCTGTGAATCATGCAAAGCTGCTCTAGTGGTGTCCCAGAATAAAAATATAGAGCTGAAATGAGCAAAATACGGGACCTTTAAGCCGTTCAGTTTTTAACAGCCCGCCACAGACTGCAAATAATAGAAACAATTACAAATGAGATGAGCTGATGTTCTAACCTGATTTATTGAACTTTTATTTACAGGGTAGGTTCAGCAACACCCGGTAACAAGTATAAGGATGGATAGATAAAACAGATATGTCTGTTTTGAGATCAGATGTCTGACTAAACCAATTGCGTGATACCTGATTTGCATAACAAGACGAGGCTGGAATGACACTGTTTCCCCCAGACAGCTGTGCCAGAGTTAATCACCGTCTGTAAACGGTTGAAGTTGCTGCTCTCTGACATGCAAGAGAGACGAAGGCAGCTGTGAGTGGCTTGCACTATCACGGTACTGGTAAGCTCTGGTTTTGTGCAAAAGTGATATGGTTTTACGCACAAGGTTGATCGTGATGAAGAGAAAGGATTGCTGTCCTCTGCATATGGCCAAACAGTCCATTATGACCTGTGGCACACTTGAAAGCCATTGAGTAGCCCGTAAGACCCCCCTCCACCACCCTCTCAAACAACGATGTCATCGTCCATCGCAATGTTACACTGTGGACATCGTCATATGCCAATTAGGCAGACATTGTCCACCAAACCTACAAACTTATATTTCACACCAGTCCATGAACGCCTTCAGTATTGCACCATGTCGAATTCATCATTTTCCAACAGGCTAAGGCATCCTGGGTATCTGCTGCGGCAGCTGTGTAGTACGTACAGCAGTGGTGACAACATGCTGCCCTGTGAAGCACCAATAGAGGCAACACGCACGTCAGACCCCTTTGCTCTTTCAGTCTGTCACACAGGATAAGTGGGTGGATTGTATTGACTGCAGAAGAGAAATCAGCAAAGGGGACTCGGGCATGTGTTTTGCTACCCTCCAGATGCATATCGAGGAGGTGCAAAAGCATACCAATGGCATCACCCGTCTCTCTCTCAGCACGACAAGCAAATTGTAGGGGGTCTAGGATGCTTAGTTTAGTTGATGATTTTTTTCCAGTGTCTTAACTACAACTGAGGTCATTAGGAGTGGATGGGTGAGGGATTTTTGGAATGGGAGAAACAGCTGATGTTTTCTTCACGTGACGGGATCACCTGAGTATCCAGGGAGAGCTGAAAGAGTGAGCGTTAAATTCCACTCAGTTGGGCTGAGCAGTGTTTAGCACCCTGCCACCAATGTTGTCAGGCCCAAGACTCTTCCATGCATTAGTGCTCTCCAACACCCGCCCTCTCCTTCTCATTTAGCACCTCCTTTAACCCTTTCGTCACTTGAACTCATTACAAGCATCTGGACACAGCTACACCTTCTTTTTGCTGGGCGCTCTTAACAGTAGCTGCCAGCAGCTGACTGCCTGAATGAGAGGAGTTTGTGTTATTAATGACTCACTTCTTAATGTGGTCATCCCCCTCCATCTTCAATTTGGTCTCCATCCATTTCAGCTCGTCCTCAAGCTCCTTTATCCTGAGACAGAGGATAGTCACAAAAGCTTTAACACATGTAGACGCATGTACGCACGCATGCACAATGGGGTAGTATTTTAGGTGACCTGTTCCCTGAATTGAGCCCAGACGTTATGCCTGTATAAATTCTGCTAAAATGACAACTGAAGGTACAGCTACATGCCTGTGGTTTCTGCACCTGCCGGACACCCTATGCAGTGGGAAACCACAAAAGCACGGACACCTCTGTGTCTATAGGTGCCCCTCCCTAAGCAAGGAAGTTGTTACTTGGTTATATTTTCTTCTTTTTGAACATTTTGTATCCATTTACTCATTTGATAAAAAAAAACTGGGTTGAATTTTGTACACTCCAACCAAATTCCTGTGTTGCTCCTCTCTGAGATCATCTAAGTAGCCTCCTTCAGGTAAGAAGACTACTCTCCTTGAGATATGCTGACAGTAGATAATAATTTGACCTTGATTGGTGAATTTTGATGAAAGCTGCTATATATATATATATATATATATATATATATATATATATATATATTATGATGTACAACATGGAAGGACATGTTGAATAGGTTCAGCTCAGTTGTCTGATGTTTTGCTGCTGCACAGGGAGGGATTTCCTAAATTTATATCTAAATTATAAATTAGGGTTTGGGCCTTTAAGGCGGCCCAGTGTAAAACCAGGCGAGTGTCTGCCACCCTTCACTGTGGACCTCCCCCAGTATTGATCTTTTCCTTCAGGGGTCTTACTGGGGTACCACCAATCTCCAAACACCTACAGGAGCATACCTGTGGTCCCTGGCAGCAGTGAGGTCTTCGATCTTCTGGTGTTTGTGTCGCAGCTGGGTTTGTATCTGCTGACAGAACTCCTTGGATGCTTTGAGAGCCTCTGTGGCCTGGAGCTGAGCCTGGCAGTGAACTTCAGCCTCTTTAGCCAGCAGCTTCACCTGGACAAGGACACACAGACACACACAGACACACACACACAGACACACACACACAGACACACACACACACACACACACACACACACACACACACACACACACACACACACACACACACACACACACACACACACACACTGATGACAATATTAACCCTCGTGCCCTCCTCAAATTTACTACCCTCTGGACACCTTCGTGGCAAAAATGTACATGCACAAAAAACTGCTATTAAATCATCATACATCAATATTTTTTTCTGTTTTTTTTTTTTTGCTTGAATCCCTTAATCAACTTCAGCCCAAAATGATAAAATATTCAATAATTTTCAGAATTATAACCCTTTAAATGCCAGTTTAATTATTTGAATTATTTATTATTTACTACAAAAAAAACAAAACAAAAAAAATATTTTCCATATAATAAATAGTAGGGGGATGGGGCTTTGGTGGTGATTAGAGTCTTGGATATGTCAAAGATTAGCAAGGCCCCCTGGTAGTCACACGGCTCCATAATATAACTGGCAAAAATACAAGAATTTCATGCATCTGCCTACAATGGGAAAATGGTTGAATATGGTGGAATACAGTAAAAATGTCAAATATCCCTACTTTTCTTCAAAATTAAATGCTGACATTACAGAATGCATGGTTTTATACTGTAATGGCAATGAGATTAAAAAATGTGGTTTTAATGGAAGTCAACGAGGCATTTTTTGGCCACGAAGGTGTCCAGAGGGAGTATCTGACACTACATAAAAACTACTAATGCAATCAAATCAATTTTGTTGCTAATCTTTGACATGTCCAAGACTCTAATCACCACCAATGTCCCACCCCTCCACTATTTATTATATGGAAAATAATTAATTTTTTGTGTTTTTTTGTAAGAGATAATTAATAATTCAAATAATTAAACTGGCATTTAAAGGGTTAAAATCCTGAAAATGATTGAATGTTTGGTAGTTTTGAGCAAGTTTATACTGATGTATGATGATTTAATAGCAGTTTTTTGTACGTGTACATTTTTACCACGGAGTTGTCCAGAGGGTGCAAAATGCATCAAGAGAGTATAAAAGACATGCAAGAGTAAAAGATTTTACTAAAAAGAAAAGTTCCTAACCCTAACCCTAATTCATGCCAAAAGCTGTAACACAGCCAAAATGATCAATCATCAAAAAACTATATAAACTACTTTGCGTACACTATATGCTGTGTACATATAAACCTGGTATTTTTGGACAACATAGACGGACTCATTATACATCCTGTTTACAGAGAGACACTATCCTTTCACTCACCTTGAGCTCATGAGACAGCACCACAGCACGCATCTCATCCATTTTCAAGTTAAACTCATGTTCCCGCTGTCTGAGCTCACCGTCCAAAGCTGCCGTCCTCTCCTGTCGGCCAGAGGAGAGCGATTAGACTTTTAACATTGTGGGATATAGGCATGGTTGCTTTAACTTACCATTTATGTAACCTAGAACTAAGCATTTCAGTCCCTACCAGCCTCCACTTTACCAATTCAAACTCTTGCTTGTTTGCTAGCTGAGTTATTACAATTAATTTGATTATAGATGCCATATTCAATTTATCAAGAAAACTAAAATCAGAAATGATGGAAACTAGAATGAAACATTTCCTTTGAGCTGAAAGATGATGGACAAAGGTGGTCACAGGGACCAGTGGGTTCAATTATGTTGACATTTTGGCATAATCAAAAGACACGTAAAACAGAATGTGGTACATATAATGAGAATGTCCCACTGTTTTTCCCCTTATGGAGGAGTGTTCTGGAATAGAGTTGATTCTAAGATGCTGGAAAGAGCCTCAAACTTCCACTATGAAAATGTGGACAGAACAAAATGATGGAATTAGTTGCTTCTGATGGTCTGATACAGCACATTTGTAATTATTGCCATGTATTAATGTCCACTACATTATTGTAACCAAATCATTGCCTTTCCTATATCAATGTCTGTTACCTGCTGTTCTTTTCTTTTTCTTTCTTCCTTTTTTATTGCTGGATATTTGTGTTATAAAACAAAATTACAAAAAAACAAAATACATGAACACAGGGCATCTGCTGCATCTCTAAACACTGTACATGCTGAGTCTGCTTTGGATTTTTATAAAGGGAATTTCAATTACATGTTTTTAGCATTTAAACTAATTTTATGTAACTAACCAAAAAAAGGAAGATAGGTGAGTAAGGAAAGAGAAAGCAAGAGAGGGAGATGGAGTGCGTGAACGAGACAGAGTCTCTGAAGTCTCTGAACAGTGGAAACCTGGGATTAACCCGTGTCTTTGATTTTGCCTCCAAACTTTTTACAGTTTCACTGTTATTTGCTGACTATAACCTCTATAAACAGCATCCAGATCAGAGAAGAGAGGAGCTGATGAAATGGTTGAAATCTTCCTGCAAGGTCTTCTTCAGTTATTAGCACTAAGCCCCCCTCACCTGGTTTAGGGAATTTGAATCCATATTTTGTGTAATTATAATATTCTCCTAAAAAGACATTTGAATTGAACAAAGTTACTCAAAGATAATGCAGTAATTGAAAGTAAAGATGTACATGCACATTATACAAAATGTTTTATCGGGTCTCAGGTTGTATTAGGTTGGGTTAGTGAATTAATAATGAAGCAGTTTACATACAATCTCTGATGTTTTTTTTATTAGACGGATATTCTTTATGGAAAGCACAATGCCCAATTTCAATGTAACAGTTTAACTCCTTGTTTTATTGTGTTGACGAACCCGTGACTTCAATATGTCTCCCACCTCTGAAACCAAACCTACACCCCTGGCGACAGCAGTCTCACATGAACAGGTCAAACTTGCAGGTTGAATGCGTGTTTAGTAGAGTGCGTCGTACAGATGGGGAAAAGATTGTTTCACGCATTTGTTTGCCCTACAGCATGATGTTAAAATGAACTAATAATTACCGATCAATTAAAAGCAAATATGGACATTGAGTCTTTTTAATTTGTCAGACAGTAAGGGGGAGGATGACAATGAATCTTTTACGTTGTTATCTGATGAGATAACAGATAAACAGCAGATTCTCTTATTTATCACTCAGTATTAGCACCTGCTTATCTTACCTGACACACATACACACAGTATGCATGATAACAAAGCCATCCAATTCAGACACCAGCCCTTTTGACTGGGTTCATCCTAAAGGTCTGCTGCTGGTCCCCGCTGATGGCTGCTCTGCCAGTTATTTCAGTCCTGCAGACTGGATGGCTCTCCACGGTACAGAGCCAACTCAAGGATTTGCAACACAAGTGTGTTACTGTGTACAGTTGCGTTGTGGCATAGCTGTGCATGTGTGTCAATAGCCCAATGTGGTTTAGACTGTGTCATATTAATATATTCTTTATTTTGGGGGGGAGCTACCAATGCCATAACAGTTTTATTCACGACAGTGTGTGTGTGGGTGTGTGTGTGTTCACCTGTCTCTGTAGGGTCAGCTCTCCTTCCACCTCTTGTATCCTGCACTGCAAATCCCATTTCATCCTCTCATACTCCTCCTTTTGTTTCTGAATTTCACCGGCCATAGAGCTACCATCCATTCATCACATAAAGACACACACACAACGTTTCAGTAACATACCACTGATTGAGTAAGAAAAACAGCTCAGTCTTGAGTGTGCCTACTGGGTCAGCCCAGACCCCAGTTTTAGAAAAGAACCAGCAAGGCTTCATCTGAGGGTGTAAAAGTGGCACACTGGCCTGGAAGTATGTCGCCCTTAAGTGTTCATTATTAAATAAATAAATACTTCGGTCTGAATGGGTAAAGAACTCAAATCTCAGAACTGGCTCTGCCCTGTTCGTCTTGGTTGACAGACAAAAGAGTTAAATGTGAGAATTAAATAAAAATGACTTGTAATAAACTGTTCTTTGTGAAAAGAAGCAGGATGAATAACATTTCTTCAAGGTTTCAAAAATGTATTGGATTATTTCACAATGATATCACATATTTTGTCTGTATTTATTCATATGGATATCTATTTCATAAGGCCTTTTTAATTAAATATTGAACACTTTGGGTCTTCATAGGAAGGTGTCAAAAAGGTCTAGAATATATTGAGGCGCCAGACTGTAGTGGGGAAATACAACACATTCCTTTTCTACCCTGAAGAGTTAATTTATGGTCACAGGAATTTGCTGTAATACCCTTTGACCATAGTAAAAGGACTATAGCTTTCTTTATGTTTTCTTAGCTGTGTGTTATCAGATGTCTGGAATTACCTTTTATTGTGGCTCCGTTTCCTACAAGGTAATAATTGTCAAAGAGAGTGACATATGTCTTACGAGTGTTCACATTCCTTGCTATACATGCTGTATAAAAGCAGACCACTCAGAGATGCAGTACGGTGAGCCGGGCAGGAGCAACTGAGTTGCTGTCGGGGCTGTCCGTCTGCAGGCGTGAATAAAACCACAAGAACTACTCCCTTGTTGCCAGTCTTCTGTTTTCCTGAAATTCCCACGACACAGACCCAAGCTGAAATTTGAATTCTGCTCACTTTTTGTGTAAGAAAATAAAAATCATAACGATACAACTATTGTGCTTTTTTTTCTTCCATTTTTCAAAAGACGATAAAATACAGAGTTAAAAAAATAGAGTTCTGTCCCTTGAACAACGTAGCTAGAAGTAGTTTGGAAATGTTTGAACAAATTCCCAAAAGATTATTACCCTTCACACACGTTATTTCAACACTGGCTGAGTCAGTGGCAGCTCATGTACACAAGTTACCACGTTGTGTTTGTCGTGGGGGAGGTCTAGTGAGCGCCTGACAAATGACCAGACTGTCAAAAGTCACAACAATGGGTAACAATGTTCAAACCTACAGGATAGTATTGAAATCTGTATGAATATTTTCTATGAGATGTTGCTATGATGTTAACAAATTACAATAACTATTTTTTTAGTATTTCCTTCACAGCTAACACACTACAAGAAAGAATATTTAGCTCGTTTTCTACCTGACAAAAACCATGATGTTAACACGACTTCGAAGTCTTGAGCAGAGAAACAGAGACCCTACTCTCTTTCCAGTGTCTTGCAGAAGGTCTGCAGTTGGCCCCTACTCGTGTCTGCAACAGGCCCCGTCTCCAACGTTGTTTATGTTGTCTGCTTTTATGTTTGATTTACGGCATTTAACCAAGGTATTTCATTGTTATTGTGTGGTGGGGTTCACCCTTCACTGGCAATGTTAAAATGGTTATTTCCGAATGTGCCGACACTAATCACAGCTGTAATCGTTTCTTTGCATTTGTTCTCAGTTTCCTTCCCGACTCACCGCTTGAGCTCGTCCAGCTGCAGCCTGTGCTGAGCAGCACTTTGACTGAGCTCCTCCCGCCTCTCCTTGCTCTCTCTGGCTCTCTGCTCGTCCAGCTTGCCGACCCGCATGCGGAGCTGGTTCAGCTCCTCCTGCCTGCAAATGACAGCAGTATTTCAATAGATGGAGACAGTCACTGTGTCTCCTGGGACCATTACCGTTCTCCTTCTGTCTAGGCTCTAGATTTAATATGATGCATTAACATGGTGAGCTCTGGTTTCACAAAGTCTCCCTGCCTGCATTTTATCACCGTGCTTTATTCCATGTTGCTGTGTATGGAAAAATCAATAAATCAAATGTACAAAATCAACGAAGGAACAGAGAATAATAATAATAACATCAACAACATCAGCATCAACAATAATAATAATAATAATAATACGACATTTGATTTGAAGGACAATTTCCAAGCAGAAAGAACTAAATGAATATAAAATTGCCAGCAGGTCATCTGCTCCAATCACAGCACCACCCACCAAGTACAGGGACGCTCATCCACCCGCTCAGTCTGTCTAAGTTATTGGAGCGCTCTGCTCAGGACTACTCTTCAGGTTTTTGGAGGTTGTTCAGTTTGTCTAAACGGCTTGTTTCAGACAGAGGGGGGAACTGAGGGGCTGCAGAAAGGCCCGGGACAAGATACATAAGGACTTTGTGAACTGTGAATCATGCAAAGCTGCTCTAGTGGAGTCCCAGAATAACAATATAGAGCTGAAATGAGGATAATATGGGACCTATAATTACAATTAGATAAATGTAATTGTCAATACGGAGTTCACTCTTCACGCACTTTTCTTTACCAACATTCAGCTCAGCACAACAGTTAATCTCATATCCAAAATGCAATTATTCAACCAAAACACTTCATTCACATCTCAAGTCATTCTAATATAACTGTGAGAAAAATGTCTGCATCAATTTCTGCACCATTTTCTCCTATGTGATCTTCTATGTACGTGATGCACAGTTTGCACTCTGCACTTTCACGTTTGTTTTCTCATGTTTTAGATGGAATGGATTATTCTTTCATTTTCTTAGTTTTGCTATGTTCTACTGCTATTTTACATACAAATAATTCCCTCCTTTTTTATTTCAATCTAATGTAAAAGTCACACATGAACTACAGCTGCCACGAATTTGGATTGAAGAGGGTCAGATGAATTGTACCTGTTGTGCTCCACAGTCAGAGCTCTGGCAGTTATGATATCATATCTCTCCAGCTCTCTGTCTCGTTCATCCACGACGGCTAGGTTGAACTGGAAATCTTCCCTCAGTTGCCAGTGGCATTCTCTGAGAAATGAAACATTACAGAATAATGAATTAGTTATCACTGTGCTCAAAAAAAAAGACACTTCAAAAGAAAGTCCCTCCTGCTTCAAATGCTCCACAATCGTCCCAATCCTATATCACAGACTGAATGACTGTGGTCATGACGTCCTTTGAGAGACTAACATCTTGACTCCCCAGGGACATGTGGAAGGATCCAGTTTGTGAACTTCAGCCTGGTGTTCAACACGATCATACCAGAAGTCCACTCCACTGTAAGCTCTACCCAGCTCACTGTGTCCACCCCGACCTGTCAGTGGATCAGCGACTTCCTGACAGACAGGAAGCAGCAGGTGAGGCTGGGGAAACAGCCTGCACTGGCGCCCTCCAAGCAATGCGTGCTCTCCCCACTGCTCTTCTCCCTATGACACCTCAGGAGACCTGTCTGCTAAACTCCTGACAGTGATGAGTCTGCATGCAGATGGGAGGTTGAACAGCTGGTCCTCTGGTGAAGTCATAACAAACTGGAACTGAATACGCTTAAAACTGTGGAAATAACAGTGGATTTTGGAAGGAGCCCCCTACAGCTCTGAAGTTCTTTTTTTCACTCATTTTGGTGAAATTAAACTTTTCCACACATGGAGCAAGAACAGGGAGCCTCATATGGCAATTTCAGGGGCGTCGATTAAGATAATGATGAAATCTCAGGAACGGGCACCTCCTCATGAACAGGTGGGATTCATCGGCCCGAAACAAGCGATTTACAGCAAGTTTGTCAAGTCAGGTTAAGAGAGTTTGGTGTATCTGACTTGGAACACTCGTATGAGCAAACCTCACACAAAAAAGAGAGATTTAGGGTAAGAATTTGAAAATGTTTTTACATGAGGCCCAATTGTTCAGTTCAGACACACATAGCCATACACCTACATAAACATAACTATTATGCACATACATGTAGGTGAAAAAAAAATAGATGCATATCTAAATATGAATTCTGTTCACACCTACAGTAAGAGAAAACTAATTATCTTAAATCATTCGTACGTACTGCTTAAGACCACAGACTGTATATAAAGATGGACGACATGACAGCTCCCTGAAAGTGAAGCTAAATCTTCTCGATCGCCCCCTGGTGGCTGGCTGCAGTATAGGCCCTGCCCCCTCCATGTTAGTGGATGGGACATGGGCCAAACTAAAAAATCGTAGTACACATCAAATACCTCGATACCGCGGCTCAAGCGCAAGATGGCAGCGGCCGCATCTGAGATATTTTGGCTTCATGTTTGTACAGTGGGAGGAAGGGGAGACACGTTGGCCATCTTTATATACAGTCTATGGTTATGAGTGGTTTTTGCACGAGGCCCAATGTTCTTAGAACTGTGAGTAAGTACATTGGACAATGGAGTGAAATTCCTTGTATGCGTTAACATACTTGGCCAATAAAGCTACTACTGAAAAGAGTCTGTTAACTTTCAAAAAGCATGTTTTGTCACATATTTACTTATGACATATTTTGTGGTGGTATCTTTCAAGTCAGATATTTCTGTTTGCATTTGTTCAGACTGTGAGATATCCGTCTCTGAGATTTCTGCCTGCACCCCAGTACAACGGAGGTGGATGGAATTTAGTTTGACATTGAAACATTTCAATAGCAATGGATCTTTCAAAATACAATGTCCTGGTTGCTCTTGATAATCCACAGACCTCTATTGTATTGGGTTGGAGGCAGATATCTCTGACACACATTTCAAAACACGTGTAAATAAAACCAATGCTTTCTGCACAGAGAGATTCCATTAGACGCAGGTGAAGAAATGAGAGTTAAGAGTTCAAATGTTCAAACTGGTGTCATGTCATAAATTTATCATTTCAGTTTACTGAGCAGGTGAAGGCAATTCTGTCTATATTTACATTTCATTACACGTAAACTCAGTGTGCCTTACATTAAAATGTAGAAAAGAATACAATAAAAGAAAATCAAATTGAGAAACAAAGAAACAAAACACTATCCACCCAAAGACAGTAAAGAATCTCACACTTCACATATACAGAATGAATCAGAGGCCTTAACAAACACAGAAGACATGGATGAAGACATGTTGGACAGCAAACTAGGGTTGAAACGATTTATGGGCAGAACATTTATTTGATAAACGATTCATCCTTCAAATATTTCATTAAGGAAAAAAACACCACATATTCTTTTCAAACAAGGATTTTTTTGCTTTTCTATGTTTTCTATTATTGTAAACTGAATATATTTGGGTTTTGGAATGTTTGTCAAACATCCCCTTGGGCTCTGGGAAATTGCGAAGGTACCATTTTATATTTCATATACTAAAAGATGAATCAGTGAACTGAAAAAAGAATCGACAGATGAAGTGACCTGAAAACAAACCAAGCAGCTATATGTATTTCCTTGTTGGTGGCATCCATTTCGTGAAAGTGCATTGGCAAATCTTAAATTCTTACTGTAAATCTGATGTGAGGTGGACGTAGACGTGTACCTGAGGGAGGAGCACTCGTCCTGGGCCTTTTTGAGGGAAATCTCCAGTTGATGAACCCTTGCAGCCTGGAGCTCTTTCCACTCCCTCTCTTTACTGACCAGTTGGGCCTCAAGGTCTCCCAGTCCACTGTCCTCATCTGACTGCATGGTGGAACTGGGATACACCTAGGAGCCAAAATATAGGTCATCATGCATTGCACAGTATTCATGCTAATAGTTAACTTACTTCCTGTAGCAATACTAACATGATTTCTGTGCTACACATTATGGAGGCCCTGGATTCCAGAATACATATGTTTTTCTATCTTGTAGTACACACAAACTAGTAAAAGTAAAAGTCATAATCATTTTCCCCATCGACAATGTTCCGTGCCTCACAGTTGGAGCATTTCTTGGGCTTTGATCTGACAGGAAACCCTCGTGGTCGAATCGTCAGTCTAGCTACTGTGTTAGAAAACACAACAATAGTTGATGTGTTTTTTGTTTTGTTGTTGTCATTTTCCATGTTTTCAGTTTTTATTTTTTAACCACACAAGAGTAAAGAAAATATCAAGAAACTACACTTACACACTTAATAAAGGAACACGCGGGGGGGGGGGGGTTGTCCTGTTTGCTTTCGAAAAGATGACAACGCGCGCGCACTAAATAATAATTTGGGTGCAATACATAGCCTAATATTTGGTTCACACAAGATTAAAACTTCTTTTTGGGACTTTTTGCCACCTACCGACAGAACACACCCACTGAATTAACAAGCATTTCGTGAACTTACCATGATACAGTAGCTTTAGCTTCTGTAGGACTCCACGGGTAGGCCTGTATAATGCGTAACCTGCCGTTTGGGCTCGTGAGTGTTCTTCTACTTCACACGAGCGACCAAACGAATAACTGGCTAAGCTAGTTTAGCGCAGCTAACGATATCCTTTAACAAGCTGAACTCGAGGTTAAGTAAAAACTTGGCTCGGTCCTTTTTTGATGGAGATGGTTTCCACGGCAACAGTGCGTCTGTCAAATGTTTCCCCAGCGACAGCGGCAGACAATGATTCCTGGGCCTACTGCAGTAACATGAAAAGGTGTAGTTTAGCCTATTCAGCCCTGTTTACTTTGTTCCATTTCATCTAAAATCACAATTAAAATCTGGCAACGCAACTGCGAGATGTCAGTGAAGCAGAGGAACAGACAGCAGCTTATATCAGCGTAATGGAGGGTAAACATTAAGGTGGCCCCCACCAGGACCTTCACCTAATAAACTCACTTTATTGTTTCTGCAGAAATTGTAAAAGTAGGGTTAGCTTTTTAAATGGGACAGTGGCAGAGGTCTCACTTGGAAAAGCATTCATTCATTGATGCAGGTCGGGGGCGGGGGGGAGGTGGAGTTTCGGAGTTTCTTGTCTGGGGATAAAGACAGCGGCTGAGGCGCGCACACGCGGTTCGTGTAGAGGGGCTCTGAAGGAGGGAGACAGCATCTCAGCAGGTACCGTGTCATTATTTCCCTTCCCTTTTTCAATCAGTGCTTTGTGTGTCTGTGTCACTGCCTTTTTCGAATGTCTTTCCCGTATTTGTAACAGTGCTGTACGCCAGGTACGCCGAGTAACAGGTGGCTGAATATCAGGCGACCAAGAGTAAAGCAGTTATTAGTTATTAGCAGTTATTATTAGTATTTTAGTATTTACATTTACATTACGATAGGCCCAATTGTGTCAGATGGTTATAGCCTCTGGATGTTATAACGTGTTATTATTGCTGAACCTTGTCAGATGGTCTCCGGGGATGCACATCAAAGACCCACGCCTCGGTCCTCACGTAAGCCACCGGGGGTTTTGTAGTTACGCCACACGCACAGCGAACCACAACAGTCTGTCTACTTTACATCATAGAATGAGTTTAGTATACGCGACTTTATCTAAGGGGGGGGGGGGCATAATACCGAAACCCATGACTTGTAGGCTACCCTGGAGTAAATGCTGCTTAATAAACATTCTTCCATCTATATTTTCTATTAAACGTTACAGGTCGAGGTCAGTGTGCTCTTGACTTCCGAGACTAGCCTGGTAGCTATAAAATAACATGATACCGAAACAGTCTAACCAACTAACAAGGCAACAAACTAAGAGCTATAACTATATCAGCCCCTCCACGCTGGGTTTGTCTCCTGGTTCGGTGGGTGATGAAGACGTCCGCGTGTGATGCAACAAGCCTCAAAGTTTGAGCACTCTCACAGTCTTGTAATGGGGATGACGCAGTCGGTCTGCCTACGTGCGCTCGACCGCATCCCAGAGGCGGATCATATCAGGAACTCTCAACATCGTCACTTCTCTCCGTTTTAATAAACTGCTCCTCAAGTCAACTCATGTCTCTCAGCTTGGACCATTAAGAAATCCAGATGATTATAATGCTGCTGGTTAGTGGGCTGAGTCCCCTGATGTTGAGGATGCACTGTTAAAAAACACATTTTCACCCGGTTTCAACTGTACAGGAGATGAACTGCTCAAGCAACTCATCTTAGTGTGTCTTCATGGGATACTATTACCTCTATGTATTCTCTATGTCAGTGGTTCTCAAACTGTTTCACGTCAAGGACCCCTAAACTGTCTTTGTGTTTCTTATGGATGGAATTAAAGTGAAAATAAATGATTCCCTGTTATGCTGGGGACCCCCTGGAAACCCATATTAAAACGTAGAACTTTAGAAAGCTAAAGAAGAGAGCTTACAGGGAGGTATTATGTGGTAAAACTGCATGTGGCAAAAATGAGGGGTGGAAAATGTTCACCATCCCGTCCATCTCCCATACAGACCGTGCTCTAGAATATTTTGGTCAGAGCCCTGGTGGATTTTTATAACCTGGTGGTGCTTTTGCCTGACAGAATGGTGAGGAAGAAGCATCTGGTTAATGACAAGGACCCCTCTAAATGGGAGTTTACCCATCTTGTCTACGTGTGTTGACTTGATGAAGGCCTATGATGTGTCTGACTTCCATGGGTGTCTTGTGGGAGGTTCTGCAGGGTTAGGGTCCCAATGAGTACTGGGGCCGCTACCCCTGTCCTAGTACCCCTGGAGTGAGAGCTGCATTTGCATTTGCAACAAGTTAAGCACATTCTCGGTGGGTGACAGGGCATCTATGACTGGGACTGATTTCAGCAATTCAGGTGACTGAATGGCTGGACGAAATGATCTCCCTGATGCGTCCACAGGATAAGAGAGAGTTAATTAAGGTGGACGAATCATTTATATGACATTTTAGGGAGTGACATGTCTCCCCCCCCAAAAAAGCTCTGTCTATATGACAAATGTCAATGTCTCTTTGTAGTGCATCGCTTCAGGTTTCAGATTTGTGTCTGGTCCTTGCTGTCTCCCATTTTGTATACATTGTATGTAAAGTTCTTAACTATATGCTTGTTTTTTTTGGGGTCCCTTTGGAATCCTTTCAGGGAAGCCTGAAGGCCCTCAGACTGGTTAAGGTGGAGAGTCACCTGATGATGTGTATAGGCTTAGTGGCTGCTGAATCATGTGGCAAATGGTACAGAAAACTGTTGAAATGTTGAGCTGGATTTAACTGCAAGACTTTGGTCAGTTTTGCCAGATGATATATTCGGATCTAATGTTATAATCGCTGCAGTTCCACTTGGCAACTTCATCACAATCACAACCTCGGAACCCATCGGCAATCATGTGATAACAATTTGGCCTCTGGGGGCATTGACCAATGTTTCTGGACTTCCTCTCATTTGTTAAATAACAAGTCTCCACCTCACCTGCATCATGGCACAGACTATCCCTCCTGATTACACCACTCCCCCAATATTATATAAACTCCGCCCTTCAGGCCTGTGACTCTCTTCTTCCCTCCAAACTGTTCCATGCAGAACAAAGAGAACTGATGTGAGTTAAATATGGACTTTTTCACCTTGTGTAATACCTTATTTGGTTGTTATGGCATGTATTGTTTGAAGTTAACATATTTAACATGTTTTGTATTTATTATGCTAGATTCATGAGTTTAAGGAAAGAGTGTAATGCTATGTGGATGCATTAATGATGTAAGTTAAAGTGATGACCTAATTTATTATTATTATTATTATGATAGTATTCATACTTTTAATATTTCTTTGCATAGAAAAAAATCACCCAGCATCCACCATCCCTAAACCACTGTTCAACTGTTAACCACCCTTGCCTGCAATAAATAACCCTAACCCTAACCCTAGATCCCGTGTTTAAATGTGCACACCACATCATAATTCTCTATGGATTCATCACTACAGGCGACCCCTGTCACTGTCATTTGATACATTGTTATGATAAAAATATCTATTATAATTATATTATATAATCATAATCGATAATGTAAGTATGTTCAGCCCTCACACAGCCAGCTTTCTCTAGATGTCCCTCTTGTTGTTTAAGAGAAACTAGGACTGTATTATACTAAACCACCAGTACGAACTGACTTGGCCAGAATGTAGTATGTAAACAAAAGCTAAATATGCAATATGTCAAAAACAAAAGGATGTCGTACTGATCGGACCAGTCCACCTCGCCTACTGTCTCCCACAATGCAAAGCGCTGACGGTGGATTGCCATTAACGTCACGTAAACTTATTTCACCTCAGCAGTCACCAAAACCTGTTTCTGAACAAATCTGAGGCGAGAAATAAGTGACCCAGTTACTGAATCTTCACTCGTATTAGATCTCCAAGGCCTCATTTAAAGGTTTGATCCCACTTCATGAGGCAGGGGCAGAATACCTGCATGATTTTAACTTCCGCTTTCCAAAACCGGAAACCGGCTAAGCCTGGCCAGGCATACTGCAAAATAATGGATTTGACAGTTTCATACTGCATTCTGATAAGAAAACCAGCATGCTGTATGTACTGCATACTGCATTTGTCAGTAGCATGTAGTAGGCGGTTTCAAATACGGCCTAGGATTTTACTAAATATTAGATTCCCCCCTTGGATTCAACTGTAAACACAATTTGCTGTGATGGCGGGTTGGAAGTCATCAAGGGTTCTTTAGTCCTCATGTCCTTGTTGCGGCAGTTGTGACACCCACTGATTGGTCAAGGCACCTGCACAGTGGTAGATGGACCTGGTAGGGAGAGCAGCTTCAATAATACAACAGTTTATTAAACACAATTGATACAGCAACTACAGATTCTGATTCTGATTCTGATTCTGATTACAGAGCAATAAATATTAGTTTAGTTTCTTGGCAGAGTGTTGCAGTCATTATAGAAATAAGTAAGACGAGCTCAAAAATGATGGTATAGTCGGGCAGGAGAAGATGATTTCTTCTGTTTTACTGTGTCTGTCTCTCTCTCACACACATGCATATTTGCATACACAGTGCAGGATAACATCCAAGTGCCTTTCATCTGCGAATCAGGGATGAGAAATTATCCCTGTGTGAGAGCTTGCTAGTGTGTGTGTGTGCATGAAGAATGCAAGGGTCTTATTTTAGCATGGGTGCTGATACTTGGGGCTCCTGACAGAATTCTGCACGGGTCACACCAGGGTCATGAAAGGTATGGATGATGTGTGGAAGGGGGGATTTGAGGGAGGTGCCATACTGATATCACTGGGTCTCTGTGTCTATATATACGTGCACTTGCTGTATGTTTGCATAGCAGTACTCCAGCTTGGTTGTGCATTCCAATAAGTTGGCTGCGTTTGCAGAGTGAAAGCCAGAGTTGCTGGGATACATGTGCTGGGGCTAATTGAAGGAACAAGTGACAGGTGTGGGTGAATGAGAGAATCAGGGATACGTGTGTTCAGGGTGGAGCAGAATCAGGTGACTGGCAAAGGGCTGGAAACTCTGGGGACACAATAGAACATCTGTCAGACTGTCAGCAATATACAGTATGTGTCTGAAGATACAGAGAATCCGATGAACTATTAATGGACTATTATTGTGTAACTGTCCTTTCAAAACTACAACCTGCGCCGTGCTCTCAGTACCAGATCAAGAGTTGATCAAACTTCCCTGAGTTTGTCAATACTATTCATGAAACATCCTGTCATGGATAGACTGTTGTCACAAATGAGTGCAATGAAGAAGAAATTGCTAAAGACAAATGAAGCCTTCTCTCTGAAGTTATTGAACAACTTGTATGACGTTGTATGTCAGAGGATTGAAATGAAACAAAGGGAGGAATATCACATTTGCTCAAGAAAATTCAACAGAAAAAGTGACCAAGAAGCAACAATGTACAAGACATATGATATATGTATCATCTAAAATGATAATCTAATCTAAAATGGTGCCGCACTAGTGGCATTTAAGGATTATCTTATCTTAATATATGAAAGCTAAGCCTACTTTACATATGTCATAAATATAATATGTATGGCTTATCATCTGTCATAAAGGATAAACAAACCCCAAAACCTGTATGTACTGTAATATATCTATCATATATATATATTGTCGTGGTAGACTTTTAAGGGTGTTAGAAGGGATGTGTTGTATTTTCCCACTACATATATATATATATATATATATATATATATATAATATAAAATCGTGTGTATCATTACTCAAAGGAGCATCTTCCAACCAATGGATGAATGAGACCAGATCTGTAAAGCACGACGGTTAAAGTTGAACAGCGCTATATAAGTGAAGTCCATTTACCATAATCTTGTTCCCAGGCTGATTCAGCACACAATAATAATACATTTTATAAGATAAGAAAATAATAACACATACAAGAAACGAGGTCAATATTACTACACAGAGATGACCCTTTGAACCCTAGATTGTGAAAGACTTGTAGACGTGGAACGGATGAATGCAATGTATAAGAGATGATGTATGTAAGTATGCGTTATAGTACTGTGAGGGTACACAGCAGAGATAAAAGGCTGTGTAGGAAATGAGAGAATGTGTCTGCATGTGGGGAGCGTGTGTGTGTGTGTGTGTGTGTGTGTGTGTGTGTGTCTTCAGGAGGAAGCTTCATCAGTCCTGACGAGCTGTCAACAATAAATGACCCCCAGCAGATACCATGTTCCCATATTTACACCCTTCACTGCAAAAAAAAACACAACACACACAACACAGTCTTTAAATAGAAGTACTCTAAATAACAAAGAACCTCTCCCACAAACGGTAGCCTCAAATCCAAACAAGTCAGCTGTTGATACATATTGTTTGACCTCCTAGTTATAAACTATAGTAAGCATGAAGTGCTCTCGGACATGACTACAGTTTAAAATAATTCACACAATCAACATGAACATCTGAAATTCATATGAGCCAGAGTGACACCACAGGTTAAAAGATTTTGTCTTTACCTCTGTGTTTATAGCCACTGACCTCAACACAGCAGTCACAGAGCATCATGGGAGGAGCAGTGGTGGACGACGGGCCTCCCGGGGTGAAGGCACCAGACGGTGGCTGGGGTTGGGCGGTGTTGGCCGGCTGCTTCGTCATCACTGGCTTCTCCTACGCTTTCCCCAAGGCCGTCAGCGTCTTCTTCAAGGAGCTGATCCGGGAGTTTGACGTGGGCTACAGCGACACCGCCTGGATCTCGTCAATACTGCTCGCCATGCTATATGGCACAGGTAAGGACAAGGCTTAACACTCATCACATGTGATAGTGATGAACCGCACTATGTATACTGTATACTCACTGAACGACTGTGTTTTCTCAGGCCCCCTGTGCACGGTGTTGGTGAACAGGTTTGGCTGTCGACCAGTGATGATGGTTGGAGGGCTCTTCGCCTCGCTGGGAATGATTCTGGCCTCCTTTGCCACCAGCATCATACACATCTACCTCTGCACTGGAGTTATTACAGGTAGGGTCACACAGAAATGTGCACACATACATACCCTTTGTGAGACTGTGGTCGATGGACTTTGGACCCTCTAGGGGGATCTCTCGCGCAATTATGTGCTCTTGTAAACAATTTAATAATGAACACATTGGTTGGATAGATATGAACAGTATAGCACTGAAAAAAGTCCACACCCACCTGTTGCGAGAAAGGAAACAGTCCAGCTCGGAGCAGAGGAGGGAAAAAAGGCAGGAGGGAGAGCGCATAAACCAATCAGCTGAGAGCAATCACTCTGACAAAACACTCAGTACAGAAGCTCTGATGGTCAAGTTCTTACATCACCTCAGTGCGGCTACGAAGAAAACGTCTTTTAGTCATTGTATTACTGAGAAAAGAGTAAAAACATAAACACTGTTGAAGATGTGCGGAGTTAAGCGTCCCCTGATGACACAGAAGAACGTAGGCCTACTCACCAAAGTTGCCATGCAGTTTGCTGTGGATGTTCTTGTTCCCCAGAGGGGAGGTTGAATATGGATGTTTTGGTGGCTCCCTGACCTTTCCTCTAGTGCCACAATATATATATCCAGTCCTTTTCAGAATGTGCAACTAGGCAAACACACTCTAGACTATAATATGGTGTTTATATTTCTCGATAAGTAAGGTATTAAAACACGTATTGTTTTGGTCTTGGTACCTTTCACAGTGGTGAAAGTAATGCCACCAATGATAAAAAAAAAACCTCCCTGCAGCTCAGAAATCTGTCGAAACAAGCCAGCATTCATGTTGTAATTTTACTGTCTCAACACAAGCCTGGGGTACTGCTCACCAGCAGTGACGGAATCACATAAAAACAGCCAAAATGATCATGAAAAGTTTGAAGGAATTCAAAGTAAGTCTTGTTTTCTACAGCATTTCAATACAAAACAAGAAAGACTGAGCCTGAGTTCACAACCTGCTGCTCAGGATAATTTGGAATGCTTTCTGGAACACTGCCTCTCTGTCTCTCCTCAGGTCTCGGTCTGGCGTTGAACTTCCAGCCGTCTCTGATAATGCTGAATCGCTACTTCAGTGAGAAACGTCCTCTGGCCAATGGCTTGGCGGCAGCGGGAAGCCCCGTGGCACTGTGCTGTCTCTCCCCACTGGGACAGATTCTCCAGTACCAGTATGGCTGGAGGGGGGGGTTCCTCATACTGGGAGGGATGCTGCTCAACTGCTGTGCCTGTGGTGCCCTCATGAGGCCCTTGTTGCCCCCTAAGAAGCCCCAGGAGCTGGAGGAGAGCACTCCCACAGCTTCCAAGGAGGAGGAAAAGAAGCCAACGAAGAAACTGCTGGATTTCAGTGTGTTCAAGGACAGGGGTTTTGTCATCTATACCATTGCAGCGTCCATCATGGTGCTGGGCTTGTTTGTGCCCCCCGTGTTTGTGGTCAACTATGCTAAAGGCCTTGGCTATGAGGACACTAAGTCGGCATTGCTGCTCACCATCTTGGGATTTGTTGATATGTTTGCCCGGCCCGCATCAGGACTCATAGCAGGCATGAAGTGGGTGCGGCCCAGAAGTGTCTACCTGTTCAGCTTCGCCATAATCTTCAATGGGTGCACCGACCTCATAGGATCACAGGTACCATTGCAGCAATGGGTTCTATGTTACAAGGAGAATGGAGAGGAACAGGCCTGTATGCCACAAAGACCAACCCCTGTATAGAAGATTTACTAGAAACCATGTCTGTTGCCATCATATAGGTCCAAGAACTGGACTAGTCTCCTCTGATCAACAAGGCCTGTTTCATCACCTATATGTACTCCTCTTAACCTGTTGTCACATCTCCTCCTTCTCTCCTCACAGGCGAACAACTACGCAGGTCTCGTGGTCTTCTGTATCTTCTTTGGCATGTCATACGGCATGGTGGGAGCGCTTCAGTTCGAGGTCCTCATGGCCATTGTTGGGACAGAGAAGTTCTCCAGCGCCATCGGTCTGGTGCTGCTGGTGGAAGCCATCGCTGTGCTAGTGGGACCTCCTGGAGCAGGTCAGATCACGGAAGGATGAACGTGAATGCGTGCTTCCTATCCTCAAATTTCTCTGACACGGATGGATAATCTGTCCGGATACAGATCACATCACATCACATTTTAATACCAGGTGTAAATGGGGTGAAAGTCACAAAGAGCCATGACATGAAGCGTACAGTAGCTTTCTAGCCTTAAGTATGGACAGAAATGTCCACCAAATAAGTAATATTGCAGCCAGAACCAGTAACGATCATGCTAACATTCTTGCACTCTCCACCAGGTCGCCTCTTGGATGCCACCAATCAGTACATGTACGTCTTCCTGTTGGCGGGCTGTGAGGTCACACTGGCGGCCTTTGTCATCAGCCTGGGTAACTTCTTCTGCATTAGCAGGAAGCAGGAAGATCCAGAGGCTAAGATGGAGATGGCTGTGACGGCCTCAGAGAAGGAGGGGCTGAACTGCGGGGTGGAAGGCGAGGAAAACTACGATGGCGAAGAGGAGCCAAAGGGAAAAGAGAACGGAAAAGTCGGTGCTGTGAAAGCAGGGGAGGGGGTTATGATGGTGAAGGAGATGGGGGAGGAGGGCGGAGAGGAAAACACATCGTTATGATGAATAAGACTAGCGGTGGGAGAAGACAAACTGTGCACCAAGAGGACACACATAAAAAGTACTGAGGAGGATTAAGGAGCCACACAGAAAGTGAGGGGGGAACAAAGAAGAAAAGAGGACCGATATTGCCCTTTAAATGAAAATAACTGCTGGATATAATGGATACAAGGTGGAGCGGTTTCATTGGTTCTATACAACATCTAGATCAGACACTGTACATTACAGTTACCCTGGAGTTAAAGGTCCCATATTCTGCTCATTTCAGCTCTATGTTTTTATTCTGGGACTCCACTAGAGCATCTTTGCATGATTCACAGTTCAAAAAGTCCTTATGGATCTTCTCCTGGCCCTTTCTGCAGCCCCTCAGTTCCCCCTCTGACTGAAACAAGCCGTTTTAGACAAACTGATCAACCTCCAACAACCTAAAGAGTCGTCCTGAGCAGAGCGCTCCAATAACTTAGACAGACTGAGCGGGTGGATGAGCATCCCTGTACTTGGGGGGTGGTGCTGTGATTGGATCAGATGACCTGCTGGGGGCGTGGCTGAGTGCGGTGACTGTATAGTTGTGATATCACAACCTTACGGAAGTCCTGACGGCTCGTTTAAAGGCACAGCGTCTGAATACGGGCTGTGTGCATTTCTCCGTGGACTGAGCGTTTTGATCCTTTCACAGTATTTATACAGCACCTAGAGCTGCTTTAGAATCAAACAAGACATGGAGACCTCACTTTCACTCACTATATGGGACCTTTAAAATAAGAGTTGCTGTATAGGCTAAATGCTGCAAATACAGCAATTCCTTTTGGGCATGAAAATGTAAGTTGACAAAAAAAAACACTGAAGTTCCACTTACTGGCTTTTTTTTTGAGCTTTGAAACACATCTCACACACTCAGTCATCATGTCATCAACTGTAAGGGGGGGGGCGGTCTTGTCTTCAGAGACAGAACTTGTTGTGTCGTGACTGTGCTTAGGTCACATGATGACACCTCCATCCACTAATAAAGACTGTGAGATGCCGTTGAAAGCTCTGGAAAAACTACTACGTGGGCCTTGTGTTAACAGTAAAGTATCTGATATCGCTGATCAAGAACAACTTTTCACACTCGAAATTTAGAATAATGCACTTGTTTGTTGCACTTTTATTTGTGGTTGCTTTATTTATTGACATTTTGTGTAACGACGGGACAACTTCCAGTCAAAAGACTGGTGATAAAAAACAGTTCAATATTTGGGCCTGTCAACATGCAGGACACTGGAACAAACTTTTGATTGTTAGTCTGCAGTGCAGCGTACCTGTGCTGACTACTCAGCTAATGTGTGTCCTACCTTGTGGTAAATGGTAAATTTATCATTTACCTTGTCTTCTCTACTCTGCAAAGGTCTGCTGAATGCTGTTAACACTGGGACCTGCTGTATTGTGTGTTGCTGTGATCTATGTGCTCCTATGCCTGCTGTGTGTGTTTGATCTAATGCTCAACAGACCGACATTACAGAGCCAGCACCACTTGCTTGGGTGAAGAAATGTAGCACACACCCACTGGACTGCTATTTTTGAGTGATGTCCACATAAGAATATGGTGCCTGTTGTTTTCCCAAATAAATGATACTTTCTGTTGTGAAAATTGACTACATGGCATCTTTGCTCGGCTGGTGGAATTCTAGAAATGATCAGTCTTATTTGGAGACAGCAACTGTTGTCCATAAATGGATAAAACTTCATACATGCAAATGAAGGTCTACTTTTTTTTTGCACCTTTCAAAGCTCATCCTGTAGTGCCCCCCTTTGGTCACAAACTAATACATTCAGAGGCACTGTAAAATACAAATACAAATAATATACAAAAAAAAAGGTACAAGTAATTCATTTATTTACAGTTTAGGTACACAATTACAGTGGCAAATATAAATGTGAGAAAGTAAATCTTGCTGATCTGGTTGCTTACATAACTCCAATAGGTGTAGAGCGGCTGACCAAAGAGGTCAAGGGTCAAAATCAAGAACTATTTCAACAGAATGAGCAGCAGCAAGTATGAATTACGACAGGCCATTTCATTCCGACGTGGCCGAGTTATTCCTCACAACCAGACGCGTCAGATGAGTCGCGTTTAATATAAAAAAAAACAACAACAAACCCAAAACACTGCTGTTGGAGAAAGCCTGTCATTTCAATTAACTGTTTATGCAAGAGGATTCATGAAGAACTGAACCTCTCTACTGAGAGAAGGAAAGCGCGTCATACAAAACATCTTTCACATTTAGTGCCACTTTAGTCTGCCCACATCGCTGCTTTCTGGAATACCTCCACGGCTCTGATGGGAGACTACTACACTTACAGCAGCCAGGTTTCCTGGACCAAGCTCATGATCGGACCCATCCCTACAGGTCAGTGAAAACAAAACAATTTACAATCCATATTACAAGTAATTCACAGCTTCAAATGAATACAAATTAAAAACAAAATAATGAGTGAATGGACATCTGGTAAAATGTCAGATGATGCCCTTGCCCCCTTACATAAAGTGCACTTTTTTTTGTACAGGACACTAGAAAGGGAACAGGGCTCATTGGACACCAGAGCCTGGAGGTGACCAGCTTGCCAACTAAATCGGTGAACACACAACCTCTTGCACCCAAACATACCAAAGCATATTTTTTGGTATGTTCATGGGTTCAAACAGCACTCGAAGCCTCCACACCCGACTGTGAAGGCTCGCCTCTAAAAACATGCAAAGAAGTAGTTTCTTTTTATTTAATACAAATGGTTATAGAGTAACTGAAAGGGGCCACATCAGCTGTGGCGATTATTTAAAAAAAAAAAGTGACAAAGGGAGGGAATGAAAACTGCAAATACCAATGAAAAGCATCACACCCCAAAAAAAAGCTACACATATATACTGTGTGTGTGTGTGTGTGTGTGTGTGTGTGTGTGTGTATATATATATATACACACACACACACACACACACACACACACACACACACACACACAGAGACAATGAAGAGCTGCTGGTTCAGCTTGATACACCTTAATGCTAAAAAAAGAGAAAGAAAGCTGTTTTACTGATCAGGTATGAAACTAGCAGACAGTGGAAGTGGAGAGGTTTTTCTGCACAGGAAGGAGGAAGCCAGTGGTGTTAGTTGTTGCTTCATCAGTCAGTAGGTGTCCTAGAAAAGACTGCTGGATTGCCATGTTTGTCCCCTAGACAAATCACTGCCCATTCAGAATCTGGTGGTGGTGGGGGGGAATGTGGAGATGTCTCCTGAAGAAGTGGAGAGAAAACAGTCCTGACGTCCGACACCCTTTAATGTTTTAGGAGGTCAGACGACACACAGAAATGGAGAGAGAGCGAGAGAGAAAACAAGACCGCCAGTCAGAAAGCAGTTTGTGCTGAGTCAGAGGCTGGTTTCCAACAGTAGCTGTAGTAGTAGCAGTAGTAATTATTGGGGGCGGTAGTATTAGTATGTCAGATTGCTTCAGGGCTTGGTCCGCCATGGTTGCTCATCGAGGAGCGAGAAGATGGAGACCGGCAGGCGGTACACCGGACACCATCTAGAGGAAACACAGGACAAGCAGGAGGGTCAAAATAAACAACAACCACCACCACCCTACATCTGTTCTATATCACTGGACACATTAAGCTTTCCATGCATGCTTCTGCTTCTGGATGAGCATGGAGGTAAAGCCTTTAAATTGATCTACAGTCTAAATGCTAAATGTTCAAACCACAAAGACACCCCTGAGCTACGTTACCAAACGACTGCACACTTTATTAACTGAGGAAACAGCTGCAGAGTTGGAACTAAAGACAGCTGATTGCTGCTCATACCAATATCCCAATATTTTAAGACTTTGGACAACATTTTTCAACTGCTTTTCACTGACATCCTAATAGTGCTGCAGGAAAGACGTATTTTTGTAGGCCAACCCTGAAGTTAGCGTCGCCCTGGTTCCCTCCACTAAAAGCCAATGGGATTGTTCCATGGGATTTTGGATTATTGCAGAAAATAAACTCTGTGGCAAACAAAAGTTTATGATTCTTACACGTTTTGTTCAGCAAGATAATCTTCACTAATGAACACCACTTTTAGGATTTTTGAAGCATAAATGGAATAACCAGAAGTAAAAAGCTGATGTTAGGCTATAAAGGAACTACACCACGGTCGCGTCACTTCAACGTCACCACCACTAAGCTTCACTTTGAAGAGAATATAGATAGATATATAGTATAAACACAACGAGGCTGTAAAGGCGGACTAGTGAGTAGATGACTTTCCGTGTTTGGCATGAAGACGTTAATGTCCATGACAACCTCTGTAGTCTCATTTAGCCACTTGCTGACACGTAAAAGCTTCCAAATTCACGAGTGGGGGTATCTACTGACATATTTTATGTCGTAGAGCAAAAGGTGGAAATCTCTTCAGCTTGTGTTAACCACAGACCTTATTTCAGGCATCTAACCAAAAAAACCCATTCAGAAAACCCATTGACCTTCAGACGAGGTAACAGGAAGTGTAAAAATGCTGACTCATTTCCGGGTTTTACGACTCATTCCTGCGGCACTACATTGGACAGTGAAGAGACAAATTCATACCATTTCATAGAAAGACATGCTTTTATATTGTTGTGATGAAGGGAACAAGCTATCAGGGAAGGCTTACAGCATCAGGCAGGACATTTGCAGATGTTATGAAATTACAAAACTGAGTAAAAGGTCAAGGAATGGAATGATTAGTGGCAGAGCTGTGAAGCAGCTGCAGGCGCATGGTATACAGGATGTGATGAGTTTGCAAACAGCCAGTGATGGGGTAACCGCTCATACTGCAGCACGGCTAAGAGACACCAGAGGCACAAAAGGCATTTGATGAAGCTAAATAACATTACATAACAAATACATTGATACGGACAGCACTATTCATGGTTTTTATAATGCCCACCCCTGGTTATAACCAATCCAAACACACACTAAAGTCATCATCTGCACAACAACAAGGCTGTGAGGAAAACTAACTTAAAGAACAGGTTTGGATTTTTTGTCACAAGTATGGTGAAAGCATTATTGGTGAAGAGATCCCTTTGTAGAGTGACTACACTGCAAGTAGTCAAGGACAAAAATCCACAGTCCCCATTCTGTGTCAAATGCATTCCTAAGTTCACTTGAAGCTAACATCAGCCCTTTTTCCACTACAGGATCTTAGCAACCCCTAACCTGGAGCTTCTAATAACCTGAGCCTGTAAGATCTTGGAGGGTCTAGATTCCACATTCTTCCTTGTTTTCCACTGTGTTGCACAAATGTTTCAGATATACAGTAATGTGCAAAAATTTAGACAAAAACACTTATTTTATATATTCTGCATTAGTGTGTCAATAGGAAATATCATGTTTTAGATGTTGAAAAATTCCTTTAGCAAATAGTGGAATATTATGGTGTCAAATGTATACGCGGCCTAGAAAGAAAGTAGCATGTGAGGCCCGGCCTCAGTTCATTCTGCAGCATGACAACAACCCCAAACATACAGCCAGTCATAAAGAATTATCTTCAGCAAAAAGAAGACCCCCACCCCCCCCCCCCCCACCACACAGATCCTGGATGTGAACATCGAGTCAGTCTGGGATTACATGAAGAGACAGGAGGAATTCAGAACCCACAGAACCCACATGGTCAATGGACATTGCACACACATCTAACCTCTAACTATGCTACTCACCAAAGCGGGGTGAGCATAGTGGGTACAAAAGCAGAACCTGTGCCAATGGCTGCACCTCAAGTTAGGGGTTGTTAAGTTCCTGTAGTGGAAATCTGCAGGTGAAATAACAAGCACCAAGTAAAGCTGGAGGGGTGGGTGTAGGTATGTAAATTCCTTTGGGATGCTATAGCTGTAGGCCTGCTATCTGATCTATGTGGCCTCAGGCATCAAACCGACAGTGCAAGCAATAAGCCACAGAGCAGATTAAAAGGGCATCATGTCAACCCTGAATAGGCAATGGGGGAAGTGACAGTCTCAGGCTCTGGTGCACTACGATGCATTCACTCCAGTTCTCAGAGGACTGCACCCTCCTGCTCAGACAACAGTCAGTATCTGGCTGTTCAATGAGACTTAAGGCCCAACTGCACTGAAAGTGTCCGATGAGTGCGTTGTGAAGTATTGTTTTAAATGGCAGAACGTGCACCAAAAGCGCTATGAGGCGCATCAAACTGCCTCGACGCCCCTACTCCGACCTTTTTCGATGCAGCCAAAGCTGTGTTTTCTGTAGCCGCAGCACCTGTTAACACCTGACCCATATAATCTATCACGAACGTTTAAACATGCTAATGCCTACTCAGGCAGTGTGCTGTGTGAATTCGAGACACATGACTTATGTGGCTTTACCGGTGTTCTACTGGCAACAAACTGTGTAGAAAATGAATATTGGGGGGGGGGGGGGCTACATTTAAATAGCAACCTTTTCCCACAATACTGCGGGTTCTGTGGTGTTTGGCATTTCATATAATGTTACTCAACTAGAAATGTATAGAAAATAAACGGTGGCATCTGTAATATACAAAAATATTCCCTAAATAGCGACCTTTTCCTAAAATACTGCTGGTTCTGTGATGTTGGCATTTCAAATCTCATCAAATCGCTTTCAGTGCGTTTGAAGCCAAACCTCATTCACAAACTGGATGTCCAGCTCATTGGTGAATGACTGAGCATCTGCTGTGCCATTCACCCCTGATTCCAGATAGAGCTGCGATAGAGCAGCTGTTGATGCTGCTGATTTAATCTCATGCCTACCATATGTTTTCTTCTTGTGCCCCTTGTCTATTTAGAGAATTAAAAAATGGCAGACAATAGGCTGGGAAAAGAAACATGCTGGAACCAGGACTGAACACAAGACTCTGAGGCAGCCCAGTACAGAACTGGAGTTTAGACCCATGCATCCCTGGTGCTTTAGGGACGGGACTCACCCAGTGTTGCCGCCGTCACACAAGGACGTGGCGAGCGTCTACTTGGCGTGATGCTCGTAGGGAATGCTATTCTGAGGTTGGGGGAAGGGAGAGAGAAGGCCCAATATGTCAAGTCAGAACCCACATCCTGCACCAACCACACAACTGGAGAAAGTCTTTTGTAAATGATGTAGACAAAAACTCCATTAGCATCCCTCTCCATAAGATCATTTAGTCTCTGATTAGTGAAGTAACAAGATACAGACTTCCATGAAGACAAAGTTTAATGAACTTTTAAATGTAATTGCACCTGCTACTAGTTACTGTAAAGCTTAAAGCACAGCTTCCTCCTAGATATTCAGAAGAGGACTTCTATCTCAAGCCAATCCTGGGATGAGTGCATCGTTTCTTCTTTCTATCAATGCTAGTGGGTTTAGGAGACACTATAATAAGAAAGCAGATGTGTCTCAGGGGTGTCTTGTACCTGTGAGGTGGACATGCGGGAGGTGTCCTGCCGTCCTGTTAGATCTGAGGAGGACACGTTGACAGGAGCGCCACGGTGCAGTCGCATGCTGACCTTTCGTTCACGCTCCATACCAGACACTTGTCGAGGGGATGTGTTTGCTGGAGATCAGAAACCAAAAAAAATGATGATAGAATTCATGAATACTTCCCTATTTGCATCAGGTTCCACACAAATAGGGTATGTCGAGTATGTGTAATGACCAAAACACATTTTATTTTTGAATAAAGGAAAAAAATAATAATAATAATAATATAAGCCAATCTGCATTAATGTCATAATAAACAAGCATAGTCAGATCAGAGCGCATATTGTAAACCATTGAATTCTAGTGTTGAAATCTTAAAATCCTTAAACGCTACGCTGATGGGTTTGCCACATCTACTCACAGATGTAGGGCTGGAATGAACTGACCTGTGTGTGAGGTGGGCGTTAGCGGGGTGGGTGGCGCTCCGTCCTGGGTTCCTCTTGGTCGTCCTGATGCGGCAGGTATTCCTCTGGCTCCTGGATTCCTGCCGTGCCTCAGCCTGTCCTCCCGGTCCCGGCGTTCTCGCTCTGCTTCCTCCGCTGCACGGTTGGCTCCCTGTGTACAACAACAACAGCAAAAAAATTCAACGAAAACCAGAACCACTTGCTGGCATCACAGGAAAAGTCAGAGGATCGCCAAGGTGAGTAGGGAGTCATAATCTGAGCAACATGGATATCTGTACCAAATTTCATGATATTCCATCCCATAGCTGTTGAGAGATTTCAGTAAAAGCCAAAAATGTCAACCTGTTGGTGGTGGCTGATGAAAAGTCAGGTTATTAATTAGTCTATTACAAAAGTCTGGCTACTGTTTGCTAGGCTATTTATTTTAATAAGTTATAAAATATGTTTCTACACTGGGGATCTAGGCTGTTATGCCTACTAAATGTTCTAGGATTCAATGTGTGTCGCTGAGTGAATCCTCATGTTCTGTTGTTTGTTTTGCTATTGCACATATAAAAATAAACCTGGGCGAAGAACACTAATGCCCTTCTGAGGCGGCTGAGGTCCTTCAACATCTGCTGGACTATGCCGAGGATGTTCTACGAGTCTGTGGTGGCCAGTGCTATCCTCTAGGCTGTTGCATGCTGGGGAAGCAGGCTGAGGGTGGCAGACACCAACGGACTTTAAACAGTGCATTACATACATACATACAGATATATACATATATTTTTCATTTTTATTTTTCACTTAAATATTGTAAATGTGTAATTTTTTATTTCTTATTTTTTTATATCTTATTTTTGTACATACTCTCATTTCTAAATTTATGCTACTTTCTACTCTTAAATGGGAGCACCAGTACTGTATAATTTCCCCCCGGGGATCAATAAAATATTCCTGATTCTGATTTAATCTGGTCGGTTAACGGCTAATGATCGGTTAACGAGGGTCGGCTATCGGTCAGGAAAAACAATCCTAAATTAGCATCCCTAGTGAGGATGATTTCATATCAGTCTGACATGACCAGCATTACAATACGACGTGGAAGGATTTGTAATCAGATCGTCTCCTCTGCTTAAATGCAGTTTCAAAGGCTTTTCTACCATATCAAAAGGATTCAATCCTGAAGGAAATGAATATGACGGGAATACAACATGAAAATTATAAAACGCAAAAAAAAGAAATTGCTAATCTAAAATTAAATATCAAGGTATCAACACAAATTCCTCGTCATGAATCAAGGTATTTTCGGTATCTATAAACACTTTTCAAGTATAAATACTGTAGACAGTTCGGACATTATGATTAGTACTCACAAACTTGAGCATGTTCCAGTCAAATACATAGTCATAAGAGAAGCCCTGTCTGTGGAACAGGTTCCTGAAGAGCTGCCGAAGGTATGAGTAGTCCGGCTTGTCGTCAAAGCGCAGAGAGCGACAAAAATTCAGGTAGGTCGCAAACTCAGCTGTGGCGAAGACGGAGAAAACATTTCACAGCTGATGGTAGTGACTGACTGTTCTCCATTAATATTGGTCAATATGGAATTATAAACACATAAAAATTTAAATGAAGAAAGTAAGTTGAGACTCACAGGGGTATCCCTTGCAAAGCACCTCAATGGGGGTGGACATTTTCTTCTCGCTGATCCGCTCATATTTCTGCCTTTTGGTAGCAGCCTTGAGGCCTTGCCAAGGCAGCGAGCCCAGATTGAAATACATGAGAACATAGCCCAAAGACTCCAGGTCATCGCGCCTTGACTGCTCTGTAGAGGGAGACAGCAGACAAGAAGAAGGACGAAGAGAAGAGAAAGAAAAAGCAGTCATTCCTGCACTCAACAATGAATTTGAAGTAGTATTTAAGTATTTTGGAGTAATGTGTTGACGTCAAACAGGTCTATTGACTATATTTGTTTACCAATCCCCAGATGTGTGTTGATCGAGGCATAGCGCGCAGTGCCAGTCAGGTTCTTGTTCTCACGGTAGGGGATGTGCTGGTGCGTGCGAGCGTCACGATATTTTTTAGCTAGGCCAAAGTCGATAATGTAGACTAGGTTGCCCTTCTTGCCCAGTCCCATCAGGAAGTTATCAGGCTTCACATCTCTGTGGATGAAGTTCTTGGAGTGAATGTACTCAATGCGACTGATCTGTAGTAGAGAAGAACAAAATCCAAAACAGACAAATTAGGGTCACACACCATATTAATTATGAGGGCATTTGCTAAGCGCCCATTCTGTACACCACAGTCAAGTCACATTTTGGGGGGTTAGGGTTGGATTAAGAATTTACTGACTAAACTGGATGATCATGATGTTAATCAAGGCAAACCATTAAATTAAAATAAATTAAATTAAACATATTCTATGAAGTTGAGTGTTTTCTATTTGTGTTCAAACCCGGGTCACTGTAGACTCAGCCTCCAAGTGTATTTTGGACTCCCAGGTGGCAGTCAGATAATGCACTCGCAATTCATCGTACTGGTGTGTGATGGTGTTCCACAGCAAAGTAAGTGAGGGGAGTTCAAGATGGATGATGTCCCTAAATCCATCTCCAGACACTGCAGCGAGCAGTCAAATATCCATCGCAATGAAATTGACTAAACAGACCTGTTATTTTCCTTTGTCTGTGGTCGGTGATCAGACGTTTGGAGAATTCTCCGATTGTTGTCAGCCTACTTTGTTCCCTCTGTTGACGCTTCTCCTCACTAAGGTTGCTGCTGCTAGCGCTAGCCATAAGTGGGCGTAGCTATATACGGTTATGCATAGCGTTGGTGCTGTTGTTGTGACACTGACGGTCTCCACACTGTTGATTGTAGTCGAGCATTGCTGCTTTGGGCATGATGAGCGGTGCTTGATGATTAGAATTGAGGCCAAACAGTTCAATCTTGGTTTCATCAGACCAGAGAATCTTTAGATCCTCTTTAAATCCTTTAGATGGTCTTTTGCAAACTCCAAATGTCATTTGTCTTTCACTGAGGAGAGGCTTCCGTCTGGCCACTCTGCCATAAAGCCCAGATCAGCGGGGTGTTGCATTGACGGTTGTCCTTCTGGAGCTCAGCCAGAGTGATCATCAGGTTCTTGGTCACCTCTCTTACCAAGGCCCTTCTTTCCTGATGGCTCAGTTTGGCCGGGTGGCCAGCTCTAGGAAGAGTTCTGGTTGTTCCAAACTTCTTCCATTTAAGAATTATCTAGGCCACTGTGCTCTTGGGAACCTTCAATGCACCTGGACATTTTTTGTAGTCTTCCCCACCTCTGTGCCCTGACACAATCCTGTCTTTGAGCTCTGGAGGCAGTTCTTTCAACGTCATGGCTTGGTTTTTGCTGCAATATGCATTGTCAGCTGTGAGACCTTCTATAGACAGGCGTGCGTCTTTGCAAATTATCATTTAATTTACCACAAGAGGACTTGATCGAGACAATCAAGGTGGTAGAAACATCTCCTATACTTATGTCAATGTGTATTTTAGTTTTTTCCTTGTAATACATTTGCAAAAAAATCCAAAACCCTGTTTTCACTTTGTCATTATGTCAGTACTGGGTGTAGATTGATGAGGTAAAAAATGAATTTAAACAATTTAAGCATAAGGCTTAAAGTGGCCCATATAAACACTGAAGCCCTTTTCTGCTCTCATTTTCAGCTGCTCTGGATTAGTAGTTGAAAGTGTGATACAATCTAAAAGTAGGATACGTGCAGAGGTCAGGAGGTAAAGAGTGTGTCTGTGTGTGTGTGTGTGTGTGTGTGTGTGTGTGTGTGAGAAGTGAGCAGGCAGTCTCACCATCTGATCAGCCAGTAGCAGGACTGTCTTGAGGCTGAACTTGCGGGAGCAAAAGTTGAAGAGATCCTCCAGGCTGGGCCCCAGCAGCTCCATCACCATCACGTTGTAGTCACCTTCTGCTCCACACCACTTTATTGTTGGAATGCCCACTGCAAAAACATGGGAGTAGACACAATTACAGTGGTAAGAACACAAAATTGTATTCTCTTCTTCTTGATGATGTGTTTTACTTGCACAAGCAAGAAGTTGGCTGCAATAGCATCACCAGGGTAGATGTCACACATCTGATAATGTGTATGGGTTGTAACTTCAGTGACAGCACATTCTTTGCAGTCTGGACTATTACCATTTTCTGTCCCGCTGCCTATTCAGGGTGGCAACACACACTGCACTGTAAGGCGACAGTACAAACAACCGAGCCACCATTCCATTCACATATTCTTTATCGTGATTTTAAAAGTATAATTATGTGTCCAATTTATTTTGGTTGCCTTAAATAGGGAGATTAGGTAGAAAAGGGGCTACAAATCCTACACAGTTTACCCAATATTAACAACTGCACAACCTACTTTTTGTCTCATTTGTGGTCTGATGAACATTAAGTTAAAGGCGTCTCCCTGCCCCTCCGTAGGTTTCAGGAAGTTGGCCAGTCAGAAGAAAGTGGGCTAAAACAGCTTGGTTCAGACAATAGACTGTATATAAATATGGACGACATGACAGCCAAAACGTCTCAATTGCCCCCGGTGGCTGGCTGCAGTATATGTCATAAGCCCTGCCCCCTCCATGTTAGCAGATGGGACATGGGCCAAACTAAAATAATCACGTCAAATACATTCTTCCCAAAGATGGTTTCTGTCATTTCAGGTAGTTCTTATCACACTGATGTTTGTTCAAGTGTTCATTTTTCTGATAAGTTTGGTTTTACTTAGAAATAGGGGTGTGGCGTCATGATTGACAGGTTTAATTGACTGTGGTGTGCTCGCAATTGGGTCGGGCGAGTATAAGGGCGGGACCTCGATCCTGCGACTCCACCTTTATATACAGTGTGGTGGAGACAGAGGGTGAACTGAGGGGCTGCATAAAGGACCAGTATAAGATAAATAAGGAATTTTTTGAACTGTGAATCATGCAAAGCTACTCTAGTGGAGTCCGAGAATAAAAATATAGCTGAAAGCATAATAATTAATAAAATGAGAATAATATGGGACCTTTAAGGCTGTGAGTTGATTCAGTGTTGCAGCCAGGCTCTCTCCCTCAGCTTTGTTTGGTGACTCATGTGGATCACTAGCTGCTGAAGCCATGTAAGCATCACATTTAAAGAGACGGTGGTGGGTGTAAGGGAGAGGAGAGTATCAATGAGGAAGAAAATTACAAGAAAGCAGATATGGTGGGGGCAAGGGACAAAAATGACCATGCGACTCTGTACGAAAAGAGGAGTAAATAAATATATGGTTAGAGGGGGGGAATGATGAGGAAATGGAAGCTGAACACACTAGGGCTGAGATGGACATCACAAGTCCAATGAGAGATGAGGACTCCAGCATGTGAGCTGATATATCACCTCCTCCTTGCATCATCTTGTAGATCTTGCTCTCAATGTGGAGCTGGGGGTGTTTGGTCTTCACACATTCCAACTTAATCGCAACCTCCTCACCCACCGAAATATCTGTGCCTGGAAAAGGACAAATGTTAATACACAAATTACAAATAAAATTCCACTTACTACTATACAGAAAGCTTAAATTTTATCTGTCATGGTTTTACAGGTACAGCAGTGTGTTTGACAGCTCTGGGGAAAGTTCTGCTGGAGAGCATGTACAGACCGTCCTTTGTTGCTTCATTTCAGCTGGTTTAAACCCAGTTTAGAATTGTTGTGCAATGTAATTGGACCAAACATTTTCATCGCCTATTTGTTATTTGAAGCATAACCTAAAGACCCCACCTCAAACTAGTGTAAAACCTCTTCAGTGATAATGATTTGAGTTTTGTCAAATTTTGTCGCTTTTCATCCACCTTTTCTAATTAGATCATTTGCATAAAAATGCTTGGACGGAAACATGGCTTTGCATTTCTCTGTTGCATATTAACTTATTTAAATAGAATCAAGCATCCTTTTACATTAATTAACAGTCTTGAACCAATTTTTGTTGCATTACATAGGCGTACTCAACAGTTTTAGAACAAGCTATTTAAGATAAATCTATGTGCAGCAGTGAGAGGTGAAACATTGTTTTAGAGCGCACACATGCGCAAACTATTTGCTAACAACTGCACTGTTTCGTTTTCATGATTGTGAAAGACTGAAATTTGACTTCTTTTAGACTGTTTTAGAGCTCCCTCTAGTGTGTTACATGCTAAAAATTAACACATTATCTAAAGACATAGTTACTCTAGATGGCATTGCCCTGGCCTCCAGTGCCACCCTGAGGAATCTTGGAGTTGTCTTTGACTTAACTCCTTTAAGTCTCTTTAACTCCCACAGAAAACAAACTTCAAGGACTGCCTTTTTTCACCTCCGTAACATTGAAACATCAGTTAGATCCTGTCTCAAACAGATGCAGAAAAATTTGTCCATGCATTTGTTACATCTAGGCTGGATTATTGCAATTCCTTATTATCAGGCTGTCCCAATAAGTCCCTGAAGACTCTCCAGCTGATCCAGAATGCTGCGGCACGTGTACTGACAAGAACCAGGAAAAGAGACCATATTTCTCCAGTATTAGCTTCTCTGCACTGGCTCCCTGTAAAATCCAGAATAGAGTTTTAAATCCTTCTCCTCACCTACAAAGCTCTTACTGGTCAGGCACCATCATATCTTAAAGAGCTCATAGAAAAGAGCTCACCTATTACCCCACTAGAGCACTGCGCTCCCAGAATGCAGGGTTGCTTGTGGTTCCTAGAGTCTCCAAAAGTCGAACAGGAGCCAGAGCCTTCAGCTATCAAGCTCCTCTCCTGTGGAATCAGCTCCCAGTTTGGGTACAGAAGGCAGACACCCTCCCCACATTTAACAGTAGGCTTAAGGCTGTCCTCTTTGATAAAGCTTATAGTTAGTTGCTATAAGCCTCCACTACCAGGAGAATTCCTATGAAGTACTGAGCTCCTCTCTCTCTCCATCTGTACACTTATCCCATTAATGCATGTTACTAACTCAACATCTTCTCTCTCCCAAAGTTGTGTGCTTTCTCTTCTCCTGTTGCTTTCTGCAGGTATTTCTGCCTCCGGAGCTGTGGCCTGGATCTATTTATTCCCACTTTTAGACTGGGGAAGACCAGCACTAGGACTTGCTCTGGTAAAATCCTGTTAAAACAGTCTGTGACCATGCAAATGGTAGATGGACAATATGGATGGATGTTCTCTGTCAACAGGAAGAACCATGCTAGCAGTTCTCCGGACAGTGAGGTCGACTCATACACTATCCAATGGTTTAACCTGGCGTCTGACCGGGGAGGTGGCCTCAAAGACTGTGCCAAGGCTAAAGAGGAATTAACTGCGACACAGATAAAACATTGTGCTAGTCTTATGCAGCAACACTTAGCCTATGATTTGCATTTTTAACTTCACAATTGGATAGTGTATAGCAACAGCGGCCCCTTAAAAAGATACTGTATAGTTTACATATATTTTCATCATTACATTACCAGTGTGCTTTGGGTTGTCAAAGCACACAGGTCAATTTTTATATTTATTTCTATTATGTGTACACATTAACTGCCATGTCTCTTCATCTATCTTCATATGTTGATTGACATGATTACACTGGTCTGCATACAGTGCCGTCAAAGAAAAGTAGTGTGCAACATATATAAAAAGGTTTTACACTCACTTGAGGTTTTTTTTCCTCTCCCTTTTGTCCATGAAGAGTTTACGCGACAAATGGGCAAACGTGTTTGTCATACAAATAATGATTTAGCAAATATGACATGACAGATCAGCTGTTTGGTCCGATTACATTACACAACAATAATAAACTGGGTTTACACATACTGAAATTAAGCAGCGAATGACTGTCAATGATCTCCAGCATAACTTTCCCAAGAGCTGTCAAACACACTGCTGTAAACTGCTATAAATCAGGAAACCCCTCACTTTGTGCTCAGGTAGACTGTTTTGCCTCAACCCAGCTGATGGAAACACACCTAATTCACATTCTGTTTATTGGAACATTTCTAACACTGGCTAAAATTCCTTTGATTGTGGTCAACTTAAATAATTGCGGCAATCATGTCATAATTGTAACCTACCAACCATCTACTTATGACATGGCAAGATTAAACTGACTCTTGATAAGTTTCCTAAGCCTGCACATCAAAGTTTACTTTGTTTAGGAGCTAACTGATGCCTTCATCAACCGGAAATAACAGTCCCAAACATTCCCACATGACTACTCAACAGTAAATCCACGCAATACATCAAATGGGTGATAGAAATAGAAAGAAGCAACCTTGGAAAACTGAAAGGGACAGGGCAGAATTACCTAACCATTTGGCTACAGTCCTCTCCAGAACTTGAATTTGCTGAGAGACCGCAGGGGTCAAGCTAGTTTAGGTTACTCTTTCATTTTAGCTGGCTACCTATTTCGCCAGCTAAAATGACAACCATCAATGTTGTGAGTAGAAAACTGAAACTCTTTGGTGCCTGCCAAATGTAAATGGGGGACGGGAGGGCTTGTATTATTATGTCGGTGTTGACTGTGTAGGGTCTCGGCCGAGCCGTGTAGCTGTTGGCACATAATTGTAATGTAGGCTGGAGCTGCCAACAATCAGCGTTGTTCTGCTAACGATACACACTAATCTAAGACAGCAGCAGCATTGCAGCATTGTGTATATGTAACACAAATCTCAGTTAAACAAGCTAGATATCTGCATTTTCTGTAATGCCTGCAATGCCACCAACCGGTCAGGGTATTTCGACTCACATTGCCTTGTTTCGTCATTTCAGTAGATCGCAATAGTTAGCTAACTTAGCAAGACAGAAGCAACGTTAAGGAAAAGTAACAACTAGCTAGCTTGTTGACGTAAACTGGGCTGAATACAAACACGACATGAAGCGGATATAATTTGGACTCGGAAATGTTTTAAAATGTTGATAATAACGGGCAGTGAACATCTGGTTAGTAAACATACGGTCAAGTTGAAGATAACATTTTTTACTCACCTAAATAGATGTCCCCGAAAGATCCACTTCCGATTTTTCTGCCCAGTCTGTATCGATTCCCCACTCTCAGCTCCATTTCGCTATCAGCTAACGTTACGTCTGTTTGCTTCGTTGGCGAATAACGTTGCTTATCCTAAATGTTCAGCGTTTAACCTTTGATTTACGTTACCTCGACAATTATTCCACCTTCTTTGAATGGTTTACAACCCCTTCATTCACACTCCCCCCGTCCCCCAGAATCCCAGCTCCCTCTGCAACAATACAAATTTCACCATCCCCTTTCAGTTTTTCTAAGGAATAAAGGCCTATAATATCGATATCGTCCGATAGTGTGAATCGCGTAGTTTATGCTCGCCGTATTTTGGGGGTCATTATGGCCCCAAAAAAAAAGGATGGAGACGGATTTCGCATATAGACTTGACCCGTAGTCGTACGCAGCTTCACTTCACTGTTGGATTTTCCTCCACCGTGAAAGCTGTCATTCGCTGCTGACGTCACTTCCCCTAGCAACTACAGGCAGATTTGGAAAAACCTCTCGAAACAATATGGGATGTCGAGCCAAAACTGGTCATTTAAAAATCTGTCAGTTATTTACATACAGTTCCATCATACATATGGAAAACTGGAATAATCCAGATAGCACAATTAACCCTTTCATTACATGAAGATTTAGAAAGCATGATTTAAACCTAAATGAATTAGTAATGTCTTACGACTACATAATGTACTGTTTTGGAGCACTGTACATTAGGCTACTATTGTAGTAATACCATAACACTGGCTGCTATAGCCCAACACAATACATAAGAATTCTTCTTCTTAATGATTTTTATGTAGTTTTATACATTGAGGCTTAGCAGTAGAATGCTGATGAATTCATGTTAAAACGTACTTAAGGGAAATACAAGCATGTTGAATTTGTGACAGATTCTTTCATCATCCAGGCGTAATGATATATAAATGTTGTCTATTGGAATGTGATAAACAAGACAACATTAAGTAACACAAACTGAATCAGAGCTACACTGGCAATGATGTCAAGATACCATGTCCACAGTTGACATATTAATAACTATATTGATTATTTATTATGTAGTAATTTTATTTTTTTATTGAGTAGTAATTCATAGCTATAGTACACGATGCACAAAATGGCAACACATATAAAAAGGATATATAGGGAAATAAAAAAGTGAAACCTGTGTCAACAAACTGTTCCCTGCTTTGCATGAGATTGTGGTTGCCAAAAAACATCTGACCCCTATTCATAAGAATGTAATTTTATCTGCTGTTAGCAAGACCAGTTTCACCTGTCAGACAGACACATCTCAACTGAGATGAGACACAGCAGTTTTGTGGGTTGTTATAGCATTCATAATCCACAACATTCAGACACACACTGTCCCTAACCCAATACTGTATCAACTGAGGTCAAGTTCCATGTTGGTTGTTAGGATTATTGCACAACTCCAGCACAGAAAACCAGAGAATGACAAATGGGAAATAATCTTATCCAGCATCTTTTAGCACACAGTTCTTCTGTCTCAGTCCCATGTATGGGAAGAAGGCCATGCTCCATTGTAACTTTCCCCTTTGCACACATCACATGAAAGGACAGACAAAGGTAGACAAATCATATGGGAACATGTCTCTGTTAGAGAGAAGTAAAGTACCAGTCTGAGTCATGCCCTTATTGTCAGATGGTCAGCCATTTAACTAGGAGTATACAGTAAGTGGGAATTTTTGCATCTAAAATTTTCCAAACTAAATTACATAATACAAATTTTCAGGAAATAAAATGAGTGCCAACACCTAGTCATTTCCTTTTAATATGCTTGAATTCTGTTTAGATTTGCATATAAAGCCAGAGAGAAAGAGACAGACAGACAGACAGACAGACAGAGGAGGTTCTACTCATATCCAAGTTAGGTCAGCTCCAGCTGTATAGCCACACCCACTTAAATGAGTTAGGATTTTTCTGATTGGCTGAATATGGGCCAGCCCAGCACATTTTTTCTCATTGGTCGGCCTGTGGGCCAGTAAACATAGTGCTGAGGCAGCTCACATGGCAGACCTGTTGTTCTACAGATTGGGTAACAGTCTGGCACATGTAGACCAATGCTGTGCATGTTGTCTGCATGCTGCATTCACATCCTGTAGGAATAATGACCGACTTCACAGTTTAAGACAGCCTCATAGTGCTCGCAATCTTGATTGTGTCGAAATGATTCTACACCAGGAATTAATTTTCTGGTGAAAATACTCCACTGCACTTTGTCAGTTAGGGAAAAATAATTTTTTGTAAACAGCAAACCAAACATTCAAATGTTCACCACCTTAAAATATAGCAATTAGCCATGTAATGCAATGCAATTAATGATTTTGAATTTTAATGACAAAATGAATGTAGAATGACCAAGAATGTCTCTTTTGTATCATTTTAAATGTATATATCTTACTACAATTGACAGAACATGTGCTCCAGTTTCCTCCGACAGTCCAAAACATACAGACCATACAGCAGCTGTGGATGTGTTTGTAGTCCTGTGACAGGCTAGTGACTTGTTCATGGTGTATCTTACTTCTTGCTGGCATAGGCTGCAACCAGTTGTAGTATTTAACTTCTGTAAGCTTAAGTGGTTTTGGTAATGGAGGTCATATTATTTAAGTTCTTCCACTTGAGCTTCATCTGACCAATAAAATCCTTATGTTGTTTACATAAAGTAAATTACCATTCATAATAACTATGTCATGCAGCATGACATAAGTGAGAAATTGTTCAAATATCAAGATAAGTTCAGTATATACACATTTTAGGGAACATGGGCATATGTTAAAGAAAGTGATTTTACAGTGTACAAGCATGTTCACATTAACATGTCTGTAGGAGGCCATATGTACAGTGTGTGCAGGATAATAACTGAATTATTCAATGAAGAGATTTACCAGTTGAATCCTGATTATTCATGAATGATCCACTTATAACAAATAGCTTGTGGCCAGAGAAACATTCAACTCTATGATGTCTTTGGCAGTTTGAGTTCAAACTAACAGTGGCATCTAGTGGATGTTTGGAAATACTGCAGTGAGTTGGTGATAGTTCCGTTTGGAAATTCTCAGTTGAAGTGCTTTTCTAAAAAGATGTAATCAGTGTCACCTTAAACTCCTCAGGGGACAGGCTGGCACAATCTAACATACTGGAGATTTCTCCTGTCCCATTTCTTGTAACTCCTCATCCTCCTGAGAGAGTTCATGGGGCCTCGTAGAGAGCTCGTCAGCACCAGCATTATTCCAGTCAGATTTGTAATGAATGTCAAAGATGTAGAGTGACAGGGCAGCAAGCTCAGTGGACAGTTAAGTCAAGAATCAGCATGCGTTGGTTAATACTACTAATCATTTTAATTCATCAGTGGAATGTGAGAAGCCTGATTGCAAATGGACAAGATTTCAAACAGTTTATAGTTAGTAGAAGAGAGAACCCAGACACTGTGTGCCTTCAAGAGTCCTGGTGGCCTAACTTTGCCTTTGTTTTATAGGCAGTCAGACAAAATAAAAACACAGAAAAACTTTCACTGTCTAACTTGCAAAAATACTAGACTTTCATCAGTTTTAAAGTTAAGTTGGAAAGACTGCTACTCACTATAGTCCTTTCTGTCTCATCAGAAATAAAATCAATAAGAGACTGAAGTTTATATTTAGATCTTGTTTTGAGTCTTTTTTTAGATAGAAGTGAGACAACTCTGAGAACAGATAAAATAGAGTTGAGACTTGAATTTGTTGGAACAGTGGAAAGACTAACCAAGACGGTTTGGGTGAGTTTTATTTTGTTTCTGTTGCGTTTGAATGAAGTGTATTTATGATGAGCTAACAAGGCAATTAAGCTCGTCTTAATTCTGTGGAAGACAGAGACTGGAATTCAGAAGGTATATGGTTGTAATCTTCTGTTCAATGAGGAAAATAGATGTAAGAGTATTTCATTCGACATTGAGAGTTTATTTATTAGACTAAAAAAAGCGAAGAGAATATGTGGAACGAGGCGCACTCGCAATTCATTCATCACACCTTTCATTGATCATTCCTATCACATTGTTCATAAAACGAATGCAAAGTTCACCGCAGGCGTCCCAAACTGCAGTACCCCGACATAACCAACAGGAGAATCACTTACGTCACGTCTAGAGTTTGCTTCGAGAGGAGACCATTTCCACGTCAAAGTGAGGTTTTATAGAGAACTACTTCCACGTGGTTTTCTGCTTAAGTCATACCTCAGATCAAAACTGATCGTAAGGTCGATTGATGATCGTTTTATAAATGAGGCCCCAGCTGGGGTCCCAAGTAAATCAGTCTAGTGTATGTCACCAATGCCCAGGTTACTCGCTCGCGCCTACATAGTGTGGGCCCAACAGGATGCTGACTGCCCTTCACTTAACAGCCACCGGGGTCAATAATAACAAGGACATTCTGCTCCACAGAGAACCTTTAACCAAACAAACAGAGCAAAAAAACTTTCTTCTGACACACTGTTCAAAGCAGCTGTTGCAGATGTTGACAGAGGCTGAGATAGAAACTCTAAACCCTCCTTCCTTTCTTTTCTGACACACACACACACACACACACACACACACACACACACACACACACACACACACAGTGTAGCTCCTCCTCCTATTTATTAAGCTTTGCTATCCTCTCTTTCAGTTCGCCACTTTTTCCTCCCTATTTTCTCCTCCTATTCTCCACGCCTCCACTTGTTCGGAGGAGCAAGACTTTCTGGCAGACGCTGTGTTGTTATGTTCTGTGGTTGAGGAGAAAAACAATGACCTGAAGAGGGAGAGACAGGACAACAACCTAAGAAAGGAACCAAGGACGCCACCAGAGTGGGACAGAAGCGAAGGGGAAAAGCCATTTTTCATTTCCAGAGGAGAAATACTGGACTACAACGGCAAAAGTAAGATTCCTCTTCTTTGCAAAGAACTTTCTGTATGGAAACAAGTCAAACACTAGCTGTGGTTTGTTGATGCAACACTGTGAATGTATTACAGATACTGAATGAAACAAGATCCAGGCATGTTGGCATCAGGTTCATCTTGCTGTTGTTGTGCTCTGACATCCGGCCGGCCTCCACACGCATTAAAGACTCCCAAATTCCACTTGGTATCGTACATGTCCAAACACATACACCCAATTCTACAACTGTAGGACAAACCTTTCCCAGACGTCAGACCTTGAATGCCCTGTACTTCCACTCAGGGGATGATAGCTTGAAGAAGAGCAAAAATAAACAGCAGCAACAAACTATGATGCAGTTCCACTGGTGGGTATTATATTTGTTCAACTCGCATGATTTTAGTTTCCATTTCTCCTGAGCATTTGGTTTGCACATAAACTGCACTATGGACACCTCTAAAAAGGACGCATATTTGGATTTGGATATATATATATATATATATATATATATAAATAATAGTATGTCATGGAACGGGAACATTTAGATAAAGTGGTTTAAACTAGCTGTAATTGAGTTGATGCCAAAAACAACAACATGATCCATTATCATGTTTCACTGTGGACGTCGTCATCAGCCTATTCGGTAGACATCACGCAACCCTAATCCACAGTGGATGTGAGAAGAACCCTGCTGAGAGCGAATGTGAGTAAAGCTGATGGGCCTGATAACATCCCTGGCGTGTACTAAGAACATGTTCCAACCAGCTAGTCGATGTCATTCCTGACATATCACTGTCACAGGAGAGTGTTCTCACCTGCTTCAAGACAGCCACCATCGTCGCTGTACCTAAAAAGTCTGCAGTGTCTAGTCTGGGGACGGCATGGTGGTGCAGTGGTTAGCACTGTCGCATGGGAGGTAGAGCGGCTCGATCCTTGGCTCCACTCTTCACACACCTTGAAAATAACAACACCTACACCTAAATCGTGTTTGCTGATTTCAGCTCAGCCTTCAACACAATCACCCCTATGAAACCCATTGGCAGACTTAGATCTCTGGGTTTGCGTACCACACTCTGCAACTGGTTTTTGGACTTCCTCACAAACAGACCCCAGACCATTTGGCGGTTACATCTCCTGCACTCTAGTGGTCAACACCGGAGCCCCCCCCCCAAGGCTGTGTGCTCCCCTTGTTCACGCTATAGACCCACGACTGCAATCCCAGACATGGAGAAAACTCTGTTGAGAAGTTTGCAGATGACACTATTTTTCAAACAACGATGACAATTCATATTGGGAGGAAATCAACAAGCTTGCAGGGTGGTGCACAGAAAACAACCTACTTGTCAAAGGCAGCAAAACAAAGAGCTGATCATTGATTTTAGGGAAAAAAAGCAAAGAAAACACCCCATCTACATCAGTGGAGCTAGTGAACAATTTTTTTTATATATATGTAGCCTGTTTTGAAAATGTCTTCTCCTCTGAAAGTCCCTTCCATAACCACATGAAACTATGGAAACATTATGTGGATGACATTTTCATGATCTATGACGTTCATTGCAGAGCATCTCAATAGCTGCCATGAACATTTAAAATTGATGATCAATTTTGAGGTACACAAATCCATTTTTTTGGACATCCTTGTTAAACGTGAGGGCAGGATTCACACTCCTCTAATAGTTTCAAATGTTAAAACTCAGGTCAGGTTGTTGTTGCATAAATCTATAACCACTGCACATCAATCTGTGCTTTATTTTACAAACTATGCGAAATTTAGTTTTATTGTGTGTTAATTTCAGTTAATTTCAAAAGAGAAAAAAGAACATGAATAAAGACTAAAATACCTAATACCTACACCTGGTACATTTCTGACTTAAACTGAACAATTGTAAGTATCTGTCTATGATGTGTATTACGAAACACTGTTCTGGTGTATTAGAGATGGCCACAGCCTGTGTATGGGCCCTGCTGCTCCTCTGGGCCTGTCCAGTGCACCCCTACCAGACCCCCTACGATGAGAAAAAAGATCCAGATCCCAGTCGAGACCAAATGACTCCAAAGGACTACCATCAAGATGTCAGGTACCATTTTAATCAAGCCGGTCTGGTGCATACATTTGCAGTTTTTATGCAAAAACTACAGACAGACAGCACCCAGTTGGCTTGTTGTTTTGACATTCTCAGTGTTCATTTACTCTCCATCTGATGTTAAACTCAGACAAAACTGAAGTTATTGTACTTGGCCCCGAACACCTCCAAAACACATCAACTTATACTTAAAGACCAAAAAGACAAAAGCCTACACTTGACTCAGCTGAATACCTTGGTTTGGTTATACAGGCGCAGGGAGGTGAGGGATTGTCGGCGATGCTGCGACCCAGGAGAGGAGGCTCCCCATCAGTACTCCAGCCAGCACTACCCACAGTACCAGATAGTACCGCAGATCAACATCACTCTACTCAAAGGTAAGATCAAGCACAATATACATATCTAGTGTCTCTGTCCATGTTTAATACACTGTGGGTTATATGGTGGTTCTCCAAAGGTGTATTTGTCAGGACAGCAAAGCCTTAAAACATTAATCTTTTCAATGCTTAATATCCTCACATTTACATGCCATACATTTTTGTAGATACAGTATTGTAACAAGACATAGTTAAATCTGCACTCAAACCAATAATAACAATAATAATAATATCTTCGACTTTATTCTATATTGGTATTTTTTAAGGCAGTGGTCCCCGACCCCTGGGCTGCAGACTGGTACTGGGCCCCAACAAAAGGACCTACAGTATCAAAGACCTAACATGTGTCTAAATCACTAGTTTCTCAATAAATTAACAAAAAAGGAAAGAAAACAATTAGAGAAAGATGATAATGTAAAATATATTTTTAAGAGAAACAACAAAAATAGCTCAAATAGCGATTCAATTTATTTTATATAGTTATTTTTTAATTTATTTACAGAAAAGGCTGTAAATAAGGAACAAAAACTAGAATGAGGTAACAGTTAAGCAGTTCAATTACAGGAGAGGGAAAATCGTTTTTTCTTAGCTTATTGTTAACCCAGTAAACATTGCAACGTTGTTTGACCATTGTCTGAATGTCACAACATCTGGTAATGGTTTAAAAATTGTTACAAAATGAAAATTGAACCGACATCTGGGGCATTCCCTGGATGTCTTCTCTGGACATTAAAATATATTGTTATCATCATCAATCATTGCAGCTTTATACATCCTCTATGTCTAAATCAGCACCTAACTAAATGTTCTGAACTGGTCCAACCAATGCTGTGGTCTGGTCTGGACCTATGTAAGACGCTTTATAAACGTGTCACTCATAATCAATAAATGATATATATACCCATTTACATAGCAAACGGAAAGGTCTGTTACACTAGTAGCTAATACAGGACATGCTATCATTTTTACAGAAACACAGTGAGTCAATACAGACTTGCAACAATATCTTATTAGGATAAACAGCAGAAAAATATGATCATTGAAAATACAGCAACAATTTTATATCAGGCAGCGGAAACAAGTTGTGAACATGATATTAACAAATCCTCACCTTTTAACTTGTGGCAAACGTGTTAGCAAAGAGTGTAAAGAGCATTTACACATCCAGCAGCTCTGGTTTTGGTCTCTACCAACTCCTGAGGGAAATGTCTGGCAATTTAGCTCTACTATGTTCACAGTCTCTAACTGTGTCTGCCTGTTGTTTGGTGCTGAGCAGGTAGGGTATAGTGGGTTTCCAGAGCTTTTTCCATGAAAACAGATGCCAGCTGTGGCCAAAAATGAAGCTATGAGAGTCCGTCGGCTAACTCCAGGATGTCAAACAGCTGCTGACAATCACCGTTGGCACTCTGTTATAGTGATGAGAAGACGTGGTTCGTTTCGTTCACCCGCCACCGGCGAACCGACTCAAGAATGAGTTTCTTGGTTCTTTATTTTCTTAATTAGGTTTAGGTCTCCTAACAACCAATTGAAGACAAAATTAAACACTTTTGCATGAAAGAATAAAAAAAACAAAAGATGGGTAGATGGGTTGCACAGCGTTCTGATTATTTTAGGGGTTTTGGAAGTTGGGTCCAGGTGGACCATTACTGTAGGTGCACACCATGTGACTGTCTGCTCACAACCATTTCTCAACCATAAACAGACCAAACCTAAAAGTCTGTAGAAGGAGAAATTAACACTTATATGCGTATCTGTGCACCAGGACCACTTGTCGCTGGGGTCCTATGTTTGGTAGGAAGTTACTGCGCTCTCTGGTTAAAGGTTTTCATGCCTGTTTCACCTCTGACACAACTCTCCTCCAGTACAAAATGCTTCACACACCAAACACTGCAGGCTATCTTATCTTACCTTCATCAGGGCTGTTTGCAGTTTCCTTACATACAATGTATTGATTTGTCATGTGACCAATAAATCAATCACCATAGATACCACATATACCAAACATTACAACCATCCTTTTCTTCAAACAATACTATTTACAAAATATCATTACCCTCAGTTGATAAAAAAATTGCAAGAGAAATATCAATTACCATAAATATAACATTACAATCATCCTCTCTCAATATTCTTTAGCAACCCAAAAATGGGTACAAAGGTCGAATATCGATGCCTCACTTAAAGTAAACAAATGAATTTGTTACTGATATTGAGAGCTTGAACAAATGGGATCTAATGAAGCTCAAGATCTAACAGAGATAAAGACATGAATGCAAATGTCCATTCAGTACAGAATAGACTATCCTTAAAAAGCATAGACCATTTACTTAAAATAACCTATGGGTATGTTTCCCTGACAAGTGACCTCTTGAGACTGACCCCTCAACTGGCTGGAGGTCGCTTGGCATTAAAGGTAAAGGGTTGAGTATATGAACAATGTGAGTATAGTTTAGTTTAGGGAGGCTCTGACAAACGACCTATTTTGAAGTTGAGGTAAAGTTGAGGTACTTGTTGGTACAGAGGTAGGTCCAGTAGGTGTTTAGCCTAGCGTAGCACAAAGACTGGACGCAGATGGAAACTTATAAACTAGCTTAGTAGATGAGTAACATAAACTGCTGCAATACATTCTAGCTCTTTTGAGATCAATATGGTTTGTGGCCGTCTCCTTGTTTTGACGTTTGTCTGCCTCTTGTGGTGACAAATTGATTGATGCAGCTTTAGACAAAAAGTGATTTATTTGAAAGACCTTGTCATTTACAGATTGTATGTATGCAAACTAATGCACATTGAAGGCATGCTGTGAAGTGTTGGTGGCTTTACCTCCACTACATTTTGAACTTGACTCTTTCTGCTGCTACTAGGTGAGAAAGGTGATACTGGTGAACGAGGACTTTATGGTAAATCAGGCAGAGCTGGTCAGGTGGGTCCTCCAGGTCCCAGTGGCATGAAGGGCAGCAAAGGCAGCATGGGCCTCCCGGGTGAGCCCTGCAAGTCTCACTTTGCAGCCTTCTCTGTTGCCCGCAAGAAGGGTCTACACTCCAACGACTACTACCAGACACTGGTATTTGACACAGAGCTGGTCAACCTCTATGGTCACTTCAACATGTTTACTGGTAAGTTCTACTGCTATGAGCCTGGCATCTATTACTTCAGCCTCAACGTGCATACATGGAACCAGAAGGAGACATACCTACATGTGATACACAATGATCGGGAGATGGTGATCCTCTATGCCCAGCCCAGTGACCGGTCCATCATGCAGAGCCAAAGCCTAATGCTGGAACTTGAGAGAGATGACCAGGTCTGGGTCAGACTCTTCAAAGGTGAGCGGGAGAATGCCATCTTCAGCGACGAATTTGATGCTTACATCACCTTTAACGGACATCTGATTAAGCCCAAAAATGAGTTGTAGGTGGTACAAGTGTGAGTTGAGGTTGTTTATATGTAATATTCCTCAGTGTATTATCAATGGTGGTTTAGTACAGAAATACATTTGTTCTTTAGTGGCAGTGATTTAAGAAAATTTGTGGCATTCACCAATTTTCTCATGGGTACAAGCGAAATTCATGAGTGGCCCTGACCTGTCACATGTACAGACAGTCTGCCTGTTGCCACAGGGGGAAAACACTTGTTTGACTTACAATTTATAAAGCCTTAATCTGAATAGAGTCAAGTTTGACTATGATATTGAATTTGTATTGCCATGTCTGTTTCCAGTATCATCCTCTGTTGCCTCCAACAGTGTAACATCACCTACACCAGCTCTCAAAAACAAGAAAATAGGCCTAATTAAATTACCTAAAATAAGCAAAATTATCTGCCAACAGAACAGGAAAATTTCACTTGCACAAGTAAAAACATCTAGTCTCAAAGAACCCACAGATATCTTGACAAGTACATTTGTCTGGATACAAAGAAAAAATGTAAGAATTATTTTCTCAATATGTTGGAAAATGTGCTGAAATTTAGCAAATGCTAGTGCCATTGTCTTGATATAAGGCTATATGTTTAGGAATTATGTCTTAAAACCAGTACAACTACACTAAAAGTACATTTGTCTAGATAAAGATTCAATATGTAGGAATATGTGCTTAAATTTAGCATCCAATGCTATTGCAATCATCTTAAAATAAGGCTATATACCCTGGAATATACAGAGAAAAATAGCATTTTGTGCTTAAAATAAGTAATCCTGAGCAAGATAAATGTACTTGCAGAAATATGTTTGGCATATGGGCAGACCAAAAACAACATAGGCCATTGGTGGTGAAAATGCGTTCAATCATCGGATTGCGTTTGTTACTCTACCCGCGTATTTGGGAGACCTCCGGTTTTAGGCTATTTTAATTGACTTTAGCCTGACTTGTAGCTGCTGACTAGCCAACTCAAACAGGGACCTTTAATTTATTTTCTGGGGCAGTAAACACAACACACAGCCACTACTATGCTGCAACCTGAGCTTAATTACACACTTTATTGGCTAACTAAAGTAACGTAACTACCCTTCACACACCGGGATAGACTCACTTTCACAACAAACGATGCATGTATTAGACTTCATCACACACAGACCCATACACACACACCTAGGCCACCTTCCTTAAGGGGGAATGCCCAGCCGGTAACACACAGGTGCAGTTAGGCTGTGAGGTGGAAGAAGGATCAGGTCCTTACTTAAGCAAAAGTACAAATACCCCACTTTGAAAATACTCCACTACAAGTAAAGGTTCTGCATTCTAAACCTTACAAATGTAAAAGTAAGTATTATAGCAAAATGTACTTAAGGTAGTCATAGCCCGGTCAAATGGTCCCTGTCAATGTTTTACTATTATATCTGATGTTTTGTAACAATATTACTGCTGCATTAATGTGTATGTTGTATTTCACTGCCAAAAATGTTTAAAGGTTGTGCTAATTTTAACTACTTCATATACTATTGGGTAGTTTAATCTACAGCAATGCATCATATTCCGAAAGATCATCATATGTTTGCACTATTTGAGAATTTACGGTGTTATTTTAGAGAAAATGTATATATGATATACGAAGATGTATGTCGTATATCACGGCATAGCCTAAAAATATTGAGATATTATTTATAAGCCGTATCGCACAGCCCTACCTTCTTATAATAAACAACAAACACCCTTATTAAAGCTTGGATCAGTCCTCGGATCGACCGATACACACAGTTCTGTTATCGGGACCGGACTGTTGCCACAAGGAGTCCATGACTCATAGTGTGTTACCCAGATATGAAAAGTGTCCTGTCTTTGTTCTGTACTGTCTTTTGTCTATAGGAATACATGATTGCTGTGCTGTGGTGTAAGATTGACAATAAAACTGTGAAGTCCATTTGGTCGTTAAGAGATGAAAAGGATGAGATGCATGAAATGAATGCATGATCAGTGTTGATCAAACAGCTTTGTAATTCTGGTTTCAAGCAATAAGTTACTCAGAACCAGTAATAAAATATTGAAGAGGATTCTACATGTTATAACAGATACCCCCACCCAACGTGGATATTACATTGAGTGATGGCTGTTCTACGACCTAATCTTTAGGTTTTCGAACAGATTCCCAAAATCTACACGCAAGACCGTCTTAGCCTGCTTAGGAGGCCTAATTACGTTCCCGGAATACCACATCTCTAGGGCCTATATAGTCGACTATGTGCCGACGACCGGATATTAGCAGGAATATCTGTGTGTGGTAGGTGTTTGGGGATTGGTGGTACCCCGGTAAGACCCCTGAAGGAAAAGATCAATACTGGGGGAGGTCCACAGTGAAGGGTGGCAGACACTTGCCTGGTTTTACACTAGGCCGCCTTAAAGGCCCAAACCCTAATTTATAATTTAGATACAAATTTAGGAAATCCATCCGTGTCCCAACTATTCAGAAAACTTTAACCTTAACACCAAACATGTTCCAACAGCAATAAACACCAAACATAACACAGCAGCAGCAAAACATCAGACAACTGAGCTGAACCTATTCAACATCTCCTTCCATGTTGTACATCATAATATATATATATGTAGCAGCTTTCATCAAAATTCACCAATCAAGGTCAAATTATTATCTACTGTCAGCATATCTCAAGGAGAGGAGTCTTCTTACCTGAGGGAGGCTACTTAGATGATCTCAGAGAGGAGCAACACAGGAATTTGGTTGGAGTGTACAAAATACAACCCAGTTTTATTGGAGTTTTATCAAATGAGTAAATGGATACAAAATGTTCAAAAAGAAGAAAATATAACAACCAAGTAACAAAGTCTCGCAAACAACCAAGGCAAGAGCCCAAGCAGTCAGTCAGAGGTGGCAGGTCTGGCCGAAGGTCTTGAGCCTTTGTTCTGCTCTTCCTTTTATAACCTTTGCCCCCCTGTTCTTGGGGGTCAGAGATCCATAAAAGGTCTTCCTCTGCACAAGCACTTTAGCTATTGGGTGAAAACACATGAGATCACAAAAATACATTTTCCATACGTTAACAAAGCACGCTTCAACTTCCTTGTTTAAGAGGCACCTCCAGGCACCTAAGCAACCGTGCGTTTGTGGTTTTTCACTGCAAGCGTAGGGTATCCAGCAGGTGCAGAAACCACAGGCATATAGCTGTACCTTCAACTGCTGTTTTAGCAGTTTCATAAAGGTGTGAAGTCTAGCCCCGTACTGGGGGGACAAGTCACCTAAAGTACGTCTTGACCTGAACTGCTGAACTTAATTTGAACTGTTACTTTGAAGAGAGAGGGGGTAAAGGGTATGACTCGGACACAACACAGGTGGATTGCTCAACACCCTCTCTTGGCCGAGGCAGAGCCTAAGTCCCATCAGGCGGGAAGTGGTGGCGCTGGTCAGGGTAAAAGACGTCGAAGGCAAAGCATGCCCTCTCCATCACAGAGTTGTGGAAACACATCACACCATCTCGTCTACTGCCTGGTCCTCCGACTGGCGGCCCCGTCACAGCTACCACTGGCGTGAACGTAGTCATGGATCAAGGTACATTTAGCATTTAATGAGTCGAGTCACCCCAAACCCAAAGAGCCCTTCTTCAACCAAAGTAACAACAATTGGAATTTCAAGATGTGGTCACAGCCTGGTTTGTGCAGCCGACTTCGCCCCATCTGCAGGACATCAAGAATAAAGAAAAGATTAACCATTACATCGATAAAATGAGGAAATGAGTAAAAACTTGGAAAAGCACAAAAACTTAAAATCATCGTTTATTTCTATAGCACAGTTTTTCCTTTTTTAACTTTTTTTGTTCACATGTCAAAAACACAAAAACCTTTAAATGAAAAATGAAACTTCAAAATATAAAAACTCCCTCCAAGAGTAAATGTAACATAGGGTCTGAACCTCAAGATCAACGTATCAATAATAATCAAGGTAAAAATGCATAAAAACAACCACCAAAATAATGATGACTTAATAAGGTAAATTGATGAATAAATGGAAACCATAAAAAATGTAAAAATTTGATCAAAATCAATGATTGAGAAAATATGAATGAATGCAAAAAAGATAAAATGATAAAAATATCAAATAAGTTATACGTTATATTAACGTACACTGCCCCTGTCCCCCCTGCGTTACATTAACGCACACCCCACACCCTGCACACACTTTATTTTGGTCACTGCACTGTTTGCTATTTGTCTTATCTTATTCTTTTACCTTTATATTTTTACATGCTTGTTGTCTGTCAGATTATACGTTATATGTAAAAAAAGAAATGTAGCACCATCAGACTACGGCAAATTCCTTGTAATGTATGTTACTTTGCAATAAACAGTTTCTGATTCTGAAAAAAACAAAAAAAACAACAACAAATATGAATTGAAGTACAAACTTAAAACATAAATGAACATTGTCGAGTTAAAATGCACTTTAAACCTGCAAATAAACTTCAATCAAGAGTGAAAAACAGCAGGATCAACACTCAATCATCCAAATCGGCAATCAGAGCTCAGTATTCACCGTCACGGGGATCAGGGCCATCCCCTTGGGTTGGCAGATTGGGAGAGTTTGACGTATCCGGGGGGTGACTGAATCCATCACCCTGGACATATTGAAGTTCGGGAGGCCTGTCGTTTTCTGGTGATATGTTATAAAAAATTATACTGTCATCAGAAGTGAACCAACACGGGATTACACTCCCTCTGCCAACATACCGGTAGGAGAGCCCGCCACGGACATCAGGCAGCAGGTTATCCCCCAGCTCGTCAGCATACATGACACGTCCATCAGCCTCCATCCACCCGGTCATGTCCTCAGCCAGAGGACATCCCACGTCCCAGTTGTCTTCAGGATTTATCGTGTGAACGGTTGTAGCATAGTCCATTATAGCCCCGTACTGGGGGGACAGGTCACCTAAAGTATGTCTTGACCTGAACTGTTGAATTTAATTTGAACTGTTTCTTAGAAGAGAGAGACTGTTAAACTTAATTTGAACTGTTACTTTGAAGAGAGAGGGGGGGGGAAGGGTATGACTCGGACACAACACAGGTGGATTGCCCAACAATATCAGTGACAAGGTATAATATTAAAGACAAAAAAGCTTAAAACAAGTGAAATTCTCCAATATTAAAACTGCCCGATTGGAAGAAATATCTTGTCCGACATGACAAGACAACAAACATGCATATACTGCCTTGATTTAAGATATTTCATCTTACAGACATTTCACTTTTTGCAATGTACTGTAGGCTATAATATTCTCTTGTCTAATATCTCCCTGTCTGTCACATGACTGCCTCTCATAGATGTCATGTTAAACTATTCCCTGTCTATGTCTGCCAAGTACAGCTCTGCTCCGATGACACTTGGCTGGCAGATGTATTAATCATTTCTAATTGTTTCAGGTCCTATAACACCACTACTGACTGCTAAATGTTTTATGTTTTAGTCTGCTAATTTCTAACAGCAGGACCTGAAGCTCCACAGTGTGAAATTGTGAAACGTGCCCACAAAGTGGAACAGGTAGCCTTATATGGCAATTTAGAGGTGTAAATTATGGTAATGATGAAATCTCAGGAACGCACACCTCCTCATGAACAGGTGGTATTCATCAGCCTGAAACAAGGGATTTACGACAAGTTTGTCCAAGAGAGTTTGGTGAGCCGGACTTGGAACACTTGTACAAGCAAACCTCATTGTCTTTTTTATTCCATCTTCTTCCTTGTCAAAACCTGGAACCTACAATACACACAATGCAACTCAAAGAGTCGGGTGCATTATGCTATCTCCAGCCCAACAGTCAGTTGAGCTGCCAGCTTCAAGTAGAGATGAGGAGCAGGCTACAGAGGTCTGGTTAGCCCACTTCTTTCTAGTTATAGGTTGACTAATAGATAAACGGCTCGTGTTAAAGTTAGACATCTCACCGGGAAGATGTTTTGGGTTAGTTGGAAGATAGGTAGGGGGTGGGGTGGGTGCGTGTCCGTAGTACCTTTTTGTTTTTTCCTTCCTCTTTTTCCTCCTTTATCTCTCTCTCCTCTCTTCTCAAATGTTCCATCTAAACTGGATACTACCAACTCAAACTCAACATACACTGTTCTTATCATTACATTTTCATTTAAATGACAGCCATGCATAATGAAAATACGGTAAAAAATTACTTCTTGGAATGTCAAGAGGGTTGAACCATCCTGTTAAACAAAATAAGATTCTCTCAAACCTCTCACTCTTACAGATTAGGATAGATTTTCTACAGGAAACCCATCTTTGTAACTGATTTACCTAGGATTCGACAAAGCTGGGTTGACCACGTATACTACTCACAATACAATATTAAGAGCCGTGGATCTGCTCAACATCGCTGGAGTCCTTCCACTTACACCTGAACAGGTTTATTCCAGGTGAATTTCATGATATAAATTAAATCATACTATAATATTGTAATATACTTTATAGTAATTACAGAGGAACTGCACAAATTTCTTCTCAACACAATACAACTTTAATTATAGACAGACAATTGCTAGCAGAGTGGCGCAGCAAATGCGTGCTGGGCCCGTAACCTAGAGGTCAATAGATTGAAACCATCTTCTGCTAATAGTGTTTTATTAGCTTTCTGACTGTCACAGTGACATGGGTAAAGCCACGTTTGTAGTCCCTCTAAATGGTTGCCAATATAATTGGACAGTGGTCGGTTTGTTTATGGTTTTGATCGAATCCTTTGAAGTCAAACTGTTCCAGAGCAGCATAGATTACCGACCCTGGCCATTGTTATGTTTTTCAAAGCAACACATTGTGCTCCCCATGTTGTTGGAGGAGACCGGAGACCGGCACTACCGCCACCAAAGAGGGCCTAGTTCTAAAAAACTATAGGTGTGCCAGAGGCTCAACAACGCTGGAGTCCTTCCACTTACACTTGTATAGGTTTATTCCAGGTGAATGTTATAATATAAATGATATTATACTATAATATTGTAATATACTGGTAAATATACTTATAGTAATTACAGAGGGACTGCACAAATTTCCTCTCAACACAGTACAACTTTAATTATAGGTACAAAAGGCCAACAGCCTGAACCTCCAGCTGTTTCTGCAGGAAGGCCTGAACAGGTGGAGCCAGGACCTGGTTTTAGCCACCAAGCAAGCAATCTACTCTATTCAGCTCCTCTGGAGACCTTGTCGAGAGTGTCAACATCAATAGTTTGAAGGTACGTCATCGGAAGTATGTTCAGTCTTTCCAGCCCCCACCCCAGTACACCGGTACGTTCAGCAGCAAGTGGTGTTAAGTGCTACTCACCATTCATAAACTCATGCATTTACATGATATTGTGTGTTTATGTATTTGTGCTCATTCATGCTAATATGTTGTGGTATTTCTTGTCTGTTTTCTCTCTCATTGGCATTGACTATCTGTATAAGCAGACAGGGCAGGCCATTCAGGACATGAGCCCAGACTCTGAAGAGACAGAAGAGCTGTTGTAACATTCCAACATTGGGGAGGAGCTGGATGATGAAGGGTTTGAGGACCAGGATCTAGACCCAACAGTTGGGAACCTTATGACCACAGCATCTGCTCCTGGCCAGCCTACTGCTTCATCCACCCAGCCTGCTGCCTTCTCTGCTGCCTCTGCCTCCATCCAGCCTGCTGCATTCTCTGCCGCCTCTGCCTCCACCCAGCCTGCTTCCTTCTCTGCCACCTTTGCCTCCACCTAGCCTGCTGCCTTCTCTGCCGCCTCTGCCTCCACACAACCTGTGGCCTTCTTCTGCTACCTTCTCTGCCGCCTCTGCCTCCACCCAGCCTGCTGCCTTCTCTGCCGCCTCTGCCTCCACACAACCTGCAGCCTTCTCTGCCTCCACCCAGTCTGCTGCCCTTACTGTGAAAGCCACTGGTGCGACTCCCGAGGTGCCTGGGTGACAGCTGGTAAGAGGGCTTGACTACCTAGAAGAACCTGCTGCCATATGACCAGCAACTGCCCGGCACGACAGGTGTGCTGGGATCCACTGCCTCCCCTGCCCAGTGGCAGTTGCCTAATTCACCAGTGCAATACATATATATATATATATATATATACATATACATTGTTATTGTATATATTTTTACTATATTTTTACTTAAATATTGTAAATGTGTATATTTTTTATTTTCTATTTCTTATTTTTATATTTTGTACATACTTTTAGTTCTAAATTTTTCTAAATAACTTTGTGTTATGTATGGTGCTTTAAATTTCATTTTTTTGTTTTGTATTGATTTTCTTATTTATTTAGTTTCAGTTTTTAGTTTTCAGTTATTTAAGTGTTTCATACTTTTTCAGCTATTTTAAGTTATACATATTAAGCTTTACTAGCAACCCGACTGTTGCTCCCACGCCTTTCTCTCTGACCTCATGGGTGAAGCCTCATCTGTAGTCCCTGTGATTAGGCACCAATGTAATTGGACAGTGATCAGGCTGTTTACAGCTGGAAGTTGCGGTTTCACAAAGCCAGTGATTGTGGGTTTGAATCCCTTCTAAGACTATTGCTAGCAGAGTGGCGCTTCCCACATCGCATGCGACCGCGTCCTCGCGTCCAATTCTTGCCAATCAAAAGCTCCCTTGCCTCCAATTCTTGCCAATCAAAACATCCTCGCTCCAATTCTTGCCAATCAAAACATCCTCGCTCCAATTCTTGCCAATCAAAAGATCCCCCCTCTCCAATTCTTGCCAATCGCAAACTCCCCCCTCCTCCCACCGCTCCTTTTCTAGCCAATCCAAAAGACGCCGCCTCTCTCCTTTTCTTACCAATCAGAAAGCTTCTATTTTATTATGACTGTCCATCGGTGGCAGGCACCCCTAGCTACCGTACAGGTGAATGAACACGACCAGCGCTAGCTCGTACAGGCACGTTCCGCAGGAAATACATATCAACTTTTTACATTTCTGGTTGTTATCTATTACCGGGCGCTGTGTTCACGTATTTGCCCGCGATCTTACCTTGTGGTTCACTTTGCTAGCTAAGGACGTACTCAAGTGTCTTCACATTTCTGTCGTAAACTAATCTGTTTACCGGCAAATGTCTCCTATTAAACTTGTCAAATGTTTAGTCAGTGTGTTCATTTATTTGCCCACGATTTTGCGTTGTGGTTCACTTTGCCAGCTAAAGAATTAGGATGTACTGTAAACGTTATGTGTACAGTAACTATACAGTAACTATACAGTAATGCTGAGGAGGTTTGCCACTACGGGGGTTTGGCCCGCTGACGCTGGGAATAGACCAGCCCCGAGGCAAAAGAAATGGCATGACCTCTATCATAAGGTATAGCTTTTTGTACATGTCAGTGTCAACAATTATTGCCATGTATTCTGGTGATTTTTAATTTTGGTTTGTTACAGGTAGAGAAGTGTCCACTCCAGCATCGGGGCCAGATGTTTCTGTTTGGTGGAGCACAGGTCTGCGTGTGCGGATTTCACAAGGTAAAGTTCACTGGGATACTTAAATGAAATAGACTGAAGTCCAACCATAAAATATGTTGTTAAGATTGATTTGTATAGATGTGTGTGTGTGTTTCTTTGTTATTTTCTTTGTTACACCTCAATCACAGGCAGCCACATCTGCTGCTGCAGCTGGCCCAGCTCCGTCAGCGGCTGCTGGCTCTGCTGCAGCTTCTTCCAGTGGTGCGGTACCTTCTGCTGGTAAAGTGCGAGAGCGACCCAGACTGACCCTTGAAATGGTACTTAGCACTACTATTTTATGAAAAATCTAATCAAAATCAAAAACCTGCCAACTATAGCTTACACAATGATGAAATTCCAAAACACTTAAGAGCATACTTTGACCTGTACACCTCATTTAATTTGTGACATTTCATCCTCCCCCCAGTTTGTCAAACCACAGTTTGGTGGCTCAATTAGCTCAGCACTGAAGCCTAACCTCAGTCTAGCCAGAAAACCTTCTCAGGTATGATTCCAAATATTGTTTGATGAATGTAGTAAGCTTTTTCTAATGTTGTTTACAATCCTTCAAGATAAATTAGGATCTGCTATTGTTTTTTTATTATCTGTTCCAATTTCTGCGAATCTCGTAGTCCCAGGTTTCACTTCATTTCACTTTATTATCCCTTAATCATTGTGATATAACGTTTGTCTAATATGATAAATAACCTTGTGTTGAAAAATTAAAAATGTATTTAGGAATAATTTGTGTGATTGTGCTTCTCCTTTCTCCCAGCCCCTTTCCAGCGTCACCACCTCATCTGACAGTGTGACTCTGGCCTCTCCAACAAGTCCCACTGTTCCTGCACCTCCGTCGAACCTTCCTATGGCCTCTACCAGTTCCCTTGTCTCCCATCCCGTGTCCCATCGTAAATCCTTTATAAGGACCGTCTCCCCTTTCTCTCTCCCCCCTTCCTCTACTGCCTCTGTGAGAACTGAAATCCCCTCAGATTCAGCTGGCTCTGTACGTTTCTTTATTCTACTTTTCACATTTACAATAGTTTTCTGAAGTACTGAAACATTATTTCTCTCTGTCTTCTCTCTCTCTGTCTCTGTTCCACTTTAAATTAGGATGGATCTGTCTCATCTGTCTCATAGGCAGAGGCAGTACTGGTACTGGTACTGCCTCTGCCTACGGTTGCATCACCTGGATCCGGTCAACTCTGGTTGCCTGAAAATTTGAAGAAGACCCTCCCTGTGCAAGATCAGCAATGGATTGCCTCAGCATTGTGGAGAAACCAGCGCCTATGCGGCGACCTTGTGGTATGAACCACCTATCCCATCCCTGATCTACCACCAGGTCCCTACTCCAGAACGCTTCTTCTGCCACCGGCTTCTGGTGTGGATGCCCTTCCACTTGTGGAAGATCAGAGTGTTCTGCCCCAAATGCGGAGGGCACCTCACAGGAGGGGGTATTCACAAGAGGGCACGTCAAGTGCTAGATATTGACAGAAACTATCTCATGATAACGGAGACCCTCAGGTGCAGCAGCTCAGAATGCAAGGCATCCTTCGTGTCTTCAGGTAACCCCATTTTGGATCAGCTGGACCTTCCTCACCGGTCAGAGTTCCGCATCATCCTGACACGCAAGTGAGCTGCTGTCCACACACATTTGATCTATCTGTGAAATTCTATTCAAACTCTATTCACACTAGTTTTCATTTCATTGTGCAATCATAGACCAATAACTGCATGTGTGTTTCTAGAAACTAACATAATGGGTTTGTCACTGTCCCCTGATTTCTTTTTTTTGTAGGTATGCATGTGACATTCGTGTCATACGACTGATGAGGGAAAGAACATTGGGGAATAGTTCTACCCATCTGGCCAAGCAACTAAAGGAGAACCACAGTGAGGAGTGGCTGCAGCGCCTGGCGAGGTACTTTGGCGAGTGTGTAGATTTTGTGGATCGCCCTAGCCTCTTCCCTGTAGTCTGTCAGGAGCCCCCAGAGCCTGTAGCTTTACCAACCAACAGGTGGCTTATGACAGTCTATGCCAAGGACATCATGAGCAGGATGGACCACATAAAGGCCAGAATCACTTCTGTCTTTGGGTCTGTTTTAAAAATGGACTCAACCAAGAAGGTAAATAATTCAAATTACATGAAAACATTCATAAAAAGAATGTAAGATTATTATAGTTACCACAGCAGGCTTATTTGGTTTATTTAAGATATGAATTAACCACTTTTATTTTTGTATGTGTAATCACAGATCACCAGGAAGCTGTCAGGGGCAGCAAAGGGGACGGCACTGTGGCTGACTTCAGTCAGCAATGAACTGGGTCAGATCCTTATCAGTGTGCTGACTGCACAGGAGGGACCTGGCCTGGATGTCATGGTGGCAGACCTCATTAGAAGGTACAGCCAGGCAGGTATGCCCCCCCCCAACACTGCTTTATGTGGACACTGGCTGTTGTATGGAGACAGGTGGACAGACTAAACTCCAGAAAAGATTTGGTGGATGGCCAGACCTCAACATCCGTCTGGATATCTACCACTTCATGCGGCGACTGGCAGCTGGTTGTACCACTGACGCCCATCCTCTGTACCCCACTTTTATGGCACGTCTCTCTGTGTGTATTTTTGAGTGGGATCCAGAGGATGTTGCCCTTCTACGGCGGTCCAAGAGAGTGCACCTGCAGCAGGAGGGTGTCCCTGGCATTACTAATGCTATGGTGGATAAAAGTATATCCAAATATGAACTTGCTCTCCACTGCAGAAGGACGACCAGAGGACAGGAGACCACCATCAAACTTATTGACCACCTGCTGCAAGAGCTGATGGGTGAAAAGGGGAAAGACCTTTTGGGTGTTCCACTCCTGGTCAGGGTGAGAATGGAGCACATCTGGCGCGTGCAAAAGAGGCACGTTAAGTGCATCCAAGATGTGCCAGGTGTGGCTCTCTACACGGAGACCGGCATGACCACCACCAAGGAGGGCATAGTTCTTAAAAACTATAGGTGTGCCAGAGGCTCAACATCGCTGGAGTCCTTCCACTTACACCTGAACAGGTTTATTCCAGGTGAATTTTATAATATCAATTATATTATACTATAATATTATAATATATTGTTAAATAATAGTAATTAGTAATTACAGAAGGACTGCACAAATTTCCTTTCACACAGTACAACTTTAATTTCAGGTACAAAGGCCAACAGCCTGAACTTCCAGCTGTTTCTGCTGGAAGGCCTGAACAGGTGGAACCAGGACCGGGCTGCACAGTCTCTAGCCACCAAGCCATCTTCTCTCTTCAGGTACTCTGGAGACCTTGTCCAGAGTGTCAACATCAACAGTTTGAAGGTGCTTCATCGGAAGTATGTTCCGTCTTTCCAGCCCCCACCCCAGTACACCGGTACGTTCAGCAGCAAGTGGCTGAGTGTTACTCACCATTCATAAACTCTGCATTTACATGGTATTGCGTGTTTGTATTTGTGCTCATTCATACTAATACGCTGTGGTATCTCTTGTCTGTTTTCTCTCTCACCTCCCAGGAGAACTCATTGGCATTGACTATCTGTATAAGCAGACAGGGCAGGCCTTTCAGGACATGAGCCCAGACTCTGAGGAGACAGAAGAGCTGTTGGAAGATCTCAACATTGGAGAGGACCTGGAAGATGAAGGGTTTGAGGACCAGGATCTAGACCCAACAGTTGGGAACCTTGTGACCTCAGCATCTGTTCCTGGCCAGCCTACTTCTGTCTCCACCCAGCCTGCTGCCTTCGCTGCCCCTTCTACCTCCACACAGCCTGCGGCCCCCTCTACCTCCACCCAGCCTGCTGCCTTCGCTGCCCCCTCTACCTCCACACAGCCTGCGGCCCCCTCTACCTCCACCCAGCCTGCTGCCTTCGCTGCCCCCTCTACCTCCACCCAGCCTGCGCCCCCGTCTACCTCCACCCAGCCTGCTGGCTTCGCTGCCCCCTCTACCTCTACACAGCCTGCGGCCCCCTCTACCTCCACCCAGCCTGCGCCCCCGTCTACCTCCACCCAGCCTGCTGCCTTCGCTGCCCCCTCTGCCTCCACACAGTCTGCTGCCACTGGTGCGACTCCCGAGGTGCCTGAAGTACAGCTGGTAAGAGGGCTTGATTACCTTGCAGGGGAATGATCCCATGGTATATTTTACATAACATAAGTGATTACATTACTTGTAATTGTTGGTATGTTGTCCTTTTTCAGGCTGTGGATGAGCACAACATGCCTGGCATGGATCTTGTGGACAGTCTTGCAGAGTATCTGGTGGGTCTGCGGGACCATACTGGTTTGACCTTGAGCAACCAACAGGTCAGCACCATCGTAGGCCTCTGGCAGAACCTGCTGCCATATGACCAGCAACAGGTGGTGTTCGCTGCCCGGCACCAGGACAGGTTCATAGCAGGAAAGTTCAGGTCTCCAAAGAAAAAGGCAGAGTTTACTCCTGGTGTGGAGAGCCTGAAGCGGTGTGTTTTGGGATCCACTGCCTCCCCTGCCCAGTGGCCAGACTGCTGCCGCTTGGTGGAAGCCATTTTTATTAGACTCTGTTCTTTGCACAAGAGTCCCAAAAAGCAAGGAAAGGGGACCCTGACAAGATGGACTCTTATCCTGCAGGATTACTGCAACATCCGGCAGCTAATTCTGGGCAATGGAGCCATCATGCAGAGCACTACACTGCAGCTGGTTGAGGTCAATCAAACGACCCTCATACAGTGGCATAATAAACGGGTGAAGCGCCAGGATGTCACACTGCTCTTGCAGGGAGTAGATCTACCAGGTCCACTTCCTGTGGCTTCTAAGGCCCTTCAACCTGCCAATATCCGTCCTGCTGCTCCTCCTCAAACACATGGCACTGAACATGTGTACAACTTACCCCCAAGCACTGCAGGACTGGCAAAGACGAAGCGGCGGGCTGAAGCTCCTGTCACTGCTACCCCACAGGCTATCATATCAGGCCAAAGCCATCAGGCCAGAAGCAGCTTTTTCCAAAGCCTCCTGCTTCTGGTCCTGTGTTTGTCTTCCCCCAAACAACCCCTGTCTGTCCTCAAGCCCCAGCCCCTTTCAGTTTTCTTGCTATTCCAACACCTGATTACCATGCCCCCCATACTCCTGTTGCCCCTCTTGCCCCACCTCCCCCTCCACCTGCCAGCGGTCGCCCTGCCTCTAAGGCAAGGTTTAACAAGAGGAAGGTGATGTTTAACACTTGCAGGAAGTGTGGACAATTCAGGACTGCAGAGACTGGGCACAGTCAATATCAGGGCATTATCTACTGCCCCAACACAGAGACAATCCCCAAAGAGCTGTGGTTGGAATGGATAAAAAAATCAAAAATGTAAACATGTCATGTCAATCTAAAATGTAAATTATATACAGACTTTGTATTATGTATGTGTGCTTTAAACGTTATTTTTTGTTTGTTTTTTATTTATTTTATACATTTTAAGCTATTTTAAGGTATACATAGTTTGTACAGTATTATAGTTTGTTGTTTGTTAAATCCTAACTGGTGTCACACAATAAACCTTTATATACAGTTTTGTTCTGAAACTTGTAGGCAGTCATTTCTTTGATTCTTTAATTCAGGGTGTCTAGTAATTGTCTTAAATTCAATTTTACAAATGTTAGACCTTAAAAGTCATTACATATGCCAGTTGTTGTTGTTGAAATGATGAGGTCTTGATTTCAATATCGTCCGAAATAGTCAAATCCACATAGAAAACCCTAAACTGCTGAGCTAAACTGCTGAGTTTTATACTTACTTACCTAATAATGACTCTTCATACTTCGATGTAGAGGAAAGAGAAAGGTCTAAGATCTTGGTCTTGGTTTTACCTGTCTGACTCCTTAAATTATACTACAGTACCAACTTGATATCTGATGATATCTGACCTAAACAAAACTATTATTCATACAATTCATACACACACCTAGTTAATAGGCAACTGAACATACCAAACTTAACTTTTAATATTGACCAAATATAGTGGGATTACTAAATAAATACTTACCTGCAGTTCTAATTTAAATAAGAAACAGACTATTTGTCAATCTCAAATTTATTGAGAATTCTAAAAATAACTAAATAAACCAAATCACCCATGTTAGGTACAACAACAAAGTAATGGACTATAACTGGACTTTCTAAGGTGTTAAGGCAACTCACTAAGTTCACCAATAAGCTTGTGGCCCTCTGTGCTACGTGGGACTCGAACCAGCGACCCTTGGATCCACGTCAATCTTCCCTTATCCAACAGAAACTACAATTTCAGCAATTAAATAAAAATTTCACCATGCAGCAACTATGTAACAGTTACACAACTTTAGTATTTCAGACTCTCACTCATCTTTTCTCTCCTTCTTCCTTTTTCCTCTTTCCCCTTCTTCCCCCCTCCCCCCCCCCCCTTACAGACTATTGTTCCCCAGCTTCTGTTAAGTCAAGATGTGAAACAGTTAACAAAGAAAAAGGGAAACTCAAGCTGCTGCTACACTTTATTTTGCTTTTCTAAAATTAAGCACTTTATTTTAAGATGCACAATTTTTCAAAAGCTACTTTATTTTCTCTATTTTATTTTTAAATGCAGCCCTTCTTTTAGTTAATGAGAGAAGGACATTATACATATCTACAGTATTATATATCTCTATAGTTCAATGTTAAGTGACAATAAATATGGTCAAAATGTTTTTGAATTGTACTTTCTTTATTTGATTTGACAGTCAGTTATTGATTACATGCAGACGTTGATACAACTACAAGGCTACTTCAATATATATCACACTAAATCACAACGCAAGTTAGACATTATGATGTTCCGGACCTTTGCTTGAGGACATTTTCTCTAACTGGACCTCTTCGAACTTTAGTTGAATACCCCTGCTCTAAATGGTGTCAACATGCTGGGGTCTGGTGCGCAGTTTGACTGTGAGACCCTCAGCACGTCTGAATACTTATACCACTGGTCACGGGTATCCAGTGAGGGGGGACTGTCTCTCATATAGGTGTCCCCCTCTGCCTCTGGGTCAGTAGCCTGATGAGGGGGGCTGCAGTCGTCTCACAGGAGCAACATCGAGGCAATTTTTTGGAAGGTGGTGTTTAACACTTGCAGGAAGTGTGGACAATTCAGGACTGCAGAGACTGGGCACGGTCAATATCAGGCATTATCTACTGCCGCAATACAGAGACAATCCCAAAAGAGCTGTGGTTGGAACAGATTAAAAAATCAAAAATGTAAACATGTAAATCTAAAATGAAAATACGTTATGATGTTCTTATATACATACTTTGTGTTATGTATGGTACTTTAAATTTCATTTTTTTGTTTTTTATTGATTTTCTTATTTATTTATAGTTTTTCAAATATTTTATACTTTCAGCTATTTTAAGTTATACATAATTGTACAGAATTCATTAGATTGTTGTGCCGGTTGTTGATTCTCTCTCTTTCCTAACCGCTGTCAAACAATAAACTTTTATACACAGTTTTGTTCTAAAACGTGCAGGCAGTAATTTGTTTGATTCTTTAATTCAGGTGTCTAGTAATCGTCTTAAATCCAATTTTACAATTGTGAGGCCTTAAAAGTCATTACATATGCCAGTTGTTTTTAATAATTGGACAGTGGTCGGTTTGTTTACAGTTCTCATCGAATCCTTTGAAGTCAAACTGATCCAGAGCAGCATAGGTTACCATGGTGAACGCCCCCGGCCATTGTTATGTTTTTCAAAGCCACACATTGTGCTCCCCATATTGTTGCTTTATAGATGAACTCACCGTGTTTTCACAAAACTGGTCAAAATGGTGGACATAATGGATAAGGCATTGGATGGATGGATTTTCAATGGATCAAAACTATCCTCTGCTAACAGTGCTTTACTAGCAGCTGGGCTGTCTCCTCCACGGCTTTCTGTCTGACACAGTGACATGGGTTAAGCCTCATCTGTTGTCGCACTGATTGGGTAACAATTTACATGGCCCATTTGTTTGACATGTTATGAACTTTAACCCCTGACACAACGGCTGCTGGTATGCCGGCTCGTATGAGTGATTGATTGTCCGCATCAACAGATTAAAAACACACATTTACTTTACATAAATAAGCAGGATACGAGGCCTACCATTATCGTGTGGCTTAAACAGGTGCACAAGGCCAAATGTTACACTCAGTTGTGTTTTGGTTATTCATGCTGCCAGCATGTTTGCCGGTAAAAGGTAAACAAGGTTCGAAGCCTAAACCTAAACTACCCTCATTCAAAATGAATGGGAGGATTGGCGTTTTCATTGCAACGTTGGATTTGGTCTGAATTCCACCTTTGCCTCGATACGTGGTACGTAGTCTACCACGTGAGCTACCACGAGAGCTACCATGACACCCCTTCCCATTACATATCTGATGTAACTGAGCATGGTAAAGACAAGTTTGTCTGTCTGCTGTACTTTCAGCTCCCCAGACGCTGTGTTGGTGACAGGACAACTGCTTCTGAGGACACTGCAACTCTGTTTGGTAAATCAGTGTTGTTGGGGATCGAGCTTATGTGCTGCTGATGTCTCCTCTGTGGTATGAATTGAATGAATGTGTGTGTGTTACAGTTATCTCTAGTCCAAATACACTTTTTTGATAATAAAATGTCTGTCTTCACTACATTGTGCTGTCAGATTTGATTAAAAAAGTGACATTATCCCTTTAAAGACCTTAAAGTGTTTGTTTTGACCTTATAAGTCACATGTTTAGCAAAAAAGAACTGCCTCCATAAACTACAATAATATCAGGTTGATGTGACTTAAGTGCAATGGGTTTTATCTGATATCTAAAGTGAGCTAAACTGTTTAATTTGAAAACACAAATTGTTGGATTGCATTAAACAGATTTATGTGGTTGACTCTGACCATGCCGCTAGAACTTGAGCTTAAAGTTGAGCTTGAACTCAAATAGATAAAAATGTTATCATACTGTAAAATGGTAAAGGACTACAGCGTGAAAAGGAATGACTTACTGTCTTTTTCTCTTTTGATCTTTGCCCCCATGTCCAAATTATACATCATGAAGAGTTTACTCAATCATATTGAGGGCCCAGTCTATGCGCAATGACCACAGTGTTTGGAAGCTGGTCTGCGATGTCTACAGAGATCTTGCTGAACAGGCAGAGGATTCATTTAATGACAACTGAACCAACTCCATGACAACTGAGCCCCACTAATGTAGGCCATGAGATACAGTTGAAAGCTCTGATAAAAAGCTAGTGAGTCAGTCAGGATTTTTTAGTAAAACTACTGTTCCCACAGTTAATTGGTATGCTTGAGTTTAGACAAGGTTTTTGGAACATGATTCTCTTTTGAAAGCTGTTTTTGCACTTTGGGTTTTCAGAGTTTAGCATGGAAGGACAGGATAGTGCAGTTGTGTTGCTACATGATCATATTTCTCAAGCAGCTTACGTTGCCAACCTTAGTTTTTTTTTTTAGAGTTTTAAAAAGCACTACTGTCATTGGAATAAAGGTAAAGTTCAAATCAAGTCAATGAACTGAATCAACACCATGGCCCAGATAGATGAATTACAGATTGTCTCAAGTATAAAAAGATTCAATTCCGGGTAAAGAGTGCACTGGAGCTGTTGATCTTGAAAGATATCTTATTGGTCCCACCAACCCTGTGCAATTGCTGGAACCACACCTCCAGAACACAATCGACCCATTCAAAGCTTTAAATAACTCTATCTTTGCAGGCTTGCCAGCACTGTCTTTCAACTCTCCACTTCCACACTCCTCCCTGACTGTACAAAACTGTATCACTTGAAGAGGGTCCTGGCACTGTACAGTGTACATGGCGCATATGACAATATATCCTATAATACAATACCATTTGTATTACCATCATAGCCAAAATTTCAGTTACTAACATTTTACATTTTACTAACCCATAACTGCATGCACCATTAAAAAAACAACTTCACTTTCAACTTTATTTGTCCCAAAAGGAAATTGGTTTTGCAGCGAGACATTAACAAAAACTGAGGGTTGGGGGTACTGAACTGAAACAACTGAGGTCCCAGATTGACCTATCTACTATCTTAACAGCACTGAATCCTGCAGAATATTGACCCAAATTACCTACAGTTGCGTATCACCACCACTAGATGTCAGTAAATGACCATATTTCAGTCTGCATCAAAGCCATTTCATTAATAATCCTTTGAAAAGGATTTAATATTTTTTCATAATAATAAATATTCCCATGGAGACCCTGAAATTATGCCAACTGACATGTCATTCAACACAATGCTGCTCATCTCCTTAAGTTGGGAGTAGGGCTGGTTCATTGGAAGCTGCATCTGTTGGGCCTGGCACCAGGCAGGGACAACTGATTTAGTACGAATAGCTTGCTAAAAGTTTGCATGTATTGATTAAATGACAGCTAAAACAGGAGTGAAATGTAAACCCTTCAGATATTTATTTCTGTGAAGATATTAAGTAACTAATGTTAGGGGAGCAAAGGTAGCCTATTTCACTGTGGACAAAGCTTATAGGTTAATTCCCCCCACCCACAGACTACGATGATGGCGCCCCTGCTGATGGTCCTGATTGGATGGCAAAAATTACGATATGCACAGAGAGAAATAAAGTAAAAAGTAAAAAGGCAATTTAACTGAGGTGTGCTCATATCTGGGATACAGATGTGCACATGTAACTGTCAATTTCTCCTTCCAAGGATGGTTATATTCGGTCTGGTTTTTACCAGCGCTGGACTGGTAATCTATACATACAGGAAGCAGAAAGAAGAGCTAAAGGCACAGTTACTTGCAACTTACAGGGTGGCTATAATGCCTGACTGTTGGACTGTGTTAACTGACAATTACCTGCCACTACATCAAGATGGACTGGAAGTTAACATTAGCGGCCCTGCTATCCAAGGCCATTCCACACAACACACAACTTGCTGAAAAGTTGAACCAGGCCATGTAGACGTGAGGGCAGCCAACAATCCCAGTTTTGCTAACTGGAATTCTGTTTCTTGCTTTTGCATACACTTTACACTTCAACGATGAATTTGCAGGCTATGTACACTGGGTCACTGTCGCCGCCGGCAAGATGGCATGGCATAGTCAACGAAGGCACTGTACAGCAAGCAGAGCCACATAAAACTTCCAACCCGCTGGCTATAAAGTCATGGAAAATAGTCTGATCACATAGTGACAAGTCACAAGATGCCAAGTGTTGGAACGGAGAGATAAATATCGGTAGCTCATGGATGATATTGTGCCTGTCTTGGCAGCACTTAAGTCCGAGAAAGAAGTCTCAATCTGTAACATTTATATAATCTCCCTTAGTCTGATCACTCCCCACCTATTGACAAAAGACTATTCCTTGATGACTTCTATGAAAGACTTGTACCAGGTGGGGAAATGACGCAGATGAGGCAGAATCCAGAACATTTTGTAATTGACAATGTGGTGCTTGACGACTCTCTTCCAGTCACAGCCTGGTTTACAGTCCTGCCCATGATGTTGTCACTTCCTTTCACCTTACTCACCAGTCACATGATCAGGTCAGTCCCTCTTGGACACAACAAATGCAGGGTGTCTGCACATATCTGCAGAAGATTGCCAGGGAAGAATCAGACATCAAAAACACTCTTTCCCAGGTTTTGCAAGAGAGGACAGAAGGTGTGATGTGGATGAGAAGAAGACAGGGCTGACTAGCACTGTTGTATTTCTGTATCTGTAGCTATCCTATGCAAGTATGTACAGGTTTTTTACTGCATTACAAAAAGCCTATTGAAGCATATTGCAAAATTTGTGATTAATTTCTGTGACATATACTGTAAGGTAATAAAACTATATCTGTTGTTAGTGATTTTTATGGTCAATATATAAAGGAGTGACAAGGTGTTACTATTGGCAGACAAACGTTGCCAGTGTTCGGGTACACGAGTTGATCCTGAGATGTGTATTAAGTGTTTTGGTTGCATTAGTGCATTTTGGATGTGAGATTCACGGTTGAGCTAAGCTGCATGTTGCTAAAGAGAAGTGTGTGAAGAGTTTTGAAAAAGTGAATTCCTATAGAGAAATGTGACTCAGCAAATGTCAAAAATCTGTAATGTACAGTTTATTTGAACTACTATTTAAATCGTACTCACTGGACATCCCTGGACTATGGCAATGAATGGACCAGCCTGTGTGGACGGTACAGAATATCTGAGAATGCATGGACAATTATTTGCTACTATTTTTCAGTGAGGTGGGGTATATACTTGTTGGAAAACATTAAAAGTGCTCCCAACAATGTTGAAAGCTAAGATTGGGTGGTTGTGGATTTGGTGCAGTCAGAAGTAGGAGCGGAGAGGAGATTTCACTGATCAAGGGATCTGACCTGGCTTCTAGTTTTTGTTGAAAGCCGAGCGGCTGCATTTTGTACCAGCTGAAGGCATGATAGTTTTTTGTCTTAACCCTGAATACAATGAATTACAATAATCTAACTGAGATGATATAAAAGCATGTGTTCAAATGGATGCAGTCTCATGCTGCAACCATGTTACGAGCGCTGGAAGTGCCAAGTGTGGTGAACTTTTGCTTGATTTTCCATTCTTTTGCAACATCCAGATAATGATCAGCACATGCCAAGCATAGTGTCGCTCTTCTGTTTTACTCAGTTAAACCCATTCTTTACCAGTGAAGTAGTTGTCATTTCCTCACAGAAGTCAAGGTGCTTGTGAGAGCATGTTCACCCCCCGTGCCCTCTCGCCTTCATACAAAGTGTGAAGACACAATGGTTCCTCGCAAGGGCAGATTATAAGAGGTGTCTCCGGCATGATTTCTCTCAGTCCATTGTCTTCTACTATGTTAATTGGGCGGCAGTGTTTATCTATGCAATTAGCCAAAGCATTGATTACCTTCTCTCTTACAGGTTTCATTCTTCGCCCACGAGTGCCACACTCCTGTAATGTGGATTGGTGAAGCCCTGCATAGATAGTTTCAGCAGGGTGTTTTGCTTTGAGGTGAAAGATGAATTACTTCTGTGGTTATTAAATTCGGCTTTGCATAAATTTGGTGCAAATTACTTTATTTTTTTCCAAAGATCCGTTGGGCATCTCCATCCTTGTCCTTATCCATCTTTAGCCAGAATTTTTCAGTTTGGCAAAACACGTCGTCACATAGGTCACCGGCCACAGGAAGTAAACAAAACGCGACTGTGTTAATTGCGTACATGTTTTTTCTTAAATATTTCAAATTAAACGCAAGAAATAAAGTGTGGTGGATTATTATAATGTTATTTCATAAACACTGAGAAAGGTTTTCAGCTCTACAGCAGCTCAGGTGCTTTGGTAGCCTATTTACTATAATAAAATATCAAAACAAATATACACTATGGTGGCAGCATACTGCATTACCAAGCTAGCATATAGCTTGAGCAACAGTATTTAGACCTGCATTAGGACTATGTGACAAGCAGATTTAAGACAAAGCGTGCTTTGCGCAATAATGGTATAGGTAGCCATAAGTCTGAGTCTGACATTCATTGAAACTTAAATGTAAATGTAAAAGCTGTTTGAATGACTTCACTGAACCAGCTGTGGGCCTACCTTTCCTTTATGACTAGTACTATTCAACGATCAAACAAATATTTTGCACTGGCAATATTCAGCATTGTATGTCAAGCTGAAAGTTGTCTAATGCACACCTGTGGCTTTGTGCACTGCTGTGCTGACAGGAGTTCACCATCTTCCTTTGTAATATCAAACATTGTATAAAAATGCTATTAACTACAAAAATATGATAGACATTTTAAAATAACAAACCTACTACTGTAGGGTTCTGAGTACCGCAGACAAACTATACCTTACAGAAAGACCATGAAAGTATTAAAGGCTAGTGATTTTTCATTGATAGTATCCTGCAATTCATTCCTGTATAAAGGCTTTGCTGTTTGCATCTCACCCCTCTTATCAAGCAATTGTGCTTAGCATAGAGAAAGCACACAGTGATTTACTCCACCCGAACAGATAAGTATTTCATGAAAGGTTATTTCTCATGCCAGAGCCTATTAAAATATTATAAATAATAAATAAATGTCTCTGCTGTTGCTTCTCAAACACAGCCCATGGGGCTTTAGGTCCTTTAAAAACATTGTAAGTGTCCTTTTTTGAAAATGGGGTTCACAGGAGAGTCATACACTATTAGAAGTGCTTTGCAAAACTGTTTTCTGTAAGCTTTTATTAACGTTATTGTATTTTGTAGAAAAGTGCAGAAACTCCTTATAGAATGGTGTGTGACCTGTGTGTAATTCATATAAACACTGTTTACGCCCAGTGAGAAGCTGTCAGCATGGTTGTTCACAAGTATAAAAGCGGAAAATGATATTTAATGAGATGTAGGTTGAAAAACAGTAGGCTTTTATTATAATATCATATAGACTCTTTAAGTTTTCACTACAAACACTGAGTCACAAATGTCGAAGTACAGTCAGAACCAATTACCGCTGAATCCAAATGGATGGATGTGGGGGCCCACTACAATGAGAAATTGTTTGACTTGACTATAATTTATTTCATAGTCATTTTTAACCACTATCATCTCCAGCAACTGTCGTCAAAACACATTCATTTCCCCATATGGGCTCCTTTGAAGGTCTGCGATCTAACACAAGGTGTGAAAAGAGTTGTGAAACTCAGCCAGTGACGATGTCATCCAAACACCACACGATGGCAGACTTGACTGAATTTCCTTTGAGTGAGTCTCATGCAAGGCTGCGCTGAGATCAGATAGATGTTATTTGTGACATTAATAACATTAACACCCCCAGGGCTTCAATACTGTTAGATAATCTGTCAGATATAAGACTGTCAGCTGAACCTGCAGGAAACTTAACAGCTTCAATCACAGTCTTTTACAATGACACTAATGTGTTACGATACAAAAATGGGCTCTAATCTACTCTCTGTGTGAGACAAATAACCACTTTGCTTTTCAACTCACTGAAAACATGAACACAGCCTCTCATCCACCACCTCATTTGTTAGTGTTGTTAAGAGACAGTCCACGGTGGATGTTATGGTCTGACATTTCCTAAAGCCTGTACACAATCTCGATGTTGTATTGTTATTATTATTATTATCATTATTTCAATTTAATGTCTATTTTCAGCACTGTGAAGTTGCAGCATTGTTTATCATCACTCAAGCCATAGACAAAATAATTCAAACAACACGTAGAAAAGGACTTAGAGGTACAGAGGTAGTTAGAGGTACAGTAGTTAAATAACAATTGTGCAATACATACATATATATATACACATACAAAGTTATTGTATATATTTTTTACTTTATTTTTCACTTAAATACTGTAAATGTGTATATTTCTATTTTCTATTTCTTATTTTCATATTTTGTACATACTTTTAGCTCTAAATTATGCTACTTTCTAATCTTGCACCAGTACTGTACAATTTCCCCCCGGGGATCAATAAAGTATTTCTGATTCTGATTCTGACATGGGTGATTGAATGGCAGTCAACAAGATGTCAGTTTTATGTGGGAGGATTCAAACCAACACAGAAATATAGAGAGATGCCTTCTGTTTTTTTTGTGGCAATCTCTTATTCAATTGTATTTATAAAGCGGCAAATCACAACAAAAGTTATCTCATGGCCGTGATCTGCTAAGCGGCCACACGACAGTGGTTATCAACTCGGTAAGTCAACCCAGGGTTGCACAATCTAGCCATGAGCATAAAAAGGGGCGGGAGACAGGCAGCGAGGCAGGAGCCAATCAACATTCCCAAATGCCTGGAAAACTGCAGTTGTGACACCCATTCAAAAGGCAGGTGAACCAACAGATGTGGCAAACTCTAGGCCTATCAGCATTCAGCCAGTAGCACCAAAGATCATAGAGAAAGTGGTAACAGAGCAACTTGTGGACAAGTTTCACTTCACCCAATGCAATTTGGTTTTAGAAAGCATTACTCGACTGAGATTGCCAATTGTTATCTCATAGAACAAATTCAGTCAAAGCTTGACAGGGGTGGTGTTGTAGGAGCAGTGTTCCTGGATCTATGCAGGGCTTTTGACACTGTAAATCATAATAGCCTCCTGTCTAAACTTTCACATTTAAATTTTTCTGAAAATACTATGAATTGGATGGAGTCCTATTTGACAATGAAAAGACAATGCACATGGATTGGAACAAAGCTCTCCTCACAAACTGACTACTCCTTAGGTGTGTCCCAGGGATCCATCCTGGGCCCCTTAATCTTTAGCTTATATGTTAACAACCTTCCTACTGTATGCCCTGATGTAATAACTCAAATGTATGCAGATGACACCAAAATTTATAAGCATGCCAAGACTAAAGAGCAGGTGGCACATAAATTAACGGCAGCAATGTCTAGCATTTGACTGGCTCAAATGACTGGCTCACTCAGCCCTGTCTCACTTTAAATATTAGCAAGACTGCATATATGTATTTCTCAATCAGGAGGGAAGATATTCATCAGCCTGAAATATTTGGTAAGGGAGAAAAGCTTCAAATAGTCTCAGACTTTAAATACCTTGGGATAATTACCATCCGTACAGCCAAACCTTAGCAACTTCAAATTCATTAGGAACCAATTGTCAACAGATGCTGCTAAGTTGTACATGCACTTTACAATTTCCCCACACCTGTCATACTGTATTACCACTTGGTCCCAAGCAGGGAAAAATATTCTTAGGCCCATGCACAGTCTATACAAAAAACACTCAAAATATTGGACAAAAAGCTTACGAGGTATCATCACTGTCACATAAGTACAACTTACTGACCTTTGATAATTTTTGTCCACCTCGCAAACTCTTGCTTAATGTACAAATGTATCAGACGATGTTCCACCTTCTCTAGTTTTGAATAGCAATTGAAATCTTGGCTGAAACAGGACCAATCTTGACCATTAACCACAAAGTACTTTGTGGTACTAGTACTAGTATTTCACTTCAATTTTTTTGTATGATGTAATGTTTTAAATGTGTTTTTAGTTTTTGTTTAAGGCAATGTTTTATTCTCTGTACCCCTGTCTGAATTATAACATCTGATGCCATAATTCCTCTGTGAATTTACCTGCCCAGGGACTACTGATGAAATTTAGCCATCTAGCTAACTCTGGGACAGTCAATGACTGTCGTTTGTCCCTGTTAAATAAATAAAATAAAATCTGCAGCACCTGACAATCGCAAACATGGACACGTCTACTGGCAGCAGAGTGGCAGATTTTACAAATGAAGAGCAAACTATAATATTAGACAAAGAAGAAGAAGTTAAACCACATCATCCAGGCTGAAAGCAGCACAGCTGCAGCTACCAAATGCAGGAAGGACAGCTGGCAAACAAACAAACAAACAAACACCACTGTGTGAATGAAGGCTTCTAATATCACTGCCCCATCATTAGGGCACGAGGAGATCTGACTGTCATTACATTTGTGTGTTCTATTAAATTCATGTGTTGTTGAGATGTATTCTTATGGCGTGCTGGACAGTTTTAGTCTTATTCTGTCAGCTGCTGTCCCAGTGTTTCAAACAGAGCAAATAAAACATAAATATAAAAACATGATTCAAAGCGGTGAGTAGACTTACTTCTATCTTCTAGGAACAACAAGTACAAGGCTTCAGTCAGTCTCTGCTGGAGGATGACGTCAGTACACAGAAGCACAATGAAATGCACACAGAAGTCATCTCCTCCAACTAGAACCTATATCTCTCATACAAAACACTGTCAGGGAAAGACAAAGGGCTCTGCTGGTCTCTGAACACACTGCCCCCCTAAGAGACCTTCTCACAATCCGCCCGAGCTCCACAGGATCTTCTGATTGTTGATACTATTTTCCAAGATAATTGATTGGGCAGCTTTTGAACGAGTTGCTCTGATATCTCCAACATAACCTGCTCCGGTGCAGGTTAGGTTTGCAGCATAAGTTACCTTGGTGATTTACCCTGGTAAGAAGTACACCACCGTTGTAACCCTGAAAACCCAGTGTTAACCCTAAAGTGTCCTCGCTAACCTCAGGTCTAGACCGTACTCTTTATAATATTATTTACAGAGACCCAACAGTTCCCACCATGAGCAAGCACTTGGCGACAGCAGCAAAAACTTCCTTTTAAGAGGCAGAAACGTCGAACAGAACTGGATATTCTTTTCTCAAAATTGGACCTACACATTAGCATTTCAATTTCTTTAGTGCCTTTTGTCATTTATAAGCTTCCATACCTCGGTTAGTCTCTAAACACCACCAGGAAAGTCTGATTTTAACCTGGTCTTCAAAATGCATAAGTCAACATTCATCCCATACTGCGCCGATGATAACAGCCACACATGGTTATGAAAATCAAACATCCTGTCAGCGTTTGCAGCATCATACCAGGGTCATCTCTTTTTCCATTAATTTACCAAATAACAGCATTTGTCACCCATTCTCGTCCCCGGGGGCTTTGCGGGTACTCATTAAATACGGCTATCAAGGTGCTGGATACATGATTCTATATGTGAGGGCTACAAGCAATATCAATTTTTAATTCAGTCAGCGCTTCGAATAGACTTCTACAGACAATGTTGTCAATTTATTAGCTTATGCGGATAGGAAGTGCTGTGCTAAATAACCAACCTCCGAGGGGCTACTGACAAGGAATTAATATTTCATTGCACGTGTTGTACCTTTTGTATATATAAACAGTGATTGCCCTAGTTGTAATTTTTATCATGGTTTATTAGGTATTAAAGATTTAATTCTGGTTCCCCCTAGCCTTTTCAGGAATCAGGACACTATGTAGTCCCTGACGGAGCTTGAATAACACATCACCAAAACAACCACGTAGCCAGAATAAATTGAAGAGAGAAAGAGCCCCGCTATGCCCTACTGTCATATCGTCCTCTGAGAGGCTGTGGATTCTCTGTGAGAAATCCCACAACATCAATAGAGGGCTGCAGGGATGACGTATTTTTGTAGGCCAACCCGGAAGTTAGCATCACCCTGGTTCCCTCGACTAAAAACCCAATGAGATTTTTCCATGGGATTTGGGATTATTACAGAAAATACACTGTAGCATATGGAAATGGTAAATGGAATTGCCAAAAGTAAAAAGCTAATGCTTGTTTATAAACGAACCACGGTCTACTACTACGGTTGCATTACTTCAACGTCACCACCACTAAGCTTCACTTTGAAGAGAATATAGATAGATATAGATATGCAGACAGATAGATATAGAGTATAAACACAACTAGGCTGTAAAGGCGGACTAGTGAGTAGATGACCTTCCGTGTTCGACATGAAGACGTTAATGTCCTCGACAACCTCTGTAGTCTCATTTAGCCACTTGTTAGCAACCGCCTTTTTTTAGACACGTAAAAGCTTCAAAATTCACGAGTGGGGGTATCTACTGATGTATTTTATGTCATAAAACGTGAAAATCACTTGTGTTAACCACAGACCTTATTTCAGGCACCTAACCAAAAATCCACCGGCAGGGAACCGGAAGTGTAAAAATGCTAAATATTTGCGGGTTTTAGGACCAACTCCGGCAGCACTCATAGTACTGTTTCTACTTAGCTGGTCAGCATTGAGAAGTGTGGAAATAACCTCTACACCATCGATACACCTCCCATGCTCCTTCCACCTCAATGTACAAGTTAAATGTTCCGAAATGTTGTCTTTCTCAGAAGCATGTTTCCAATCCTGGTAGCCTCTTACTTTTAAATTTGCACATTGTATTTTCAGGAAAATCCTACTCATACTGCATTTAAGCCACTTTCTTATGTCGCACCCCAATGGTGTTTCTTTCTGCAGGTAAAGAGTTCTTATGTCACTACATGTTTGTTAAATCTAGGTGCGGGTGATATGGATAAAATGAAATCAGTTACGTTGTATTGCAATACCAATATATATCAAAGTATATTAAAATTTCTGTAAACTCAAATGAGAAACCGTTTTGGATAGATTAACTGGACAAGAAATCGATTTTGGCTAATCCAGCAAATACCAGACATTTCAAAGAACTTCATCTCATTAATGCAAAAATTATATGCAAATCCAATATCACCATTAAGCAGCTGTGCTCATTGATTGGTAACATTACCCATGACGACCTAATACACTCATTATGTTTCAGTGAGAGTTGCCAAGGTATAAAATGTAGGCCCATTTATATCGTCTCATGTCATATATTCTCCCAACCCTAGTTAAGTCTAATAAAATCTGTTGTAAAAAAAAAAAAAGAGGAAAAATTTGTATGGAAACCAATGAAAGCTGGGACAGAAATAAAAAAGTGAAATGAATTTGTATGAATCAACAGACAAATAAAGAGGGATGAAATGACATAAAGGAGTAAAAGGAGTGAAGAAAGGTCAGAGGATGGACGGCAAAGTGGATACGAGAAAAGAGAAAGCAAAGGAGAGGGAGATTTAGGCACAGTGGGAACAAGTGAGGACGGACAAAATGAAGAAAGGAATTAAGGTGCAGATGGTTTAGTTGCTTGGCATTATACCCCTCTCTTTCACCTGGACCTGCAAGAGTGTTTGTGTGTAAAAGCGGCATCTTTTAGTCTTATTAATGAGGAATCGAATGCGTCACAACCGGAAATGTAAAGCAGCGAGTGTTCAGTCACTGTCCCATGCTAAAGCAGATTGAAACAACAGGCCCATCTCCCATTCTGTCTGTGTGTCTCTCGACCATGATCATCTCCCTCCATTACGGCCATTCCATGATGGGACAGTGGTGGCAGTGTCTGCACCGCTGAGAGCTCCCCTTCACAGCCACAGCAAGTCAATGCTGCTCAGCCTTCTTTTATGTGTGTGTATTTTTCATTCATCCTCCATTTAATCATGTAGTCTTACTGAGCTCAAGAGGTTTTTTTTCATGTGACAAGAAAAAAGAAAACATTCATAAAAATGTCAAAGAAAATCGTCACCACAGTTCAGTCACGCAGACAGCAGCAGGGACATGCATTATTAGAAGCAATCGCAAGTGTCGAGAAAATGGGATTCAATATTGTTGCATTGAAGGAGACAAGAAGGTGTCATTTCTTTTCAGTCTGTTGCAGTAATAAGAATTATTATATAAGACACTGGCCTTGTCGAGTTCAGAGTTTACAGTGCTAATCCACATCTGCATGAAACAATTGGGAAGTGTAACTCTTCAAGGAGGAAAGAAAGTAATGTTTTCTGACTATTAGAATACTATAAAGCCTTCAGGATCAGCAGTGGGCTGTGTGGCAGCACTTGATGGCCACCATCAGTCACAGTGAGGTGGAGCTAACGTGACGTCCTCAACCCAAAAAGACTTTGGTTTAAGGACCTGAAGTGTCTCCCCAAATATGAGAGGAGTGAGGTGTGGGCTTTAGTAAGGAACCTGGTGATGGGAGAGAGACCAGGGTTCTTCTGATACAGATACAGATGAAGAGGACGAGTCCATAGAACAATGTGTGGACCGCTACAAAGCAGAGCCCAAAATGGACATGGAGGGGTGTCCACTAAAGTGCAAGTACCTGTCACCCCCAGCAACCACAATGCATTGTGAGAGGTTGTTCTCAGTCTCAGGCCACATCATCCAAAAGAGGAGAGCAGCTTTGTTCCCTGATGTAAACACTCACATATGGATAATCTCCTTGTGTTATCATCGTTTTCATTGGCTGTGGTTTTGAGTTGAGTTTTGCAACTGTAGCGGCTGAGTTTCAGACAAGTTGTGTGTTGCAGAGGCCTTTACACCATACAACTCAACTGCAACTTAGTTTCACTGTGTAAAGCCAGCCTAACAACTTTCTGAAATTAGACTTCAACTGACATCTCAACAGATTTCATTACTTACTGACAATTCAAATCTGCTGACATTTTTACTGCTTCCATTTCTTATTCTTTGACACATTTCAAATGCTTTCAGCATGAAATTTCAACTGCCTTCGGTGCTTACACATAAACTAACATATATATTCCATATGCATCTCTTATTCTTCAACTGCAGTTCAAACTTCAAATCACCCTTCCACTGCTTTCAGTTATTACACTTTGTGATTTCAGTGCATGCACTTCAGCCGACACTGTCAACTGCTTTATTTGCTTACATCTCAAATGGCAATCTTCACTGCTTCAACTGGCAAAGGTGATCCTTTCATACTGTAGCACTCCTACCCTAAAAAAAAAATGATTTTAGATTACAGTCCCTTTAATTTCAACACTGAAACCCAGCGTCAATTCATCTTAGCTCTCCTTCTCGGTTTAACTTTGTAGACTGACTTATTTAACTTAATACTTAATTTACTACCAATTTAATTCAAAATATACTCTTCAAATATAGTAAAATACTTCCAAATGAAATAACCTAACACCACACAGGAATATGGCTAAAAACAGAATCTCTTATTATTTAGTAAATATAAGATAAAGTGAAATAAACAATTAGTGCAATGTACACTTAAAACCCAAATTCTTATCGACACCCACAATTCCCTCTTTTACACACAATTGGAACTCGTTTGCAAAATGATAACACAAAATACAGCCATACCAAATATCAGTGGCCCACACCCACACACATACAGCCCAAAACCACTTCACTACAATGAACGCTGCAGGTCTGGTGCGTGGCTCGGGTACGTTGAAACCCGAAACAGACCGGCGGGTTCACTCAATGAGCACTGGAATAAAAAAGGTACCTGGTAGCTTTGTGTTGTGTTTACCCGCCGTCAGGTGTTAGCGAGCCCTCTGCGTCCTTTGCCCCAACGTGGCCAGAGGAACTCTGAGCCGCCTGGTAGCTCAGAGCGCTGTCTGCTTTCCTCGGCGTTTCCTGTCGGAAACCTTGATTAGCTTGGTTCATTGTTCATTCGCTGTGTTAATGAACGTACTGTATATCTATAGTGCTATGCTATGCTACTTCATTAGCTAGCATTACATACCCGTGCAACACCCTACACAAAACTCCGTGTGGGAATCTTCTGCTGCTCACTCAACAGGTGAAACATAATTTATCACAGACTCTGGACTCAGACAGCCCAGGAACTAGTCCACAAGTCAAGAACCCGTTGACTCTGTCTTTTTGCATTTCTCCAGGGCTCTGCATCCTTCTTTCTGTCTCACGCGGCGCGCCCTCACTCTTGCTCGCCCACCCGCACTTCTCGCTTTCTGATCACGCGCTTCACTCTTGCACACTGGCATCAACCAATGGGAACACGGTACTAAACTCCAGCTCGATCACCAGTTTCAACAGTTACATATGAAACACATGAACTCTTCTTGTTCATGTTCATGTTGTTTTTAACTAAATATGGAACTTTTACAACTTATAGTACTATGGTTTTTAAACATGAAATACATCTCCATATTTATTTTTAATTTATTCGACCGAACGAAATTACTTTTTAATCTCAGATTTAACTATTATGAACTATTTATTTAGACTAATGCATAATATTTACACACCTTTTCCACTGGGTTACACCATGGTCTAAAAACCAGGGGCCGTATTCACAAACATTGTGAGAATACTCTCAGAGAGCTCCTAACTTTCCAGCACGGAGTTCGAGCTAAGGAGTTATTCAGGAAAATTGTGAGAGCAACTCTGATCAAGGAAGGGACAGAAACTTTTACCTCAGTGAGGAGGTGTGGTTGACCCTGTTGCTAGGTATGACACATTGTTTTAAAAAGGTGTGATTGGTTGATCAAACAAAAATAAGGAAATAAAAGTGCACTCTCAGTGAAACCGATAGGCCTAATGTATGTAAATAAACCAGCAATGGAAGCACTGTTGCATTTGTCTAGTTGCCAAATATCTTAGTGTTGCGATCACTTTAATTTCTGGCGCCATAGCGTTATAGCATTGGGAGATGTGAGCGCATCTCTAATGAGATCGACCACAAACATTATCCCTGCACAAGCTAATCTGTAGCGTTTCTTGAACTCACTATCATTCCGCGTTTGGAGGATATTTCTCCTGCCTCTTTGTCTTTCCACCATTTTCTCCTCTGCTTAAGAAACTCTGAACCCTCTTAAAAGTCCTCCTCCCTACTCCCTACAGTTTTTCACCTAAGGAGCTCTGTTAAGGGAGATGCTTTGTAAATAACTTTCATCTTTACCAGAATCTAGTCTAAAACGTCATAAATCTAAGAATTTTCTTGTACAAGGAAGCTTTATGAATACAGAAAGTGGATATTATTTGAAAAAGGTGGTAACTATTCAGATCTTGAAGTAACAATACCACAATATAAACATACTCCATTACGAGTAAAATTCCTGCATAAACAAATTGACTTAAATAAGAGAACATAAGCATTATCAGCAAATGATGAGTTACAAGTTATGAGCTAGAAGTTATGAAACAAAAATCTGTACCTCTATCCTTAGACCAGGACAAGGACAAAAAAATAGACTGAAATAACAATAGTAAAATTAGTAAATGTGAAATCACAATATTGTAGACAGATGGATAGATAGATAAAACATATATTATGGAATATGGATCTGGTAGGACACTGAGCAACTTCCAGGCATGTGGATCCAAACGGAAAAATCCACTGCCATCCATATGAAAATCTGCCAATGGTGCACACTGTGAGGTGCTTTGTATTGATCTCAGGTAAATGGTAAATGGTCTTTGCTTTTCAACCTTAACGGTTCCCAAAGCGCTTTAAAGATCTGGTCTCATTCACCCCTTCATTCACTCACACATTCACACACATTATGGCGACCGAGCTGCCTTGCAAGGTGCTGGCCTCCATCGGGAGCAACTTAGGGTTCAGTGTCTTGCTCAAAGACACTTCAACATGTGGATGTGGGGAACTGGGGATCGAACCCCCAACTCGCTCGACCCTATGTTATGAGTTCAGTCCATTCATCTATTAATAAAATCAAATCACGAATGTAACGTGAACATTTGAGTAATGTTGATGAAACCTGAAACTTAAACGAATACGTGAGAAATCAACAAATTTTTAACTCAAAGTAATGCATCATCTGTTGAATAATTGACTTTAGATCTTTTAAATCTGTGAATGACTAAAAGTAAAAGTAAAACATAACTATAAAAACATTAAAAACCTTCAAATGTGTGTGAAATCAGCTGGGAATGCTTGCAGGGAATACTGCCGGGGAGCGGTGATGGAATGGACACCAGAACCAGAGCAGGGCGAGCGGGCAACAAAACCTGCAGCAGCCTCCCAGTGAACACAGCCGGACCGAGACCGAACACAGCACTCTGAGACCGACAGAGGCAAGTTTGATGACAGTATCAATATCCTCAATATCTGCAAAGTCCCTGTCTAGCGTCATGTTTTTACAGGAAACACGTAAATATGCAAAATGTCAAATAGCACTCTGGTAGCCATTTCATGCAAACTTTAAATGTGGATGAAGAGAAAGAGAGCGAAGGAGAGAGAGAGATGGGTAGATAATGGGAAGGGTGACTGACACAGTGACAACAATTCAAACCAGGCAGCTAAAGTAGACTTGACCTGAGCTTTTCTTTTGTGTTAGCAGCAGTGTGTGTCAGTGCAGGGTCTGATGTCTGTCCGGGTGACGATGATTGTTGGCCAACAAGGTTGACACCTCAGAGACCCAAAAAAGGGGGGAGAGAGAGAAAAAAGACAATGTCGACAACATGAAATAATCATCAGCTCCTTCCCATGCGCCAGTGAAATATGAAACATTAATACGCATATTCTCCCTCCTTCTCCTTCACTCTGTCTTCATCCTGCGCTCATATCTCTGGGGAGAGAAACTAATAAAGAGGGAACAAAAATTCAGGAATGATTAAAAGCTGCTTCTATGCAAGAGCAACATTAAAATCAAACACATTGGGGGTGGAGAGTCAGTGAGAGAAAGTGAGAGAGGCTGAGACTGGGAGAGAGAGATGGCAGGGCAGGTTGAGACTGACAGAATAGTAGACAAAGAAGGAGCAAAGGGGGAGGAAAGTGAAAGAAGATGATGATAAGGGCGAAGGCAGCTACTGCCAGTCTCTTTGTCTCTGTCAATAGTTAATATTCCAGTGGTTGGCTTAGCACCTCCACCTCATTTCTGTCTGCAAATATTTACACTGGATAGCCTTGTATCCATGTTTTCTTTCACACACCCACACACAGCATGGTGGTGCAGTGGTTAGCACTGTCGCATGGGAGGTAGAGCAGGGTAGAGCGGGTTGGGGTTTGATTCCCGCCCCCCCGTCCACATGTCGAAGTGTCCTTGAGCAAGACCCTGAACCCTAAGTTGCTCCCGATGGAGGCCAGCACCTTGCATGGCAGCTCGGTCGCCATCGGTGTATGAATGTGTGTGTGTGAGGAGTGAGACCAGATCTTTAAAGCGCTTTGGGAACTGTTAAGGTTGAAAAGTGCTACATAAGTGAAGACCATTTTACCATTTACACACACACACACACACACACACACACACACACACACAGTTTACATCATAAAAAACACACACCTAACTCAATTTTGCCAAGCCATTCACACATTTGACACTCCCCACCTCAGAAATGTTACAGATGTATGGGCATTTAACTTCTGCAAGCCCAAAACTAGGAGCTGCATTAGGGTCATAAACCTCTGCATCTGGGCCGGCACTAAGGTGAGGAGCATCGGGATCTATGACAAAGCCACAAGGAGAGACATTTACATTGAACAGTTTTGAGTTTTGTTGTGGCCACAATGGGAAGACACTGATATGACAGTGGTGAACCTCATGACAGAGGTCCAAACCTGGAGTCAACCAGTAAAAACTAAGACAAGCCACGCAGCACCAAGGATATTAGCCGTTGGGGTCTGAGGCTTTTACATTTTCATTTTTAATACATTTTTAATCACAATCTACTCTAGGTCCAACTTCTCTGCTCATTTATTCTCAAAGCATAACATAACCAGTCCACAAGACATAAACCTGTCCCACTACTCCTCAAGATGTTCAAACATTTTTAGCTGAATGAGTGCTCTGCAGTCCCATCAGGGATTATCAAAAACAGCAGAAAGGTCTCATGCACTCCACTGAAGGTAAAAGTTCCTCAGTGAACGTAGAAGCCACCACTGGAGGATCCACCATTAGCATTTTACCATTGAGCATGTTAGCCATGCCCAGCATGCACCTGTTGGTCACCAGTGAACGTTACGAGTGTCAGCTGAGTGCAACACACACATACACACACACACAGCCAGCTTCTTCTCTGCTGCAGCTGCTGATTTGACAATGAAGCGAAGTACAATACTTGAGATAAAAACACTGGTGTAAAAGTAGGCTATGTTACAGATTTTTAAAAATACTCAACGACTTTGTTACAGTAACAAGACTAAATGTCATTTGTTACTTCCACCCCTGGTGGAAAGTAATGGATACAGATAAATGGGTTTTACTTGGTAATCAATTTTTTGCTTCAGACAAAGCATGAAAGAATCCTTTGAAAAGTCCCATATAGTAGAAAGTGAGGTTTCCATGTCTTGTTTGATTCTAAAGCAGCTCTAGGTGCTGTATAAATACTGTGAAAGGATCAAAACGCTCAGTCCACGGAGAAATGCACACAGCCCGTATTCAGACACTGTGCCTTTAAACGAGCCGGGACTTCCTGTAAGGTTGTGATGTCACAACTATACAGTGACTGCACTCAGCCATGCCCCCAGCAGGTCATCTGATCCAGGCACAGCACCACCCACCAAGTACAGGGACGCTCATCCACCCGCTCAGTCTGTCTAAGTTATTGGAGCGCTCTGCTCAGGACTACTCTTCAGGTTTTTGGAGGTTGTTCAGTTTGTCTAAAATGGCTTGTTTCAGACAGAGGGGGGGAACTGAGGGGCTGCAGAAAGGGCCGGGACAAGATACATAAGGACTTTTTGAACTGTGAATCATGCAAAGCTGCTCTCGTGGAGCCCCAGAATAAAAAATATAGAGCTGAAATTAGCATTATATGCAACCTTTAATTACAAGGTCTACAGTGCCATGCTTAGTTTTAGGTTATTAAGATCTGTGAAGAACATCTGAAGAATCCATGTTTTAAAGCTGCAGTTTAAAATGCCTTTTAAGAACAAAACTAGGTTTTCTGTTCAGATTTATTACATTTTTTCATTTAACAAATCAGAGGCTTCTTTGCGCAGAGAAAGCAATGAAGCAATGTGAGGTGGGAGAATCTCTCCAGTGACCTGAACGCCAGAAAGCATTTATTGTCTGTGTTGTTGTTATTAAAGTACAAACCCACCTAGTGAGTTGTCTGTTGGGGGTAAAAGAAATACACAGTGGGGAGGTGTAAAGCAGGGTTGACGCCACTTATGGCCTGTTTCAGTGCCTATTTTATGGGTGTTAAAAAACAGAATAGGCTTTTAATGCAGGCCAAAGCCAGATGTCGATGTCATTTGGGGGTTCTCCTCTGCCCTCCTGCCTCACTGTGTACTTCATTAATCAAGACGTTAAAAGATTTATCCGTGTCTTCTGCTTTGTCGTTTTTTCCCCCTCTAACTCCTGTCCTCCCTGTTGTCCTGTTTTGTAATTAAACGGTTCAGGATGCTGTCCTGTGTGTGTGTGTGTGTGTGTGTGTGTGTGTGTATGCATGAAAGCAAAGAGAGAGAGGAGAGACAGACATTGTTTTCCTCCCCTTGCTTGCTGCTCTTTTTTTCTCTTTGCAGCAGATGCTTCTGTTCTGCCTTAACAGGCAAGGATTCCAACTCAATTAACATTAAATAATTAGCTGAATAAACATGCTAAGCGCAGCAAACTCTCTCTCTCTCTCACACACACACACACACACACACACACACACACACACACAGATACTCTTATGCTCATCTGCATCATCTTCAGGGAGCTGGTCATTTGGGGCTGTGAGAAAAGAGAAAAAGTGCTGTAAATGTTGGTGGGGAAGCTTGTGGTAATGAAACAAGCCCATTTTCTAATCAGTGAGGTAATTAATGTGCTTAATGCTGTCATTAATCATGTTGTACAGAACAGGTAGGACACTGACAATGTTCTGTCTCTAAGGCCGCAACTGTCTCTGTGTGTGTTGTCTGACACCTACATATTGCTCTATATATATATATATATATATATATATATATATATATATATACACATATATATAAATCAGTTTGTTGAGTCTGTATAGAGGATAGCACTGGCCACCACAGACTCATTTGTTTTAATCTCCCCTTAAATTGAATCATGAGTAAAATAATCTCACACGGATGCGATTTTTTAGTGGTTGCATAATCATTGTGGTTGAAGATATTCCAGACATCTTTAGGAAACTCTAGAATCTCAATTCAAATTGAAAATAAAGATCTGTGTATTCCAACAATGCTAGACCACACAACATGAGTTTATCAAGAGGGACCACCAGAGTGTCCACCAGAGTTTAGGAGGTAAACAATTTGGTTACATGCCAAAGTGTAACCAAAGTAAACATTTATATACAGTAGCCTGTGTATATAACTGTCAAATTGGCAAATACAACACTGTCAGAATATAGCCTAACATATACACGTTTATGCTCCAGTTTACTTCTGTAGGGTAGGTCAGTGGGAAACTGCCGTTAAGACGTTTAAATATGACGTGAATGTGAATGTAGCCCTGTGACAGACTGGCATACTGTCGAGGGTGCAAGCCAACCAGCCCCCCCCCCCCCCCCAACACCGACATATGTGGAATATAGGGAAAAAAATATATATGTGTGTGGAAGTGTTAATTCAGGGTTGTGGCAGTGTGTGTGTACACATGCAATATTAGTGTGTGCCTGTATGAGTGCGTGTCTGTGTGAGGGACCTGCTTTATCAGAGCTCAGTCGAGTGTGTCAATCGGGGATGTGATCTGGTACACATGGTGACATGCCCTGTACCCCCCACAACCATCCACCCCAATCTCCTCCACACACACACACACACACACACATACACTTAGGTCACTTCTGGGGACATTACATAGACATTCATTTCCTGGAGACTTACTCTAACCCCTAACCTTTACCATTGACCCAAAAATCAGCTTTTTCCCAATTGGGGACACAGCTTTTGTGGCAAGCCATCCCCAATTAACTGGTCTTTAGTCTGAAATGTGTCCCCAAGTCAGAAACTGACACACACACACACACACACACACAGCTTTGCTTTAGTGTGGTCCAGAACAATAAGGGCATATTTGACGCAATGAATCTGTCTGCCACTGAGGCTCTTCCTCTGAGGAGCCTAATCTGACTAAAATAAATGACTGAAGTGTTTAAGTGTGTATGTGTGCCTGTTTCAGACACAGATATAGGAAGTGTTCAGCTGCTTTACAATTCAGTTCAATTCAAAGGGTCGCTTTGAGGCCTTTCATCTGGGCTGTTGAGGGGCCAGTGTCTGTCCAGATGTTGTCTTTTCATTTCCTTAAACCTGTGCCGGCCCAACCTGCACCCGTACACCAAACCCTGCCCCTGCTACTCCCAGTGCTGTAATTACAGCAGCAGCAGCAGCAGCAGCAGCGGCGGCAGCAGCAGTGACTGCATGGTGGTAATTAATGGATTTACACATTGAGCTCTTGTCAAACACATGCCAAGGGCAGGGAGCTATCCCAGCACACCACGACGATTAAGTTCTTCTCTTCTCTCTACACACACACACACACAGGTGAATAGAGTCCCTCTGATATGAAAACCCACCCGCATAGTTCCAACACATCCAGACACACAGGCTATTACCTGAGTGTGTGATGTGGCCTGGGCAGGTATGACATTACCACTATAGGTACATACGCACAAACCTATATATGTATAACACACACATATATATATATATATATATATATATATATATATATATATACACACAAGAGTTTTCTAAAATATATTCATGATTTCAATGCTTAACACCAACGTAACACGATGTCAGTCTCATGGACGAAGAACTAGCTCAGCAGCTAGGGATTGACCGGTTCCTCTTCCTGGCCCTGCTCCTGCCAGCGCTCTCGACGGCCATCTCCTGGGCACAGTCACCCACCAGAAGGTCCCTGTGCGCATGCTCCTTTCCGGTAACCACCATGAGAACATCCAATTCCACATCCTGTGGTCTCCTCGCCTTCCCCTCATCCTGGGTTATCCCTGGCTCCGGCGCCACAATCCCAACATCAACTGGGCAATGGGGTCCATCCTTGGGTGGAGTCCTTCCTGCCACCAAGTGTGGCTTAAGCAGGCAGCTGCCCCCCAGCTGTCTACCTGCTCCAGTCTGGCGCCAGATCTGTCAGGGGTTCCGGTGGAATACCACGACTTCGGAGAGGTTTTCAGCAAGGCCAAGGTGACCTCCCTTCCTCCTCACGACCGTATGATTGCGCCATCGACCTCCAGCCCAGCACGGCTCCTCCCAGGGGCCATCTATACTCTGTCCGCCCCTGAGAGAGACGCCATGGAGACACACATCAACGACTCCTTGGCTGCTGGCATCATCCATCCCTCTTCGTCACCCGCTGGCGCTGGCTTCTTCTTTGTGAAGAAGAAGGACAAGTCCCTACGGCCTTGCTTCGATTACCGGGGCCTCAACGACATCACAGTCAAGAACCGCTACCCCCTCCCACTCATCTCGTTTGCCTTCGAGCTCCTGGAGGGGGCCACCATCTTCTCGAAGTTGGATCTGCGCAACGCCTACCACTTGGTCCGCATCCGGGAAGGTGATGAGTGGAGGACAGCGTTCAACACCGCTACTGGTCATTACGAGTACCTGGTGATGCCCTTTGGCCTCACCAATGCCCCGGCTGTCTTCCAGGCTCTGGTAAACGATGTGCTCAGAGACATGCTAAACAAGCACGTATTCATCTACCTGGACGACATCCTGATCTTCTCCCGGACCAAGGAGGAACATGTGCAGCACGTCCAGGCAGTTCTTCAACAGCTCCTGGAGAACTCCCTTTTTGTGAAGGCCGAGAAGTGCGAGTTCCATTCCTCATCTGTTTCCTTCTTGGGTTACATCGTGGGTCAAGGGAACATACAGATGACTCCCACAAGCAGCTACAGCGTTTCCTGGGGTTCGCCAATTTCTACTGACGATTCATCTGAGGTTATAGCACCGTGGCCATTCCCCTCATGGCCCTGACCTCCGGTTGTCCTCTGCTGCTGACAAGGTCTTCCTGTCTCTTAAGGCCCAGTTCATGTCGGCTTCCATCCTCCAAGTACCAGACCCCGAGAGACAGTTCGTGGAGGTAGACGCCTCCGACGTAGGGGTGGGGACAGTCCTCTCTCAGCGGTCGGCCGTTGACCAGAAACTCCATCCCTGTGCCTTCTTCTCCCGATGTTTGACCCCGGCAGAGAGAAACTATGACATCGGCAACCTGGAACTCCTGGCGGTCAAACTGGCCCTTGAAGAAAGGCGCCACTGGCTCGAGGGGACCATGCTGCCTTTCCTGGTGTGGACCGACCATAAGAACATGGTACATCCAGTCGGCCAAGAGGCTCAACTCCCGCCAAGCCCGATGGTCTCTTTTTCTCACAAGGTTCAACTTCTCCCTGTCCTACCGTCCCGGGAGCCCGCAACGTGAAGCCTGATGCCCTGTCCCGTCAGTTTTTAGAGAAGGAGGACTCCGCCTCCGGTCCTGATACCATCCTCCCCTCTCCACACTGGGTCGCCTCTCTCACCTGGGAGGAGCTAAAAAGGCTGCCTTTCGGTCAGGTGACAAGGAAGCTTAAAGCACTACCAGAGTGAGACTGCAAGCTGGCATCAACAAGTGAGACACTGGAGAGAGACCTCAACACCAACAACACCAAAGAATAGTGGAGAGTGATCCAGACAATCACAGGCTACAAAAGCAGGAGTGCCCCCATCATGTGTGAGGCCACATTGCCAGAAGAGCTTAACACATTATATGCTCGCTTTGATCTCCTCAACAAAGAGTCAGCTGTAAAGTCTACTCTACCCCCAGAGGACCGGCCGCTGTCGGTATCCAAAGGAGATGTGAGAAGAATCCTGCTGGTGTTGAATATGAGTAAAGCTGCTGGGCCTGACAACATCCCTGGCCATGTATTAAGACCGTGAACCTGAGGAGTTTCAGTTGACGTCATCACTGACATTTTCACTGTTTATCACTGTCACAGGAGAGTGTTCCAACCTGCTTCAAGACAGCCACCATTGTCCCTGTACCTAAAATGTCTGCAGTGACTAGTCTAAACGACTATCGCCCTGTGGCACTCACCCTCATTTGAGAAACTGGTTTTCCAGCACATCAAAGACAACATTCCACCTAGCTTGAACCCTGACCAGCTGCAGTTTGATCCACAGAAGTTGTCATCTCCACTGCCCTCCAATCAGAAATACTTTATTGATCCCCGGGGGGAAATTATACAAGCCCTCACATATCTTGAAAATAACACCTACATCAGAAAGCTGTTGATGTGTGATTTCAGCTCAACATTCAACACAATGAAACTGATATTGACTTCCTCACAAACAGACCCAAGACAGTTCGGATTTGGCAGTCACACCAATTGCACTCTTGCACTGAACACAGGAGCCCCCAGGGCTGAGCTTGTTCATGCTGTACATCCATGACTGCAATCCCTGACGTGGAGAGAACTCTGTTTTGAAGTTTGTGGATGACACTACCATCACCGGCCGGATTACAACAAAGGAGAACAACCTACGGCTCAATGTCAACAAAACTAAGTAGCTAATCACTATTTTAGAAAAAAGGAGACAAAGACACCCCCCCCTGTCTTCATCAGTTGCTGAGGTAGAGCAGGTGAACAGTTTTAGGTTCCTGGGTATCAGCATCACAGAGAATCTGTCATGGACAAGACCCACCCCAGCCACAGCCTGTTCACCCTGGTGCCATCTGGCAAGTGGTACAGAAGTATCCGCTACCATACCACCAGACCTCTTTCCTCAAGCTGTGAGATTCATCTTCTGCACTCCACCATAAATAATTCTGATTGGGTTTTTTGTGTGCGTAGCACTGTCATAGCTGTGTCAGCAGCTAGTTAGGCAGAACGGGGAATAGGACCCAAATACAGATCACTGAGGCAGAACTGTTGCAGGTAAAACGTTTATTAGCAAAACCAGGGGGACAAAGACTTACAGGATGGTGAGGCAGGCAGAGGTCAAAACATGTCATTTGACTAGACAAAGAATTTTTGGCAACAGATCTGTGTATCTTTATAGCAACAAACTGTGGCTTACTGTTACAGTCTTAAGTATTTCCAGTGAGTCTGAACGCATTTTCATTAATCTCCGTTTATTCATAAACTACACTACTCTCTGACAGCTGTTTGACAGGAGTGCTACAGCACAGCCAGAAGCAATTAATGAGGTGAGGGTAAATTCTCCGCTCTGTTGCTTATTCCCTAAATGTGTCATCATCATCATCATAATATCGACATTTGCTAAAAATGTTGACTTTTGCTTTGTTTCAACAAAGAAAAACAGCAACTCTCAATAAGAACTAAAGCAGGGGAAATGGATTTAGCATGAGTTTCCATCTTGCATCTGTCTAAGCCTTTTCTTATTTTCTAGCCCTACTATCCCTCCTCTAAACATCTCAGGTCATTTGTTTTATTCAGGCTGGGAGAAAAGGGTAAAAAATATATAGAGAGCAAGAGAGAGAGATGAAAATAAAAGTCCACGAGAGCAGTAAAAAGAAATGGAGGAGAGGAAGAAGTGGGCAGTGGAAGTGGATAGTGTTGTAAACACTATCCAGCATCCCAGTCCGATTGCATTCCTCCATTTTAAATACCTGCAGGTTGAGCTGTCTGCCTGTCTTCAGGCCAGGTGTGTGTGTGAGTGCATGCATGAGCAGAGAGAGAGAAAATGTGTGTGTGTACCTGAGTGGATGTGACTGAGATAGATGACCAGTGGTAAATAGAGCTATTCCTCACAGCCAACAGTGAGCAAGGCCACTGGCCACACAGCAGGATAGTGTACACTCTCTCCCACATGTCAACACTGTGTGTGTGTGTGTGTGTGTGTGTGTGTGTGTGCTAAATAGTTCTTCTTGTAAACCATCTGTAGTATCTCATGTTATTTGTTGTTGAATATATGTTTTTAAAGAGTTATTGCTTTAGTGTGTGTGTCAATGATAAAATTATATGGTGTGTGTGTTGTAAGTACACGCAGATCACCACACACACACACACACACACACACACACACACACACACACACACACACACACACACACACACACACACTCTATCTCATGCTTTTAACCCTCGTCCTTTTCCACTCTCACTATGAACAGATACACTCCATTCAGAATCTCATTCTCTGTCTAATATTGTTTCCTTTTGTGTCACCTTTTACATTTATCATTCCTCCTCGCTCGTGTTGGGCAGTAATGCATTACTGAGCACAAACTAACAAACGAGAACTTACAAGACAAAATGTTAGACTAGATTGTACCTACCTTACCTAACCTGTCAGTAATTTAACCATGTGTTTTGAAAGTTAGGATGTTCCTGTTGGTCCCTTGTGAGTGTGTTCTGTTTCCCTGGTTATGGATAAACAGGTTTGACTTGCCTGTAGCTGCAGGACTGGACCCTGATGACTCCTCCAAACCATGATCTTCATGTAAAAAATGCCATGTGTGGATGTGGCGGCTTTTGAGTTGTCAGCAGACAAAACTGGCCTGAGTAAGAGAATGTAAAAACTAATGTAACTAATTACTTTCACTGTTGTTAGCGCCATTACTTCTTCAATGAGGAATAGACTTTTCCAACTCTCGTCCTCTTTAACCGGCTCCTTCCCTTTAGTATTAGTAACAGCTGTAGTCCATTTCGAACATGATTCCCATTGAATGTGACTATTAGCTGAAGGTACACACACCTCTGCCAGTTGGAGCCAGTTAACCTGAACCTGGAGTGACAGGAAATCGTAGGATGTCAGGAGAAGTCAACAGTAATTGTCAGTAATTCCCCCCACTAATTGCCTGAAGCTCAGTAAAGAACACATTCAGCAGTTATCGCCATTCAATTATATCCAATTATGAATAAATTAAAGAGCAAACAGAGCTGATGTAATTTGCGGGAGGCTTTTATTTTCTCCGTCCACTCTGTGTTGGATTGGCAAATTGGAAAATGGACAGGGTGGGGTATGGATGGAGGAGTTTGAGGACAAACATTAATGTGTCGCCCTCAGAGTATAAAGTGGTCAAAGTGGTACATAGAGGAAAAGGGGGATTTAACAGTCATTTAAATCCATTATTAACTGCAGCTTGTACTTTCTAAAGACTGTGCTTCTCTCATAAACAGAAAGTGTAACCGGGTGGTAAACTGCAGCACAGAGGAAGTGGCAGCGGTGCGGTGAACATGACTGATAGCGGACTGTCTGTGTGTGTGTTTATGTGCATGTGGCATCTCTTAATAACGACACCACGAGATGGCTGACACATCTCTGCTGCCTCTGAAGAGACTATTTTAGTGGGGATTTATTTTGTGGAATGAATTACCCAGTATAATTAAAAACCTTAATCTCTTTTTTCCCCCTCAACAAAACAATTTTGTTCAAACCAAGAGAAGCAATCCAAAATTAATTTACCGCACCACTGAGTAGTATTAATGCTTTGCCAGGCCCCCTCAGCCACCCATCCACATCCTCATCTCTTACATGGGTTATGTGATATGAGACGATAGGCTCTGTGTTGTAACATGGGATGTTCCTCATGTAATCATCAGGAGCAGAACAATACACAGCGGATAGCAGGTATTAGCTCTAATAGACTGTCTTGTGGGGGACCTCAGCTATTGTCTGACTCTGTTTTTTGTGTCTCCCTCAGTGTGTATTTGTGGAGCCTCACTTTTTCTTGTGGTAAGCCTTTCTCATACATGCCAAATCATTGTCGACCATAAAGGAAACATGTCATGCTGCCTTACTGTGTGACTCATAGTTGTAGTATAGTATATATAGTTATGGATGGATGGATGGATATACACACACACATATATATATTCTGTACTTTGTGGTACATTAAACACAGTACTTGTCTCACATGTGCATATGGATGATACTTATGCTCGCTCCCCCACTCAGTCCTTACATCCTGTCATGAGGTTGTCATACAGTGTCATGCTACACACCTACACACAGGAGTCAGCGTGCAGTGTGTGACAATCCAGGTTGTGATTTTCAAAGATAAAAAAGAAAGAGTGTGTGGGTTACAGTGTTGAATCCACTTACTTGTTATAGTTTGGGTATCTGTCAGCGGGCAACCTCCCTGGATTGCTGTTTCCATTGTTTTTTTCTCAGTTTTGGAACTGTTTCTGGCCTTCCAGTTAAGGTGCTCCGGTGGTCTCCCTATTACAGCGTCTGTGACTCTCTATTCCTGTCATGCATGTGATGGCAAGGTAGCGGAACAGGCAGGGAATAGGACCCAAATTCAGACACGGGGCAGAACTGATGCAGGTAAAAGGTTTATTAGCAAAACCAGGGGCACAAAGACTTACAGGATGGTGAGGCAGGCAGGGGTCAAAACCGGGAAAGCAGTCCAAAAAGGCAAACAAAACCAATAGGGAGCAGGTAAGAATCGAAATCCAATAAACTGTCCAAAAGTAAGTCCAAAACCAAGGAAGTCAAAAACACTTTTGCCAGCTAACGGCTCGGTGGTTGTTCACTGTCGAGCACAGAAGTTGTTAACAGTCTTTCCTCTCTCTCCCACCAAACACGTGCGGCTTGCACAGCGCCAGTTGACACGCCACACAAACTTAAAAAAGTTGTCTGCTAGTTGTATTAGGATACTAAGCTAATTCCCATGAGGCTGGTAGTAAACAAGGGGTTGCGTTTGTTCCCCGCCCCCTATCCCCAACCATCCCGAGCAGAAAGAAATAATGGATGGCCTTGCTAAGCTGCACAGAGCTATGGCTACGTAGACCCATCTGACTTAATAGCGGGGCCATTCTGTCCCTCCCCCTTCATCACCTGCCCTGTCAGGTGCAGGAAGGGGGAGGGTTTCATGCTTGTGGTTGAGCTTCAATCAGCTTCCTTATACATTTCCTCTGTTATGAAGGAAGAGGCAGAAGCTACAGGCAGGACCTTAGCATCCTTTTGGGTCATAATCAGCCACTTGTAACTGTCTGAGTCCCAACTCCAGCAAGGCATTCGGAACCTTTTACTGAAGCTGACAGTGGAACCTTCAGCTATGTATAGACTAGATGCAACTAAGCTATTGCGGTGTTGAGTCAATGCTGTGCACAAGAGGTTTCAGGTTGCCTTTCTAGGTGCACCAGGGGCTCATGGAGGATCTGTACCTCAGCCGACGCCAGAGGCCCTGGATTTGGGACCAGGGGACCTCAGGTCCCAGCACATAGGCATAACAAGGGAAAAAAGGGAAATCAGCAGCCCAGGTTAAGAAGTCCTCAAAGTGACCCCCACCCTCTTGACAATTCCTGGAGCCCTGCCAACCATGCGCCCTTTGGCGGTCTTGTCTTTTGGCATACCACTGTTTCCCTGGACCTTCACCCATTACGTAGATGCAGCAAGGGCTCAGGATTCTCAGTTACCTCAATGGTGGTCTAGAGCACATTCAAAACATGTGCCTGTGCCTGAGCAACAATAAAAGCAAGCTCCAGCCTACCCAGGTGACAACATTCCTGGTCATGGTTCTGGTCTCCAGGAGGCCTAACATTGTAGTGACTCCGGAGAGGCAGCAGGCCTTCAAAGCCTGCCTCTGCCATTTGCAGCTGCATTCTCGGGTCGACTGGGGGCTCTGCCTCTTTTCTCTTTGGGTCAGTATTGCATCTTGCAGTGAGCAGCCCTTCTTCCTCTCAGGTGTGGCCTTTGCATCTCATTGGGGTTTCACCTGGTTGGTATGTAAATAGTGTACAATTGTAAATAGTTTGTTTGTTACTTGTTGTTTTGTTAACTGGGCTTGAACTGCTCCTGTGTCTGAAAGAGTTACCCCGTACATATGGAATATGTCATGGAATGGAGAGATAGATACAGTGCCAGCCACTCACAATTGCTGCGCCCCCCCCCCCCCCCCCCATCCCCCCCCTATTGTTGCCTGACAGGACATGCATAGATTCCACTGTAAACACGGCCATTCATTCAATTGCAGGGTATCACCATGAGATGGCGTTTTCTTCACAAAAACACATTTACACAATCAATCAATCAATCAATGTGTGACGGCCCACAGTACACTTCAGAGTAATGTTTCATTTTTTTAGGCCACGGTTTGTACAGTATCCCAGTTTCCCAGACATGCCAGTTGCTGGAACTTCAATAAAGTTTTGTTATTCACATATTTTTAAAAGCATAAACCCTTACATTTCACCTTAATGACTTTGAAGTTATTAAGTGAGGATCACACTGAATTGCTGTTTTATCTCATTTATACTGTATTAAGTGATAGTGGAAAAAGTGCTCCATCCGCAGAACACAATTTTTCTTCAGTCTGTTTGTGTTGCAGCTGTTTGGGCTAAGAGTTGTAGGGGCTGGGAGACCTGACCACTCAGATACTAATGATGTGTTTGGGAATGTGAGAAAAGAATGTGAGAAATAATGAGCAAATTAAGGCACAGTGGTCAGACTATCTTTTTATCTTCTGTTTACATCATGTTTTGTATGATCAAATCGCAAAAAAACAAATGAAAGAGGATGTTTTATTCAGCAAAGTAATATAACAGAAGGGAACCAGCGACAAAGGGAATCCTAGACATCTCGTGTTGTCACAACGTGATGGAGACAACTATCCCACCCCAGACTCCCTTAAAGAAATCGCACAGTTTTGTGAGCTGGCGGAAACTTTATGAACTTTGTGAAATGCTGTCTACGACAAATTCTTAACTATACATGTCTCATTAAATTTGGCAAACATAATACAATAAGTTGTTTCTTTCTTTGTGTCCCGGCGTGTTGCAGCACCACAATGGCACAGACAGTTATGTCTCACTCTATATCATTAATTTCCCACTCGTAATGCTTTCATTTTTCAGCCTTCTGGCTTGCTCGCTCTCTAAATTTGAACAATAACCTGTATTTTATGTTAGCTAATACTTAAAAACAACAATTTGTATCAGTGTTTTACAAAAAGCTTCAGCATAATATTTTCATTATCTTGTGATATGATAATAACAAATGGCAGTAAAACATTTCTGCTTCCATAATCAACTATTGCAACTTTTTTCTGCACATGGTGCTTGGAGCTATTACTAGTCGGGGCTGTGTTCACTACCTCATCGAGGGGGGATCTCATTAAAGCCAAGGACCCAGCAGGGACCCAGCTAGGATCTGCTACAGATCTGCAAAGGCCCTATCATGGACCAGCCAGCAATTCTAGATGGCTCCATCTGTTTAGTGCCTAAGACACCATGCCTAAGACACATCTGGCAAGTCGGTGTGTTTGGCTGCATTCCGACCACATCGTTTTAGTGTGGGGCTGTGCGGCAGTGTGGGAACTCTGGAGCTCCGACGTCAGGTTGTGTCTCTCCAAAAGTGGTATCTGTTTCAACTTTTCGCCACAGTGGCGTTGCCTTATTTTCAGCACCTCCTGCATTCCCCACCTCCGCAGCCGAAACTGACTACCCACATTCAAATGAATGGAAGACCGGCATTTTTGCCAGAACGCCTGATTTGGTCTGAATGCAGCCTTAAAGAAGTATCCACGTACCCTGTCAGCAGGGGGTTCATTCCCCGTACATATGGAATATGTAACGGAGTGGGAATATAGTCTCATCCCTCAGAGAACCATGGCTACAATGTAACCAGACAATATTGGATGATTCTGCAAAACCCTGTATTATGTTCGATGGCAACATTTCGTCGAATTCTCGCTTTCTACAATATCTTTGCAAAGCAAATATGGAATGTTAAAGTTAGGGAAAGATCGTGATTTTTGCACTACACGCCTATCCACCACCTTACCTTCCACTAAGTACACACTACTTCCTACACTGGCACTGAACGATGGCACTGGACTTGAATTATGAGGTGTGGAATCGTCCACTATGGACATCATTCTTAGGAATACTGGATGACATTTCTCAGCTCCTATAATTTGTAAGACTGATTGTTTCATGTCTGAAAATGTTATATTCACAGCATAGAGACAATTTAGAGATGCAAAATGTTTTACATGGGGAGTGGGACATTTACCAATTTCTAAATGATCAAACTCATTTCAAAGAATCAATTCAAATTAGGTAAAATGCTACAAGGCAGTATTACACTTATTATTTTAAACGATGTATGTATGTGTGTGTGTGCGTGCGTGCGTATAGCTAATAGCTAATAGCCAAAGCTAATTGCCACATCTTTGACACACCTGTAGTTATTAGCTGGAGGGATTGGGTCCTGTAACATTTTAAGGAGAAAATGGAAAATAGGGTTATCAGGGTAATGCCAGTTACAGAACAGACAACTCCAATAAGTAACCTTGTGATGGACTGAGTGGTCCTCGCCACCATTTTCTGTACAGCTAGACCACTTAAGCACCATAGAGGACAGAGAAAGCTGCTAAAACAGCAAAATCTATTGTCTTGGACAGTGGGGATTGTTTAGTACACAATGGAAGGTGATGACAAAGTGCTGCAGAAGAGGATCAATGCTGTGAGGCGTACAAGGCCGTTTTTTTCTCTGTCTGTGTGTCAATACAGTGTGTGTGTGTCTGTTGTGGGTGTTTCCTGGTTGCTGTGGTGGAAAGGGAACAGTGGGGGGGTGTGAGGTGGGAAGGGGGATCGATGAGGCATTTGTTTTGTTTAGGTAAATGATGTGGTGGAGATGGACAACAGCACTCCGTCTTGTGTCCCTAAGGAGATGGAAGACAAATGGCTAGCAATGTCCCATCATCTCTCTCTCTCTGTCTCTAGGACTGGCATCCAATGGTGTACTGGGTAAGACTGGGAGCCAGATAATGTGTGTGAGTGTGTGTGTGTGTGTAAGAAGCCAAAACCAAGCTGACCTCTGACTAACACTGTGAGGCTATCCTGTATATTAACTGCACCTTTGAGCTGAAAATTGGGCTAAAAGTGACAGTCTTCATCATGATTTCAATCAGCTGTCACTGTGCAGATGGGACTTTGAGCTTCACAAATATTTGTCTCTAGAAATACTCTCATTGATTTGTTACTCCTCTCTCCACATCGCCTCTCTACTGCTTACAGACAACAAGACTTTCAAAACAAAAGTCAAAGATCTTATCCAGCAGCTGTCTGGTTGAACTGAGGAAAGTACTTGCCCTCAGACATCAGTGGAGCAGCACCATAGTCTGCCTCATCTCAGGGTTTGTCCAGAAGTTGATGTGGATGGATGTGGACCCAGAATAGGAGGTTAACTATGAAATCTACTCAGAAGTAAGTGAAGGAAAGGGGTGCCCATACCACTAGAAGGAGCTATTTATCTGTTTATCATAGAGCATGCAGGGAGACAAGACATACACACACACATGCACGCAGTAGGCAAAGGGGGGGGGGGGGGCATCCCCCTTGTTAACCTGCTACCCCCCCCCCCCTCCATCCCTTAGTAGCAGAGAGAGTGCTGTGACTCATTGATCCTTTATCTGACTGAGGTTTGTGCGAGTTAGAATCTATGGCCCCCCCTACCACAGCTCTGAAATATCAGTAGCCTAACTGTGCTGTGTATCGATGAACCCATGCTGCTGTCCGTGGTGCTGAAGTAGCAGACGGATTTGTAATGACTCCTTTTTCTCTCAGTCCCGGTCTTGGATCTACAATATAAACTATATACTATAAATACTCAATTATATATTAGATTGCAGCCTATATACTATAGACACACTGCTGCCTGTAGTGTTCACATAATAGTCCTTCTATGATCAGTCAGTATTTTAGGGGAGACATGACTACAGACATAGTTTTTACTGTAGATGTTTGGTGTAACCTGGGAGTGGAGCAGGTAACGTGACTCAGCTGCTACACTCAATGAGGTCAAGTTTATATCATCAAAACTACGGTGTGTTTTCAAAAAGAAGCATTATTAAAATGTCCAGTAAAAGAATAGGCCTACACAAAACATGTATTTAGCCTAATATCAATTTTATAAAATCAAAATTATAATTATAATATCAAGAATTAGGCTAGGCCTCGTGTGTGTTTTGGGTTCCCATTGGGCCATCCCCCCTGTTAAAAATGAACAAATCACCTACGACTCGCACGCACACGTACACAAGCATGCACAGTTTATCACTATCTAATAATATTTTATTATTTCTCATGTTTGTGTTTGCTCTTTTACACTTTCAAAAGACCCACATGGAAACCTAAAATATGTACTCAAATTAACTTTAAGTGACACGTGGCTAATCATAATCTAAGTCTCACAGCAGAAGTGGTTCAGTGCTTGGAACAGATTTATTGGTAATCAAAAATAAAAAAACAAACAAACAAAACCTTTTGCTTTAGTTCCTGTTTCTTTTGGTTACTTCTAAGGAACATCTTCGTAATCCGTCACTCTATATTATGTGTGCGTGAATAGACTTGTTTCAGTAGATCATGCGTGACACCTACTTTAACTGCATTGACTGCATGAACAGGGGAGGTTACTGAGGAAAGAAATGTTTATTAATAGTAATCATGGTAGTAATAACTGTAATAATAACTGTGATAATAATGTACCAATATTGTAATAAATAGCATTGTTTCTTTGAAGCACATTGGGAGCATACAGAAATAAAAATCAGGAAAGAGAAATACAAAAACAACCAAACCCAGTATGGTACAGGCGCTGAGCAGCTGTAATATATATCTCACTTGGAGCTGTTTGCGGGGAAAAAAGAATCTGTTTTGATTGCACAGGTTAAGTGAAGCCACAGCCACACAAGAAGTGTCTTTGTTGTTCTAATATACAGTAATACAAGGTTCTGGTATTGACAGAGAGAAAGGGAGGATCTGTACATAAGGAATACAAAAGCACATTGAAGCCTCAAACAGATGAAACAGACCAAAAACAAAACCAGACAGATAAATACAAACAGAATGGAAGGAAATTAACATATATATATTTTTCTATCTTACTCACTAGTCACAATTCAAATCTTTGTGCTTTGGGGATCTGCATAGGACAGGGAGGCTTTGGGTTTTGGGGAGCGAAGTGGATGTGTAAAGGCAACAGTATACTTATAGAGTAAAAGTCCAAATTGCGGAACACGTCGCCACGTACAAATTGTAGTTGTTTCACGACAGTTTTGTATTGTACAGTTATTTACACACCGCACCAGAAGGGGGCACATGAAGATTTAAGAGTGGACTGCAACCTAGGGAGAAAACGGAGACTGTCACTAGAAAGACGACTGCACTGAAAAAGCACAAGATAAACAATCTTGTGTGGCGATAGTAGCGTGACATTGTTATCCTGCTTTAGGGATAACAGTGATAGGGAGAAGATTGGGGTGGAAGCTTATGACTTCAACACCAGAGACCATGGTTTGTGTGCCGTTTCCAATCAACAGTCAGTGTTGTGGTTTTAACCATATTTCCTGAACCTCAACCACGTACTTTTAGTTCCCTAAACTTAGCAGAACAGGAAATGAAATTAATCCAACCCAGTATCACGCCAAGGTGTGTAACAGACTCGACGGTCCACTGTGGTCCACCGCAGTCCACCGCAGTCCAAGTTACATACGTACATTAAAATAAGTAAGTGTTGGCTTTTGGTTTCACATGGACATTGTATGACAGTACTGTGCTTGAAACCATCCATCCACCCCAACCACCTCCTTGCATGTGTTTGCTGCTCTTTATACTACGTTGGTCCTTTGCTCCCCTCACTATCACGCCCCCCCCTCGTACTGCACCTTCGCAAAGCAGGACCTTCACCTTCATATAAACATTAGACACATTTACAAATTGAATGGTTGCAAGATAACATTGCCTCATTAAAACACAATGTGCCTTGATGTTAGCAGTGAAATGCTGCTATGATACTTTGGATGAAGTGCACATGAATGCACAATCAGGGCTGGTGTGGGAAGAATTCGTACGTGTCCTTTAGTTTTGAGCAAACCTGCCAAAATGTGTCTCTGCAGAAAGTATACTGTGGCCTTTATGGTGGAGGTCAGAGGGTTACCAGGGGAGGTAGGTGTGGTTTTGGCTTATGGGTTGTAGTTGGGCTCTAGCTGGACTAAACTAAGGGGGGTGGGGGTGGGGGGGTGGGGTGTGACCGAGGTCTGGTTGCCAGGAGGTTTCAGAGAATAATAGCTGCTTTAGGGTTTGCATCTGAGGTATACATAATATAAAGAAATAGGAAAAGGTTCGCAGAAGACCCACATAGGTTTTGGTAGGAAGCTCAAGGATTTTACATATAGTATGTGTACTGAAGAGCAGGTGAAAAGGGCTGGGGCTTTGCTGTGGTGTGGGTATTCATTTTTCTAAAGGCAGGGTCTTCTGGAGAGAACGGGGATGGAAGGACGGAGGGATCACGGTAAAGGAGGACATGCTAGCTTAAACAGAATGGTTTTCTCAGGGTTACAGTAATCCACCATAGAGAATACCAGAGCTATAATGGAAGCTGCTTCACACCTTTTTTTTTTTTTTTTTTATCTCTCCAACCAGTAATGGATGGACAGCATTTACAGTACATGTAAACAGGACAAAAGTCTTTAACCAACAAACGGAAAGAACAGAAAACTTCAGAATCAGAAGAACATGGCAGAGATCTGAGGATACCTGGATCTCTGTGAAGATTGACATCGTTAGTTGTTTTCATTATTTTTTTTTCTGTTTGTTTTCCGTAAAGCCCCAGTCTTCTTCTGTCTGTCTGTCTGTCTGTCTGTCTTCATGTCTTTTGCAGTTTGTCTCAGTTGCCCTTGTCCCACTGACGTTATCCCAGTTAAACAGCTCAGCAGTGGATTACTAAGGGATGGTGGTGGAAAGGCATTTTTAAAAACAAAGTCCGTCCACTGGACATACCCACACACACACACTCATTTAGTCCCAGTCTTTGAACAAGCTTCGAGACATCCATCCGGAGAATGGTCGTGTACTGTATGAGGCCCGTCAGTCCTGTCCACTGTGCACACATGCACTTTGAACGACTGAGAGAGAAATAAATGCAGCAACATGAGAGGTATCACTGGATCCTTTTACACAGAAGCAAACTCTGTTTGACTGGAACACCAGAGAACTGAGTCCTCGCTCATTTGGGAAGCCGGACGTGGACGAGGAAGAAAAAAAGGAGGAGGAGAATTATGCTTTCTAAATGCTCTCTGCCTCAGATCAACAAGGCCTCCAGGAATGTCAAGTCACCAACCCAGGAGGAGCGCAGGTTGCTACCATTTTCACCATGACACACTGTGCTCTACAGGAGGTGGACAAAATAATGGAAACACGACATGAAAAAGGTGCTTCGACTTCAGAATAACTGAATCACAACTGTCGGTAAGCAATTTGTCCAATTTAAAAGAAAACCAAGCAAGTTTGTCAAAAAAACAACAAAAAAACAGGGTAAATTAAAATATTGATAACACATTGGTTTGTTGTGTTTTAACACCAAAAAATGAAAATGTTTCATTTGGTAAAAAAACAAAAAAAAAGAAAGACCTGTCATGAAAGGCCACCATGTCCACAGCCATGTTCAGCACCAGCTTGTGCCGCTTTCATTCAGCTACACTGAGCTACATTCAGCTGGCTGGCAAGTCAAGGCAGGAAGAATCATTGTATCAGCTTACCCTCACACACAGCGGAAGCATCTGATAGAGTTAGGTTTAAAAAAACCTTGGGGAGACAGTGGAACATTAGGGTAAAGGTCGATGTCAAGTACACCACTTGGGACTGATGAATTTGATAGACCCCCCCCCCCCGTTCCTGTGTTTGACACTCAAATAATAATGGTCGTAGTTTGAGTCCCCTTCTGAGTCAACATAAATGTGTAAACACTTTTAACATGTTAAGTTGCCTGATCTTGACCTGGTTAGCTGCAGTGAAGACGTGTAAAGGCGTCTTGCATGAGAAACGACATGGTTTTGGCCACACATTTAAACAGGTTTTCTTTCATTCATTGTGTGATGTCAGTCTCATGATGTTTCCTTTATTTCGTCCACCCCATGTACCTCAGAGGAGACTGCAGCCCCTCCCTCCCATGCCCCCTTTTCCCCTCCTCCTCCTCCTCTTCCTCACCCCCCATACAGCACTCGCCCACAGCACCTCGGTAACGCTAAGATTCAAGGGAGAAAGACAAAGATAGAGAGAGAAGACACAAGAAGGAAAAAAAGGAGAAAAATCAATATTTAAAAAAACATCTTTTTCATCTTCCCCTCCTCTCCCTGTCTTCCTCTCTCACACAGGATGGGCTGCCCCCTGTCTCCTTGTTCTTATCAAATTTGAAAAGCCTGGCTGAAAAAGATTTCGGACTGATCTTGTAAGCGTTACACACTCCAGTCTCTCCCACTGGCTTCCCACTGGCTGCAGGGCACTGGTGTTCCTTTTAAATGCTTCCCCTCATCTTTACTTGGTTTTTTCCCCCCTCACTCTCCTTCTCACCGTTTTTCTTTATTTGGCCATGACATTACAGTCTATCTGGGTCAGCAGAAGAAGAAGTCCAGCATATTATCAGAAACATTTTGCTATATCATTTACACATGTATTTTAATTTACAGAGTACTGTATGTTTTTTTTTTATTTAAGTATATATAAAACAACAACATCTACCTAAAAAGTTTAAGAGTTTTTGAAGTTACATTCAGTAGCTGAACTGAAAAGGAAACAAAACCAAAATGAATGTCAACAGAATGAAAACATCACACAAGTAGAAACCTCATCATACATCGACAGTGCATTGAATCCTGCATGAAAGTTGAAAATCAAAGGCAAACTTATGTCCAAGAGTTGCAGATCACAAATAGATATATCTATATTCATATATAAATGTTTTTCTTCTTACTGGTAATACAATAAATACAACATTAGTGAATGGCTACAATTGACTCTCCGATCATGCCTGACAGCATGTTATTAGTACAACGTTTAAATATAGAAGGATGTTGCTAAAGTAGAGATCCATATAAATAGAAAGGTTTAAAGAGACTCTTAGGAAAACTTTGTTTGTTAGTGAACCTTTTTTTCGACTTCATATGGAGCCCCCCCCCGCCCACCCCCCCCAGCATCCCTCCTCAGTGGTGGAAGGCGAGGACAGTGTTCAAAGATGGATTGGGAGAGTTTTCCCGTTCCGATGCTTTCAAAGCAGACAGCTCCCATGTTACTAATTTGTACCCTCCCTCTGACTGCTTGTGCCGCCCCCCCTCCCCACCCTACCCGACACAATGTACAAAAGCAGTTTACTACACAGCACAGCCACCTCAAACCACAACACTACAATGATATGTTCGGTAGTGATGTCAGGGGCCGCCAGGCCTCCAGCAGACATGACCTACTGCTCACTGCGGTCTTCAGCTGAGCTCAAATTAAACAATCACTCCTTATCTTCATCTGCACAGAACTGTAGGAAAAATTCATATGCTTATTTTTTTGGAATCTACAAAATGCAGACCACTGGACAAAACTAGCCAAGTAACAACTACACTACTGCAGTCCTTTAGTGGAAGACAGGCTCAAAAAGCTTTTTTACTATCTGAAGACTACTCCACGTTTCCATGACAATCACATAGTGAAATGTCTGCTGGGCCAGCTACCCCCCACCCCTCAACACGCGCGCACACACACACACACACACACACACACACACACACACACACACACACACACACACACACACACTCACACACACACACACACCCTCCCCAACACCCCTACCCCATCCAGCAGAGGGTGAGGGGGGCGGGGTGTGGTGGGACACAATCAGAAGACAGGGGGAAGCTGGCATCTCCTCACCTCACCTCACCTCCTTCTTCTAAATTGCAAAGACACATAACATCTGTCCCCAAGTTTATCTTTTTTATACTTACTATATTAACACATATAATATATAATATGTTTATACGTACATTAGTGTTTGTGGGTTTTTTTTTTGGAAATCATAAACTTAAAAAAGTTTACAAAAATAAAATGTTTTATGGTGACCTCTCTAATTGGTCTCTTCCATTCAGCAAGGCTTGTTTTTCAGGGGGTCAGAGCCAGCGGGCTCCCCTCTCCCTGGACTACAGCCTCAATGGTTCAGGCCCTGGCCTCAAAGCAGGCCCACAAACATCCTCCGTCAAATCCTTTCAGATCCCTGTCATTCTTGATCAAAGGGCTCCTTTACAATTCTACACGGTTTGTATTGGTTGATCTTTTTTTGTGTCCTTCTGTGTCCCCGTTGTTCTTCATTTTTTTTAGTAGTTGATGTCCATCTGTACTCATCCGTCTAGTCTTTTATTTACTAAAAAAAGAGAGAACAAGCAAGTCAGTGTAAGTAAGACATCGGGGAAGGTGAATTTGATTCTATATGTAAAGAAATATAGACAACACACTTTTCTTTCCTTTTCACAGTAAAAAAGTCAAAACAACACAAAAGCAGAGGAAGGGTTATTATATATGCTGTCTAATACAATGACATCAAAACAGCAGCACCATCATTGTCAATTTAGATTTAGTTTTCACTGAACACACTTAACAATAAGGATACATTTATTTTGGAGGAATCCGATTTTCTTGTGAAACAATAAAATAAGATTACATTGTACATAAAGTATCAAAAACAAGTACAATAACAATAACTGATCACAACAAAGTCATATTTTACCACCTTCAACAGTCAACAGCAGGGCTTGACCACAGACTGTATATCTAAAGATGGACGACGTGACAGCTTCCTGAAAGTGAAGCCAAAATGTCTCGATCGCCCCCTGGTGGCTGGCTGCAGTATATGTCATAAACCCCGCCCCCTCCATGTCAGCGGATGGGACATGGGCCTCTGCTTCTTATCACGCTGATGTTTGTTCAAGTGTTCCTTTTTTCTGATACATTTAGTATTAATTAGTTATTTGATGCTATAAAAAGGGGGGTGAAACATCATGATTGACAGCTGTGATTGACTATGGTGTGTTCGTGATTGGGTCGGGCGGGTGTATGGGCGGGACATTGATACAGAGGCTCCACCCCCCCCCCCCGATCACCACTGCGCAGACTCAAAATGACGTCACCAGCGCAAGATGGCAGCGTCCGTATCCGGGAGAGTTTGGCTTCATGTTTGTACAGTGGGAGGAAGAGGAGACGCGTCGGCCATCTTTATAGACAGCCTATGATTTAAACACAGGAGGTTAGGCTGATTTGTTTGTTGATTAGTTAAGAATGAGATCTTGATCAATCAGAGTGGTCCATCTCTTCTGTGATAATATAATGCAGTTCAATTATGTCTCTCTTTTACCGCAGATGAACAATTAACTGGATGTCTATAGGAGGCCCTTATACTTTACTTTATATTCTCTATGTCTCCCTCCTGCAACCCTGTCACCTACACATTACATTTCTGTACAACTAACTAATTTGCAAAAGCAAACACGTTTTGAAGGAAACCCAAATTGTGTTTTTAACGGGGAAATGATTTTAATGAATAAATCGCAAAACATTCATACTGAACGTACCCACTAAATGTTCACTGTCAATATATTTCATTGGTTTTCCTACAATATCCGCTTGATTAACATTGTTATGGGTAACTCAACGCACCTGGTTATGGTTCGGGAAAAATGGTTAAAGAGAAAAGTCAGCGTTGCCCCAGGATGTGTTGACTTTTTCAGTGGGTGCATCTCACTTCCCTTTATTGCATCCACTTTTCCTTCACTTGCACCACGTCTATGAATTTTTGTCCCTCCCACTGGGCGATGAGACGTCCTTGCCTCTGAACCGCTTGACGGACATTTGCACGTGACTGAAAAACCTGCATTCTGTGTTTACACATCAGTAAAACGACAGCGTTGTGAACGGCCTTCACCCCTCAGACACTGAATGCACACAAACCAGCAACGCGTTTCTTTCAGTGTATTAACTATCTGCAGCTGCTTTTATTGATATTCTGTTTGTAAATGAATTATTGAATAATCTGGGTTATCAATGTGTAGAACGAATGAATAGAAATGATTTAGTAGTCCAGATGTTTTAAGGAAAGTGGAAATCATATACATATATAATACTTCCCACCCGACACACAGACAGACTCTCCTCCTCTCGCTGACATCAATATCATCCATGATGCAGATATATAAAGATAAAGGGGAATAAGACATCATGAAGAGAAAAATCTTTCTAACGAATGATCGTTGTGGTTCTTGTGTTAATTAGACAAACAGTTAAGACAGAATTACTATTTCTGACCAGATGGTGGATCAGAAAACATATTTGGCAAAAAACTAGTTGGTAATGTCATTTTTAGGAGACAAAGTTGCATCCTGCTACCTGTTTAAAAAAGTTGAGACCTTTTCCACACTGCTTGACATATCACAAACATAATGCAAGGCCAAAATAACATGTGCAAGCATAACCAAAAACCTCAACTTATACCAACTGCCAGCAGAAAAATGAAGAAACTATTGGCTATGAGGTTTCTTTGGCTCATTCAGAAATGTTATTAGTCAGCGAAGAGAAGCTGTTAAACCCAATGAATCAGATATTTTTAGCTCCACTGCAGATGGATGCAGTTGAGGACTGTCACGCGGCTTTTATGCAAAGTGAAATGTTTTCAAAATGAAGACTTCGTGTGTTTTATGGCTGCACCAATACATCAAATGGAAATACTCTACATGTCGTGTGCATCATTTTATACACATTTCCCTACAGCTCATTCAGTTTAGTATATTTCCAAACTTTTTTTTTTTTTACCAATTCTGCACAACATGGGTTAGCATTGATCAGGCAGGTTGTGGAAGGCATTCAAAACACTAGTATCAGCAGAAAAGATCAACTGCAACTTCAAATTGAATCCAAAAGTAACAGTATCAGCCTTGAAAAATCCATTTCAGTCAAACCCTCACTACTAAGTATTAATGTTGACCATCTTAGAGGCTTAGCAGGATCAAGTGTGCACTGCAATGTTTTCTTTTCTGCACAAGACAAATCCAGATTTTTCCACAGTGAGGGAACGAGCAGCAGTGGGAAGATAGAAGAGGAGGAGAGAGTGAGGCTGGCTGTGTCCTGGGAGGTTCTCGTCTTGATAGGAACCTCTTTAATTCTGGGACATGAGTTGTTCAGGCAAAGGAAGGAGGTGTGTGTGTGTGTGTGTGTGTGTGAGTGAGTGTGTCAGGGGGAGGTTGGATTTTCACAGGCGAGAACAGAAGAGGCCGACTTTCATTTCAGTACTTTGTAGTTGCTCGGTCCTGCCCCCTCCGGAGAGGGAGAGAGACAGAACCTGTGCAGATGCACCGCTGAGTCAATCACAACCAATAACGGCGTCCTCTCGTCTCAACTTAACGGGCCTGCTCCCTCCCAGATGCATATTTTTATACCAGGGTCGCGGCTGAAATGGAGCCTCAGAGGGAAAAGGAAGCAGAGAACAACAGGGGCTGAGTGGAGAGGTAGGGTTGGGTATACCTCGTGCGATGCAGAGTAGAGCTTCCCCTTGCTTCTCTAAACCTGGCAGTATATGAGCTTAAGTGTGTGTGTGTGTGTGTGTGTGTGAGAGTGACATTTGAAACAACCTCATCTGCTCTAACCCCTCAAAGAAAGAATGGCGAAGAGAGAAACAAGCTTCAGAGGTGAGAGATGAGGCTGGCTCATCAGTCATATTTCAAAAGCTAGAGCCCGATCACCTTGAGTTACCTCACCGTGTGAGCGGGCACGAGGATCCTTGAAAAGAACTGACAAGCATGAACCCGACAGGCGTCTCTTTAAAGACAAAGTATATTGAGATTTGAGGGTAAACAGTTAAATATAGATATATATGTTTGCTTAATGGAAACGATGAAACGGAATAAATGGCCAACAGGGAGATTCCTGTATGCCCAGCACAAATATGCAGCCTAGTACATATTCATCAGATACTGGCATGTGAGTGTATCAGAGAAAATGAGAAAAGTCAAATATAGAGGAAAACTTAAACACAGTTTAACACAACGTTTGCAAAGATTACTAAACCAATAAACCACTTATCAAATAATTAGATACATAATTAGCTCATAAACCAAAAAAAAACAAACAAACCAATCACACACAGCACATGTTTAAACTAGAACTGCACAGCATTACTCTGGTTATTTTTTTCATATAAAACATTTATCTCAAAAGGTCCTTTGACATGTAAACCCATGACTTTGAAAACAGAAGGAGAGCACACATTATTTAAAAGCTGTCAAAAGGAAAATAAAGAGCCTGTGGTGAACAGACATGAAAAGCACTCTGGAGATGGCTGATCGCTTGTTCCTCTCACATCTGCACCTCAACCCCTGCCTCTGCTCGGAACATTGCTGTGATGAGTCCTACTATGGCTTTATGAAAAATATGTGGCCTTTAAATTGGCTCCCCCGTGGCTCCTTTGATAGTAGAAGCCTGCTCTGTTCATAAGTCTTTTGGCTCGGGCTCTGTCACCTACAGTCCCACAGGAAAGTTTGTGTGGCTTTCTATTGAAGGCAGTGGACAACATAACTTTGGAAATGAAGTAGCTAGTAAGAAGAGCTGTGTTCTGTCTTTAGAACAGTTTTAAAAACCCAGTCTGATCAGAAAGTTGCACAGCGAGATTCATTCACTTGTCCTTGTGAAATAGGTGGTGCATGGAGTTTGGTGATATGGTGACTACGTGTGGGGGCTAGCTGCACACAGCTAATGTGATAGCTTCCTCCATTTTACGGTTTTGGGTTTGCAAACTGCACAGATTTACTTTGCTTCTGCGAGTGAATTCCCTGATCATAAGGAAGCATTCATTCCTGTTTTAAATGGAGGTGTGACAGGACTGAAGCAGTTTGTCTACGTTCATTTACTATGAGATACCAGTGATGGGCCAAACATTGAATATGGTGGGGAAATTCACTTGGAAGTTCAGTCGATCATTTGTGAAAATACAGACAAAGAAAAAGGGATGCAGAAGTGGGTAGCCAGCTGTGGAGAAAAGTCTTTGAAAAAGAAGATCATGTGCTATGCTAGTCACGGCCACAGCGACAAGCGAGAAGTGGTGGTAATGGTGTTACCGGGAGAAACGGGGAACCAGAGTCAACCATTTTGTATTTGGACGGCGGCCCATGGTGCCATCTTCCAAATGACTGCATTAATAGGGGCAATCAAAACTGGGACTTTCATCACGTCAATCATCAAAGAACTAAGATTGTGTCAGAAACTACCTTAAAAATCATGGCTGAAAACTCCGGACAACCCCCAAAACAACTGTGTTGTGTATTAGTTACTTAGTTGTTAAGTGCATCTGCTCTGTGCAACTTGAAAACAGGAGCTAACGATGCTACATGATGATTCATGTCCACTTAAAAAGGATGGAGAGATGGGTAAAGTATGGAAGGAATTTGAGGTAATATTTAAAAATATTTTTTGAAGGATTTTTACTTATTTTTGGGGGGATAGAGGGAAAAGAGAGAACATGCTGCACTCACTCCACTATCTTTGTTTAACATTAATGACAACCTTGAATAGTGTTGGCTGCTTCATCCCTCAGCACAGACGTTGTGTTTTAGTAATGTCATAAAACCAAGAAACAGACTGACTCATTTAAACTTGTGCTCTCCATTTCCCCAACTGAAACAAGCTCAAATAAGCAGAAGGGTAGCAGATAAAAAACTAAATTGTCTTTCGAAAGCCGGGAGACAAAGAGGTTATTTAGGAAACATTGCTATAGACAGTAGTAGGCCTCTGGCTTAACAAAACACACCTTACACAGTAATGTGACCACAGACCAAATTTGATCTAAACAAAAACAGTTTGAACCTTTTCTGGTCATATAAAATGTTGCTGTTGTCTAACCCCTATCCACTGATATATATAACCATACAAAAGAAAGAACATATCATTTTTTTCTTGATATATATTTGCTTCTTCTGTCGTATATGAACATAATGTAAATATCTCTAAATAACAGACTAATACTATGCTATTACACTTCTTTCTAAGATTACATAAATACTGTCAAATGAGTCTCACAACCTTAAGACAAACACACATTTAAAAATAGTGAAGTGCATGGAAGAGCGAGGGATAAAAAAAGAAAACACAAATACCAGAGTTTTATTTACATTACTGGTTATGAAAAGCAGTTGATATCCCATCACCACTGAAAGTACATTCTACTCTATAGAATATATAAGCATGTTCTGTGTACAAGAGTGCATATCTTTACAAGCTTCTACTGTGAAATGAAGGATGAATCAGACTCATGTCATGTATAAGCTTTGCCACAACCACTTTGCCACCAATATATGAAGTATTCATGTTGCCACAGAGGTTGTACGCTAGATCTTAAAGGACAAGGTTGGCATTCTAATTGTCCATGGCTTTATTAACCTGCAAAATTGAGCTGTTGGGCCCCTATTAACCCCCCATTCCTCCCACATTAGTGTAAGAATACGCAACATACAAGCACAGGATTTGGGCACAGTGAGGACCTGTCAAGATCAGATAATAAAGCGCGACCTTAAGGCCCTTTATCGTGTAATTTATATTGCTCTAGTAATGCATATTTCGAATCACATTTTCATTTAAATTAGTCAATTTCAAATCAAAACACTTTCTGACTCTTGTACTCTAACCACTAGGCTAACCTTTCTGTGGCACTCCCATGTGTTCCTTTCTAAAAACGTAAATCTAGAAATCTTAAAAGTGACATGTAGCAAATGATGTGTCTCTGATGCGTTTTTAACACGCAACAAAGGAGCACAGAGGAATAAGATATATCAAGCATGTTAGTAGGAACCATTCACTGTTGGTTTTGGTCTTCTAATGGGATTTGTTGATAATAAGAAACACATCATTTCAATGCATTGACTCTGAATACCATACAAGGAAGAAAATACAATGTCGTATGGCAGTAACACTGAAACGAAGAGTGGGAAAGTTGTACAGAGTGTAGGGGCTTGTCTTAAAAGGCTACAGACATGTTAGATTAATGCTGTGTGATTAGACATGGAGTGGGAGATTTGTCTGATCCATTACTGTAACAATGGCCTTATCCTCGTCGGAAACAACAGGAGAACTAGAGAAAAGACAGTCTACAGACGGACACAACAGTGACAGCAACAGACCAACTAGTGTGAAGGTGTGTGTGTATGTGTGTGTGTATGTGTGTGTGTGTGTGTGTGTGTGTGAAAGAGAGAGTCTATTCAGTCTTGTATATCTTCAAATGAGATCAGTGCTTATTGACTGAACTATCTTATCTCTAATCTGTGGGGTAAATTGCCTCGGTTGCTGCTTCTCTTCACACTCCCGTCTCTTCCTGCGCTACTGACTCCCCTCTTTACGATCCCATCAGACGCAGATGATATTTACTGGTGGGAGAGTTTGTGTGTGAGTGTGTATGTGTGGCTGGGAGGGAGGGAGTGAGGTTGGTGGGGAACCGAATGCTTGGGTGTATTTAGGGAGTGTTGCCTTTGTTGCTTTCTAGCATGTGTCTCCTGAGCTGTGCAGCATGATGAAAACATGAAAATACAATGAAGCATGATGAAAGATGGAATTCAATGTCAAAAATAACGTTTGAACAACAACAAAAATGTCACACATCACACCGACCCACAGTGTTGTGTGTAAACAGCAAGCTAACCAATGATAATGTGATAAAGTGGCATGAGATGATGTAGATTTTCTGATATTAAAGGTTGCATATTACGCTCATTTCAGCTGTATATCTTTATTCTGGGACTCCACTAGAGCAGCTTTGCATGATTCACAGTTGAAAAAGTGCTTATGTATCTTGTCCCGGCCCTTTCTGCAGCTCCTCAGTCACCCCCTCTGTCTGAAACAAGCCGTTTTAGACAAACTGAACAACCTCCAAAAACCTGAAGAGTAGTCCTGAGCAGAGCGCTCCAATAACTTAGACAGACTGAGCGGGTGGATGTGCTTGGTGGGTGGTGCTGTGATTGGAGCAGATGACCTGCTGGGGGCGTGGCTGAGGGCGGTGACAGTATAGTTGTGACATCACAATCTTACGGAAGTCCCGATGGCTTGTTTAAAGGCACAGTGTCTGAATACGGGCTTGTGTGCATTTCTCCGTGGACTGAGCGTTTTGATCCTTTCACAGTATTTAGACAGCACCTAGACCTACAATATGAGACCTTTAAAGCTACACTGTGGAGGCCAGTAGTGGTGCTATATAACAATGTTTTGATGAGTGGGCTCCCATTTTATATAGCTTTAGAAGTTATTTCAAATCAACTGAAATGGAGCCCTGTTTTGAACAAACTTTATTAAGGTGGCAAGTTGTTAGCCACAGCAATGAGATTTCAGATTTCAGCTGCAAAGAAAATTGATTTCCTTTGTGGGATTATAATTTTGATTTTGCTCAACAATAATGTATGGGGAGCTTGTCAAATCACATGATTTCATCCCCCTATACCACACCTGTAATTTGTTCTCCTGATAAACAAACAAGCCTAGTGAAGATTGCACTTCTTCTTGCAGAACATTCTTAAATAAATATCTATTTGATTTTAGTTGGTCTAGAACTGAGTTTTTTTTTGCTGTGTGTCAAGCCCCTTGTTCGTTTCTTATTCTTCTCACTTCTCAACTTTTTCTGGCCCGTGGTCTCGTCCGTGCACTGGCTTCACAGCTCTCTCTTTTTTTATTGGTCTTGAATTAGAGCTCTGGGTGACAACTCATTCCACCAAAAACTAATCAAACTGAAGCAAGTGAGAGATCTTGTGTTAGCATTGAGGGATCCTATATTTCCTTCTTTTACTTGACATCCAATAAGATGAGTCTGAGGCCGCTTTTGTGGATAATGGGAAACATCACAAATTGTTGTCTGTCTCCAAGCTGTTCTCCTCAGAGTGAGAGATGCCTGGAGACAGGGAGGAATCCATATGAAGCTACGCTAGGGTTTCCTCCCTGGATCTACTACCTGTTTCAGCTAATCTAGACCAAAACACAAAAAACTCTCCTATGAAACTCCTGCAGTAGAAAATCTAAGAAAAGTGTTTACTCATGTATGAAATAAACTTAGACAGAGATTTATAAGCCTGATAACGTACATAAAAAGGTTGGATTGAGGTTGCTGGTACAGTATTTAGTTCCTTTTTTTTTTTGCATTTTTGCTTTTATTGGACAGTAAATAATGAAGAGATAGACAGGAAACTGCTGTTTTCAGGGAGGAGTCTATCACATTAAAGGTCAATATCAGGTTTTCATTTTTTCCATGTCTTGTTTGACTATAAAGCAGCTCTAGGTGCTGTATAAATACTGTGAAAGCATCAAAACTCTCAGTCTTTACGAGTTTTACGAGTTGAGTGGTTTTTTTTTAGTGAGCGCACCAGCTTTAGTTTTCAGAGGTATTCGATGACATTTATTTATTCGACAATTTACAGTAATGGTAAATTTGGTAAAAACTATTGTATCCGAATCAGAGTTGAATCTAACTTGTCTGTTTGGGGTGTTGCTTTGAATATCTGTGATCAATATGCTTCTTTATTGATCGTACTGGACAGTAGTAGAAGAAGCAATGTTTAATTAAAGTGGCGAATTGCTAAAACGACTTCCTGGTATGGTGTGTCGTGAACAGCCGAACGGCTCTGTGTGGCTCCAAAAGCACATTTGGTTAATGCCATGGATGATAGGCCTGGCTGTAGTCTTACATAGGCTGTATTCCACCTGACCGACACACTCAGAACAAGTAACCACGAGTTACACCACAGGAACAGAAGCAGCGACTGCGTTCAATGAGATCTGAGCTCACTAACTATTGACCTATATGCTTTCAAAACTTCACATGTCCAAACGTTTGTGCACAGGCAGAATAAATTAGGAGTTTCTGCTCTTCCACTTTCATTGACAAAAATATTCATGGTGGGAAACAGGCTAATATATTATAATAAAGTTAAACTGCACAGCAGATGCTTTGAACAAACTATCAGCCTACCTTGCTGCAGTCACACTGTCTGTTATTGCCTACTTCGAGAGTGGCCCTTGGCGGGCCTTGCTCAAGATTCGTGGTGATGAAGGATTGCATCAGGGCATATAGCCTATGTCCAAAATAAATATGTTCGCATGTATGAGAGAGAAGTCAGTCTCTTCCGGGTTATTGTACTGCTAAAGATTTTGGAATGACAAGATTTCCTAATGCTGAAATCAGGCACAGATAGATAGTTGTGTGTTCAGTGATTGTTACCAAAACGTTTCAGTGATACCTCATTTATCACTAGAATTCATTGATCAATAATGAGAAATACCTCTTCTTTTTTATTTTATTGCATATAAGAATTACATTAACAGTATTTCATTTCTTATATTAAAGGGCATATAATGTATTGGTATATATTTACTGTTATTTAAAGACATATATCTTTTCAAGAAGTTTATATAACTTGATTAGAAATACAACTTCCTTGAATTTCTTTTTGCAAAGAAATATATTTGAATCAAATTTAAAAGTCATAAATGTCCCAGCACCTCTTTCTTCCCTTGTATTGAACACGCCATTTTTGGTGGATGTAACAGTCACATATCCTTATTTTTTTTTTATCATTTAGGTTGTTTACATTTTGGATTAGTCAAACGTCATATGAAAAAACAAACACTTCAATATAAACAATACAACCATGTTAAATAAAGACACATAACATAACAAAGCACATCGCCATTTAATACTAAATACTGTCTGCCATATATCCTCCACTGTGATTGATAATATGACGTTAAATAAAATAATGGTCTTCCTCCATTCACCCATGTTGTCACTGGTATCATCACTGATATGTAGTTAAACTTAGGAGCAATTACCATTTTAATGCTATTCATTTTTCCCAAAAGGACAAGACTGATTGATTTCCATTTATCTAGGTTAGTCTTTATTTTCTGAAGCAGTGGAGATATATTAAGTTGTATTATTTTGCTCATGTCAGCACTCAGTCTTGTCCCAATAGACTTCATCCCTGATGGTATCCATTTGGAATTAGAATGCACTAACTGCTGCTGGATGACATGCCCTGGACACCGACATAACCCCAGCCAGATAACTGTGAGAACTTTTCAGTTGTGTCCAGAAGAATAGGAGCTGACAAAGTTGGGTTTGAGGACAACCAAAGAATGTCATCCGTATACAAAAATAATGTATGTTCTCTCTCTCCCCTGCCTTTTCTGTCTCTCTCAACTGTCCTTTCAAATAAACCCAAAAACGCCAAAAAGAGAAGATGCTACAGCTGTTAGCTGGCGGGCTGCTAGCCATATTAGCATAGCTAATGCCTTGCTAATGCAGACCTTGATTGGGAGCTCGACGTTGCCATCTCTGTGGTTTAATCACATGATTTTAAAAGTGTGCTAAGTTGCTTGTACAATGCTTATTTACCCTTTCACTCAGTGTTTGTTCTTAATGTAGTGGAGATATCTATCAAATTAGGACAAAATTGGGCGATGTTTTGGGAGATTAATTTTAGTCAACCATCTTGTTTAGTGGTCCCATATGACTCCAGTCGTATGTCTTTCTTACGCTAAAGCTTCTGCGTTGGTTCTACTATTTTTTATTCACTCATTTTTCACTGTCATGCCATGTGTAACTTTTAGATTATGGCTTATTGTTTGGATGAACTTGAGTAATGAGTGTTAGAACATCTGTCAGGCAATTTAGGGCAAAACTTGAAAGGTACTACAGTTGTGCCCCTCTGCTCAATTTGTTTGACAGCGAAAGTGATGTCAATGCAATAAGAAACTGAACTGAAAAAGAGTCATTTCAGAATTGGCCACATTTGTGACTTATCTTGTGTTGGATTCTAGTCCAATTGTCATTTGTGTTGGCACTGACATTATTTTTGATTGATTATTGTTACTCTCAAAATGTGTTAAAATGCATCTATTTATAGTCTAAATTTTCTAAGGGGCTAGGACTTATGACCTCAGTATTTCTAAAATCCTGGCTATGGCCCTGCTAGCATTCAGTCTGGAGCTACAGAGTGTGCAGAAACGAGGGTCAAGAAACAGGGCTTGTGTCACAATAGGTTTTGTAATTAGGTTGACAGGTATGTATATTATCCCACGTGACTATGTTCGTAAAACGTTGTAGCCGTTGTCTGACATTTGGTGCTAGCCATTTATCAGCTAAAGAGACAGATATTTTTGGTTTCTGATTCCGGACCTGTGAATCACTGCCCACATCTCCGCAAATCAAATGGATCTGGTGTTGAGCTAACAGAGTGCTGCAGGAATGAGTCCTAAAACCCGGAAATTAGTCAGCATTTTTACACTTCCGGTTCCCTTGTCTGGAAGTCAGTGGGTTTTTGGTTAGATGCCTGAAATAAGGTCTGTGGTTAACAAAAACTGAAGAGATTTCAACGTTTTGTTCTATGACATAAAATACTTCAGTAGATACCCCCACTCGGGAATTTTGAGGCTTTTACGTGTCTTAAAAAAGGCGGTTGCTAACAAGTGGCTAAATGAGACTGCAGAGGTTGTTGCGGACATTAACGTCTTCATGCCGACCACGGAAAGTCATCGACTCACTAGTCCACCTTTACAGCCTCATTGTGTTTATACTCTATATCTATCTGTCTATATATCTATATATGTCTATATTATCTTCAAAGTGCAGCTTAGTGGTGTTGACGTTGAAGTAATGTGACCGTGGTGTAGTTCCTTTATAGCCTAACGTTAGCTTTTTACTTCTGGTGATTCACGCTTCAAAAATCATAAAAGTGAAGATTATCTTGCTGAATAAAACGCGCAAGTATCATAAACTTTTGTTTGCCACAGAGTGTATTTTCTGCAATAATCCAAAATCCCATGGAACAATCCCACTGGCTTTTAGTGGAGGGAACCAGGATGACGCTAACTTCTGGGTTGGCCTACAAAAATATCATCATCCCTGCAGCACTCTGTTGACAGCTGTTTCCTGGCATAACAACTGACCAATCAGAGCTTTGTATATGAGACTGAGAATGGGGACATCAACTTCCTACTTACCTAGCTGGCTACATCCATGAAAAAACAGCAACAGAAAATTGTGGATGAGAAGGACACGTGTACAGGTTTGTAAGTCAACTTACAGAACTGACAATAAGACATATGATAATCGTGAAAAAAACTTAACTGCTCAAAGTAACTGCTATCACAGCTAAAAAAAAAAACAATGTCTACGGGATGGATACGTCATTCACTAGTGATTGGTTAGGGCTTTCATGAGCATGATGTCTGTATAGGATGAAAGGAAATGCAGTTCAGTCTGATCACCAGGCTAGTGGAGACCAAAACGTAACTAAAAGGGGAGTGAATATTGGAAACACGACTCCAAAAGAGTGATCATTTGCTGCTCTGTGTCTGCTGGATGTGAAAGAGGACAATTGCTATGGCCTGTGATATGTGTTGGCTGTATCCTTCAGCATGTTTTGATGTTTTTCTGCCCCCTAGTGGCCAAAATGTGATGTCTTCAACATGAACATGGTATTAAAATGTGTTTGTAATTATTACAAATAAATTCAACAAGATCACACTCTCCCATCTGTTCACTAAGATAAGAAGTCAAAAATATTTCTCAGTATTCCTCCGTATGCATAAATAGCTAATGTGGGATTGTTTCTTAGTACGTGCAGGGCTGAGGAGACGTGGAACAGTAAGAAGCGGTGTGGTAGTTTTCTCCTTTAAAGCCATTCAGCAGTAATGGGATACCTCCTGCCTCTGGCACTATGCCAACGATCAATGGACTCTAACACACTGCTGCCCATTTTGCAATGGCTGCCATAGCTCTTGCTCCACTGCCTGCTATACATCACTTCCTCCTGCATTCAGATTCAGTAATACATCACGCTCTTCCTTTCACCTTCTGGGTTTCATAATACATCACTTCCTGGTAGCCATTTTGTTGCAGTTTCACCTCCTTTGGGCTGAACAGCTCTAAGTCCCGTTAAGTCAGTCTGAAACTCAGATCCATTGGCTCGCTTAGAATGGAGCCAGTTCTCCAAGGGGGTGGAATGACTGTATCACTTGCTTAATAAATCCAATCTGAAATGTGTTACTCAAACTTGAATTGCTTGTCATTAGTGTTGTTAATGCATAAGGGAAATGACTAATTGAAACAATAAAGGTAGGGAAATTAGATGGAATTAATACTAACACAAAAGGCCACCCCAAAGGAACTGAGTTGCGGACAAATAACTTTGACAGAAGAGTGAGAAGGAGGGGGACTGAAAGTTTTCCTATTTCAAATCTTTCCCCACTTTGTCAACAGTGACTATTTTTTCCACTACAGACATGTAAATGCAAATACATTCAAGTCAACACAGAGTAACAAAATGTTCTTCTCCAAAATAAGTACATTACATCAATAAATGACAATGTGTACACTCTGTAAATGGGGAAGCAACTTGAGAATGATTCTTGCGTTTCAGGGTCACATTTGACGCCTGGAAGCATTTTGTTTTTAGTTTTCCATGAAGAGGGTGAAGATGGTTATTAAGGGATTTCATTTGTCGCTGTTTCTTTTTGTCTGTTATGCAGGGGAAGGAAAGGGGGCGTGTCTCCCTCTTTTCTAGTAGGGAGTGAAGCGACTGCACCCTCCTCTGTAAAGGCTAGCCTGCAACATCAAAGATGAAAAAAGCTCCAATCAGTATTCAATGTAGAACCTTTGTTTGTAATATTAATATTAAAATGAACTTCTCTCTTTCCTCCAAAGAAACATTCCTCCCTTTTTTCACGTGTCTCTTGTTTAATTGAGAGTGATTCTGTGCGCAGAGTAGTTTGGAAGTTTGTGACGTAAAAGAATGTGATTTGGTGCGTGGGACTGCTGTATGTACATGAGCATGGACTTAGAAGTTAGATAGAAAACATGGCATTTCTGCCATGTTTCCGTGCGGGTTCAGTTGCTTTTAACTACTGTCATAATCTTTGGATGACAGTTTAACTATCCCAAAATGTTTCCTAATTCTGTGTATCTGACTAGAGACTGAGGGAAAACTGGATCTGTATCTCTCTCTGAGGTACTGAGGCTCTGTTCAGACTAACCCTATCGTCAAGACAAGAAGGTCAACATTAGACAATTCTTCAAACCTCGGATTACATTCTGTTACAACAGTTTTTCACACCCAATGTTAACTTTTTTTCCACAATATCGATGATAATAAAAATCAATGCAGCAGAGATAGTGTTTTTTTTTTTTTATTCTACGCATTCTTCCCTCTTGTCAAAACCTGGCACCTACATTACCCACAATGCAACTTGACCGCCGACAGTTTGCCAGAGCTCCCTCTCGAGCCACAAAAGACTTTATACAACTTTTTTTAATATATGCAGTAGCACTCCATAGTAGTAGCAGTTGTAGTACTCACTATACTATCCAACATTTGTAAACAGACTGATGTGTAAAGTCTTTGGAATTCCAAATTTGACATCTGACATCATGGGAATGGCAAATAAACTATGGTTGAGGTATTGTTCTGCCTAGGTAACTAAAAGACTTGGTCAAGGTTAGGGAAAGATCATAGTTATGGTTAATAAAAAACACAAACGCTATAGTTGCAGGTCTACGATGGGACATGATCTCTCTTCTGCATGAAAGTTTGACATGGTACATCCAATCCACCACCTGAACTCCACAGCCTTATTTTCTGCCTTGCTACATAAAGGACAAACTGCCTCCTGCACTGACAATGAATGTTGGCATTGGATGTAAATCAGGTGCGGAATCGTGTGTAGGATACTTGGCGGGTTCAGACAGACATTAGCACTGAGTGAAAATATACAGCCACCTCATTCATTTCCACAAGGCCCCTAGAGGGTGGCGATGCAGAGGGCTTCAGCAAAAAAAACCCCTCAACAACTCAGAGACTTGGTGACCACAAACCCTGTCTGACAAGTTTCCGCAAGAGTAGGCCTACCTAGTCCAGAACATCTTATCCTGTATACAGCCACACCGAGGAGTTTGGCCTAAACTCACAGGACCTGAGAGAAGCGCCAATCTAGAATCATCTAATCTTTTCAAGAATTTGAACCACACAAAACTCATCTAGAGACATTGTGGGTACTCACTTATCCAACCCTTAATTCTAGTTTTGTTTGGGGCTACAGTTTAGAATGTAAAGTATGATCAAGTTTGAGATTCAATGATTGGTGTTGTATTTTTTTTAAAATTGAGAATCAAGAATTAAAATTAGTAGTGGTGGTGGTGGGGGAGGGGGGGGGTGGGGTGGGGTGGGGAAAAAGGGAGCAGTAATTTGAAGAAAAAAGAGAAGAAAACGTAGAGTAATAAGGAGGAAAACACAGGCCACTGTTTTAATTAAGTAAATGAAGAGGAAATAATGGTTGTAATTAATGAAGGCTTTTAGCTAGCAGCTGCACGAGGGGAGGAAGGGGGTGGGGGGTGTTTGGGGGAAATATGGGGGACGTGGTAGGGCTTTCGATTTCCATCACCACGAGCACGTCAGCAATCAGCATCAACCCTCATTTTTCTGGAGTCCAAGTTTGGTTTGCGACCAAGAACTTATATTCTCCCTCTCCTTCTCCTACTTTACTTTCTTTTGTGGTCTAGCTTTCTCTCTTTCTACTTTAATCTCCCAATGGCACGTCAAAGCATGTACTAGATGGTCGTTAATCTTTGGAGGAAGTCCCTACAAAAGAAAACAAATTGTCCTTTCTCTTTCTCCCACATCTTCTGGGGTGCTCTGTTTCTTTCTTTCTTTGGAAAGATTTTTTTCATCTTTGATGTTAGCTGCAAAGCTAGCTAAAAACAAACATTAACCACTCGACTATCTCCCCTTGCAGAAATGTGAAGAGACTGTCTCCTGTGGGAAGGAATTCTCAGTCTCGATTGGATTTCAAGCAAGTAGCTTCAGGCCAATGAAATTGAATGGGGAGTTTGAGAATAAGGCAATGTCCCTTTTTCATTTACTGAAAGTGGCAAAGATTCACATTAAACATTAAAATCTCTCAGAGGGAAACACCATTCATAGAGTAAAAATAGGCTCTTTTGTTGAAGATCTTTACAGGCTATTAATAAGGCATGTCCGCATAACTTTTGTTATTTATTTACTGTCAATAGTTCAGTTAGTTTAGCAGTTCACATGAATAGTTCAGTTAACCTTTTCTGCTATACAGTGTGTTATCAAAGACAACAGTATGAGGATACCTCACACGGTCTGGCACAATGTTCAGACAGTCAGCAGCTAAGAAACAGGAAACAGACTCACCATAGTGCCCACGCTGTATGTGGCTGCAGGACCAATCGTATGATGATAGGGATCTGCTGTTGCATAGACTCTGCCATAACTATAGATGAGAAAACAGGCACAAACAGTATTTACTATGACAATACAGTAGAAAAGATTCACAGTAACTTCTCCAAGATAGACATGCATTTATCAGGCATGACAAGACGGTATCCCTCCAGGGAATTGTGCAGAGCGTTTGACTAGGATTTAGATAATTCCAAACTCAGATGAGGACATTAGTTAGAAGCTCTGGGAATGTGTCTTGACAACAATACTAGTTAAACAATGGTTTGCACCCACGGTACATCTCTTGGTCCATTTGGCTACATTATCAAGGCAGGGCTGGATCAACTTGCTAGGGGACCCAGGAGCAAATTTGAGCTTGGAGCTACTATGGAACCATTGCTACTTCTAACGTCTTTGAATTGTGTCATGTTACCTTTAAGTTCCCTTCAGGTACCCACAGCAGCAAACAGCAGACTACACATGGCAGCATTTTTATATTTTGCCCAGAACCCCCCCTGGAAACGATTCAGTATTCCCATGCTGGAATACTATCTGCCCCAGGTTTGCTGCATCCACAACCTATGACATTTGGTAATACAGTTCTAGGTACGGATCACGGCGGAGCGATTGCATCCCAAACAAAATTAGTTTTAATGCTATCACTATTTATTTGAATAAGTTGTTATTTTACTTTCAATGTGTGTGTGAACTTGTATTATCCTGCATTTACCACCTGCTAGGAACTCCTAAAAGGTGGTTAGAACAGCTCTGCAGCTTTGGAGGAAGTTTTCGTATATGAGACAGTAAATTCACAATCAGAATGACATTTTGACTCATTCCCCAGACATAAAACTATATGGATTCTTAGAACCAGTACAAATCAAAGGAGAATTTAATCAGTTGGGAAATACTGTTAATTGTTTCCCCCTTTCCCAACTCCAACCCCCAGACATAAACCTTGTGCATGTTGGCTTTGATTGAATAGGTTTGATAATGGATAGGGAGTACCAACCAACCACAATGAGTATGCATGAGACACATAAGGCATTGGGTCGTCGATTTTAACTGGGGTCCAGAGGAGAGATCTATAATCATTTCCCCTTCTCACTCACGCTAAGGACAGGCCTGTAGGATGAAAATGCAATCGATATCTGCCTATAAATGTACGTTATAAAGGTGAGAGTGTGTGATTGCAATGATTTGTTTTACCTGTTTCAATTTATGAGAAAAAAGGGGGACGAGTGTTTTATCTTCCGGATGATGGGGAAGGATTGCGATAAAAGTACCGTCAGCCAGAGAGGGGAAAAAAGAAAGAAAGATAAGAAAATAAATGGGCTGAGTGATAAGAGTAGTAGATGGCTGAAGGGAGGGAGAAATAAGATTATGAATAAAGAGAAAAATGAGAAAGAAATAGGGAAACAGACACAGAAAAAAAGGAAATATAGGTTTGTAAAGAGAGGTAAAAGGATGAGGGACATTATTTTGAGAGAGTTAGTACATCTCTCGGATGGAGTCCCAGACCGTCCCCCCTATGCCGTCTTCTTCTTCACCTCCTTCTCTCCTCCTCTCCCCCCTTACTGTCATCTCCCCCTGTATCTCTCTCTGTCTGTCTCCCGAAGCTTATTTCCAGTCTTTTCACCAGCACTGGCTTGGAACTAATCCCCTCCCTCAACGCCCCTCTCTTTTTCTCATTCAACTCCTCCATCCTTCTTTCTCCAATGCCACCAGACTGCTGTATTTATATTCCTCTCTTCGTGTCTTGTTTGTTTATTCTCCTCTAAAAGTAAAGGGGAGCCAACGTAGGTCTGGAGGGCAAAGATAAGAGGCTGCACTACTAGGCTATGTGTTAGACTATGTTACAGAGGGAGACCCAAGAAAAGGATGGGAGTGGTGCGTACATGGAAGGAGTAAGAAAGGAAGTGCAAATAATTATTACTTTCAGCAATGACCGTTTCAGACCACTCTGACACACGAATTGCTGAAGTTAAGTGGTCTATGATATATGTTCCTAAATAAACACAAATAAATGTCCATAAATCAGCTCAAAATTGGAAAACAAACATGTTTTTTCTTCGGTATCAATAGTAATCCAGTGATTGTTGTCTGTCTCCATGGTTACAGTGTGAACGAAAACTGCTAGTACCTAATGCAGATAATAACCTAGAACACTGTCAAGCTATTTGAGACATCACAATATTTAGCTTGCCTAAGTAGCCTTTTTCCAGGTACAATACACATCTGAAACATAGTGGGCCCTATTTAATCCATCTGTAGCGCTTGGTCTAAAGTGCATGGTACAAGGGCAGTTAGGGCGTGTCTAAATGCCCTATTCCTGGTTAAACGGTGCATAATCTAGGCGTAAAGTAAGGCGCAATTTTCAAATGGGTTGTATTTAATCTCTTAATTAATCATAGGTGTGTTTTGGGTGTAACATGATTGTAACCAGAGTGTTGTCTCCCATTCCCTTTAAAAGCCAGGTGCGCCTTTGTTGTCATAGAAACAAAACCGTCGCGCCGTCACCGTTATTTTCACTGACTGCACTCATCGCTTCACCCCAGCGCTTTTCTGCTAAAGAAAAACTCTATGTGGACATAGTTCAGTTTCTTAGCCTGATGCTTTTCATGGTTGTAAATAGAACTATTCTATAACATAATATAATAGAACCCCCCCCCCCCCCCCCCCCCACATTGTAGAGAGAGAGAGCTGCAGACCATGAACAGCTGTTTCTACGGCTCCCTCCTGCTGATTTTGAGTCACAATAAATAATAAATGTAAATAAATAATGCTTTGTTTGTGATGACAGTTTAGTTCAGTTTAGTTTTAAATAACTTCTTTTATCTTACTATTTGAACAATGCGCCCTTTAAATGGCAGGCATGCTGTGGTGTGCTGGCTTTAGACCAGGTTTTTGTTGGTCAGTGGAGATAGTGATGCACCAACAATGCGCCTGACCTCATTTTTAAAGGTCCCATATTCTGATCATTTCAGCTCTATATTTCTTATTCTGGGACTCTTGTCCCGGCCCTTTCTGCAGCCCCCCAGTTCCCCCCTCTGACTGAAACAAGCCGTTTTAGACAAACTGAACAACCTCCTGAGCAGAGCGCTCCAATAACTTAGAAAGACTGAGCGGGTGGATGAGCGTCCCTGTAATGGGTGGGTGGTGCTGTGATTGGCGCAGATGACCTGCTGGGGGCGTGGCTGAGTGCAGTGCCTGTATAGTTGTGACATCACAACCTTACAGAAGTCCCGACGGCTTGTTTAAAGGCACAGTGTCTGAATACGGGCTGTGTGCATTTCTCCGTGGACTGAGCATTTTGATCCTTTCACAGTATTTATACAGCACCTAGAGCTGCTTTAGAATCAAACAAGACATGGAAACCTCACTTTCTACTATATGGGACCTTTAAGACCAACACGCCCATGGGTGCAAGTACATGTGCTACTTACACAACAAGGGCGCTGGGCATGAAAATGACAACTGCGTCGTTCAGAAACTAGTTATGACACTTGTGCTGCGCTGTGCTTTACACTGCTTTGCTCCTGGTGTAAGATTGGGCCCCGGATGTCCAGGGGTTAGGGTGTTTAAGGAGTGTTCAGTGTTAGTGCTATTTGAGAAATGATGGAAAACAGACAAAGTGAATTTGATGTTCAGTCGTGATTACCTTTTGCTTCCTTTATTGCTACCTGGCCACAAGTGTAGACAGCGGTAGCCTAGTGTGTGTGTATGTATGTGTGTGTGCACTCAGCCTCTGCCCCATCTCCTCTCAACTCTACCTCACTGCCTGGGCTTCCCCGTAATCAGGAGAGCTTAAAAAAATAGAACAAGCGATGAAATGGGGAGAGGGAGAGAGGAGAGGGACGCACTCCACATCAGCCAAGGAAGGGAGAACAAATAACGGTGAGATTGCGAAAGAGGGAGCGCGTGAGAAAAAGAAAGAAAGAAAGGGAATGAAATAAGTCTTGTGGAGAGGAGACGTGCCCCCTCACCTTCTCCGCTCTTCTCCTTTGCTCTGTTCATAATTCTCCCGAGCACATCGCTCGCTCCTTGCCTCTGATAAATCTTACATTATCGGAGGCCTACAGACTCCTGCTGTGGCTGTTTCTTATCGGGCCTGACTTGCTCAATCTCCCTAAGATTAGCTCCCCAAGCACCCTCACGCACACACACCTAGACAGCAGTAGTAGCACACATAGACACACACACATATTTTTCTGTAAACACACATCCCTTTTGATCTTGTGGACTCACTAGCAGGCTGCAGGCTCCCAGAGGGCTGGAGCAGCTGCACGGGGAGAAGAGCAGCAGTCCTGGGCAGGGGCAGGGGCAGGGGCAGTGGAAAGGTATGGGACAAGGCCTCAAATGGAAGACTCATTCCTCCCAAATGTACAACTGAGCGCCACAGGAAATCATTCCTGCCTGTGGCCATCAAACTGTTCAACTCCTCCCTCTGAGTGTCAATGACGATCAGAAGAAAGAGACTGGAAACCTGGACCTACTTCACCTGCCATATACTACCTCATTATTTGTTCTTTAAATGTTTCAGTGCAATACATATATAGTCATACACGACAGTGCAATACATATATATATATATATATCTATATACACATACATATACATTGTTATTGTATATATTTTTTTACTTTTATTTTTCATTGAAATACTGTAAATATGTTTATTCTTATTTTCTATTTCTTATTTTTATATTTTGTACACACTTTTAGCTCTAAATGTATTCTACTTTCTACTCTTGAATGGGAGCACTGGTACTGTACAATTACCTCCCCGGGGATCAATAAAGTGTTTCTGATTCTGATTCTGATTCTGAAAGGTTCAGGGATCAGAGGTGATTGCAAAGGGAAATTACAATTGAAAGGTGGAGTGGATCAAACTGCTCTCTCTCCTGCCTCTGCTGTCTTTTGCTCTGTGTACACATACTGTTCCACAGCGCCCTTGCAGGATGTTAAATTGTCTTTAGTTCTGATCATCGTCTGTCCAGCAGAGCCTCCGTGGAGATTGTGGGCTGTATACAGTACGACAAGATCTACTCCTGCTGCCTGTATCACAAAGCAAGATTAGCGGCCAAGACAGCTATTTTTTTTGGCTTAATTTAACCGGGGTAGGTCACCATGATAACCTGCTCCAGAACAGGTCAACCTCAGAGGATCAGATCAAAACTTGTCAATAACACAACTACTGACCAATCAGATCAACGGGGAAATTAAAATCATCGTTCCTACAGGGTCCCAACATTGACAAGAAGTACTATAGAGACGTTTTCATAGATTAGCAAAATCTCTTTGCTTTCCAAGATTATCATATCAGATAGAAGCCCTGTTTTAAACCCAGAATAGACATATGTTCAAAATTCATTGTTCAAAAAAGATTTTCTTCTGACAGAGTACATTAACAGTATAATTACAGTTACATATTAATTGAGCACACTATTTAGTTAGGTAAAAAGGTAATTAAAGCTAGAATTACAAATGCAACATTTCGGTGAGATCACCTTTTTTAAAATTTTTATTAGGCATTCATTCATTTTCCTTTTTCATCTGTACTTTTCCTGCCTGCACCAAAATGTCACAATGGAAAACAATAAATGTACTGTATTCTCCATTCTAGACTGGACATGTTGAAATGCAGACCATATTTAAAAAGGCACTTATTTATTACAATTCATTTCGAGCCTTTCTACCAATATTTGGATATTATTCCTACTGTTTCTACCACTTCATCTATTGTAGTTGTGTAATTATTTCTATTATCAGGTATCACTGGTTCATAGAATTTCATACTATGAACTCCAGAGCCAGTTGATAAACAGCAGAATGAGAGCAAAGTGTGTGTGTGAAGTTTGCACAAACAAGTATGTAGTCGGTGTCTTAGATTATCTACCAAGCCGACGCTCAGAGCTGCCATTTTATTCTTCATCTGAGACCTGACAGACTGGTCAGAACTCTTAGCCAAGGTACCACACTTTGATTTCATCGCTCTCTTGAGTGAAGCATCTGGCCTGCAGCAGGGGTTTTCTTCCCATATTACGCTCATTTCAGCTCTATATTGTTATTCTGGGACTCCACTGGAGCAGCTTTGCATGATTCACAGTTGAAAAAGTCCTTGTGTAGCTTGTCCTGGCCCTTTCTGCAAACTCTGAAACAAGCCGTTTTACACAAACTGAACAACCTCCAAAAGCCTGAAGAGTAGTCCTGAGCAGAGCGCTCCAATAACTTGACTGAGCGTCCCTGTACTTGGTGGGTGGTGCTGTGATTGGGTCAGATGACCTGCTGAGGGCGGTGACTGTATAGTTGTGACATCACAACCTCACGGAAGTCCTGATGGCTTGTTTAAAGGCACAGTTTATAATCCAGCAAGACATGGAAATCTCACTTTCTACAGTATGGGACCTTTAATATATGCCAGCTTGTGTATGTTTGGTGAGGGCGGGCCCATTGAGTTTGGTGAGAAACTTGAATTTTAGTTAGATTGTGTTGTTTCCAGCTGAAGGGAATTATTGCTGTAACTCTCAAGTTCTTGAAGGAAAAGAAAAATAATAAATTTCAAGGGGACAAGATTTCATTTCATTTTGTTTATTTCGATAGAAATGTATTATTTCTAAAACTGATTCCAGTGTGATGCTTGGTTATTCATTTTGCTCGAGGTATAAGATAGAGATAAATATTACTGATAGTTTTGTTGAAGAAGTGATACATTTATCTCATCGCAGTGTATAGATTTGGTAGGAGGGTGAAGTAGAGAGGTGACTAAATAAAGGGACTCAAGAGTGTATACAGGTAAAAGAGAAACAGGACAAGATGACCTTAAGTATCCTTTAGTATAAATTAAGTGAGCTGAATTAAAGAACTCGGGGCCCTTCCCTGACTAAAATAGTCTAATAGAGATAGACATACCTGTCGCTGTATGCAGCTGCAGCAGTACCAGCTGGTTGGGCATATCTGTAAGCTGCGTACCCTCCCTGAGACAGAGACAGAGGAATGCAACGTCACTTCAAAGTAGGAACACAAGATCGTCACCAAAATGACGGTGCAAATACAACAACGGACTTCAGGTAAAGCATTGGATCAAATGCTCAAGTACCACATTATTTTATATAATAAAATAACTTTTTACTTACATATATTTCTGCCCCATAAAAGCCATCCTGGTAGACCACACTGCTGACAGAGGATATCACATAAACGTAAACATTAAGCATTTTTTCAGCAGTAAAAAAAATAACATTTAAATAAAGTAAAAATGGTGTTTTTTGGATAAGAATTGCTTACTCGTACAAGTACAATATAAATGTCCTGTCCTGCCTGTCTATGTGTAATAGATTCAGTTGGTGCATGCTCGTAGGTGCATATAGTCATAATGACTTGTTTATGCCTCGGCTGCACAAAGGTGTGTGTACCAAATGTGACGTTACCACGCCTCTTTCACAAGACACGTTGGCTCTGCAAACCATTTCTTTTTGAAATTGTGCTTCATTCAAGAGCCCAGAGAGAGAGAGAGAGAGAGAGAAGGTCACGGGGCAGGACAATAAAGAATTTCACGTATATTAACGTTATTCCTGGTGCTTTCCGAGGTTGAGAGGAACTACGCAAAGCATTTGTATAAGAACAAAGCTGTAGCTCTTTTTTGGGGGGAAAGCTGTGCTTCCTGTTAGCCTTTTTTTGGGCTTTGTGGGCTGTGTGTAAACAAGGGATAAGTGTCTTGATGTACTGTGCAGACAAACCATTTCTGCTTGTGTCTTTCTTTCTCTCGTTATCAAACACAAACACGAGGGCTCACTCAGCACTGAGGACTTGTTTGGCGCACGCCGCCATGTTTGGTATACTCACCACAACACTGCTTCACATGATATGCTGTCTACCGCTGCCTGGCATTTCAGAAAATATTTCAACAATATACAAAACAACAAGCCATGCTATGTTGAGTGAGCATGAATAAAAGACTTGTTGGTGAGCGATGTCCACCACACAAGATATCCAAGCGGACACAATTTACATCATGAGGAACCTTCGCAGTTATAGGGATTTTCCTGTAATGGTCACACCAGAAACTCCTAATTAGCTGTAAAGCTACAGTAGGCAATATTATTGAATTATAATTTCGGTTGAAATAACTCATATTGATCATTGCATGTCACTAACAATATCTAATTGAAGGGCTCCTTCAAAAATGTGTGTCTGTGAGCACCCGCCCCTTTGTATTTAGTCTTTTAAAAAAACTGGACCAGGTCTGAATCAAACATCAGGGTAATCAGGTGTTCAATATGTCTTGATTCCTCTCTTCCAAGTGTTCTGATTGACACTCCAATCCAGAAGGTAGTGGTAATGCACCTGAAAGCTGTTTGCCAACCAACCTACCTCTACCTCTCTAACAGCGCTCGGCACTGTTGCGTTCTTCTTACATCTGCATCAGACATAACTAGCCAAGCACAACAGACGTTAGTTTGTTTGTTAGTTACAACGATTGACAACTTTCACGTTTTGCCTCGATCCCAGTGCATGCATGATTGGTACGTCATTTGGTTGGAGGGGCTTAGCGGAGTGATATGAGCCAGCAGAGAGGTTTATCCCCGGCCCCTCATTTTGCTGGGCTCGAAGTGGAACGTCGAGGTTGTCAACTGTTGTAATTAACTAACAAACTAACTACTCGGCTAGTTACGTCTGACTGAGGTAAGAAACACTATTAGCGCCTCCGAGCCTAGAGAAGAAGCTGCGTCTTCTTCTTCTTTTGTTTTTTAATAGCAGTTGCCAAACAGCTTTTAGGTGCATTACCACCACCTTCTGGATTGGACTGTCAATCAGAACAGATGAAAGGGATGAAGATCAAGACACATAGAAGGTACCTTGTTTGTACAAAGTCGATGTGATTGGCTAGTTATGTGCTAGCTAATCCTGATTGGTTGATTGATTCAGACCGGGTCCAGTTTTTTAAAAGACTAAATACAAAGGGGGCGGGTGCTCACAGACACACATTTTTTGAAAGGAGCCCTTCAACTAGATACTGTTAGTGACATGCAATGATCAAAATTAGTTATTCCAACCAAAATTACAATTCAATAATATCACCTACTGTAGCTTTAAGCACAAATCAATGCTACATTTCCCTCAGCTTGAAGGTACTCTACATCCAAACCAAGCTGCACAATTTATTCTCTTTCAATTTTCAATTGAGGTATTTATTCTTTGTTTTTCGATAGATCTATAGATAGATAGATACCTTATTCATCCCCGTTCAGGTGTCCGTTACAAGCAGTTTTTTTAGTTTTAAACTATAAAGAGCTAAATCAAAGAAAATTAATTTGTATTACCACCATACAATACATGACATCCATTACTCTTCACTCTCAGCCTCCTGCCTCTGTCTCCATCTGCGTTTCTGTTCCTCTCTTTCTTTCCTTCAACCCTAATATGCACTCTCAGACATCTATTCTCTCTCTCTCTCTCCATGTCTCCTCCCACTTCACATATACTAGGTCTCCTGCTCTCTCTGAAGCAGGCGCATTGGAGTGTGCAGGGCAGGTTAGAGCAGTCCATTCACAGCTGAATAAAGAATGACACATTAGAAAAAAGAGACACTAATTTGGCCATTCTGGAATCAAAGAGCAATTTTCTGCTCTATTACAAGGCAGCCTTTTTGTTTTTCACTTGCCATTCTCCAGTTACTGCATGTGTGTATGTGTGAGTATGTATATATTTGTGTGTGTGTGTGTGTGTGTGTGTGTGTGTTTTAGCTTCTGTGTTTGATTGAGTAACGCTGGGTGGATTAGATTTGTGCAGTAGTGTGTTTTCAGTCTTGAAGACCTGTCATACAGTGTCTATTTGATTACATGTGTTTGTTTCAGTTGAATTTGTATGTATGTGTGTGTGTGTGTGTGTGTGTGTGTGTATGTGTGCAAGCACTCACGCTCCATAGGCAGGGATAGGTGGAGGAGGAGGTGCAGTGCGGAATGTGTTGTAAACGGCGCGACCCCTCCCTCTTAAATGGGCCCCTCTATAGGCCACGGCTGCTCCTGTACTGGGGTATGGAAACCCTGTCACTAAGAGAGAGTCATCCAGACACACACACAAAGAGAGGAGAGAAATACAATATGTTAAAACACAAAGTTTTTCTTCTGCAATAAAATCCCTCTGGAACATTTAAAAGATATAGCTGCCATTGCGTTATTCTTATTCTCTACAAATCCCATGAAAATGCCAAAACCAAGAATGTGTCTCTGTCTGTGGCTCCAAGCCCATTGGCCCGGGGATCAATAAAGTATTTCTGATTCTGATTCTAATTTAAAAATAACTTACATATATTTTCATTTTTAAAAAAGGCTCAGTAATTTAATAAAACAGCTGGTCACTGTAGCTTTTGGCAAACGCAACTCAAACAGGAGGAAAAAGTGCATTTGTTGGGGACTATTTTCAGCTGCGTATTAATACATATTTGTAACATGTCACCCAGTACAACAGTGTCGACAGCAATGGAGTTCTATGGAACAGAGGGATAAAAATGTCAGACTTTGGACACACACAACACTTGGTAGTTGGACAGATTCATTATTTAACTTGAGCAAATTCTAACGTGTTGACTTCTGACAATAACAACTGAACAGGATAAAGCAAAATATTAAAAAAGGATGGAGGGATAGGTAGAATGGAATGTTCCTGGCATATAAACACAGAGGGAGGGAGCTACGCTGGCACAGACAGCAAGAGAGGCACAGAGGCCCTGTGTGGAGGTTCGGCTCAGTGTTTGGCAGCAGGGACACAAAGCAGATGGCGTGTATTGTTTTGGAGTGGCAGATTCAGCCCGTGGCCATCCTTCATCATGCATACACACACACACACACACACACACACACACATAAACACACACAAGGGTCACTCGTATGCCCCTTTCACACATGCAGTCTATCCCCGAAATGTTCAGGAACATTTCCTGCATGGGCATCACGTGTGAATGGGAACAGGGATCTATATTCAGGGAAATCTGTACCGCCAATTTCCCACTTCGAGCCCTCGTAACATTCCAGGGGAAATGCCGGTACGCCTGTGTTGTGAATGAAAGCAGTAACATTGCAGGGACGAGCAGGTAAAGGGTTATGTCCGTCTCACATGGAGCGAGCGAACCAATCACAAGACGCACAAGAGATGATGTATTTGAATCTCTGGCAGGTTTTGACAACTGACAATTAAATACACTGGCCCGCCATGTTCCAGAAGACAATAAAACAAGAATGATAAGAGACGTCTGCACCGCGTGTTACGTTACTGACATCTTCTGGACTGCATCTATTTCAGGCATTGCCATGGCATGTGTGAAAAGGCGCAAGACGGAAATGTCCCTGCATGTAGCTGCATGTGTGAATGGTGAAAATCACTAGTGGAGCTTGAAAAGTTATCCCAGTAATTTACCGGGAACTATGTGCGAAAGAGGCTTTACAGGCACAGGGTGGCATGGTGATGTGGCATGTGAGCTGGTTTTGCTGAAGGTCCCTGTTTAACCTTCAGTCAGCAGGGTAGCAAGGCCTTCACACACATACACACACCTCCCCCTCCTTATGGGGACTTGGATCTTTGTCCTCCTAAATAGGTACTACACGGTGGATTCTGGGAATACATTTGTAGTGGCATGTATTAATTTATGCACCCAACATGATATTCTGATGTGCATATTATTATTGGCCTAAAAGTAGTCAAATTTAATTCTCCCACCCCTTCGCAGATAGCGGAAGAGGAGAATTCCGACTGAAATAGTCGACCAATGGCAGATTTACATCTGGTGAGTCAGACTAGAAAAACACTGACCAATTCTTACCATTGTTTCCCACACTGTACAGACTGTTCAAACGTTCTCATACTATGGTTAATAATCTAACGCAGATATAGCTAGTGATATATTGTTGAAATCATCCTTGCATTCCCATGCTGTGTTTCATTTTTTAAAAAAAAAATCTTATTTTCATATATATTACATTTAACCTTATATGGCCTTAAACCTTAGTTAACCTTTCCACCAACATTTGAAAAGAGCATTTTGTGTGTCTGCAACAAATAATCAGGAATTTCTGCTAATTTAGTGTCACTGCTTAAAAATATTGATATGTTGTGACATCACAACCTTACAGAAGTCCTGATGGCTTGTTTAAAGTCACAGTGTCTGAATACGGGCTGTGTGCATTTCTCCGTGGACTGAGCGTTTTGATCCTTTCACAGTATTTATACAGCACCTAGAGCTGCTTTAGAATCAGACAAGACATGGACATCTCACTTTCTACTATATGGGACCTTTAAACTCCAATTATACTGTATCACTTCCCAAGCACCTGAGTGTCTCCTGATATGGATGACTACACCTACTGTCTGCAGCAGCAGAGAAAAACACAGTATGCTACAATGTAAGTGCTCAGACACAGAAATATCTCTCTCTCTCCCCTCCATCCACCTGTCTCTCTCTGTGGTGATGGAGATCCTCTACCCTCTGCTGTGTTTGCCTCTGCCTACTCTAACTAGTCAGACAACAGCATTATTATGCCACACAGCCAGCACAAAGTCCACTGGTGTTATACTCTGAGCAAAATATCAATTTCCACCAAGTTGCCTCACCTTCCCTCTCCTTCTTAATGTCAGACAGTCACGCACAAATCTCTCTTTGTGTGTGTGTATATGTGCCAGTAGGAGTACTGTACGTGTGTATACGCATATGAGTGAACATAGGACGGATATGTATGTGCATGTCGTTGGTGTGTGTATATGAATCGGATGATAAGCTATGGCTAATGCATGCTACAAGGGTGCTGTAATAACCCATGAATCATAGCAGGGCCCTCTGCTTGACAGCCAGCAGGCCCATAAAACAAACAAACAAACAAACAAACAGCCACTAATACACACATGCATAAAGTACTACACTCTGAGGGCATGTACACACATACATGCACATCTTATCTGGTAATGTAAGCGGCGTTACACAATTAGTTGTGATGTTAGCTTTGCAGCTAGCTTTCTGTGTGTGTGTGTGTGTGTGTGTGTGTGTGTGTAGGTCTCACTGTGTTTAAATACATCACACCTCAATTCCAAGGACAGCGACAGAACGCTGTTTTATCATGGTGCGTCTTTACTAATTGGGCTTTAAATTGATACTCTGAAAAATCACAAATCTTCACGCCACGTTTCAACAGTGAGGTTGTATGACGTTCCAGCGAATCGCGGTCATTTTTCAGTGAGCAGACACAGTCAAATTTGACAATGATGACATCAACTGGAGTGGCGGAATGAGCTGCAATAAAAGTTGAAGTCTTTCAGTAATGGATGAGGAGCCTGTTCAAACGCAGCACTCGCTTCAGATGTAAAAAGCAGAATTAAAGGTATGCAATCTGACAGAAATGGTTTTGTGGTTGCTATGCATCTTTGTCTGTCTGTCAGTCTCTCTCCCTCTGACCGCCCACCTACAGTCTGGATCTGCTCAGGGTTTCTGCCTCTTAAAGGGAGTTTTTCCTTGCCACTGTCGCAGAGTGCTGTCTCATGGTGGGAACTGTTGTAATAACATTATAAAGAATACAACCCCCTCTATATGCAAAGTGTCATAAGATAACTTCTGTTGTGATTTGGCGCTATATAAATAAAAATTGAATTATAGTATTTCCATTCAAACTGTGGGACCACCATTGCCCTTTTACTCAAAACAACATATCGGTGTATGATGCATTCGATTGATTACATATCTGTTGTAGAATCGATCAGTACTACCATGGGAAGACAGATCCCATTCAAGTATCAATACATATCATCATATATATCATGATTTACTGTGTTTATAAAAGGGAATTTCCAGGGGTACTGAATCCCGGCCCAAAAATGTGTGTTATCGTTGCTCGGCATTCAGTCACAACATCACAAGGACTCAACAGGAGCCTTATTTAAGATCTTTTATTCATTCCTTTGTTTGTTTTCTTCATGTACTCCTTATTGATCTATTTATTAGACATTTAGCCATGAATAAATGCCCTCATTTAGCAGCAAGAAGTCGTCTGTGTTTTTCTTTGGAGCGGAAGACAGAGGTCAACGTATCGAAAAGAATTCCTTCTGACGAGACTGATCAATTTAATGAGTGATTTGGTTTATTTATTTTCTTTCAATTAAAGCACCAAACTTAATTAACCCTTTGAACTCTGCAATAGAAATGGTCCGCCAGTGCCTATATTGGAATTTTAGCTTTATTGTGATATGAAATGCTTCATACCCATAAAATCTGTACAACCCAAAATAATGTAAGTCAACATACCATAATAATTGATAATGGTATTGAAATTGTGTCATAAATAAAGAAATCTGACACATTCTTTCACATTTTTTGCAAGCAACCCCCCATTTTTCACCAAACGTAACGTAACGTAAAATGACGTCATCACAAGCATACAGCGTGATGAAGTGAAAGGCAGAAGCCTCAGCCAAAGATCCTCTATAACAGAAGATGGCGCATTACAAGCTGCGCCAATGGTCATCCTAGGTCACCGCCTTATTTTTATCCGTCTAATAATATTCTCTTTTTCCCTCCAAAAACAGTTACATAATAACGATAATAGTGTTATTAAGCAGCGGGGCGAAAGAATGGGTCATAATCTGTGCTCACGTTCACTTCTCCCACTGGAGACCTGCTGCTCGTCTCCTGAATGGGCGCCTTATCTTTCTGCTGCAAAAATGCTCTAGCTACTATAGTTTTTATTTTAGATTGATTTAAACACAACAGCGCCCTGCTGCGGCCGTACGCCAGAGGTCTGTTTTCAGGAGGTTAACATTTTAAATTCGTTCATACAGCATGGTTCCAGTCGTGGCACTGTATGTAAACCTCATGACAAATCCCTGCTTGCTTTTAAAACAACCCCAGATTGATTCAGTTAAAAAGAGGCGGGGCCAATAGCTGACTGTGATCTTGGCCGGCCTTGGACCAATGACGGCGCGCCAATATGACAAAGCCCAAAGAGTTGATCTAATGTCGCCCTTCCAACTTGCAAATTTTTCAGCATATGTTAAAAAGGCCCGAGACCGCTTGCCTTGTTACTTCCCTGCCTGCATTTTGCATTTTAATCTAGAGCTGCTTTGCCAAACTCTGCACACACACACACACACACACACACACACACACACACACACACACACACGTTTGTTCTGCTTTACATATACTCAGTCTAGGACACAGTCAATCAATCAGTATTACATTTCCCTCATTGTCCTTCATGCCCATGCAGCCTATTTTACTCACACACACAAACGCATGCATGCGCATACACACACACACACACACACACACACACACACACACACACACACACACAAAAACCTGTTTCTCTGTCTGTGATGCACATGCAGTCCACATAGGCCGAGGCTGTTATGCTGATCAAAAAACATTAGAGGAAGTCTGTTCTCCTTTCTCATCAGAGTGTACTCCCTAGACCAAGCTTTATTACTGATTTCTTTTTTAGTTTATTGTAAGTTAATAGTACGCCTCCTTGTATTCTTATTGTTTTCCCAATTTGTCTTTTTCAACTGTGATTAATGTAAAAGTAACATGTTCCTGCGCTGAACACCTTCCCTCCAATTCGGCATGTCCCTCGTCTGGAATGTCTTATTATGAAATGTTGTACAGGGAGTGCTGAATTTCAGTGCAACAGCTTGAACACAGAGAAGGCAAAAGTTAATGAACCTCATGAATGTCTCCTAGAAATGACGTTTACATAGTAGTAATTTGAATTTAACACCGCCCAGATTACGCTTTTTATCAATATAATGAGTAAACGTTGTTAATTAACGCATCTCGGCAAGCCACAAAATGTCACTCTAATACTTCATGTATCTGCAAATTGTTCACTGAAAGCGTATTTCAGGTTGAGGTTTAAAAAGTCAACAGTGACTTGAAGCATGAGACAAAACATTTTTACTTTGCTAACATTGGCTGTAATGATAAACCACAATCTTTCCCTAACCTCTAACCCCTGTCTGCAGTGTCCCACCACCCACTCTTCCTCCTCCTCCTCCCTACTTTACAAATCCTATTCTCCGCAGGGTAAATAAACGCAGCACTTCACTCAATTGAAAAAAAAAAACATTGGTGGCATAATCCGGGCAGCAACTGCAATTTCTAGAAAGACCTACATTTGTAGGATTAATGTAAATTCAAGGAGAAATGAACCTTCGCACCAGAAACTGGTTTACAGAGAAATCAGGTTAAGGCAGGAAACCAGAAACTGCATCCACATGCACTGCTGTAAACTGGGGCCAGTTGTTCAAAACATTTAATTTGTATCAGGATGATCTTGATTTCCTAACCAGGAATCAGGTAATCCTTCTTACTGCTGTACCACTTTTTCAAAGACAATTGGGATTGAGATCACCCTGATCCAAAATCCAACTTTTTAGGATCACCAATACTGGATGGTAGCACCAGATAACAGCCAGCAGGGGGCCACTTGAAGTGTTTTTAATTTAAGAGACAGACCAACAGAATACCAACATGCTCTTCCATCTGTAATACTTTTTAAATTGTCAGACTTTTCAGCTGACCCACGATAAGCCAATTACAACATGAATGAATAACATGAATTTACTTCAAATACACATTTTTAACACAAAATTGACGAAACTGCATGTCCACTGACACAGATGTGGGACGAGGGATCCAATTGTTCAAAACTACTTTTGGCTGCTTCATCTCATTGGAAATAATTTGATCACAGTAATAGTTAAGAAATCAAGTACAAAATGTAAATAAATGTATTTAATTTTGATCAGTTTCAAAGTTTTTATGACATTTAGATCCTGAAATCCCCCCTGAATCCACCCTTCAGCTGGGATCAGAATCATAATCCTGTTTTTTTTTGGATCACAGTGATCCCAATCCTACTAAGAAGTTCTGAACAACACAAACTAAAGGGTTTTATCCAGATTAAAAACAGGATTGGATTACGTGATCCGAAATCTGATTTTCAGGATTTCCTTTTGAACCTCCCATTTTCAAGATCTGATCCAATCCGATATCCGTAATCCCATCGGATTACTTTTGAACAACTGGCCCCTGGTTACTGTAAAAACAGCATCTACATGCAACATCTCATACTGCTGACCCCCATTTTGACATATATATGTAATATGCATGCTTTTTTTAAAACCATTTGAACCGAGGGTGCAGTAAGAGGACAATTTAATGTTCAGCTGTGGAAACTATGAGAGTATAGCTGTGTGTAATTGTGAGTGTCTGCTTGTTTTGGTGCGTAACTGAGCGTGAATGTACCAGAGAGACTGTACATCTATGCTTACATGTCTTGCATGTGTACCTACATTCAGGTATTCATGAATGTGTGTGCACGCGGAGGTCATTCGTCATTCTTCTGAATGGGATTTGCACACAATAAACCTGTAGCCGAGCCCGGCAATGGAGATGGAGTGCACTGTCAGCTAGCCAGGATTTATGGAGGCCGATTCAGCTGATGGGTGCTGGGAAAGCCGTCTGATAAAGGGTGATTAATTGCCCTTACATCTCGCTCTACGTCCCTGCTTTACTCCCGCCCTAAACTAGATTAAATGCACTCATAATTATTCCAGGAGAAATCCCAATCCCACACTTTTCACTTACAGGTGGAAATTTGAATTTTTCTTACGATGGGGCTGAGAGGAGAGAATTAGGAATACCTGTGGGTGAATGAATTCCAGTAGATCTGAGCCACAAGAAAGATTCACATAACGAGAAGAAGGTGTGAGCAAAAAGAAGAAATGCAGAGAGCAGACAGAACAAAGGCACGGCTGATTTCCCCCCTGTCCTCTGTCGTGTAGTTTTCCCTCTTCACCATACGTCTACCCCGCCATCCATCCCTCCTTCCTCCTGGGACAAAGGGAGCCATATGGTGTCGTTTAGGCTCGGCAAAAACCTTAGTGGTGCATTTAAGACCACTCCACGCATTGGCATCCTATAAATTATCCAGCCAGATTGAGTATGCGTGAGTGTGTGTGTTTCCTATATACTTCTATGCATATGAGGACCAGAGCTGGCTCATCAATTACAATATTGCGACAGCTGTATCCAGCCATGGAAAAACTGTAAATAACTAGAATGTTATTTTATCGTCTATTGTACTAATACTAACTTGATTACTATATATATATATATATATATATATATATAATTTATTTCATTTGTTTACTTCATTATGTATTTCATTCCATTAATTAATATTGTTATTCTCATTACTTTTGCTAATTTCATGTAATTGTAATTGTGCTTTGGCAACACATGTCAAATGTGATGCCAATAAAGCCTAAAAAAATTGAATTGAAAAATTGACTATAATGTTAATTGATGAGACGTATTGTGTTTATGAAAGGAAAATGATGTCACATGTCACTGGATACTGTAAATGTGAATAATGTTCTTTGCTGCTTATTCTTGGAACTTCAATGAACAAAAACGCAACAGCAAAACATTTTCAGCTCAACAAATAGTTAAAAAGACTTAAAGAAAAATGGATATACAAAAATATACTGAAAATATGTACATTTAATTGCTTTGAAATGTATTGCTGTGTGAACAGAGCTCACTGCTCATTCATTTCTATTGTGAAACCAGTAAAAACTCAAAATGTATCTGCCTATGTCTGTCAACGTTTAGGTAAATATATAAAACTGAAATGAGCAGACTATGGGAAAGTCAGACACTTCTCTGAGTTACAGGCTCAAATTTTCTTTCTTTCTTTCTGTAAAAACTTTCAAAGCCAAAGCAAAATGGTGCTCATTGTTGAATATGCTGTTTGGGACTGGACCAGACTACGGTAGAAGAACGAAAGAAAGAAAGAAAGAAATTCAGTAGTAACAGTAAGCTGCTGCTCTGCAGCTCAGGAGGGGTTGAAGAGGTTAATCAGCCAGAGAGACACTTAATTCGGTAACATTTAAGTACTGCTTACTGTGTATGTTAAGTGAGTTTTAGGAGAACTGAGAAGGAATGTAATAAAAAGGTAGACTATTGTTAGACCTGCTAGTGTAACAGTACTGTTATATGTGTGTATGTGCTGCTGGACAGATGGAGCAGTTTTGTATGCACCTTTAAAGACATGTCTGAATATACATGTCTATGTGTATCTCAATATAAACATACACCACAAACTCTCACACACACACACACACACACACACACACACACAAACATAAACACAAACACACACTCACACACACACACAACCACGTGCAGGATAGATCCACAGGCTGTAGTACAGGGTGTGAAGGAGGTCATCTGAGGTTGCTGTTTGGTTGGGTGGGTGGATGGAGGGATAGAAGGCGGGATGGAGGGACAAGGGGCAGAAAAGCAAGAAAAGAGGGAAGGAGAAATAAAAGAGATGGATGGCCTCTCTCTGTCAGGGCGGTTATTTAGAGGAGTGCTGTAAAGCTGTCTGGGAATGAACAGATTTCAGACTAATGAGCAAAAAGGAGAGCGGTTAAGGGGGAGCGGACAGTCTCAGCACTTCTACCAAATGAAACCAAGCTGCCACTTCAAACTGCACACACAGCAGCCAAATATGGACACACAGAAACATGGAGATCTGTAATCTGTTCCAGGACACTCGCACGTCTTTCACACAACACGTGGGAAGGAAGGCCAGGAAGGAAATAAAGGTGAAAAATGAAGGGTGGGTGAGAAATAAGGATTCTACAGTACAGCATATGTTCTTCAATGCATTTTTCCCCAGAACTGTTTGAGTCTTTACCTGCATAAAATTCAGGACCGTATACCGCTCCAACGACTGGATTCAGCTTCCAGCCTGCACAGGAGACACACACACACACACACACACACACACACACACACACACACACACACACACACACACACACACACAAGAGGGTGAATGTTAGCATTGCTGCAAGAACTTGTATCTGTCTGGATTTCCAAAACAAACCTTCTCTACAGAATCAATGTACTATTACATTTTCACTTTTAAAATACAAGCTATCAGACAAATATAGCAGCAAAGGCTGGATACTATCCAACAAGGAGTTATACTGTATTTATTCTATTATGTTGCAATATGCTCTGCGAAATTTGAAGATAGTCTCTTTGTTGGATTTTTACAAAACTTTCCGGGCTGGTAATTCACATATGTAATTGTCAGGGGTGGATGTCTCTCATAAAAAAGAGACATGAGCTCATGAGCCACAAGGTTGCTTAGCAGTTAGTGGCCCCTAGCCATTGGTTGGTTTGTTATTCATTTGATATGCGCATGTGTGATTTCCTGAGCACGCCTACTGTATATGCAAAATTAAATTTTGTCTGTAATCTTTTTATAATTTGGACCCAACTGGGGACTCTTCTTCTTCTTCTTCTTCTTCTTCTTCGTCTTCTTCTTCTCATACTCTCATGCAAATGATTAGTCATATGAAATGTTGATTATTGTGCACTGCCGTAGTTCTTTTTCTATTTTTATTCACTTGTATTTTTGGTATTTGGCAACAGCTTTGCTAAACCACCGCTGAAGCCAATAAAGCAGATTGAACAGAACTGAGGGAGAGAGACACGAGTTGGGAGGAAAAAAGCCTCTATGTGTGTGTGTGTGTGTGTGTGTGTGTGTTTTGCTTGGGGCCTGATGACAGTGACAAATGGAAAACCCTTCAGGGCTCATTCTTTCTTTCTCTGCACCCTCAAACAGCATGGAGGTGCGTGTCTGTATGTGTGTGTGTGTGTGTGTGAGAGTGTGTGTGTGTGTGTGTGTGTGTGTGTGTGTGTGTGTGTGTATGTGTGTGAGAGCGTGTGCGTATGTGGAATAGAGGTGCTGACAAGGTCTGGCCATTTAATTCCTTCCCTCGTTCATCCATGTGTCCGTCGTGCACTCCCTCTCTCCCTCCACCACTCTTTCACTCCGTCCACATGAATGAGCGTCTGTGAGAGAGATGGAGGAGAGAAACACACCCTAAAGGCCCTTCTCTCCTTTTTTTCTTTTTTCTTTTACCAATGACTCCTGGCTTCTTTTTATTGGCTCTATTCATTTACCCATTCACTCACTCGTCCATCTACCAAATTCTCCTCCTCCTCCTGCTTTAACTCCCCCCTCCATCTCCAATCTTCTCCCTTTCTGTGCCGCCCTTTTCCTTTTACCCTTTTAACGCCTCTCCCTGTCGAGTGCGAACAAAGATTTTTGCTTTGCTATTTGCATGATATTTCAAACCAAATTGACTGCCTGTTTGACAAATAGTGGTTTCAATAATCAAACGTGAACAACTCTTTTTGTGTGCAGGCAGAATCTGCTGCCTGGTTGCCATTTGTAGCTTTGGATTTCCTTCCCATTACACAGTGCAAGATCATAATGATTTACTTCTTCTCATAAATATAACCATAAGATCTGTCGCTCTGTAACGCAGCCATGTCTGATACTGGCAGTGAAATGGAATGCAAGAAAAACAGGAAACTAATGAGTAGAAGAAGAAGAAGACATGAGAGTGAGAGAAATAAAAGGCAAGGAGCTATAGCGTGTTGCAGGGATGACGTACTTTTGTGGGCAAACCCGAAAGTTAGCGTCGCCCTGGTTCCCTCCACTAAAAGCCAGTGGGATTGTACCGTGGGATTTTGGATTATTGCAGAAAATAAACTCTGTGGCAAACAAACGTTTATGATACTTACACGATTTGTTCAGCAAGATAATCTTCACTCATGAACACCACTTTTATGATTTCTTAAAGCCTAAATGGAATCACTTTTAAGAGAATATAGATAGATATAGATATATAGACAGATAGATATAGAGTATAAACACAACGAGGACTTTCCATGTTCGGCATGAATACGTTTAATGTCCGCGACAACCTCTGTAGTCTCATTTAGCCACTTGGAAATCTCTTAAGCTTGTGTTAACCACAGACCTTATTTCAGGCATCTAACCAAAAACCCCATTCAAGAAACCCACTGACTTCCAGACGAGGGAGCGGGAAGTGTAAAAATGCTGACTCATTTCCGGGTTTTAGGACTCATTCCTGCAGCACTCTGTTAGAAGATGTACAAAGGAGCTCAGAAGAGATGGAAATAAGGCGGAAGTCTTACCGTTTGTGTAAGGGTTCGCCACCTTTTTGTTGGTCATTACTCTGGCTGTGGCATTGTTGACCTGTCAGCAGACGGACAGCGGTTAGTGTTCGGGCAGACCACGCAAAAACATACACAAACACACAGAAACAAGCAAAAACTGTGCATACTGTGGATAATTCACATCACAACCACTCTCCATGCCATGTTGGTACTTTATCATTTCATCAAGTGAGTGCTACATGCAATGAGTCAAATGGTGAAAACAACATCAGAGAAAATAAGTGAGAGAGAAAATCCAAACGTTTAAAAACTGGAATGAACGCACACAGACCCTGAAAAGTTACAAAAGATTTCAATTTAAGATCCGTTCTGGATGTGTTCTTGTTTCACAGTGTAATTTCCCAGAACATGAGTTTACTGGTTTCCCAGGTGAATAGTTTTCTAGGTAAAAAAAAGTCCTGTGATACAGTAAAAAAAATCTGAAGTATCTGAAACAGCCTCAGGATTCCTCTATTAGATGAACCCTAGTGAGTTAAAAAAAGGAAAAATATAAGGGAAAAAAAAAGTGTGAGCGGGCAGATTAGCGTAGTCCCCATGCAAGAGGATGGTGACATCAAAATGGGACACTAACTGCTGAGGTTTGAGGGTAACACATTTCTAACAAGGTGTTAGGCACACTGGCAGATCACCCATTGCCATTTGGAAAGTTTCTACCTCAAACCAAAACCACTGTGACATCATGCACAAGGCCACGGACACAAACACACGACACAATCCATCATGAGCAAAGTACAATTCACCATTTGTGTCAAAGAAAAACAGAACAAAAAACACTGCAACACACTCACACACTACTTCATAGGTCTGTCTTTCTCTTCGTCACACACATACACTTACGGATCAGGGTTCAGCATGCAGCGTTCAAGGTGCAGCAGGCACGTGGGAGAGATGGAGGATGGAGGAAGAGATGGAAGGTAAGGGAGTATTGCAGGAAACGTCAGGCAGGCAGAGAAAGGAAAGACAAGTCAGGGGGAGGATGAAGGGAATAAAAGAAGGAGAGGGGGAGGTAAGAAGAGACAGGAAAAAGAAGGCACCTCTATTTTGCGTCCCTCTACGATTGTACCATTTAGTTTCTCCCGTGCACGGTCAGCGTCTGCGCTCGTTTCAAATGTTACAAACCCAAAGCCCTGCGGGTGACCGGGAGGTGGGGTTGAAAATCAAACGGCAAAGGAAAGAAGAGGTCCAGAAATGAAGTGATGAAACAAACGGGGAAAAGAAGAGAGAAAGGGAGGAAAAGACACAAAGCACAGATGAGAGCGCTGCAGAGGTCTGGAGGAGGTCTAGATCTAGAAGCAGTAAGCCAGAGAGACGTCAGGCTGTTTGGACAAACAGGAGAAAACAGAGCTGGAGTTACAGTAGGGGAAGTTGGGAACACAGGACATCAAACCACAGACAAGAGCCCTGATTATACTTCAATTACTACCTCATCACTGTGTGTGTGTGTGTGTGTGTGTGTGTGTGTATGTATTTCCATTCTCTGTTCTTTGCAGCATCCCAGACTCTGCTGCACATGCATTTACAGAAACAACTGGACCTAATTGAATTAGCAGATGGAATGAAAGCCTCCACACACACACAATGGAGTTTTGGGATGTACATAGTGTGTGTGTGTGTGTGTGTGTGTGTTTGCTGTAGGATGCAGTTGCTCTGCCGGTGTGCCGGAGGCCCTGCGGGAGAGCAGATAAGTGCCATACAATTACAATCTCCACGGCATCAGTCAGCCGTGACTCTCTGAGCCCCCAGGATGCAGTTCGCTCATGAGATCCTGTCTTGTGTCTCAGACTGGGCCTGGAGATGCAGCACACTCAGACAGACCCATATGCGGTAAAAAAAAACATGCCTCCAAACGCTAAACTGCATACTCCTCATCTATCTATGTCAATGAGCTTAAAAGCAGGCAGAGAGTGAGAGCTGGAAAACCCTCTCTGCTATCATTGATCACTCGCCTGCATGGAGGGCTTTATGTTAAATGTTCCAGTCTGCCTGATCAGTGTTGGTGAACTTACCATGGTCTAAATCAGAAAGTCTCACTTCATGAACTCGCAGAGAGACATAATAGAGCCATAGGCACCTGATTAATCAGTCCTATGGACACTGGATTGCTAAGATCTCAGAACATAGCGAAATCAATAAAAATAGGTCCACGTGGGTCAAGAAACACAAGCAGTTAGATCATCAGACAGGCTACGATAAATAAAAAGTGGTCAAATACTTTAAAGCTACAGTAGGCAATATTATAGAATTATAATTTTGGTTGAAATAACGAGTTTTGACCATTGCATGTCTCTAACAATATCTAACTGAAAGGCTCCTTTAAAAAAAATGTCGGCCTCTGATTGTTTGATTCAGACCTGGTCCAGTTTTATTTAAAAGATTACATACAAAGGGGGCGGGTGCTCAGAGACACATTTGTTTTGAAGGAGCCCTTCAATCAGATATTGTTAGTGAAATGCAATGATTAAAATGAATTATTTCAACCAAAATTGTAATTCAATAATATCGCCTAGTGTAGCTTTAAAGGTTTAGGTACAGAAACTACTTGGTTAGGAGGGAAAGATCATGCTAGAAGTTGCTTGTCACTTAAACATAGGCTGTATGTAGGTAATGATAGCTTCTTTATGCTGCTGTTTGTCTGAGGGGACAGTCTCTGAGCGTCTGTGACTACAATAGTTATTTTTATAGAGGCTTGGCTGTTGCATCACATGTCTATCAATCACGAATTAATGTAAAACAGTTACAATGGGGGAAATGTATATTCTGTGTTGCCAGGACACACTTGTTTCCACATCTTATTTCATGTACTACGGTAAATTTTTCTCCCTCACTCCCCTTTGACTTGTACACAGACAGTGCCGCCTACAACAAGTGTGGTCCCTGCTCTCACCGCTCCTGGCCTGCTTTATCATTGTTGAGTTATGGCGTGGAGGCAGAGAGTGAACTCCATTTGATATGCCTGGCAGACACGCCTGTTGGACAAGCAGCCAGTCCTTTTAACTTATGTATCCTGGGCCAGTCGCTGCCCTGTAATTGCTTCGCCGGATAATATGTGCGAACGGCACCCGGCGCCATGATCTTGTATGCATATACAGGATTCACTGCCTTCCGCTGGGCATAAATAACGCATAGGCCTGCCCTTGAGAGGGGGAGAAGATAAAAAATACATTTAAAAGTGTGTGGTGGGAGCGAAATTAATCCTTCTGACATTTTGTTGCCACGTATGGGTATGTTCACTGCTCTTCACCCTAATGCAGATAGTCTGCTTTCTTTTCTTTATCATGTGTAAATAATTAGTGTTCTAGGGAATGGGACACGACCAGACAAGTACTGAATGTAAACAAGACCCGTTAAAGGGTAAGGAAACAGTAAGAGGGTTTTCCTAAATAAATCCATAAATCCTTCTCTGTGTTACCGTTTTAATGGTCATGAGCTAAGTCACAAGCTGGGTATTATATGAACCACAAATACAGTTTCATGAACAACTTTTGCAGTTAAATAACCAGTAACCACTACATACAAACTGCATGACTTTGTTGTTACTTCCTGTTTCCTGTTGTTGTCTAGCATGAATATACTGTAATTCATAAAGATGTTAAATATCAGGATACATAGATGGGTGATAAATCAGAAGGAAAAACCATCCTGAAGTGTCTTAGTAAGCTGATCTTGTTGGTAAAGCCACAGCAGGCAATACTATTGAATTATAGTTTTGGTTGAAATAACAGATTTTGACCATTGCATGCCACTAACAATATCTAATTGAAGGGCTCCTTTAAAGGAACACCTGCCCCTTTGTATTTGGTCTTTAAAAAAAACTGGACCAGGTCTGAATCAAACAACCAATCAGGGTTCGCTAGCACGTAACTGGCCAATCACATCGGCTCTCTACAAACAAGGGCTTCAACAGAAGGCTCCACCTTCTGGATTGGAGTGTGAATCAAAACACAGAACCCCTGATTACCCCGATTGCTTCTTTGATTCAGAGCGGGTCCAGTTTTTTAAAAAACTAAATACAAAGAGGCGAGTGTATTGTTAGCGGCATGCAATGATCATTGCAACTGAAATTATATTCAATAATATTGCCTATTGTACCTTTAAGCAATCAGTTGCTAAGAAATATCTGTAGTGCCATCTAATCAAAAGGAGCTGTTGTTCAACTCATTTCACATATGTCTCCATGCTTATATGGAGCAATAAAACATGCACATGAAATAAAAAACTGAAAAATGTGTGCAATAAATGAATGAGTAAATAAATAAACAAAATCCATGAATAAGGACAATGGGATATTATATTATATTGTCACACAATATTTCTGTCAGGTGTCAGTTCAGAGTTTCCCCTGTATTAATTCAATTCAATTAAATTGTATTTATATAGCACCAAATCACAACAAAAGTCATCTCATGACACTTTACATATAGAGTAGGTCAAGACCGCACTCTGTATAATATCAAAAAACTAAACAACTAAACCTCTACGTAAGAACTACTTTGTGTGGTGCAACCGGTTTTAATTTAGGGATGCATACATCTCCGCTTAATAAACCCATACATGACAACAGGCTAAGTTTGAACATACACACAGCTGGTCCAATCAGCTGCCAAACAGTAAATGTAAAAGCTTCATGAAAAGGCAGGAGGGTGAATCACTGTATGTGGTGATATAGATGAGCAAAACGGATATTTATTTAATTTGAAGTCAGTTACATCTTGTCAGTGTGTTCTGAGATTTAATACTGTCCTGGACTGCAGCTGGGTGGAGTTTGTTCACACTTCTTGGCACTATAGGTTTGGAGGCAAACCAGGCAGGACAGCATGTTTGTATGACTGTGTGAATCCTACTGTCAGCGTGAAGATAAGTGGGAGCAATTCATTGATTGTCACAACGCATGGCAGGCCGGTAAGGTGTAAAAGCCGCCTGCAGGCAAGTGTCCATAATTACTATTAGACAGAAGGAAAGAGAGCTGTGAAGACGGCGAGAGGAGTGGAGGACTGCACGAGAAAAGGAGGGCGAGGGGACAAATACAGTCAGCTGGAAAATCGTATGTGTGTGTGTGTGTGTGTGTGTGTGTGTGTGTGAGTGTTCATGTATGTATGGTTGCAGTGCACTTACCTTGGAGCCTCGCTCGTTAAAAATAATCTCCACGTCTAAAATCTTGCCAAATTGCTGTGGAAGACATGGGAGGGAGAAGGAGGGCAGGGGATGGAGAGAAAAGGGGGAGGAAATAATTAGAACATGATGACCTGCACTGTTCTCTCCTTACTGTAAAATAAAAATTACTCCAGTAAAGCCCAAACTTAAAAAAAACAAAAAAAAAACATTACACAGCTCCACTCTTGAACGCCTCCCCCTCGCTACTAAAAAGGTCAAGCAGTCAATTCCAAATTAACAAACTCCTCTTCACCCGACAATGAGATTAATAAAATATCCATTTACTCTTAATGCTGTTTAATGCTGTGTTTGCTCTGTCGCGGTAATAAAGAGGTGTGTGTGTGTGTGTGTGGGGAACTAGGGCTATGCAGTGTTAATGAACAATACGCTGGTGGATGTGGACGCTATAGCAGCGCAACGCCTCAGCGCACACCGCTGATCTTAATGATGCCCATCATCCTGCTTTTCCTCTCCCCTCTCTCTCGAAAAAAAAAGAAGAAAAAAAAAGAAAAAAGAGAGCAGACCCGCAGTATTTTTAATGGAGGCAAAGGCCCTCGCAGTTAAAACAGGAAATGGCTTGTATTTGGGGAGGGAGGGGGTGAGGGTGAAGGGATAGCCCATCAAGGCTAATGACAAACCATACATTTGTTTTTCTGCTCCGAATGCAGACCATCATAGTAATTACCTGCCGGAGCCCTCTCTCACCAGTATAACCATAACCAAGCATTTGTTGCCTTGAGGTTCCCTCATCTAGCTCCTAATGGTCTTGAGTGGCTCCATGCGACATTTTAATTGGCTATTTACTGTGGAGTGAGAGTTGGTGCTCACGTGGCCACACCTTCCAGCACAATGATGTTGTTTGGCGAATGTGTGGCTGTCATGCTTATGGGTTTAAATCATAGACTGCCTATAAAGATGGCCGACGCGTCTCCACTTCCTCCCGCTGTACAAACATGAAGCCAAACTCTCTCGGGTTATGGCCGCTGCCATCTTGTGCTGGTGACGTCACTTGGAGTCTGCAGGCAAGCAGTGCTCTGTTTATTTGAACGTGAAAGTGCAATACAAATATTTTGTCCCTAAAATCAATAATAATAATAATCGTGATGTCAATATTGATCAAAATAATCGGGATTATCATTTTGGCCATAATCGTGCAGCCCTAGTCAGAAATGGGCGGTGCTGCACCAGTAACCACACCCAACAGCTACAGAATGATGAGAACTGAAAAGGTTTACAGACTGCTCGCACTCTGAGCTTTGGACTGAAAATGAAGAAGATGTCACTGATTAACACTGTTCCGACGGAAGAAAGATGAGGACCGACACACACGCTCACATCTTACCAGTCACAAAATCTTTTTGCATTCACTGAGAGCACCTACAACTGCAAAGTGGAGGTTAATAAAGATGCTGTGTCTTAAACACTTCATGAGAGATTTGGAACAAGAGCAGCTGAGACTATCTACTGATGTCCGATGTCTATGTGGGCATTTATGGTCAAAGTGACTCTGTCCTGTTCAGTCGCTTCCTCCTTCCCTTCATCCTCCAGCGTCTCTCTCGGATACTAGTCTTTAAGTCAGGCTGAGGAACTTGAATGAATTCCCTTTTCTATTTTCTATTCGTCATTTTTGATAATGGAAACAAAGTTGGGCCTCTATTTCTAAATGACAATCAATGATTTACTAAGTAGTTTTTGTTTCCCCTTTGTATTTCTGAAAGCTGAGCTGCAATGACTCCCACCAAGAAAATGCTGAATTCCATAAAAGTGTTATTAAAGAATTACAGTATATTTCATTTCCAAATGAATTAATATCAGTGTAAAACAGCAACTATTTTCAGCTTCAGTAGCAATAAATATCACAATCAAAAACCCAGATCAGTGGAAGCTCAGTTTGAGACCGTGCTGCACTAACCTTGCCAGGCAGTATGGTAATGCTTATCCTTGTGCTCCCCATAACTAGACCTTGAATCAAGTAGTTTATTTCAATAAATAAATAAACATGGAGCAGGCAGCAGAGCACCGGCAAGGTCACAGCACCAGCACCCCCCCCCCCCCCGCCCCACCTTCTCAAGATGAAGGAAGTCCACCAGCAAAACACACACGTCGGAACATATGCGTGATGTTTAAGCTGGATATATGGACTCACTCTGATCAGGGTCAAAGGAAGTGCCTTGAAAAACGATTGTTGTTGATTTCATTACAATAAAAGACAACACACATTCAAATTAAGTGAGACAATTGAACTTTTTAAAGAGCTATCAGATTTTCAAATGAATTTACGGTGAACCATGAAAAGGAGGACAGGGCCTCCGGACTAAGGCCCCACACAGTGTGAGATTGTTTTTCAGTGTGATTACTATACTAGATATTTATGAATGAGGGTGAATGGATTAAAGCAGAGTAACCACACCGTGTAGGCAGACACTACTGTTGTTTAGGTTTAGGGCCCTATCTTACACCTGGTGTAAAGTGTCATTGCTAGTTTCCAACAGACGCAGTTGTTGTCATCACGCTCAGCACCCACATTGTGTAAATAGCCCATATGTGCGCCCAAGGGTGTGTTGGTCTTAAAGTGAGGTGTGGACAGGCGCATTGTTGGCGCATTGTTGGCGCTTTGCTATCTTGAGGGGGCAGAAAGTGATAGCGCCATTGACCAATGAAAACCTGGTCTAGGTTATAGTCTACATAGACCCTCACTGGGTCCGTCCGGTACCACAAGCGCAAGCACACACCCACTTCACCAGATGAAACAATAAGAGCAGCAGCTCTCCTCCTCCTCCTCCTCCTCAGTTAAATATCGGCACTTGCCATTTAAAGGGAATGGGAGATGCCACTCTGATTGGTTTAATTATTATTAAGGGACAAAATACAACCGTTTTGCACCAAACCACTACTTATGGTGGCAGTACATTGTCTGATTACTCACCTTTATGCAATATGCTGTCTGTGAAATACTGATGTAATGTACATAACAAAGTACATTCAGTCAACCACTGTACTTAAGTACAATTTTGAGATATTCCATAGAGTATTTCCATTTTATACTACTGTCGTGGGAATTTCAGGAAAAACAGAAGACTGGCAACAAGGGAGTAGTTCTTGTGGTTTTATTCACGTCTGCAGACGGACGGTTCCGACAGCAACTCAATTGTCCCTGCCCGGCTGACCGTACTGCACCTCAGAGTGGTCTGCTTTTATACAGAATATACAGCAAAGAATGTGAACACTTGTAAGACATACGTCACTCTCTTTGACAGTCATTACCTTGTAAGGATCAAGACCCCAATAAATGGTAATTATAGACAGCTGAAAATACACCACCAAGATCATTCAGAAAAGGCTATGGTTCCTTGCTAGAGTCAAGACGGCACCACAGCAAATACTTGTGACCTAAAATAAACTCTTCAGGGTGAGGAAGGGATATGTTGTATTTTCCCACTACAACTACCTTTATAGTAATACGTATTTACGTATTTACTCCGTATACCTCTACTACTCCACTACATGTCAGAGGTACTTTCTACTCCACAACATTCTTTTGACAGATTGGCAGAAGTTTTTGTCCAAATCAGTTTTATAAAATATGATGCATTGCTGTAGATTTGACTATCCAACAGTATATAAACTGGTTAAAATGTGCTCCACCTTTTACACCAGTTACAATATAAAAATCTGCTTACTTAATGCATCAGTAAAAATACCAGAGCAATACATTATACTACCCTCATTGATATAAATGGGGCGGACTAAATATCAGAAACACCTCCAAAAGTATCATAAAAGTGAGTCAACACCTCTCTGAAACCGTTTCAACAACAACATTAGGACATTATGAATCTAGGATTGACTGATTTACACAGCGAAAACCAAGTGTCTCTATTATGTTTATGTCTTTTATTTGATGTGGAATTATTTCAACCACAGATGGTCTTCCTGAAGGTGAAGAAGTGAACACACACCTGTATTCAATTTGTGTTGAAATGACAAGTCATCATTCTCCTGGTTAGATAACATGCCACATATACATATATATAATCCCAGTCTGTATCTCTGTGAGTGTGATCACAAAATATTACGCTAATATTATACTCTTATATTAACTACACCAGTAATTAAAGACTTCTTTTAAAATTACATCCTTTTACTTGTTGTCTCCTATATTATATTATGTTTTGGCAAATAAATCAGCAAATCAAAAACTTTGATAATTCCAGTATAGAAGTCCCAAGTCCCGGTTCACATCACAGACAGCCACAGATCAGCTGTCGCCCCCCCACGTCCAGGTCAGTTCAGGTCAAATCAGTCTCAACCTTTCTGAAAATGTCTCATATCAGACTCATTGAGGCTAATTAGGAGATAATGCTCTGAGCTTTCATTACCTTACTGGTGTGTTCACTTTTGCTGTGGTTGAAACGTTTTATCAGTCAAGTCCACATCAAATATTGAATTTTTGTTAACGTGTGCATAATTTGGTCTCGACTTTTCTGCCTCTCCTCAGCCCCACCATTAGCTTGATTATTTACGCTATGACAGAAAGCAGAGGCCTCTAATACGAAGCAGGTTCAACACACCCAGGGCATCCTTTCGTTGTCTGGCTTCACTAAGCCTAACAAGCGTGATCCCGCTAAGTGGCCACGTGACAGTGGTCATCAACTCGGTGTGTCAACCCAGGTTTTCCCAATCTAGCCACGAGCGTGTTCATATGAAAGGGCCGGGATTTGAGCATGTCCACTTGACAAGGCCTTTGATGCTGACAGCGTTTGTTGTGCAGATGGGTATGTTAACCTTATGTCCAGCATAGAGCTGCGTTTCCTTCTGCACACTCAGATGCACTGTTTGACATTCTGCAGACAAAAGAGTTTCTGTCTGAAGAGGATTAGCGACTTTTGTGACACCATCCACAGGGAGAAGCTGAGCTTTCACGCCATCTACGAGGAAACAGTAGGTGAGACTGGGCTACCCAGAAGGCGGCAAGCCACAAGATGATGTGCGCACTCATTACCAGCAGCTGCACAGCGGGATAATGGACAACATGCACACACAGGTGAGGGACAGGTTCAAAGACTACGAGACTAATGTTTCTTGACCTTGCAGACCCACAGCAGTTAACGGCACATAGGCAGAGCTCCCTCAAAGCGGCTCTCTCTGGTCTGTAGGAAAGTTATGGGTGCCACTTGGGTGACATATCCCTTCTGAAGACTGAGCTCAGTGTAACGTATGCTAGGACTGACTTGGAGGGACGGAGCCCTTCTGATCTCCTCCACTCTCTCCAACAGAAGGGGCTGACCGAAAGTATGCCCCTTCCTTTTTGCTATTTATGCTGGGAATTGCAGTGTTCAGGCACGTGAGTCAGTATGAAATGTTGTCATTCATTTTCCTATAACCAGCATGCAGTCAAGACATAATCACAGTGTTCTATGCAAGTTGTAAGAAACATACTGTAAACCTACAATTTGCATCTCTAGTTTTATTGCCATGCACATGAAATGGCTGAACATAGCCTACAAAGAGCTGCTGCCTTTTTCCTGTTTTACCTCAAGAGGTGTTGGCAGGTCGATGTGAGACGTCTATCTATATGTAACTTGTTTGTATGACATTGCTGCCTTTACTTATAGCAGGCAGATCTCAACGCTACATTGAAATTAAAGCATGTCTAAAACCAAACAAACACAAAGGCCATTGGCTTAGGATTGGATCCATCTTGAAATAAATTCATATTCTAGACTTTTGACTTTCATTCCAGCTAAACATACATGTGAAGTAAGTCAATATGATTTGCTTGTCAAAATAATCCAGTCATTTTACATGTCATAATTAAATGTAGTGGTGTCATATATCCAGAACATCCGTCTCTAACAGAGTGCTTCAGGAATGAGTCCTAAAACCCGGAAATGAGTCAGCATTTTCACTCTTCTGGTACCCTCGTCTGGAAGTCAATGGGTTTTCTGAATGGGTTTTTGGTTAAATGCCTGAAATAAGTTAGCGGTTGCTAACAAGCGGCTAAATGAGACTACAGAGGTTGTGGCGGACATTAAACGTCTTCATGCCAAACACGGAAAGTCATCTACTCACTAGTCCGCCTTTACAGCCTCGTTGTGTTTATGCTCTATATCTATCTGTCTGTATATCTATATCTATCTATATTCTCTTCAAAGTGAAGCTTAGTGGTGGTGACGCTGAAGTGATGCGACCGTGGTGGAGTTCCTTTATAGCCTAACATCAGCTTTTTACTTCTAGTGATTCCATTTACACTTCAAAAACCACAAAAGTGGTGTTCATTAGTGAAGATTATCTTGCTGAACAAAACATGTAAGAATCATAAACTTTTGTTTTGCCACAGAGTTTATTTTCTGCAATAATCCAAAATCCCATGGAACAAATCCCATTGGCTTTTTGTCGAGGGATCCAGGGCGATGCTAACTTCCAGGTTGGCCTACAAAAATATGTCATCCCTGCAACACTGTATATGCTGAATTTCCATGTGACACAGGGCTCTGGCTATCATTTTTATAGTCTTTATATTGTTTGATTGTTTATTGCTATGTGTGCTCCCATGGTCCTATTGAAGGCCCACGGTCCAGGGCCACGGTTTGCCACTACTTGAAGTGTACTTGAACTTGAGTGAAATTGAGCTTTGTGACCTTTCATGAGTAAATTTCTCTGAAGAGTGCTACCAGCCGTGTCAAAGAACTAAGTATATTTCATTCACAAAATCTGGATTTCGTGTAGTTTGCATAGTAACAACAACAACAACTGATTTTACTCCTCTAAGAAAGACAAACAAAGAAAACGAAACTAAACTAACTAACTAAACTCAACTAAAATTAAATTAAACAGCTATGTTTCTAGTGTGGCAAGTGTGTGAGATTTTGTTCAATCACTGGGTGTGTGCCCTCCAGATCAGATCATTAAGAATCGGGGGGCAAATGAAAGCGCTCCTCCACTCAGCCTAATGAGTGGGATGAAAGCTACCCTTAATTGTTGTCCACAATGGCCGCGCTATTTCATTAGAACTAATTACCCTGTCAGCCATGCCAGCGGTAAGGCAGGCCAACACACCACACACACACACACACACACACACACACACACACACACACACACACACACGTATATACTCATGCACACAAATACAGCCCTGGTTAGCACAAATTCAATAGTCTTGATCAATGAGCTGATGAACAAGAAACAAGGAGGTGCTAAATTCGTTCACTGTTTTTTTTTGTCTTCTATGGTGATCACACTAACCTCATCTTCTATGAAAACCAGGGGAAAATTATAGTCAGAGCATTTTTTGTTACTTAATTACTTTTTTTTAGGTTCACATTTCTACACACGAACCAAAGACTGTAAACAGAAATCTCCTCAGATGGAAGTAACATGCTCATTGTAGTTTTATTCGTAGTATAAAGTTCAAAGTTGTGTTGTTCAAAAGTAATCCGATGGGATTATGGATATCGGATCGGATCAAATCTTGAAAATGGGTAGTTCAAAAGGAAATCCTGAAAATCAGATTGGATCACGTAATCCAATCCTGTTTTTAATCCGGATAAAACCCTTTAGTTTGTGTTGTTCAGAACTTCTTAGTAGGATTGGGATCACTGTGATCCAAAAAAACACAGGATTATTCTGATCCCAGTTGAAGGGTGGATTCAGGGGGGATTTCAGGATCTAAATGTCATAAAAACTTTGAAACTGATCAAAAACACACTTGAATCATGTAGTTTAAATACATTTATTTACATTTTGTACTTGATTTGTTAACTATTACTGTGATCAAGTATTCAATTTAATGATCATTTATCAATGTAAATTATTTACAATGAGATGAAGCAGCCAAAAGTAGTTTTGAACAATTGGATCCCTCGTCCCACATCTGTGTCAGTGGACATTCAGTTTCGTCAATTTTGTGTTAAAAACGTGTATTTGAAGTAAATTCATATGTTATTCATTCATGTTGTAATTCACTTATTGTGGGTCAGCTGAAAAGTCTGACAATTTAAAAAGTATTAAAGATGGAAGAGCACGTTGGTATTCTGTTGGTCTGTCTCTTCAATTAAAAACACTTCAAGTGGCCCCCTGCTGGCTGTTACCTGGTGTTACCATCCAGATTTGGTGATCTTAAAAAGTTGGATTTTGGATCAGGGTGATCCCAATCCCAATTGTCTTTGAAAAAAACGATTTCCAAATTCGGACCATTCTGATCCAGGTTAAACTGGCCCCTGGGTCATGAGGACATGACACTCTTTTAGGATGTTCCATGTAGGTTGCACAAATTGTGCTCTCAAGAAGACAAAAGGTGCCTCGTGATTATCTGGTGTCACAAATATGACATATATATGTGAAGATATTTTTCTCATCCACAAAACAAAGTGAATTCAAGGATAAGGCCGGTGGTGTTATATATTTTTATATTATTGTCCCCATATCCCATTAAAAAACAAAAAACAACAATTTGTTAGTCTGCCTCTTAATCCTTTCTGACTTCCCGACCCTGTCTGTGGCTCTCAGCCCCAAGCCCACTGGTTCCTATTGAAGATGTAAATCTTAAAGCTCAGCAATTTAAGCCGCTCACTGTAGTGTTTAACAAATGCTTCTCAAACAGGAGGAGGTTATAGTGGATTTGGGGGGCTATTTTCAGTAGCGGATTTATCTGTGAGTATTTGGGGGCAGCAGGACAGGATATTAGGAGGTTTGTGTGTGTGTGTTCATGGTAATGTTGGGTGTGGTTACACGTGCAGCACAGCACACTTTCTGACCACACCCAACCACACCCGTCAGGGATGCTGACTGTGACCAGAGATGAAAGAGACCCACTCATATTGTCAGCACGAGAAACAACGCAAACTTTAATACAAGGGTCATTTCTTTGTGCTTTGTCATCTCAGAATGTGTCATCCACAATGCATGAAGTTATACTTCTGAGCTAGGGATGCTAATTTTGATTTTTTTTTCCTGACTGATAGCTGACCCTCGTTAACCGACAAGATTAAAATGTACTATTTAGATTGGACGAATGTCTGTGACCCATTAAAAAATGACCAGTAGGCCTATTACAAATGTTTTTTTTTTCCCATAAGAAAGGGTTTATTTTTATATGTGCAATAGCAGATGTGTGTTAGACTAACACACATTGAATCCTCCAGCCCTGAGACCGCTGTACAGGACATTTAGTAGGCATAACAGCCTGGATCTCCTGTGGAGAAAAATACTTCTCAAACTTATCAAAATAAATAGCCTAGCAAACAGTAGCCAGACTTTTGTAATAGGCTAATTCATAAACAACTGACGGGTTAACAAAACGGAAACTTATGGTTACATTTTTCAGACCTCAAATCGTCTAAAACATAAACAGGCCCAGGCCTACCTCAGTCCTCACGCGTGGACATCTTGTCTGTTGGTTTTTATTCAGAAATAGCAAGTGTCAACATGCTGGGGTCTGGTGCGCAGTTTGACTGTGAGACCCTTGGCGGAGAATACCTGCTCAGATGGTACCGATGTCTGGGAAGCGCAGAGATAGCGCCTCCCTGGAGCGGCCAGCCTCGGGAAGCACGTCTGAATACTTATACCACTGGTCACGGGTATCCAGTGAGAGGGGACTGTCTCTCATATAGGTGTCCCCCTCTGCCTCTGGGTCAGTAGCCTGATGAGGGGGGCTGCAGTCGTCTCACAGGAGCAACATCGAGGCTATTTTTTGTTCTTTTACCTGATAGTATTAATCAGTCAAACTTCTTACTGTTGGTTAACGGATGATTCTTAACATCCCTACTTCTGAGTTATAGTTCTCCATCAAGGTGGTTACATCTTGCTGCTGTAGCAGTGCTGCAGCACTAGATGGAGGGTGGGTGGGAAACAATTGTAATCTACTATCCGCTGCACTGCTGCTTTGTTATTAATAGTACTTTTATTAAATCCTACTATTCATGCCTTAATTGTACTGTTCTGAAGAGATTCTTGGCGTATTTCCTTCCAATTACATCAATGTTGTTTCTGTTTAATGGAGTTACACTTAAAGTATTGGTATGTTTTCAGCGTTTGCTCTGCGACGGCACTTGTCTTCATTAGTCCTGATCGGAGCTGGAAGCCAGAGAAATGTAAATCACGACGCAGTGTGGTGCCCTCACAGATGACGGCTGCTTTTTTTTTTTTTTTTTTACACACTGTCCAGGAGTGGTGGCTGCTTTCAATTAGCCTGCAAAGTCATACTGTGATGTATGTGTCCGCGTTCATCAGAATGAAACTGTATGTGTTGAATTTGACTTTTTAAGATAATAACAGTAATAAGAAGATTCAGGAAAAACCAAAACATACATTCACAAAACAGATGTAATATAAACAGATTCATATGGGAGGTGCGCTGTTGATCAAATGGGATCAAACCACACTCTCAAAGTCCTGATGAAGCAGATGAGCTGACTTTCTGCATACATAATATTACTATTAATATTATTTACTACCCCCCCCCAAACTTTAACTGTATGTATGTATTTAATGTTATAAATGCACACTTAAGATATAGATAGAGAGATAACCAGAATTACAACTATCAAATAAATGGAGTATAAAAAGTACAGCATGTTTCTCTGAACTTCAGAGTATAAATATAAAGTACAAGTACCTCACAATTGTACTTCCCTGTGGAGTTTTAGACTCTAAAGTAGCACTATGGAGCAGTTTTTCTGGATGGGTCCCCCATTTATGATACGTGACACATATTCCTGCCAATGGTGTCACACTATTCCACTAATCCACAGGTGGCAGTAATGCACCAAGATATGGTGCAATATGTCGAAAGGCAGAGAAGAAGAAGACTGCAAACTAGCTAACAATGCAGGTTTCAACCACAGACTGTATATAAAGAGGGACGACATGACAGCTCCCCAAAAGTCATCCATCTTTATATACAGTCTATGGTGGAGATGCGTCGGCCATCTTTATATACAGTCTGTGGTTTCAAACTTTGCAGGTGTTTTATGAGGAAGGAAATGCCTTCTTTGTCGAGGACACACAATACGTTTTGTAGAGAAATATTAAATGTACACGTAACTTTAAAACTCCACAGGGCACCTTTACTCACAGTACTTGAGTAAGTTTCAGTCGGAACTTTCCCTTATCTGCAAAAACACAGTGTTGTCAAAAGTACCCAAAAGATAGGGAAAAAAAAAACCTGGGAATGTGTAATACTTTGATGATGACTCCAAAAATATATTATCTCAAAACTGATGACATCACCCAAAATTTACCAGTCTCACCTGCCGTGCTTTGACTTCACGGTAAACAGAGCAATAACTTACATCACTGTCCCTCTCTAAACACTCTAATCGTCTCAATCAACACAGACACACTGGCGCCACCGAGAGACGCAGCGATGGCAAAGCTCAGGCTCTCTCTAACTACCCGCTCAAGACACAAAATGGCTCCATTGCTGCGCTGATATGCTGATGTAAATAAGCAGATTTTTAAGATTATAATTACACTTCGCCTCCTCAGACGCAGAGCCGGTTAGAGTGGCGCCTTATGGAATAATTGGGGAGGCAAATGAGAGTGTAGCCATGAACAGGGGACATTAAAAAAAGAAATTCCCTTGCTGGGATCTCTGGGCTACCTGGAAGCCTCCAGAACAGGTGATTAGGCAGGAGTAGGTGTCATTAAAACTCCATTAGCACAAAACCCAACCCCCCGTGCTCACCGCAAACACACACACACACACACACACACACACACACACACACACACACACACACACACACACACACACTGCTGAGGTAGAGTGTTTGTGTGTGTGTGTGTATGTGTGCTGAGTATCTAATGACTCATTTAGGACCCCTACCTCTGGGAATGTGACAGTAAGGACCCTCTCGCGTCTGCCTCACTGAGTGCCTGCTTATTAATTAAACACAGCCGCGGCTCAGGGGACGGCAGCAGTCCTGCGTATCAGCTTGTCAGGTTTCACTCTGTGTGGGGCTAAATGAAAGGGGTCCTTCTGTGAGCGCAGCCCCTGGATCCACTGGTTAAGACATTTTGGATTCCACGCATCAGAGGTAATTACAAGAAACACACGAAAGGCCAAAACAAACCCCTGACACTGACATGTGATCAGACTGGGATGGCTTCCCCTACTGTTTGAGGGATGTAGAAATCCAAATAGCCCTGGGTGTGTAGGTAAATGCGCAATGAATGTGGGGAGTTTTCAGTCCCAGGGAATTATTTGAGGTGCTAGATTACAGATTTCAGCCACATCTTGAGAGAATGAGAGAATTGAATCAGTGAAGTAGTGCTGTGAATGCCAATTATCATTCTACCATTAAAACCCTCTTCCCCCGGCCTGGTAATTTCCCTCCAAATGTGTTGTTCTAATTATGAATTAAACTCAAATAAGCTTGGGTAATGAACCCGGTTGCATTCCTTTGCAAGGCCGTACTTCTTTCGGCTCCTGTGCCTCTGTTGCTGCAGAACACAACGATCTGGCTCCATTCCTGTGTCCTGAGCCGGACTCGAGAGGTGTTCGAGGGAGTATTACTGTGTGTGTGTGTTATTGTGTAATTCACAGAGATAGACCTCCAGCTTGTGGCTGCATCACCTTTGATTGAACTTCTTTATATGGCTTTTTTAATGCTATCGTATTGCTTTTCTATTACAGCTTTTGCTGAAATGACACAGAATTCCATTTGCTGTAATGCCCTAGCTATTGCCTTTGTTTGCATTGTGGCGATTGTCTAGCAGAACCATAATGAGAGATTGAGCCAGTTGCTCACAAGTCCCATTTTAACTGAATACAGGAAAAGTGCCACTGGAGCCCATTGTGGTGCAGGTGGAGCCAAGACAGAACCTGGACTGCAATGCCACTGCCTTGCCCCCCAATCATTAATCCTTAAAAGCTGGACCACTAACAGGGGGAGAAGAGAGAAGAAGGTGTGTGTGTGTGTGTGTGAGAGAGTGTATAATGCATCTGCCTGTGTACGTGTGAGCCACCAAACACAATGGATCAAAACTGCTAAACTGCTCTACCGAAGCGACATACAAAAAAAAGCAGTTTGGGAAATCACTGGTGAAGTTAGCATTCGATTCCAAACGTTTCTAGTAATGTTTCTACAGTTCACCAAAAAAGAAAAAAAGACGTTCAGTAGAAAGAGCAAATGGAATGCCACCTGAATGCCACAGAAATAATTGAAACTATACTATATTTAGACCTATAACTAACTTAAAACCAGCTCTCATCTCTTATTTGATAATTTGTCATCAGGAGCAGATGATCTTCAGATGGGGAGGGGGGGGCGGGGTAACTTTAAAGCAAATGTTATTACACTCTGGGTTTTACTTTGAGTTTTGTCCATCACTTCTAACCGTGAGGGCCTGTGTCCACCGAAGCCTTTTTTTTCCCCAGCTGAAAAGGGCAGGTGTAATTTCGCAGGTAGTATGTGTTATCAACAAATAGTGAACGCAAAAATGTCGGCACAAGGTAGAGCACTTGCTCTGGATGAAGGGAAGTTTCATGCAGACTTTGCGGGCGAGGAAACTTCTCAGTCGGTCTTTGTGGTGTTTGCCCCGCCCCTCCTCCACTGTGATTGGATAGCTGGGTAGAAAGTGACGAGTGACGAGCGCAGCGTTTCACCCAAAGTTGAACATTTTTCACCTCTACATCAAACTAGTTGCTGAGCTCTGGAAACACAATGACATTGTCACAACGAAGTCTGATGGGAAAAAAATATATTTTTTAAATCTGACATTTGAAGAATCTCCTCAGTAACTTCAAAATGGCTCATTCACAGTGTTTTTGTTATTTATTAAAGTGATTTGAAGATCTTTGTGCACAAAAATCAACTTATTACACTGCTCTTGATGTGGTGAAGAATATGTGACATTCAATTCAGACTTGTCGAATGCATTTTATTTCATTCTTATTTCTCAATAAAGCTTACTTTGCAGGAGAAACGTGCCCTTTGTTTTTGAAGGAAAACGTTTCCTGTCTCCAGTTCTACTGAGGCTCAGCGACTTGGATTCTTCAGTCTCCGTGTGATCCTGCTCTTAACAGGGCCGGATAACCTCTGCACGTCGCCGACTGTAGTGAGAGCTACTGGATTGTCTGTTCTGCTTCTTCTGCTTCACTATGCTTCGGTTTCTTTCTCTCTACCTGATGATATCCATGCTTAATTGTGGTGCAGTGCTCAGTGCCTTGGAGACCTCACTGAGTGACTAGAGTCTGTTGGGAGAAAGTTTAGCGTCCCACTCCTTTTCAAGAGTACACACACACACACACACACACACACACACACACACACACAAACCTACTTTGCACCCACAACTGGAGCTGTCACCCTACATACACCTAATGAGGATAAACTCCCTTTTAACCTCGCTGAGGAATCCTATTAATTGTGTCTCCGCTGACGTCTCCCTTCCATCCCCTCCTATTTTCCCCCCACATCAAGAGCTCTGAGGCTGGGGGAAGGCGAGCGCAGCCGGCCCCCCTCCTCCTGGAACAAAGTGCCTGCAGGAGCAGATGTTCCACTCCATTGGAGGAACAGGGAGGTAGGTGGTCCGCCCTCCTATTATATTAAATGTTAGTGCTGGATTTGTGTCAGTAAATCTATACTCAGTAATGTGCCTCTGTGTGTTTGTGTGTGTGTATCTAGGTAGGTAGACTTCATCATCAGTAAACACTTGAGCGGCTTTACCCGGGCAGTGTCTTAACAAGCTTGGGCTCACACACACACACACACACACACACACACACACACACACACACACAGAACTTGATTTCCATGATGTGTGTTTTCAGGGCAGTTTGGGGAATAGGCTGTCAGTGTTCCCTCCACTCGCATGGTACTAGCTGTCCCCCTCTCTCTCTTCCTCTTTATTCCCTTCCTCTTTGGTAATCAAACATGCAGGGCCGCAATTGCGAGGCAGAGGCTCCTCTCGATCCCATGTCGCAGCGAGACGTCCCACTGAGAACAACAGTGAACTGTTGTGGTTATATGGGATTTCAACTTTCAGAGGCACTGCATCATCTGTGGTTAATGTCATCTAAACTTTTCACTTGATATGAGGGAAGAAACTCGAACGGCGGAGACTATAAAGGATATACAGTTGTGTCATTATCTGCTGTTCAACCATGAATTGCAACGTAGGCAAATAATGTCTCAGGCTTGCCCTGTTGTATTTTCTATTCTAAATGCTGTGTAGCTGCGATGCTAGAGTGTACTATTGAGTTTCTGATTGTGATTTGATGAGTGTGGTGTGTGTGTGGGGGGGGGCAACCCTGTAGATGGTTGTCTCCTCATAATTAACAGTTGCAGCTGAAGACATTTTGCAATAAAATGCTCAAGACCATCCCAGGAAGTGCGGTTCTTGTCTTGATTGAGATCCGCTACACAAGCTTAAAGGCCATCTTCATTGTGAGGGCTGCAAGAGCCACACAATGTTACCCCCAATGTCCATCGGACGCTGCATCGCATACTGTCTCCGTCGCAGCCTCTAAAGATGTTCAGCTGTCACTGTAGCCAGTGTGTCAATGCCCACCGTACACATGAGCAAAGCACCTCTGTCTTGTTATCCCTATGCCCAGTCTATTTTTGCAGGACCAGTTTGTGTCTCTGAAGTGTGAAACATTGACTGGCAATTGACATAAAATGAATATTCAATGATACATGTCATTTGTTGAGGACTTTTCATACATTCCTTGTAGACGCCCCTCTTCTGAAACGCCTCCAGTGGACATTTAAATGACAGCGAAGTTGTGGCACAAATGGAATACAACAAAACTGCACCCAGTGGACATGAGGGGAAGTCCAAACATAACCGCAGAGACAGACGGAGGCCAGACGCGAGGGAATACAGTACCAAGTTGGGTACCCTTGCCGGGTTTGGCTCCTGGCACCCCAGAGCTGAGTAGGACCGCTGTGTGCATGGCTAACCGAGCTACATAGTTAACAGCAGTTACAGTTGGCGGTTACTCTAGCAACAAGTAAAGCTATCTATCTATCAGGAAACTCGGTACTGTATTCTGTGTCGTCACATTGGCCTCCGCCGGTCTTGGAGGCTGTGTTCACTGGGGGGCTGCTGAGACAAGTTCCATTGCCTGCTCCCCGCCAGCATTCCCCGCATCAATTGTGACTTCATGGGGACTTTAAAGCTTTTCTTTTATCCTGTGGAATACCAATTAGAAGCGGGCTACTAAAAATATTAGAGATTACCCACTCCAAAACTCCAAACGTCTTCCAATATTGAATGTCTCATTATTTATCTACTTTTGATTGCATTTGCTCCTGTGTTCTTGTAAAGTACAGCGTATTGTACAGTACTGTAAGGTGAGTGATTCCAACTGGATATATATAGTTGCCTTGCAGTGTTTGGTATCTCAGTACAGTAAAGTTGTGTGTGTGTGTTGTACAGTTGTCATCTTACCCCAAACATTTGCCGGAGGTCAGGGTCTCGGAAACGGAAAGGAATGTTGGAGACGTGTAACCTCTTGGGCTGCTGCTTCTCCGGCGAATCACTGGGCTGCAGGTGGAGCTGCTGGGAGCCCTCCGTCTGTGCAACCTCCTCTGCCTGCTGCAGGGGAAACACACAGCATAGCACACATTAGCTCCTGTCATGGTAAAAATGACAATACAACCTGATGGTATTTGTATTGTAGCTTGTGATTTTAAACAACCAGGCCTCAGAACTCTTTTACCTAAATTTCACCAGCATGTCCACACCCCCACCCATAGATATAAAACCCTAGATGCGATATGTCATAACATGTCAACTTGCCATTCCAGGATGGAACCATATGGCACCCATCTTACCTGGGTCTAGTTTTAAACTTGCTGTAATTGGAACCTAAGGTGAAAGAGGCTTATGTTGTCTTTATAATCCTTGTATTTTTTTTTATTATTTTTTTTATTTTTTACCAATATACCAATACAGTTTTTTATTCACAGTAAGAGAGTGTAAGACAACTGTGCCTGTCAAGACTGAACCAAGACTGATTATTATTGCTCCAAGAAAACAAATCACGCATTCAATTGTGAAAATAATCTCATAATTGTGGATTTTTATTGCAGACAATGGTTTAATGTTTTCAATTTTGCCTGAAATTAATATGTAAGAACTGGTCTTTAGACTGAATGGCTAATACAGTCCATTAAGGACTATAAATAGTTTGCATACAGAACCAACACATCCACAGGAGGATGCCAACTCAACAGCCCTCCACTTCACATACCTACACTCTGCAACTGGATATTGGACTTCCTCACAAAGCAAACAAACCCAAGACAGTTCGGATTGGTGGTCACACTGGGTTGTAGTGATTTGTGGGAATTGCAGGTTGTGTTACGCATTCAGTCCCAAAAAGACCTTTTCACACACACACACACACACACACACACACACACACACACACACACACACACACACACACAATCACAAGACACAGCTGTTGATCAATGAAGAAAATATTCTGACAGTCACAAAGAACCTGAAACGACTCTGTAATATCATAGTCAGAGCCATTAGGTCTCAAAAAAAGTCAATTAGTTTTGATTGGCTACAGCAAATAGCCCATTGTAGCCAGTCTAGAATAAGACATGACCTTTTTTGTCCAAACAATTTATGCTGCACATTAGGAAAATGGCAGGTTCCCAACTTCACTGTTTACTGGGATGTTCACTATGAATTCATGTCAGCAAGATTTATTACAGCCTAAATGATGGGTAAACCGTACACTGCAGATAAAACGCTGGCTTTATCCTGTTCTGCATCCCTCGGGTTGGGCTGGCCACCTGTTAGAGTCTCTCATTTCACTCATCAAATTGTTTAGCTGTACTGGCACCAGCGAGCAAAGGGAAGTAAGCGCTGCAGATCAACCTTCACAAGTGAGTAACCACATTGCTACAGGCTGTATCATGACACACAGTAAGCTGGCCACAGTGCAGTGCAGATACGTATGGAGGGATAGTATTAGAGATGGCTCGATACCACTTTTTCACGTCCGATACCGATACTACAACCTTAAGTACAGAGCCCACAGCATGACTCAGTTATGGACAGTACGGTACACATGGCATCTTGAGGCGCTCACAACTGAAACTCGAGGCTATTTCGTGTGATATGAAGTTAGCTGCACTGAAAAAGACATATGTAAGGGTCGAAACAGTGCAACGCTTTCCAACACTCCGCTATTTAGCTTTTTTCTTCCTTGAGCTTAAAATGATGACATGATGACAGCGCTGCTGAGAGGTCTCACTCACGCTCTAGCTGCTGGTCACATGACACGTGCTGCTCACCTGCGCTACTCGTGACACGTCTCTCTCTTTACGGCATGTCGTTCAAAGTTTTTACATGAAAGTTTAGGCTGATGGAGTATCGGATTGGCACATCCTTAGTTAGTAATGGCACTACGCTGCATGACATTTTACAAAGCCAATTGTCTGTCCATTATTTAAAAAAAAAAGAGGCAGTATCTCCAATTGACAGTCTGAGTCACATATCTAGGGCTGTTTTTTTCCTGTAAATACTCTTTCCTGTCTGACCTTTTTGTCCAGATCTCTTTAGCTAGAGTTCAAACCTCCTATAGACTAGTGAACACAAATTATCCATGAGTTACTAAGGATCCCATGTAATTTCCCCCTGAATTTGTTTTGCCCTGTCTAGCAAACTTTAGACTTAAAGCTACAGCAGGCAATATTATTGAATTATAACTTTGGTTGAAATAACGAATTTTGACCATTGCATGTCACTAATAATGTTTAATTGAAGGGCTCCTTTAAAAAAACCTATGTCTGTGAAAAAGGGTGGGTGCGTATTTAAAAGTCTTGTAAAAAAACTGGACCAGGTCAGAACTAATTGGAAGTTTATTTATCAGTGAATTCCATATGGCAGCCATAACAACCAATCAGGATTAGCTAGCACAAAACTGGCCAATCACATCGGCTCTGTACAAACAAGGGCTTCTACAGAAGGTCCCACCTTCTGGATTGGGGTGTGATAACCCTGATTGGTTGTTTGTATGTAGTTTTTTTATTTTAAAAACTGGACCAGGTCTGAATCAAAGGAGCCCACACATTTTTTAAGGAGCCCCTCAATTAGATATTGTTGAAAAATTAGTTATTTCAACTGAAATTATAATTTAATAAAATTGCCTACTGTGGCTTTAACACTGACAAATCCTGGTTCAGATCCTGCTTCTTCTCCACGATAAGAGGTGGGTGGCATTTAACCTGATTTGAATGTTGACTGGTCTTCTTCATACAGAATTGCAAGCTTGGACATGTCGGCTTTTATGCCAGTGTTGCTTTGTGAAATGAATTTATCATTCGGGAAGTCAGAGGAGTTGGAGGCTGCTGCCAAAACCCAGTTCTCTTATTGCATTTACCTCCTAAAAACTGTTGCTGTGATTTGTTTTTTTTTTCCTAATTGGAAGCTTATTTATCAGTGAATTCCATATGGCAGCCATAACACAGCCACAGGTGAAGCAGTGGCGTTTCGGGAAAGGGGGGAGGACCTCCCGCTACTACTTTCGCTGAGACAAAAAGACTCATCACACTGTGGCTATCGATGGTATTGAGTGTTGAAACTAGTGTTTTAACTCCACGGAAGCTGGCAGGAGATAAGATGGTTAGAGCTGCAAGAGAGCTGTTTAATAATTTGTAGTATTTGTCAAGAAATTATTGTAGCATTTTTTGAAATTAAAGTTTTGAAATTCAAATCTTGAACACCATCTTAACCCACCTCTAAAAAAAGAAAACAGAGCCTTTCGGGAGGCCGCAACAATCTGTCTGTTTCTAAATGTTTCAAACTGTGCTGGTGTGTTGTTTGCAGTGGGAAAAAAAAAAAGCAGAGAGGGAGAGCAGAAGGGAGTGGATGTACATAATGAATCAGACCAACATGAGGATGGAGGGATGGAGAGAGAGAGAGAGAAAGAATGAAAAAGAAAGAGATGGAGATGGAACGATGATGTCAGCTAAACCTTCCGATCAATGAGAGAGAAGTGCTGAAGGTAGCGGGTATTCATACTGAGAGTGAGAGAGAGAGAGAGAGAGAGAGAGAGAGAGAGAGGGGAGAGAGAGCATGGAGAACAGTAAGGGAGGGAGGGTTCAGAGATGCATGCAGGCTAAGTGCTGACTGAAGAGAGAACAGTAAAAAAGGAGAGACAGGCAAGTGAGGATAATGGCATTACATCACACAAACACACACACACACACACACACACACACAAAGCTGAATAGGCAAGGAGCGCTCTACTGAATAGGATGCAGCAATAATCAGCTGCCTGTGTGTGTGTGTGAGAGAGAGAGAGAGACAGACAGACAGAGGGACAGAGAGTTTAATAGCAAAGAGCTCGTATCAATCCTTGGCCCATGACAGACACTGGGACCCTGTAATGATAAAGCACACTCACCCAGGCACTTAGTCCCTTGTCTACACACACACACAAACACACACACACACACACACACACACACACACACACACACACACACACACACACACACACTCACACAGCGTGGCCGTGAGGCAGGGTGCTGCAGGTCAGATGGATGGTGTGAATACAGGTGTGACTACACTTCAACATCCACTGAACCTGGGAGACACGAAACACACGTCAGGCACAGCTATTTACAACTTATTTGCTTATCTCTCTTTGACTTGTGTGAGATTTTACCATAGACATAACTTTTCTTCCCTCCGACCTTGTCTCCTACAAAAGTACAAAATGCATTTTGGAAATGTCCAAATGTAATTTCTGCCTGGACTACATTCACTGGCAATGTGTTTTTTTTTTTTCTTCCAATCAAAGAAGTGTGCCAGTTTTATCCTGTGCAGACGTCACAGAGAGGTGTATAGGTTTAGGTTTAGGCTACTAAAAACACTTGGTGAAGTTTAGGATTGGTGCTGGTTGATGTGGTTAAAAAAAGTCGTGTTAGATTTTGCAATATTCAACCACCATCTCTTCCCAACTTTAAGCAAGTGCTTTGAGCACCTAAAACGACAGCATATATATGGAGCTTTATTGCGAGTTTCAGCTCGTTGTTCAGCTGTTCGCCCCACAACTTCACTGCTTTGGTTTGCACTTGTCGCTCTCAGAGAGTCGTTTTAGGGGAAAAGCTCTGAAACGCCACAGTGCTCAGCACCAAACGACAAACAGACACAGTTAGAGGCTAGCTGGGGAGCTTTGTTGAGAATTTAGCAGCCAAAGAGCCAGATATTTCCCCAGGAGTTAAAACACATCATTGAAGTTGAAATGATGTTTGCTGATTCAAATGAGTTATACAAGAACAGATGCAGACAGGGCCGCTGTAGCTGACTCTGATGTGCACCGGTCAAACACTCTTCAGCACATGTTCTTCTTCAAGCCTTAATACCTCCAGTATTAAGTTTCCAGTAAAGAGCTATATAATGTGGCACACATTACCGGTAAATAGGTACAATGTTCAATTGGTACACTTCCAGGTAAAAATGCTAAACTGGAATAACCTAAAGACGTTTAGTCAGTGCACAGCAGGTAAACTGAACATGCAAAAATGGGCAATATGTCTACTGTTTCCAATGATAAATCAATGATTATTTACTCAACAGGTGTTGAAATACTTCGACAAAGCAAAGTTCCCTCATGATAAAATAAAACGTTTCCTAGAAAGGTATTTGAATAGTGTAACTATAGCATACTATACAGTGGGTGTAAAACACGTTCTGAATACTATGTACTTGGAACGGCAGAATGTTTTTATCAGATTTCTACAAGGTGTAATCTTTAGCTTCAGCTCGCCATTAGCTGCAAAGGCAATACAATTCTAAGCCTGGTGATTGAATGGTTCTAACCCAAATGCACCTTGGGAGTTGTAGCTGACGACTCTCCCTTAGTGTTTATTCCCAGTGGCTTGTGCCTTTGACTCTTTATCAAAGAGCCAGATATTATTGTTTGAATTATATTATTATTATTATTAACAGCTTTAACTTCTGGACGCCTGGAGTAACTATTTTCTCTTTTTCAAATGTAACGTGGCTAGAGGCAACCTGACTTGTGTTTTCTTCAAAAGTTCCCGTAGGGTTTTGTCGTGTGACTTTAATGAATGTCTTTTATGCATTGGGATCATGAAGCCCTGTGAAAACACAGCTATTACTCGCATTAGATTGTCATTTACAAGGTGAGTTCATTACACAGCATGTGAAATAATCCGGTTCAAAGTAGCCAATGCGTCACAAATCCCTACACAGAGTAAAGTTCCTCATGTTGATCCCTGTTCTGCTGGAATCTTTCGTCCAGCGTGTGTGTGTGTGTGTTAGCACATGGAGCTGGCTGTAGTCTTTCATTAAGCTTAGCACGGTATGGAATGGATTTAAGGCTGTAAGCCCACTTCTGCCACAGTCAAAGAGCTAAAATCCGTTTCTGCCCCTCTTTCTTTCTTTCTTTCTTTCTTTCTTTCTTTCTTTCTTTCTCTGTGTTCGCCATGCCTCCGCCATCCATGGTGTGTGAGCAGCCAGGCAGGAAGAGGAAATAATTACATGAACATTATCATACATAAGCAGCCCGAGCTTCCTCCACTGTCACCACGGAAACAGTACTGAGCAGTACAGTGTGTGTGTGTGTGTGTGTGTGTGTGTGTGTGTGAGAGGAGGGAAGCTATACAAAACTAATCTACCCAATCAAGCCTCCTGGATGCCGGTTACACACACAAGCAGCCAAAACCGCCCCAAACACCTCCACCCGATTACACACCCAGTTAGTCTCCCTGATGTGTCCTTACTGTTTTTGGATTAACGGATATGTGTATCTGTGTGTGTGTGTGTGTGTGTGTGTGTGTGTGTGTGACTTGCTGAGCTCAGCAGTGAGCCTGCGGCCTACCTCCCCCGGGCCACTGCGAGGAGACAAAAAGTAAACTGGATGTCATCTTCACCCCCTGCCCCCCCCCCCCGGAGAACACGCACATCTGACACCAGAGGCCATGTTTGAACCATCTTGCCTAATATACGACCAAAAGTTTCATACTTGATACATCTGTGATGACAATTGAGCTATCTTCATGATAACTGTGACGGCCCCTCTGCTTGGTTCACTCCGATGGTGTTTTCACTCATCCCCTCCCTACACTACTGATTTTACAGATTCCTCCCATCTCTTTCTTTTTGCCGTTTTTTTTTATTATTTTGTTGCAATTAAATGAACTTTTTTTATTTATTTTGCTCGTGTGTCTTAACGGTTCCCAAAGCGCTTTACAGTTCAGGTCTCATTCACACATTTCCTCACACATTCACACACCGATGGCGACCGAGCTGCCGTGCAAGGTGCCGGTCTCCATTGGGAGCGACTTAGGGTTCAGTGTTCCGCTCAAGGACGCTTCCACATGACGGGGGAGTGCAGGGGATCTAACAATTTCATGTATGGAAATCAATATTTGCATCACTGGATGCATAATAAAAATGTCTATTTTTAAGTTAAACAAATCATATTTCATAACATGACACAGTATTAACGAGCCTAGGGCTGCACGATTAGGATTATCCTGATTATTCTCATCACGATTATTAATCACGATTATTCATTGATTTTAGGGACAAAATATTTTTGTTGCACTTTCACGTTCAAATAAAAACAGAGCACTGCTTTCATTTCCATATTGTGCTCACATTCCTGATGATGACTGGTTAGTTTAAGAAGCGCTCAATTTGACATTCAGTGGATTTTTCAATGAGCTAACACGACATGTGAAACTTGCAACTAATAATTTGGACAATTTGGAGAATTTCAGGTCAAGGTCTTTTCATACACAGCCAGTATATTATCAAAGCAATTTTACAATACATGCCGTATTTAATGAGATTGTATCAATGCCAGGATGTCAGAGGCAACACTAATATTCATTATTTAGTTAAAAAAAAAAACCCAACACAGTATCAACGTGCTATATATTTTTTGGCAATAAATGTAGTAAGAGTCTTTTAGGCCACAGTGAACGTGTGGATGGTGCCTTTTTCCTTTATCCTGCAGTAACTATGCCTCTTGACAGTAACAGTTACAGCCTGTGACAAACTCTCCACAGTGACTGTAAAACACTCCCAGTAATGCTGACTGTACCGTGTCTTCTCCTCTCACTGGACTCCCCCACTCTGCCATCACTGTCTATACACTCCCATACCTTCCCAGCATGCTCAAGTCTTATTGGCCCTGACAGGTTGAAGGCTCCTCAACTATAGAGACAAGTGGTGGTGCAGTTAACTATAGTGTGGCCATCCTCAGCACTGCCTGTATGTGTGTGCTGTATGTGCGTGTTTGCAGCTCTTTGCTGAAATACAGCTGAAATACAGCTAATTTGTCAGTGACGCGCAGTCACCAGTCTGTCCCTGCTGTATGTGTGTGTGTGTGTGTGGATATGTGTGTATATGTGTGCAAATGTATAGTTCAAGCAACTCGCTTAATCTTACTGTGAAGGCCTGAGAGGTAACTAAAAATCTTTTTAAGGACAGTTCTCTTGTCATTCTGTATATTTTCTGGATTATTTCTTGTTTCATGCATTTTCTCAGATTGTTTTCATTGGGAGCAGAGGGTGGGGTACTTTTTCATCCTTAAGTTTTAGGTTTCATGTTGTGCGAAGTGCAAAGAAACTTCAGAACGAGAGTCTCAGAATCAGTGAGAGAGGTTTCACTCTCAGTTTCCTGCATGCAACGCGCCACCCACCACTACAAAAGCATTTGGGCTCTGCCAGTGAACGCTCTGTCTCAACTAACTATCTCCAAACCATACAACCTTCAAAGGAGAATAGCACTAGGGAGTTGTGGCTAAAATATACATAAGATGGTGGTTTGAATTTCAGATTTCACTGTCTGCAAGTCAAATTTAGCCCACAGCTCTGTTTTTTTTTATCCCATGGCCACTTTAACAATAATCTGTTAAAGACCCAGATTTTTGAACAAATAAATCGAAGATATCCTCATAGACAATTTTTGAGTTTGAGTTATTTGATGAACAACGAGCATTTTGTGTGTTCCTTAACTGATTATGATTCAAAACACATGCCTGACACAGGCCACAATGACTTCTACAGCAGCTAAAAGCCACGGTGGAATTAAAACTGTCCCGAGAGGGCAAGATTTAGCTCTACTATCACTACACAGGTCCTTGCAGGGTTTAATGGTCTTGTGACTGCAGGAATTCAATTATGTTTAGATAATGGGGCTTTCATAACAGGGACCCGGGCCCGGATCAGAGTACACTTGACCCCAAAGTCCAGTTTGTTTCATTAGCGTGAACACTGTGCACCGTGCCCAGGCCCTCTTCAAAAGATGGCCTCGAGTACGCTTCATGAGTACTTCGCATCAGGTCAAACTACAGAACCAAAACACGGAAGTAGACTGCTATTTAGAATGCGACGCCATAACTATTTGACTGTACTGTTCGGGTCGCGCCAATCTCATCCCTTGAACTGCACGGCCGTGGCTGATAAAGTAGGAAGGCGATCGCGGTATAAATCAATCGTACGCCCTAAATAAAAAATGAAAAACAAGCATCAGCCTCAACAATCCATCTACCTTGTAGGGTAACTGGTGAGGAGGACATTCAACCCCAACAACCTCCTTGGCCATTTTTTAAGTTACCAAAACTGAACCTAAAACAAACCATTTGATTTATGTAACTTGCTGGCAGCATTACACATATCTCAAAAATCACCATGGTTACCTTACAGACTCAATTCAGGCCAAAGGTGTTTATACTACCTTTCAGCTTTCAACTGATTTGGTTATGTTCAACTGATCCGTACAGACACATAGAGGAATGCTCATGACCAGGGAAGGTTTGGGTATATATTGTTGGATACACAGAGAGATAAACTCACAAGGTAGAAATAAAATAATGAATGGAGGCAGAGGATCTTAAGTAAAATACGTAGAATAAGCTATAGGAACATTTTCACAACATTATAGAGATTCTAGAGATAGAGTTCTAAATCAGCTCATTTTAATGATGTGGTTAAACATTCACTATACTTAACTTTATTCTATTTCTATTTATTTATACTTTAACATATGAATGAACCATAAACAATCAGTGTGAGAAGAAATGCAACTGGTTGTAGATCTGCTGGACTATAAGAAAGCAACAATCTCAAAAGGTGTGCTTTGAACAACAAGCACCTCGTCAAAATATACACTATTTGGGAGGCGGCCACAGTATGTTGCACTTTATTGTGACATCTGGCGTCTGCGCAGGGTGCTACTCCCATCCATGGTGAACAACTGAAGGCTTTTTGCATGGGGGAACCTGGTCTGTGAATCCTGTTTCCAATTGCATTACCATGATGGCAGATTCAGGGCGTGGCTTAAACAAAGGTCCATCAAAGGTCGGCACTGAATGAATGTCACATGAATGGAAAGGCTACAGATTTTCTACCCCTTGCAGTGCACGGCAAAAGAGAAAAAGAATCCTCTGGAAAATTACAAGCCATCAGATCATCGGCCAAGTCCCCCTAACTTGTTTTAACCCTCATTGATACCAGCTTTTTATTGAATGAAAATACAGCAAAACACTACATACATAAAGATAAGGTTAGCATAAACTGCAGACTCACTGTTACTGTGTTGGCTGTGAGGGTGGGGGTGTTGCTGTCGTTTCCGGGCTGTTCGCTCTGCGTGTGTGTTGGCGTGTACAGCGTCAGGGCGTGCTCGGCCACCGCACTTGGTCCCGTGTAGTCGGTCGGCGGGTGGGCGTGGGGCGTGGCGTACTCAGCTGGGATCCCGTTCTGTGGCGGTGGGGGGTATTGGGCCGGTGGGAAGGGTTGAGCCATGGCTTCAGGGGGAGCTGGGGCCTCTTGGTTGCCCTGTGTATACAGATGAGGAGATGAGGACAGGGACAGAGGGAAGGAAAAGAGGAAAGCCAACAGGTTAATAAGGGTTGATTTCTTGGCAACTGGTTTAGTAGTGCAGCTTGTCAAAGCTGTGTGAAATTATGATGAAGACTTCTTACTATTTGTCTGAAACAGCCTTTCCACCATCATGAGACATAAAACTTCAAATGGCATTATATATTTTAACCATATCTATACCCCCCCCAGCAACCTAGTTTGTTTGAAGACTGCTTCATATTCCAAATAAGGTCCCCCTCACACAGATACATACAGTATGTGTGAAGATTCTATTGGGTATTGGATTCTAAACAAGGAACTATGCTTAAGAACTAAGCAAACAGTCTTTTGTGGTGCAGTCTGAGCCCAGGGACAGCTGCACCATAACCAGACTTGCAGACAGAGAGTTGATCTATTGCTGTGACCCGAATGTGACCGGGGAACCACTGTGTCATGCTACCTTCAGCCTAAAGAAGGAAAATTCCTTCACCAACGCGATGGAAAAGGAAGGAAAAGCTAAGAATAAAATAAAGTAATACTACTAACAGGAGCATCCTGCTAGCTGCAAGTTTTACGGCGCATACCACAAAACCGCAGTGTCCCCCCGGCTCAGACTAAAACATCTTTCGTGTAGGTTGTTTGCCAATTTAACTGACTGTGTTGTTATTTTTGCAGTCTAAAATGTAGAATGTAAAATTTCAGGCGCTTTTTATAAACTCAACTTCAAATGGTTTATGAATGATCCATTTTATAATCATTCTTCTTTGCATTCTGCCCATTGACAGATCTAATGCGTGGTGGAGAGAGTGTATCCTTTGCACAAGAGAAGAACATTGGCTTTATTTGTAGAACAGAAGTGTGTTTGATCACAACATTAACCACCTCACCCACCCTGAAATGAGACGTTCACCAAACACTGAAACACGCATGGAATGACGAACACGTCGACCAAAGGAAAGCGCGCAAATTACATCCCTACACAGAGATGAGAAAGATCAATTAACTGATACTCTTTGGATGACAACCTCTGTTTTTGAAATCTGCGTTTCTAATAAAAGTTTCCCTCTCTTCTCCGCTTTTCTCCATGTATCCCTCCCTTGCTTCAGTTGCTGTGATTCCTTTCTCTCCTCCCTCTTTTAAGGTGAGCGTCATGCTCTTTCACCTCCGTCCGGGCCCTTCTCCTAATGCCTGTCAGATAATCATTTCCTCCGACCGATGATGCTGAATCCATCTGGCATATTTAGCACCTTGCTTTTCTTCCACGCTGCTCCAAAACCTGGCGGAAAATGGCTTTAAAATTGTTTTAAATCAATCACAGCAACTTTTTGAGGTGGGACAAGGCTCTGACCTTAGCTGTTTCCAATAGTGGTATTGAAGTTGGCCGTTCCTACGCATGGAGATTGATGGTGTTGAGCATAACAAAGCAGTTTGCCGATGGCTCACTGACTGTAGCCACATCGTTCCTGGCAGAGAGTCATCGTCGACTCCCTAGGCGGACGAGCGTTCTGCTCAATTTAGGGTTTACTTAGGCTCACTTCACATACAAATGAAGAAAAATATAAATCTCCAGCAGCAAATGAGTCAAGTCATCGATAATGAAACAGGACTTTGCTGTGCTTGTTAGATTTGGATGCGAGTAATGCTTTTTTAAACACTTTGTGATGTCCTAACAGCTGAAATGAACACTCTACTCACCCAGTGCGAAGACACACAGATTCACACATGACAGCTCTTTTCAAGCTTTAGTGGCAATTTCGGCCTGTAGTTACATGTATTTCCTCTTTGCTCGGGTTGTGTAAACTTTTAAATCTTTTCAAACGCCTCTTACTTTCAAGTGCCAATATTTGAAGTGCAAAAAATATTACCGATATCTTGGAGTTTATTTATTTATTTCCTTCGTAGATCTTCCACTTTATTACAACGTGGTCTTGTTGTCATAGTTCTGTCTTTATTAGCCCATGTATTTCTGTTGGTTTTGATCACACTGTATGAGATCTGAGACCACAGTGACATTGCTACAACAAACTCCACACTTTGGACACCAGGTCTCAACCCATCTGCGTTCTGGGGGGGGGACGCGCGGGTTTGTTTGTCTTTCTTTAAACCAATCACAATCGTCTTGGGCACGGCTGAGCCCAGGATGCAGCGATGGTGCTCTGGTGGAACATTTGCTCGTGGGGAGGTGAGCCCCGGCATTAAAATGGTTAAACCCCCGCTGAAGAAAACAGCACATAAAATAGTAAACGACGTATGTAGACTATGTGATTTGACAGCTTTTACTGTTCAACTAGTTTCTGTAACTCAATACAATCTCCCATTGCGGGTCTCTTTCAGACACTGATATTAGAATTTTAACCTTAATTTGAGCTTGACCGTTCATTCTTGACCTTGGATCACCTCACATTATCCTTCGCACTTTTAGGGGTTTCTTAAAAACTTCTTAAATTTGATGGTTAAGCTTTCATACATCATAATATCTATCAAACTCCATCTGCTTGAGATTGTTGTCCCAACAACAATATTTCTTAGTATTATCAGCTCTCTTATCTATGATATCCGCCCGAGCTCTCTTAATGTCATCTTTTCTCCATTGTTCTGTCTGTTCTCCCTCAGTCTGTGGAGCTAATGTCCTTTCACCCACAACAGTCTGAGGGGTCATGAAATCCTTATCCAGACAAACGGAGCGAACCGCATTTTGAACCGTTGGGAAAGGTTATATTGTAGAGGTTTTCTTACTTCTGGAACAGAACTCAGGAGGTTCCCGGTTTACACTGGCTCTCTGTTTCACGCCTATGTATTGGTCTGATTTCGCTTATTGTTAATCTCAGTCTATGCAGGCTGGAGCTGTGGCCTGGGGCGAGTCTCGGTTCACTAAAACAAGGAGCCTCATCGATAGGCCTCCCTGCCTCGCAGCATCGATAAAGACCTGAGCTGATATATGGCCCCACCTTGGTCAATACACACACACACAGCGGAGACAAGCACACTAACACAAACACACATACCACCAGTGAGCCGTGAACAAAGACAAGTCAAGTTAAATAATGGCAGACGAGTGTGTGAAGTGAGAGCTGCAGGGAAAGCGCTTTACCTGGAAGTTTTCTTTTTAATATGCCTAAATCACGAGCTGATGTGTGATACATCTCCCTATATGCACACACGCGCGCACACACACACACACACACACACACACACACACACACACACACACACACACACACACACACACAGCCACGCTCACATGCTGAGCTAGAGACGGTTTTGCACTGCTGGGGTTTGAGGCAGAAAAGAGTGAGCAGAAATAGAGGCTGAGAGAGAGAGAGAGAGAGAGCCAGAGGCAGAGTGAGAGAGGGAGTGTTAGAGTCAGTGAACTTCCATCATCCATCAAAGTGACTGAGGCGCTGACACACTGAGACATCCCCAGATCCTTGTCGACAAATTGTGCTGGTAAATGATTTCTCCTATCAGCTAAATCATACCATCCATCCCTCTCTCCCTCCATCCCTCCATCTATCTCTCTGCATCATCCACCCGTCTCTCTCTCTCTCTCTCTTTCTCCATCTTCCGTCTCTCCCTCATTGAGTTTATTTCCCTTTGGCTCAGTGGAGTGCCATGCTTGATGTCTGATGGACTCCGGCTCCATTTATACATCAGGCACATGTATGATGCTCTCTCTCTCTCACACACACACACACACACACACACACACACATACACACACACACACACACACAGCTGGTGGGACTGCATTACTTCATACAACTTAAAGCCAAACCAAGCCACCATTTAAAAGAACAGACATTGAAAAAGATATGGTTATTGAAATGTTACTTCTATAGCTACCGTAGCATCGCATAGAATAGACAAAACCATCACCAATGAAAAGTTAGTTTAGACATCCACGCTTCCAACCCTAACCCTCAACAAAAAGCCAGTGGGATTTGTTCCATGGGATTTTGGATTATTGCAGAAAATAAACTCTGTGGCAAAACAAAAGTTTATGATTCTTCCACGTTTTGTTCAGCGAGATAATCTTCACTAATGAACACCACTTTTATGATTCTTGAAGCGTAAATGGAATCGCCAGAAGTAAAAAGCTAACGTTAGGCTATAAAAGGAACTACAGCATGGTCGCATTACTTCAACATCACCACCACTGAGCTTCACTTTGAAGAGAATATAGATAGATATAGATATATAGACCGATAGATATAGAACATAAACACAACTCTTTATTCAATTGAGGAATATGGCTCATTTACACGATTTGATTCAGGTCTGCTTCATGCTTGGGTTGAGACATGGCGAGAAGGTTGAGGATACTGTGATAAGTATGCGCACACTAAGAAGGATTTTGCATGGGGCTGTACGGACGGAAGAACGAGTCCGACAAGAAAATATTATGTAATTAGTTTGTATGTCGAAATACTGTGAAAATATCTTGTTAAAAACGTGAAAAACATCTTGTTATAACAATAAAACTTTCCACATTATAACGTGATACTGATCTGTGTTTTCCTGGCGTGGCAGCAATATGCTTCCATACTAACCGATCAGTAAGAGAGTGAAGTATCTGCCCTGCCCACGTCATGGTAGTCGACACAGCAACTGTAATCGTGGTTGCTAGAAGAAGTTACCGCTTTTCACGACGATTGTATGTCAATACAAGTGTTTGTCATTTAACTGTCGAGTTAGAAGAACTGGTACAACTGCGTCCATCTCATCAACGTTAGTCTAAGCTCGTCTATATTGGATGACGATGCCCCCTTTCTTAATCCTGACTACAAAGCTCTGACTGGCCCGTTGTTTGTTCAATTGGAACTTGAACTATACACTTGAACGAATTAATTCTTGGTTCATGTGGGTTTGAAAAGTGCAGACAAATGACCCATTTTGTTGTTAGACTTAAAAGGTGCACCTGCACCAAACAGAAAGACGGTGGCCTTTGCGAAGAGATCTGTGTTTCTGGCAAAGGCAGATGGTGGATGGAGGAAAAAACACTTCCAACATAACGATGATTCACTCTAGTATGATGAAGGGGGGTGGGGTGGGGGGGGGCTTAATGTTGAATACAAACTACAAATAAACAAACATTCCACCAGTGAGAGAAAGAAGTCTCCAAACATCTGCAGCAACAAGAGATACATTTTCACTAAGCGCTCCATCCAGAAACAAACCCCACCGTGTAAGAAATGTCGCTGTGCATGTCCAAATTCAATATGTGAAATGTGACTCAGATATAGGATGAATTGACCTGTGATTGCCTTAAACAGAGCAGAAGGACGGCAACATCAGTGGGGATGTCGAGGAGGAACAGAAGGCTCGTTGGCTGATTTACATATGACTGTAAATGTGTGTGTGTGTGTGTCTATGTGAAAGAAGATTAGCAGAAAAAAACAGGTTAATTCATTGCAGGGTAATTAAAAAAGTTCACACACACACACACACACACACACACACACACACACACACACACACATATCAACATACACATGCATGCACAGCGGGTGTGTGTCTAATATTGATTCCCTTCTCTTCAGCTATTTTCCAAAGTAGCCCGGGGCTTCTCTCCACCCCTACTAACCATTACCCGAGCTCTCTGCTGGGCAGAGCCGTTTCAGAACCCCCGTCCCTCCCGCCTTCACCCCTGGAGCTACACTGCCCTGTGTATGTGTGTGTACAGTGTAACACATTGTAATGATCTTAGAGTGAGAGCGGGAGCTGGCAGAGATGTGATGCAGAATTCACTGAAGTCAAAATGAAGCCCAGAATTCACTTAAGTAACATCCACACGCCACGACATACACACATACCACAGACTGTTGTGCCTGTGTGCATGTGTGTGTGTGTGTGTGTGTGTGCGCGATCCAGCTGGCGTGACACTGTCTGGGTCCTTTACACCCCCATCGCCGCAGCTTTATTGTTCTGGGTTGACAGAGACAACTAATGAAGATTGGGGCAGAGAGACAGTGAGGCTGAGGCAGCCAGGGACATGCAAATGAACACACACACACACACACACACACACACACACAGATGTTAAGGCATATCACTGCCAAAAGAGAAGTGTTGTCACACACAGAAAACGATCGCTCACACACCGCGTCCACCAACAAACCCTCAGCATCAAAGAGACAAGAGGACTCTTTGCATGGAGAGGTTGTATTTAGAGGCCTATTCAATGTATTAGGTAGTGAACCAAACAGCCAGCCACATACTGTACATACACACACACACACACACACACACACACACAGGCTCAGACCAACTGTCTTTTGCTTAATGCACCTTTTTAGGCCAGACTGTGTAAACATGCCAGAAACTTGCTGCTTTGGGGTGGGGGGTGTGGGGGGGGGGGCCATTAATATTGATGTGCACTGCAGACATCAGACAGATAAGGGTGGAAAGAAAAAGATCTGGGGAGAGAAAGACTGGAGGAAAGGGGAGTGAGCACTCTCCCACAATACTGCAGACATTTTGTCAGTCCACACAAAAAGTAAGGTTTTGTTGGCCTAGCAGGATTGCACTTTAATTGGGATTAACATGTTGTGTCACCTAAAACGGCGAGGCGCCGGGGGGGGCAATAAAGAAGAGAAAGAGTAAATGAGCCTGCTTCTTCTCAACCACAGTCTCTAATTTCAAAACACTCCAACACACCTCTTGTTATTCCACGTTTTACTCCACGTGCTGCAGTCAGTGTAGTCCACCCCTCCGACACAATGCATATGGTTGATATTGATTTTCTATTTATGTGATTCATATGTGATTATGACAAGACCAGGTGTTTGTGGGAAGCCCCAAATGTGAATCTGTTTCTAATTGCACTTGACCCCAATTTCCACCTGGTGTTAACATGTCATCTTATCTGGATGAGGAAAAAAAAACATATGTTACTGCAGGTGCAAATACACACACAACACTTGGCAATCAAACCCAGCCAAACACATCTGGAGGAGATTTCACATGACTGTCCAAATGCGGTCTCCTAGGTTTTACACAATTCTTTGGCACGAAACAATAATGGAATCTGGAGGAATCTCTGAAGCTTCAGTATGAAAATATCACCACCAACATCGACACAGTTCAGTGCACACACAGAGTTGGACACTCAGGTCACACACCAGATGCAAAGGTCAGCAAGTACACCACGCAAGCGACCATCCATCCACTGCAAAGAGACCTTATGTTAAGAATCCACACACTGACCGGATATCAGCCAGCATTATTTTTTACTTAAAGGTCCCACATTACGCTCATTTCAGCTCTATATTGTTATTCTGGGACTCCACTACAGCAGCTTTGCATGAGTCACAGTTCAAACAGTCCTTATGTATCTTCTCCTGGCCCTTTCTGCAGCCCCTCAGTTCACGTGGACTGAGCGTTTTGATCCTTTCACAGTATTTATACAGCACCTAGAGCTGCTTTAGAATCAAACAAGACATGGAAACCTCACTTTCTACTATATGGGACCTTTATGTTACTTTGCAGACTTTGTGCTTTGCTTTGTTTTCTCAATGTGGAATGCCCCGTTCTCTCCGCCCTGCCAGTCAAACAGTATTTTAACAAAAAAAAATTTGACTCGAGGCTTCTTTTTGAGCTTTCAACCACACCCCGTGGTCTTCATCATTCATTTTGTTGTGATTCGGTGCTATATAAATAAAATTGAATTGAATTAATAAATAAAAGTAATGGGCGAATTGAATGAAAATCACACATCGCATTAGGACTATGAAATGTCACATAAATATCAAGCATTACATTTAAAAACAAACACACAAACAGGGGCACTCGGACTAAGGAGGAGCATGTCCCTGGAGGTTTGGGCCAAGCCCTGATACTGTATTAAAACATGGGTTAAGGCTTCTGTTTTCATTCTCTTATTTCTCCCTGCTGCTGAAGCTATACCCCACTCATAGTCAAACAGGTTAAGCCATCTTTAAAGTTTACAAAATTTCACAAAATGCAGAAATGATTTTGAGTTGCCTCCTGTGGGGTTTATGCTTGAGTGTGGACTGAGACATTTATAGAAATAGAAGCGTATGTTTCACGAGATAAAAATGACTTTGAAAACAATTCAAAAAACAGTGCCAGTGAGGACTGGACTTGAGGGTTTTAATGCTGCCTGAGGCTTTATCATGTTCAACCACAACTGAATCTTTTGTGATGTGCTGGAGAAAAACAGTCTAATTTTTAATAACGAGAACACTGACAGAAAAAAACATCTGTATCCACATCTGAGGAGCTGAACCTCAGTTTTTAGCTCCTTCTCTTTACCTGTGCTGCTCCGAAACCCTGCTTTGTCTCATTTATTTCCTCGCTGTGACAGTGGCTTTTTAATAATGTTTATTAATTAGCGCTGTCTGCTCTCCTGTCAGCCTGACTATTATTTTATTCAGGCACCATTAGACCGTCCTGTTTTCACAAGCCCGGGTCCTTCCCCAGTGAGGGCCGCTGTACCAACGCCGCCATCGATAAGTTAGTCTGACGCCGACCATAAATCAGCCTGGACAACTGCAGCCGGAGGAATAGTTCCAGTTACCTGCGCACACACACATACATACACGTACACACACACACACGCACACACACACACACACACACACCACTCATCTATTATCAGGCTAAGCACGCCTCACTGGTCATATAATCATTAAATAATAACATTACATCGAAAATATACTATTATAATATATTATGCAGAGTAAAATAGCCTCCATCTGTTCGCAGCATAATACAGTCATGAAATTAAACCCTCCCCTGCTAAAAAGACGCTAATTCTCCATTTGCTTTAATTATGGAGAAATTAGCAAGCTGCCTGCGCAGGGGAAGGGAACAAAAGGAGAAGAAGGATGGAAAGGAAGTGAAAAGGGAGCAGCGCAGGTCTCCAAGGAGGAAGCAAACACAATATATATTTTTCCAGTGTGACTAACTAAATGTTAGCCAACACACACTGCTTTAATCACACATCATCATCATCATCATCATCATCAACATGAGGGGCATCTGCGGCTCCGCAAACTCACTGACTTTTACCCTGAGAGCAGCCTCCTGCTATGAATATCAGTGTATGTGACAGTGACCCAGTCCCTGTGAGTGAGTTATGCACAAGTGTGTGAGACACGCTCACACACACACACACACGCTCACACACACACACAGACACACACACCCAACTCTGACAGAGAGGCAACGGAATCTAATTTAACACTCGGCTGAGCAGAGATTGGCCGAGACTCCCACTCCCTCACCGGCCAAGCGGGGACACTCCACGACCCAATCCCTGTGTGTGTGTGTGTGTGTGACTGTGAGTGCGTGTGTGTGTGTGTGTGTGTGTGTGTGTGATAATAGCTATAGAACAAGAAAGCTAGCAAGTGAGAGTGAGAGAGAGAGAGAGAGAGAGAGAGAGAGAGAGAGAGAGCGAGCGAGAAATCATGTTCATGAAGGAGTAGAGCAGTGAGGCTGGTGGAGAGGAGGGACTGTTTAGGATTCATAGTGTGTTGCAGGTCCGCTGGCTGCCAGCTCCCTCTAGGCCTGCTACATGATATTCACTAACCCCCGTAACAACGGCAAACATATGTAAATCTGCCTGTGTGCCCGATTCAATCAGACCCCGGCACAAAGCCACCGACAGTGCCGCCACACCCGGCGGAAGACAGGTCCAGGGCAGACACACACACACACACACTCTCCAAAATGTAGTAAAGCTCTATAAAAGCCTCGTATTTTATTTTTTGAAGTACTTGAAAAATCAAGTAATATGATTAGGTAGTTTCAGTAATTTCTGCCAAGTCATTTTCACAAGTAAATTTTACAAACATCCCAGATGAAAGTGTCATTTTCTAATCCTTTGCACAGAACATTTACCTTGTACATTTTTTCACCTATACAGCAGCAAAGTGATCCATTCTTATCAGTACATATTTGTAGGCGCTGCTTGGGGTGCGTACTGGTGATTATTAGCTTACATGCTACTATTTGGCAAACCTTGCTGCTGTGTTGTTGTTTTTACTGTTCCAGGAGTCCATTGGTTTGCACGTAAACTGCACATAAGGCGCATTTAAATGGTAAAATGGTCTCACTTACCGAGCTGCCATGCAAGGTGCTGGCCTCCATCGGGTCGAACCCCTGTACAAATGTATGTACGTATGTACAAATGTACAAAAATGGAAAATGAATGGAAACTAACGAAAAGTGCATCCAAAAATATACAACTGTAGAAAATGCCATGGACATTAAACAGTAAAGAATGCATGAATTGCAGTTAAAGGACAAAGCTGGTGTTATTCTGGGCTTTTCTTTGTTGTCACAAATCTATCTCTTTATTTCATGTAGGCTCAGTAATTCCTTAAAACAGCTGGTCACTGTAGTCAAATATAACTCAAACTGGAGGAAATAGTTTTAGTTCTATTTTCAGCGGCGGATTAATCCACATTTGGTGCTCTAGTGAGTATTTGGGGCAGCAGGACTGTGTGTGTGTGTGGGACTGAGTGAAAATAAACAAGTGTGTGTGTTCAGATAGAATAATACATATTAAAAGACGTGTTCAAACCTGAAGTGTTTCGCTCATGTTAAGCAAAAATAAGACTGAATGATATAACAGCTTGTTACAAAGCACACACACACACACACACACACACACACACACACACACACACACACACACACACACAGATACTCCACACTTTATGCCTCTGATATCATTTTGAGGAGGCAGTAAGAATCAGCAGGGCCCTGAGTGTATCATGATCAGAGATAACGGGAGCAGGATAAATATTAGCAATCTACAGCTTCTCTTTGGGACACGACCCGATATCATCAGCCTCTTATGAGCCCCCCACTCTCATCTCCGTAATGACTGGCCTCATTCGGTCTGGATCTGTGCTCAGGTCAATTGAAACGCTACCATATTTGTTTGCATTTGGATCTTTTTTTCCCCCTTTCTCTGTCTGTGTCGGCGCTTTAATAAGTGAAAAAAGCCTCAGGGGTATTAGACCATATGATTGCTGTCCAGATAGCACCAGCTGACACCCCCCCCCCCCCACACACACACACACTCACACACGTGCCCACTGAAAACCATTAGGTTAAATGATTCTAACCTGGCTATAGAGATAGGTTGTGGCCAGCTCAATCTAATGAGAGTGCCTTGGACAGGGGGGCCTGTGTCGATAGTGGACAATTGAAGCAGTGCTGATACAGTTGAATAAGAGAGCAAGGGGAGAAAATCCAGCCCTCTGAAGTCCAACCATTCCACTGAAGGTGGATAAGGACAAGAAACAGCTAATATGTGTTTTAATAACATGGTAGGAATGACAGTGGCATAATTACATTATTAGGCAAAGTTCAAATAATCACGTATACTATTATTTGTCTCTGATCTGATTTTGTCCAGAAACGCTTCTATTTAGCAACCTGTTAAAAATGTTCAATGTTTCTTTACTAGATAAATAAATAATTCCTATGATAAATATATATATGGAGATTTGAAGCCAATTTTTCTGAAAGAATTCCATCACAACTTTGTCCTTTGACGAAACAATCTGAACTCAAGGTTCACTTACTAGCGTTTTTCTTGGGCTTTCATCTGCATCTCACTTTCTACTGTATGGGACCTTTAAGAAAGTGAGATGTCCATGTCTTGTGTGATTCTAAAGCAGCTCTAGGTGCTGTATAAATACTGTGAAAAGGATCAAAACGCTCAGTCCATGGAGAAATACACACAGCCCGTATTCAGACACTGTGCCTTTTAAAACAAGCCGTCGGGACATTGGCCACGCCCCCCAGCAGGTCATCTGCTCCAATCACAGCACCACCCACCAAGTACACTCATCCACCCGCTCAGTCTGCCTAAGTTATTGGAGCGCTCTGCTCAGGAACTACTCTTCAGGTTTTTGGAGGTCTAAAATGGCTTGTTTCAGACAGAGGAGGGGGAACTGAGGGGCTGCAGAAAGGGCCGGGACAAGATACATAAGGACTCTTTTCAACTGTGAATCATGCAAAGCTGCTCTAGTGGAGTCACAGAGTAACAATATAGAGCTGAAATGAGTTTGCCCTGTTGTCGTGGTGATGGCTTAATTGTCATTAATAAGGAAACAAAAGAAAGCGCACCCAAAATATGCACACAAACACAGTAAGTGCAGTCGGTCACAGCTGAAGCAGAAAGTGGGTCTGTAAAGTGTGATGGATGTTTACCACAGGCAGTTTGGGTACATTTCTTGACCCGTCAGGCTTTTTTTTTTTTTTTAGTGATGTCACAATTGTGTTCCCATATCTCAGCATTTACACTGATGAGTACACTGTTATCACAATTGATAGGAATGATGGACGATACTATAAAATAAGTTCCAAGTTGTAATATAGCAAAATCATCCTTTAATAGTGGCGATAATTCTTTTTTTTAATCATTTGAGATATTTCTGAAATTTAATTTGTATTTTGTCACACTCTGCGCTGCTGGTCCAGCAGGGTATGTGAATAGAAAGTGCAGTTACAGTTAAGTACTGTTGTTGAAGCTGCTGGCGTATACCTTAGGCCTCAGTAGCCCTTTCCTTTAATGGAGAGAGAAGCCCTGCTAAATGTTTGATGATTTAAGGCCGCTTCATTGTAAAAGGAACCAGAGCAGAGTGATAACAACACTACATTATTCATAGGGGCCCTCTATCACTGCACGCTTTCTGTCTGAGGCGGAGAGAGACGCAGGGAGACAGGAGAAGAGACATGAGTGAGAGAGGACAGAGAGAGACTGATGGAGAGGATCACAGGGGGGGGGGGGGGGGAGAGACAAAGAGCTTGGGAGGGCAGAGAGGAAGACTGACAGGGACAACATTCCACTTCGACTTACAAATGAACAATCGATGTACAAATCAAAACGCATCAATATCACTGATGCTAAACCAAACTAAACTCTCAAAGCACCAAAAAAAAGAACCAGTACGCTAAAAAATCAGGAGGACTGTTCAATCACTCGGTTAAAATATGTCAGCAGGACTACGAAAGAAGTACAGTGGATAATATTCACATATTTGTGGCCCAAAAAGGCATCAAGAAGTAAACTGAGGACTTCATCATCCAGAAATTGTACGGTTCTGCATCTTCTTCTTAGTGACCGGAGGGACGGATGCTGGTGAACGAGTGAATTCCCCTTTCTTCCGACAGAGCTCTGCTCACCTTCGGTTCATCATCACCTCTGCATCATATCAACTCCTTCACCCATTCTTCGCCAGATAATTGCCGGAATGTGTTACAATCCCAAATTACGTCCAACAATCTAAGACTTTAAATAGAGATAGGGTTTTTTTTTCTACCGCTACAAACTTAATGATTTGACGACAATGGAATTTCAAGAACCACACTGAGTCAATACCTAAGTAGCCCTTACCAGCTGAGCGAGCTGGTAGCGATGAGATCAAACGATACCTTGCCAGCTAACAAGAGGCCAGGCCCTTTGCAGCCCAGTGTAGCAGAGGAGAATGATGTCTTCCCTCCCTGATGGGACTTCTATAATTGGACGTTCTGTGTTCCATCCTGTGGTTCCCACCAATCCATGTGCTTGATCAATGAGCCTGCCCCATGGGGTGCTGCTGGATATGCTAATCAATTGCCGATCCGGGCACAAAGAGAGTGTGTGTGTGTGGGTGGGGGTGAGGGGCATGCAAATTAGGGGATTTAGGTCGAACTGCCAAATGGGAACCTGGGACCTGATCAATTTATTAATGGAGAAATTTAGCCTCTTTCTTTACCGAAGGCTATGATTGGGGTGGAACTGGGTTAAGTTGATTGGAGTTAAGAGCAGGCATAAGAAAGTGAGAGATCACACACACAAGTTCAGTTCAGTTAAGAAACCTCTTGATTTTCTTCCGTGTACTACAAATGATTACTGGCACATTCTAATAAGTGCAGGGAAGCATGTTGTAGTTCTTTTTTTGTATCGGGCTCGCTTCTTGTCCAAACAAGCTCTGAGGAACCATTATTGACATGACAAGAAAAATGACATCGAATTTCCACTTTCTATTTGCAAAATAGTGGTGTCCTTCCACATTAAAACTGCATGTGTATTCTGTGTAGCCTCCTGCTATAGAAAGGATGGTACATGAGTGAATGAATGAATCATCATCTCGAGTCACTCTGCAAAATGGAGAATGGAGACACTGGAAGATCAAAAGCTCCAATGGTGACATTTTCAAAAATGGTCGCAGGTCGCAGAGGTGCTTGAAATGATGTAGCGGATATTTAGAATTAGAAGTGACACTGCCTGTACACAAATGAACAGAGTCCGCTGCCCCCCCCCACACACACACACTCACACTATAGTTCTTTATAATACAGGGCGAGTGCCATGTCATTCCATAGTCCGCTTCCCAAAGCCACCCTGTCACACCAGGAGAAGGTTGGTGAGTGAGGGGAGGACGACAGGAGCGGAAGGAACAAAACATCTAAAAAAAAAAACAAGGAAAATACCAAGATATTTCTCTGATTATCACTCTGCATTAATTATTTTGTGATATTTATATAAGAAACATAGGACAAATTAGCCTCAAGGGGTGGAATTCGGGAATTCACTGGAAAATGACGAGTCATCTCATTTCACATTGCCATAATCCCCTGGAATGGTTTCCAAATAGTATATATAAGAGTGACGGCAATGTTTTCTATCACCGTTCGTATTCGTTTTTATTCTGATGATCCTAAGTCGGTTGATTTTGAAAAAATTTGACAATTCCAGTGAAAATCAGGCGGCTATACTGTGCTTCACAGGTATGCAGCGCTTTCTGCCGCTACCTTTTCCTATATTGCCGCTGGAAGGAGCCGAAGTCGGACTGGTTTATTGACAGTTACAAAGTAAGGATCTGTGGTTGTCACAGATCTGCTTGGGGGACATGAAAACATAAGTGACTGAAAGCCAGTGAGTTTAGACTGCAGTATAAAAACTCATACAGTATAACACAGCAGACTGATGATTTTATTTCTAATAAATTAAATTAAAAAAAAACAATTTTGTTGGGTATCCCTGATCCCTCCTACGGATCTCCCCCCTCAGGGAAACCATAAAATTCCTTCGGCCAGTCGGCACCAGGTAATATTTGATCTTTGATATTTGACAGTTTCTGTTACATTGAGGAATGTGGGTCAAGCGTGTGCACCGAGACACATTCGGTATGGAACCACAAGAAAAAACAAACCTCTCAGTGATGTTTGCCCACTTGAACTTTTCCATCATTGTGTGTATGCTTTCTGTTACCCTTTAAAAAAAATCCCCAAATATTTCATCCGCACCTTAGCACCCGGGGACCTATTTTTGGCCTCCCTCCATCGCTCTTCTCGTCCGTCTCCTCCCCCTCCGTCATTCCCTCTCGTCTTGTGCTCTGCTGCTGCCATGTTCCTGTCTCCCTGCCCTGGCTAATGGGTACAGAGTGCCTCAAAGTGCCCCGGAGTGCCCTTTTGCATTCCACCCATGGATATTCCATCACACATACACACACACACAGGAACACACACACACACACACACACACACACTGATGTCCTAAGATGCTTGTCTATTCAGGAATTCCTCTGGGCGAGGAGTTGGGGGGGTTGGGGGGGGGGGGGGGGGGGGGGGGCATCCCACCTGCTGAATATCTTGCATAATGTGTTTTGAATAATGCAAATGCTTGAGCCGGCAGACATCGGGTACAGCATGTTTACCTGCCCAAAAAGAGGACAATTTCAGGGTCACACACTTAAGTGGCCATGTACTATGCATGTAGCAGAAGAAGACGAAGAAGAAGAAGAATGTGCGGTGGGGAGACTCCGATGACTTTAGACATATTGAATGCTCTGTCTCACTCTTAATATTGTAATTGGTTTTATTGGCATGAACCATTATTAGGCGTTGTGTTGACAATGTGATCATTTTGAACCAATCAAAAACAAATTATTGAAAAATTCTAAAATAAAAGGCACGTTCCACCACATGTCCTTTGACAGACAAATATGAAATTTCCATTTTTCGGGAAAAACTCCTTTAGCTTTATGAATAAATGAACGAATTGAATGATCACACACTGACTAATTCTGCTACCCGCTGGAATCTGAAGAGGCTGCATAACAGTAACATAACATTTGAGCACAAATATTGCTTTTTTTTATTCAGAATATAACTTTCAGTAAAATAATCACCTTGAATTTCACAGTAAGTACGCAACTTTGGTTTACTCCAGATCTCATTTGCCCAGTCACATTTACATGGAACCCAGTGAAACATCTTCGCCATCCGAGATACATTGTTTTTCCCATAAAGCATTGTTCTTCAAACCCACATTGTTATACATATCAATTATGCACATTTTGTTGTTTACCCCCACTCAAATAGTAATTTGACTTGGCTATTATCATTCATGTAATTTAACATATTCCATAGCCTGACAGTGCAAACCTTCCATTGAACCTCACTGAGCCGCCACTCCATTTCTTCCGTTATTACTAAAATTGGAGGGAAATCATGAGCACGCGAGATGCATCAGTACCCCGGTCATAAAGGCCCCAAACCCCTGCTAGGACATTTACAACTGGACTAGTCTGGCTCACTGGATGTAGGCTGCTGGGAGAAGTTTCCTTGACTTCCGCTAACTGCGCGTCACTCTTTTCAAAGTCTGTGGTTTTAACGGGTCCAGTGAGCTCCTCCAGAGCTAAAGTATAGGTGGGCTTCACCTCCAGGACACCGAGGATCAAGTTATGTCTGTCTTTTTTTTAACAGTAAAAATCACATACATAGATTATTCTATGTGCCGGACATTTAACCATTTTAATGCCGGCGCTCACCTCCCCATGTGCAAATGTTCTGCCAAAACAAGTCCCCCCCCCCCCCCCCAGACACTATTTTGCAACGGCACCATCGCTGCTTCCCAGGCTCAGCGCCGCCCAAGGTGATTGATTTTTTTCCCCCCTATCCCAGAACGATGATGGGTTGAGCCAGACCTGCCTGCTCCAAAGTGGAGGAGGCAGGTCTGGCTATGCGAGACTACAACTGGACAAACACAAGCCTGAAAAAAATTTGGTGCGCATACAATCTAACCCTAACCCCCCCGCCATAGTGCCCTGTCTGCATATTCTTGCTTTACAAAAACACCATTCCACATTAAAACTGACTGTGGATTTTAGTGCAGAGATTTAGCATAGCGAGTAGGCCAGAATGCAGGGGAAGAAAAACACTTAGTGCTGGCATGGTTTTTAATTTTCCGACAGCAAAGTGCCACTGGACGTCAGCGGCAACAGCATGTGGCAGCGGTGCTAGCAGAATCAGGCTGGCCTTTTAATGTAGTGAAATGCATTTCACTACACGGTGTAGAGCGAGCGCATGCGGCTCTTCCCCAGGCCCAGCCAGCCTTATCTGCGTGCTCCTCCCCGACTCCAAGAGAGGAGATTAGTCTCTAAGCGCTTCTTTACATCTCCCCTCCGTCCTCTCTGGCCTTTGTAATTTCTAGAGACTGTTATCACGCTGAGGGGTGAACAACACCTGACTCAGTGGGTGTTTTATATTTGAACCCCCCCGCCCCAAAAAAAACTTCTTATCAGGAGACTGGTAGAAGAGAGGGGTGGGAACTCCTGCTTGTGTCTGCTCAGTCTGAGAGAGGCATTGCAGTAATAGTAAATCTTATTTCAGACGTCCTCCTCGTTATGGGAACGTGATGCTAGCGTTACATATTAGTCACATGTCTAAAAGTAGAACAGCCCTGTAACATTTCTGTAACACTTCCAATACGGCTGAACTGAATGTCATCGCATTAACTTTAAAGACCAGAGCAGGGAGGGATTAAATATGCACCGTGCAATGTAATAAATATTATCTTCTTTGCACAAAGAGGAAAAAAAACCTTTATTGAACACAACAAATGAGCCAATTTGAAGTTTGTGATAATATATTATAACCTCAAGGGGCACTTCCTTGCCTTCTTCACCAAATACATTCGCTGCTGGACTTTACATATAGCACGTGAGCAAATGCGCCACCGGACGTTACAAAACATTGAATTCTCATTATGTTCCAAATCACCAGCAGTGACACCGCCGCTCATCTTGTAAGCCTTTTTGGCTCTTTCTGTTAACAGTACTGTTGTGTGTGAATGAAGACATAACCTGTAACAAACATTTATGTAACCGTTTTGTCTAAATGACATACGGCACGATACGACAAGTCTGCTCTTGTTGTCAACAAATCCCATGCGCAGACTCAAACCAACAACAAATGTATCTACTAACAAGTACTGTGTGTGTGTGAATCCAAAGCCTGATACATTGTATTTCTCGGTGCCACAGAGCTCAGCTGTTGTCCAAAAACTGTTAAAACACATCAGGGAGCCACCCTGTGTCACTGGGTGACATGTTCCTTCATTACCATGAACACACACACTGCAGTTTATTTTGACTCAGTCTCACCTACATCGGCCTGCTGCCCCAAATACTCACTAGAGCACCAATTGTGGATTCATCCGCCGCTGAAAATAATCCCCAACAAATGCACCTCCTCCAGTGAGCAGCTGTTTTAGGAAATGACTGTGCGTAAACATTTCTAAACTATACATTGACACGCACAATGCAATCTATTACACACACATTATTTCAGAGACACCCAGATATGCATGCTGACGCACGGCGAAACACACACAGACAGAACCATGCTCACACACATATACAGTGGTGTAACACACTCCGTCAGAGCCCAGAGAGGGGAGAAGGTCAGACTTTAATTGAGTGAGCATGTTGCAGTGTGTGCAGGCTTTGTGAATGTGTGTGTGTGTGTGTGTGTGTGTTGGTGGGAGGGGGGAGGGGGTGGTGGTAGCTGCCTATCACTGTGGGGCTAATAGGACTCCGGGCTCAGGAGTGCTGACGTGGGCAGGATGAGGCTGGGGTGTTTTTCATTTTCATTCACAACAATATCACGGACTCCTCTCTTACACTGCATGTACACCACATACACACACACACACACACACACACACACACACACACACATATAAATATATGGAGAAATGTCTATCTCCTCACATCACAGCCCTCTGATGACAAACTAGCCTCCCCCCCTTCCCTTTTTTTTTCATACATCCCTCTCTCCTCTTTTTCTTCTCTCACCAGCACACAATTTATCATGTCAGATGTTAATATCCCTAAAGGTCAGAGGGAGTCATAAAAGAGGAAAATATGCTTTGTTAAACTTTTTCCCTGCCATTTTTCCCCCCACTAACGCATCGGTGTGTATGTCGAGGGGGGGTGGGGGAGGTGGGGGTGCGGTAACCCCGGCCACTGTTACCGCAGCGATCTTTAGAGGATGATTGATAACAACAATAACGGGAGCTGATGGTCGGCGCGGCTCTGAGAAGGAAGTGCTCCATATTTGATCCCTCGCATATATAGTATATATACACACACACACAAGCTAGTGTGAATCATGGTTTTCATATTTTACATTAATTCAGACAGTCCAGGAAGGAATTTTGCCACCCAGCACTTGATTAGTTGAAAGCGTGAAAAGTGAAAAGGAGTAGAGGACTTGATGTGACAACATGGAGGTGATACTGACTGTCTTTCAGGTTGTGTGACACACCTGCGACAGTGGCAGCAGGTAGCAGGGCCAACCCTGTGACAGTGTTCTCCCTAAAAAGCCCAAAAACCGCTCAACACGTGTGGCTGTGCTGGCAACTGGAGAGACACTTCAGAGTACTCAGCTGTGGAAGTCCCATGGTTTAGAGTTCAGCAATGTTTTTGTTTGGACTGCCAGATATCAGCCAAGAGGTAATGAACGCTGGCACAAATCATCTGCAGCAAATACAGTGACAGCACTTCCTCATACACTCTCTCTCCCCCTCACACACACACACACACACACACACACACACACACACACACACACACACACACATTCACACACACACTCTCTCTAGTTATTTAATTGCTCTCTAATTCTTACAGAATGATGCAGTATTTGTTTTGACAGTTCTGATATTTATTCCAATTATGATTATTGCATCTCATTCAGATTTACATACCAGGATGTAGTGGAGGACAAACTCCAAAAGCCTTTTTTTTTAAATTATTATTTCAAAATACTGCTGAGTCACCATTTTAGGTTGAATTTATGAGGCAAAGTCATACTCGGAAAAAAGCCTTATTTTATGCTATAAAACTCTTTGCCTCACATTATACAGCGGTATCTTTAAAAATAAGTTGAAGATTAACTTATTTATGATGGAATATCCCCTGAGGCAGAGGGAGGAAGAATATGTTGGTGGCAAAATAATAAAAAGTCAGGAAATTAATAAAGTAAAGTAGATACATTCTGAGACCCATGCTTTTAAAAATGATTTGGAATCAGCAGGTATTTCTCACCGCGCTAACTAAATAGGTCATAGTACATGAGCAAGAACAGAAATGCACTGAGGTACGCATTTATATGCATGCATGCATGCGCGTGCGCACACACACACACACACACACACACACACACACTGTAATGAGTGAGCGAGTAAGGGGCTGGAGAAGGAAGTGCTGATCATTCAGTTCTAGACATGACATGGACAGTAAAGATGCATATAACACCAAAAACTAAAGAAATACCAAAACGTACTTGTAATATAAGAATGAAACACAGGAAAAATTACAAATATTAAAGTGATCAAAACAAACAAAATGACGGACGAGTTCCTGTTTCCAGACATGCTCAGCATTGCTCCTCCTCCACTACTTCATCTTCCCTATAAATCCTAATGAGCTTCACTGGGCCCTATCATCAGGACGTACAGTAGGTAAGTGTGTGTGTATGTGTGTGTGTGGTGAGGATGGGTGGGTTGGAGGCGGGGGAGGGGGGGGCTTCCCTCCACTGCTAAAGCAGAGATATAGCACTTCATCAGCATGTATGATTGCAAATGAGGGAGTGAGTGCGAGGGAAGAAGGGAGGCAGGGGGACAATCAATTATTCAGCGGTGAACACTTTTCACTTATTACTATGACTAAATTCTCAACATCTACGCCGCCTTTTCGTCCAATCCATCACCCTCCATCCACCTCGTGTGAAGGGCCCCTTCCACAGTCTGCGGCGTCTTTCACTCTCTCACTCACTCACACACACACACACACACAGACACACGCTAGTTGCGTGGAATTAGGGCTGAAAGTTGTATTTACAACATGAAAAGCAGCAGGCTAAGAAACTGAACTAAGTGAACATGTCTGCCTGTCAATCTCCGTTTCAGCACTATGGACAGCGCCACACCTCCACACGCAACCACCCTAAGTGGTTTAATGATTTTTGGTGTCTACATATTTTGGCATGTGATTTGCTGTGAGCCCCACAGTGAAGCAAGTGGGCGTTCGTGCCGTGAAATGAGTACGGTTAAATCAGTGTCGGTCTAAGACAAAATGTCAATTTCTTGTTTTTTTTTAAAAGGCTTAAAGACTTAAACTCACAGCCGATCATACAAAAGGAAAATGATTCAAGCAGTCATACAGCTGCGACATAACAAGAGAAAATGCCACGTTGCTGAGATGAAGATTGCAATTTTCCAAACAACAGCTGAGCGGTGTGAACGAAGAGGTGAACGTGCGCCAGCTGCTTCGATGATCTTTCAAAAAAAAACAAAAAACGAATGACCAATTTAATTAAAAGTCTTTCCCCCACTCATCCATCATCTTCAAAAAGCAATCCATCACATTGAGAAGGCAATAAACGGTCACCAAGTAATTAATGTGCTGTTTGTTTGTTTTTTTAATTGCGTGAGATGAAATATCTTTAAACACATACATTTTGGTGCATTGTGTATTCCATATATGGGACATGATTTGGGCCCAAACATTAGAGAATTCTAGCTTGTTCTACATGCTGAACTTGGACAGCAGTAGGCACCGCTGTCCCTCTGACTAGGGGCTTTCTGCTGTGGTTATTTGGTGAATCAGGCTTGTATAAAAACATAAACACACAAGTGAAATAACATATGTACATATAATATGCATTGCTATAATGTGTACACTACGCCTGACCTCACTGTACCAGTCAGCTCATGCTGTTGAACATCCATGTTGGGTAGTTTCCTTTGTGGGGTATCTAGGCTCACCCAGATAATATATAGTGGTCTTTATTACATATATTACATACTGTCTTAGCAACAGTCCCTGTGCATACACATTTGGAGAGGCACATGGCTGCATCAGCACATCAGTCGCTAATGACGGAATTGTCCTGTTTGACATGTCATGGTAAAAAAATGAGTTATTCCAACCGACATTATAATGAAATAATATTGCAAACTGTAGCTTTAAATATGCAAATGTACAAATATCAGCTAGCAACTGGTGGCACTTATTCCATAGACAAACTGTGCTATGCACAAACACGAGATGCGCAAATACAAAACAAACTGCACACACAGTGGACACGTGAGCGTGTCCATAAATACACATACACTGAATGTCCAGGTAGATTGTCTCTGATGCATCGATGCTCCTGAGCTCAAATACACTACCCTTTAACACACACACACACACACACACACACACACACACACAGTGTGAAGCCTCTCTCTGCTTGGTCTCCCCCTATGTTACTTCATCTCTGTAACATTTGTAAGCCCTTAAGCTCCCTGATGTGGAAAATGGACTTTATTTTTATGGTGTGACAAATATAAAAAACTTCCAGCCTCACGAGAGAGAGAGAGAGAGAGAGAGAGAGAGAGAGGGAGAGAGAGCAAAACTAATCTCTGTGGCCTTCTAAACACCAGTAACCACCCATCTCTCTCTGTTTCCTTACCGTGGCACTCTTGACACACAAACACACACACACTCTACATTGCTCTCTTTTCTAGCTTTTCGTCTATTCCACAACGTCCTTTTGAGACCAGGTTGTGCTCTTCTGCATCATTGTCTAAAGACTGTAAATGCAAATGTACAATGTACAAACTACCACGTGTGAAGTCCATGTTTTCGCATGTGACGTGATATTTCACTTGTGGCAAATGTAGTAGCTACATGGCTTCCTCCAAAAGCTACATGGATGATTATCAGTGTCTGTTCTCGCCGTCGACCGCTTTCTATTTTTGACTAATCTGTCCTCTGAATGCAGAGCTTCTTTTTATTTTTGTTTATCTGGAGCATCACAAACTTTTCTTGGATGCTTCTTAGGTTTTGCAGCCATAAGCTCCGCCATACTCCTAGTTGCTGTAGCCCACTCCGTGGCTATGGTTGCTCCCCCGTTCAGCTCAGCGCAAACCAATCATTGCTGGTTGACATAAAATGCACCACTACCTGTGCACCAGCACGGGAATGTCGCCACAGACTACAGATTTAAAAATGCGGATATACTGCGAAATACAGAAGGATTTACCTGGCGGTGATAGGGTTAATCAGCATTGTGTGAAGTTATTTGGCAACGGCTTGAATGTAACGGACATTCATTTATATGTAAGTAAGTCCCGCAGTCCAGCTTTAAGGTGAAATGGGGCTGAGGAGGCATTACAGATCAAATGAAAAAGTGTCGTCCCAGAAGCATTAGCAGGAGCAAATGACCAGGAAGTTATGTCCCGGCTAAAAGATAAGTTCCATTCCACTGAAAGCACGAGTGAACTAATTCAAATCCTCACTGCAGTGCCACAGTCCCGGTCCGTTCAAAGAACTGCCATGACTAAACGTCATATCAGGTGTCAAGAGAAGCACTGCAAGAGGAGGATGGCATACTGGCCACTCCGGATGCAAAAAAAAAAAGAGCGATTTCTAGAGATCTGAAGATGTGAGCAAGATCATGGCGGGGAAGAAAAGGTGGTGTCTTGGTGTATCATAAAGAGCTTGGAAAAAGAGACCACAAACTAACCAGACTGGCACTTTGCAATTTGTCAGAAGCAAAATATCCTCACGTCGAAATTGGTTTCTCTAAATGAGCCGAATTGCAACCAAAGGAATGCGTGTGCCTGATGTTTGTCTCATCTGAGCTTCCACAGCTGAGCGCTCAATCAGTTAGACCTTTGAATTTTAGGAAAAGAGTGAAACCTGCTGATGATTTTGAAAAGTTTTCTTCAGGTGCTTTATGATGACAATTTGGTCGATTACATAGACGCTAGTTTGATCAAGTAACAGTCACTCTCGAAAGAGTGCCGCACATTCACTTGCACTTCCGGTTCCCTCGTCTGGAAGTCAGTGGGTTTTTTGTTAGATGCCTGACATAAGGTCTGTGGTTAACGCAAGCTTAAAAGAGTTACACATTTTGGAACAAAATGGAAAAATCCCATTGGCTTTTTGTCGAGGGAACCAGGGTTCCAGGTTGGCCTACAAAATACGGCATCCCTGCAGCTCTCTATTCACACCTTTGTCCAGACCATCTTGTTGTCAAGCCCACTGCATGCTAGTACTAAAAGTCTTCAAATGGTTCAGAATGCTGCAGCTAGAATCTTTACTAAAACTTTAAACAGCTCCCTACCAATGTCAGACCAGGCAAGCCTCTTCATACCAGTCCGATTCACATGGATTCCGGCAGACGGTAGACGGCAAACCGCCTATCATTTTAGTGGACGAGAGCAGGACGGTAAAATTTACTTTTCACCGCCCTCCGCGATGGAATTCACAACCGGATGTTATGTGGCTCCCTTGCACAGGGAGAAAACACGGGCGATGTGGACAGCGAGAAGCTAAAAACGCCTCTTTTTTAGACAAACATAAACAAAGAATACACCAGGTGGAGTTCTGCTGTCACTGTCCATGTTGGAAATAAATGAATGACCTCACCTCGTCTTGGAGGGAATTTAACATTAATTTTTAAGTTTGCAATAGAATATCAAGAGAAAGCGTTTGATAGCTCCATGCAATAATTACACAAGATAATAGACACAAAATAATTGTATTTCAATGCGTGTTTTGTTTTGCCGTCCTTGGGCGGGTCGGTCTCAGTCTCAATGAATCTCTTAAGCCCAGCACTATAGTCCATGTTTGTCCTGCCTACGAGAACACTGTAAATGTTCTGTTTGTTTGTTTGTGTCCCACAAGCACAGCAGTGTGCCTATCACTCTCTCTGCTCTCCCTCTCCAGTTTCTCCTCCTTGCCCTCTCTTTTCACTCAGGCTTCTCTGACCATCGGCCGACCTGGGACCTCTCTCTCAGTCAGTGCCTCATTCCAGGTGTTTGGACCTGGGTCTTCGTCCTCCAGGAGATTTGGGACTCTCCTTTTTTTCTGTCTCTCTCTTCCTGTGTGTGTGTGTGTGTTGGTTTCCTTTCTCCTGCCTGTGTGATTGATGTGCTTGAGCTTTGCCTCTTGTGAGTCTGTGTGGTCTGTCCTCTTGTGGGTTTCCATGGAGGAGAGGAGGTTGTGTGGCTCAGGTCCTACCTGTTTGACGACACCTGAAGTTCCTAAACGTCCTCCAGGATAAATCAATCAATGTATCTAATCTATCGTATTTTGTCATCCTGATTGTCCATACTGTAATTTTACTTTGTCTTCTGTCTACACAACATCTATTGCATGGAGGGATCCCTCCTCTGTTACTCTTGCTGAACTTTCTAACATTTTTTTTAGGGGGGAGGGTTCTAAGGACAGAAGGTGTTGTGTGTTATACAGATTGTAAAGCCCTGAGGCATATTTGTGATTTGTGACATTGGGCTATATAAATATAATGGATTTGACAGCCAGACAAGCAAGCTCACACACTGTGTCCTGAGTGTGTTAGACTCATGCAGATCAAAATCACTCACTCACCCTCGTCCTACCTCACTTTCAATCTCTCTCTCTCTCTCTCTCTCTCTCTCTCTCTGACACACACCTGCACAAGCCCCTCCTCCTCCACACTATGACCTCTGTAGATTGTTGATGGGTGTGCTGGCAAATTACAGCACACCCATCACAAATTACAATCAGTGAGTGAGAGTGTGTGTGTTTTTGTGTGTGTGTGTGTGTGAGATAGAGCGAGAGACTGTGAAATTTTGAATGGCTGTGCGTGTGGATGAATGAGTCAGTTTGTCTAAGTGAGCAAATGAGACAGTAACTGAGTGTGTGTGTATGAGCGAGCGAGCAAAGTGTGTGACGGTAAAACTGAGGCAGTGTCAGTGATTAAATGAGTCAATGAATGATGTGTGTTTGGCTGTTGATTCATTAAATAAGTCAGTGGGTATGAGTGAGTAAAACAACAGAGAAGAGGTTATCTATAACACAAGTACTTCACCTCCTTCACTCTCTAACACATGCATAACACAATATACGACCATCAAGCGGCAGATCGTGTGATGACAGCAGATCAGTCAGTTCCACCTGCAGCTGCCCTCCCCAGGTTGACCAAACTAAAACTAATTATAATGCAGACCTATTAAAGGTTCCATATTATGCTCATTTATATATATATATATATATATATATATATATATATATATATATATATATATATTTTTTTTTTTTTTTTCATTTTATGATTCCGCTAGAGCAGCTTTGCATGATTCACAGTTCAAAAAAAGTCCTGATTTATCCCGTCCTGGCCCTTCATGCAGCCCCTCAGTTCCCCCCTCTGTCTGAAACAAGCTGTTTGAGCTCATGTCTCTTTAAAGCCCCCCCCCCCCCCCTCCCTAAAAGCCCACTTTCTTCTGGAAGACTTTCCAAAAGCAAACTGTAAACCGGACGTTACTAAGCAACGCCGACATAAACATAAACATCTGGTCTGTGCCTGGAGCACAGACACCATATAAGGACATCCGGGCCTGTCTGACATCACATAGGTTGGAAAAAACGGAAACGTAGTGTTCAGAGCCGCCTGAAGCCGGAGCTTTTGGCTCACAGGGATTACTTTTACATACATTTAACTCATTATTTGGCAACTTTGGCAATGTTTAGTATGAATATCCAACATTGTAACGTTATATATATGAAAGAAAATAAGGAAAAGCATAATAGGTTCTCTTTAAATGACTTCCGTGCATTCAAAATATCAAACATTGCAATTCATGATTGGTCTCCTCCCCTGGCCTCCCCCTCCCAATCTATTCTTCTGAGTTCAATTTTGCTGCTTGACTTGTTGCACCAATAAGCATCGAGCATTTCAGTAACGTTAGGTTTTTGCAAGTCATGTCAGCTAACGTTACTAGTTATGATTCACGGACTAAATGCACCCATAATCCTCCCATAAAATGACATCAAGAAGCATCAACGAAAGAGATGGGACAAACCACACATCATTTCTATAAATGTCAGCGTGCTGTGACATTTATAGAAGCTAACGTTAACATACCGAGATCAAGAGCTTTGCAGTGTGTGGGTGTAACTTTAACATTCAGTCAACACGTTTCTTGTATATATATATATATATATATATATATATATATATAGGCTATTTGTGGGAATGAGTGCAAGATTGTTGTCGGCCGTTGACTATCTCAATCTTCCCCCTAGATGTTTCCACTTAAGGAACAGTTTTGCATTCACAAGCGGGTGAACTGTGTAGACTAAACCTAAAACATATAATAAGTTTATTATAAACTAACTAACACACATTTTAAAGACTAAATCTTTATCTGCTCAAAGTAAAACTGAGGTTCTCGGTCGATCTCGAGCGCATACAGTTCAAAAGTTGACGACACGTAAAAAGTGGGGGATTCGTGTGATTATGAGTGGCTGGCTATGGGCTTTATGCTTTAGTCAGCAGCCGGCATATATTACACAGGCACACTGACATCTCACAGAGCTGCGGTGGACACATTTGTAGGAACAGAAGTCTGTCTGCTCGGAGACAGACGACTGGCGGAGGATTGAAATGCTTCAGAAAATGATGTGATGTGGATTGGCTGTTACACACACACACACACACACACACATACACACACACGCACGCACACACTCACTTATTTACACTCTCCTCCTTCCATTCAGCCTGTGTGAAACCACTTTAATGGGCGCACTGACTGGATTCAATAGGCGATGGAGAGAGAGAGGAGGAGGCCAGCGGGTCTGCACCATGAAAACCATTGTGTTCAGAAAGAATCAATCAGTGCTTTCCAGTGTAATTCGATTCATTCACAAAGGGCCGGGAAGCAATTTTAAAATGGAAATGCCACTTGACTTCAAGTGGAGGAGAAAAGAGGGAGGATGAGGAGGAGGGAGGACTGACCCTATTCATTTGAGGCTGCTGTGTGTTGAGGTATCTCTCTTTCAGTGTGGCGTGGTTACACACACACTCCCTCTTTGAACTGAGCCCAATGAGGCACCAGCAGCCGTGTCTGTGTGTGTGTGTGTGTGTGTGTGTGTTTTTGCACTTACAGGATATCTCTTGAGAGCCAATTCCACTTGTATAAGCAAGGGACATTTTCGCAAATTCACATTTCCCCACTAGGACTGGTTTAGGCATAGTGCGTCAGAGTTAAAGGAACAGTTCCAGTAAAAAAAAAAACGGCATACTGTCCTGCCCGGAGTTTAACCGGTTCTCATACCTAAATCATAGAATAAGTTGTTTGTCATGAAAATCATTCATATGACACTTTTCTGACCTTCTGTGATTATGGTTTAGTTAAGAAATGAGACATGGTGAAAAGAGTCGCTTAGCACTATATAAGTATATTAACCATTTACGTGTACTTTTTATTTTGGCCCATGTCCCATCCGCTAACATGGAAGGGGCAGGGCTTATGACCTATACTGCCACCAGGGGGCGATCGAGACATTTTGGCTTTACTTTCAGGGAGCTGATATGATGTCCATCTTTACATATGGTCTATGGTAGAGGCCAAAACTAAAAGAGCTAAAAGAGAGTGAATATTGGACCGTTCACCGTCAACTTAAAAGAGGCTCATTTGTCATTGTTGAGTTCCAAGTTGTTATCGCAGGTTTAAGGTTACTTTAGACCTGTATTCACAAGAATTGTAAGAGAAATGTGGGTGTGTTCTGTTGTGTATAGACACAAAAACTGCCGAGGTGCATTTCTACTGTCATTACTGACAGTTCGCTCGACACCTGAGAAATCCTACTGGACTAAGTGTGTGTGTGTGTGTGTTGAGTGGCAGCAGGTGAAGGGTGGGTGGTAGACCTCAAAAGGGTGATAATGTTTCAGGAAGAGGAGGTGAGGTGGAAGGATGCAGAAGGTGGGGGCTGTTCAAAAGAGATAGAGACTGAAACAGCAGCTGAGGAGGAGTAAGACGAGGGAAGGAGGAATGAGGGAAACCTCGCAGTTTCTTTCCTAACAATTGCAAATCATTGATGAACTGAGTCACTCCTTCCCTGCAGGAGGTGCCTCTCATCTTCATCAGTTTCTCATGATGGCAGCCCACTGGCACTAACAAAATGGAAGCCACTCCTTTCTCATAATAATTGTTGTCTCCGCAATTCTCCCAGAGCATTTACCTCATCAATAAGTCAATCAGTGGGAGTTATATTGTATATTGTACAGAGGAGGCCAAGCTTTTCCTTTGCTGCTTTTGCCGAAACTGAATCGATGGCATGTGAGGCAAATAAAATGTCAATAACAGACTCTAGTTAACACATCTGTCACAAAACCTGTCCAAATGGTAGAAGGTAATCTAAAAGCTATTCAAAAATGAGAATAAAGTTTAAAGAAAAAAATCAATTCGAGTTGCATAGGATGCACATGCATACACACTGGAGATGTGGTCAGTAGATACCCCCCCCACTTGGGAATTTGGAAGCTTTTACGTGTCTTAAAAAAGGCGGTTGCTAACAAGCGGCTAAATGAGACTACAGAGGTTGTCGCGGACATTAAACGTCTTCATGCCGAAACATGGAAAGTGATCTACTCACTAGTCCGCCTTTACAGCCTGGTTGTGTTTATACTCTACATCTATCTGTCTGTATATCTATATCTATCTATATTCTCTTCAAAGTGAAGCTCAGCGGTGGTGACGTTGAAGTAATGCGACCGTGGTGTAGTTCCTTTATAGCCTAACGTTAGCTTTTTACTTCTGGTGATTCCATTTACGCTTCAAAAATGATAAAAGTGGTGTTCATTAGTGAAGATTATCTTGCTGAACAAAACGTGTAAGAATCATAAACTTTTGTTTTGCCACAGAGTTTATTTTCTGCAATAATTCAAAATCCCATGGAACAAATCCCACTGGCTTTTAGTGGAGGGAACCGGTGGCGACGCTAACTTCCAGGTTTGCCTACAAAAATACTTCTTCCCCCTATGACTTTATGACTTTCGTACAGAATCAAGAGAAAATGGGAGCGAGGTTTTGGGGCAAATATGAGGAAGAGCTGGAGATTCTCGTAAATTCTAACATCAGTCAGAGGATGAGATGTCATACAAACAGATACACAGTCGGTACATATGTTGCGACCTAACTACAGCTAAAGTCTCCACAGTCAGTACATTGGTGGTGGTGGTGAACATGAACTGCAAAAGGCAAAAATAAAAATCAACTTATTGAATCCGAACCCACATCAACAGATGCTGGTTTAACATGTTGATTATGTATTTCCTCTTGGTAGTTTGTCTTAGTACAACTCATCCTCAACAAAGTGTTACTCCATTAAAGTATCTTCCAAATGGCCTTCCTGTTCATGTTATGTACGCAGGCTTTCTGTCATTTGCAGTCCTCATTGAGAAAATTACATTGACTTTCCACATTGAACATTTTCTCAGACTATAGAATAGATAGGCTGATTGGTGCAACATATGACGAGAAAACTGAACTTACTGTGAAAAATCATTGAAGTGCTCTATTAAAAATGTGCATATATTGATGAAATATTTCACTCAATGTAAGCATCACACTGTACAGCTGCAGTGAAGAGGATATCTGTTGTGAAGAAAATGTCAAACGTTTATTATATGTAGAGACAAATGCACGAGAAAAGAACGGACAGCGTGTTGTATTGTCCATTTACTGGTCTAACACTAACACATGAAAGCTCCCTGGCTCCAACAGTCAACCCCCCCCCCCCCCCCCCCCACCACCCACATACATTCATCTCAGTGCCAACACACATGCCAGCCAAGCCTCTCCTACAGCACACCCCAGCTCCCATGCACACACACACACACAGACACTCACACATCCCAGCGGCACATGGTCCACTGTCCGGGATCAAGCCAAGGTCAGCCGTGTGATTAGCACTTAGCGCCGGAGGCTAGCACTGGCAGGCAGTTTCCCCTTAATGAAGCCATCACTGCATGGAGAGAGCTAGAGAAATACTGCCAGTCAGCCCAACTGGACCTGCCTGATTTACAGCTGCGGCAGTCTACACATCAGCCATGCTAAGGGAATATACCGCGACGTGGGTAGAAGAATAGTTAAACTGTCAGTGAGTGACGGCTTGATGACATAACGCCAGCTTGTAGTTCATTGGCATTTGGGAAGTGACACATCGTTTGACACTTTCTCTGTGCGATTTTTACTTTGCACAGTGACAGTGAGGTAAACACTTTTCAGGCTGGCAGTCAAAATGTTTGGGTGGCAAAAATAAAATAATCTAAAATAAGATTGTGTTTAGTAAACTAGCCATTTTTTGTATGCAGTCTTAATTTATATAATTAGAATTCTGCACCAGTAAACATCATCATCATCATTTCATCATCTTAGGTACACTACGTTCATATTATATATATATATATTTTTTTTTTTTTTTGAATTTGGGGATGTAAGCAAAGTTTTACATTATACAAATTAAAGTAAATTAAAACGCATTTTAGGCTGACTGCAGTATTTGTTAAAATTGGACTATTTTTAGGCCAGCAAAATAATAAATATAAAATATAGAATAACGTATTTGTACACCAGAGTTTGATTTGATTCCTGGCAGTGTGCAGAGAAGGCTTTGAAAGAGTTTGGAAATAAAATGGAAATACTATGTTTATGGGCCCGTGTTTTCCTCTTGAGTGTCCTGGAAAGAGCTATGTGTGCTCTTACTAGTCAATGGGAAAATAGAGAGTTCTTAGACTGTTACTGTAGTTCGAGTTTAGTCAGTTGAGTTGAGTTTGTGAAGTAAACTTCCAGGAAAAAAAAACTTGCAGAAGACATGATTGACCACCTAACTTGAGGGGGGGGGGGGGGGGGGGGGGGGGGGCTCAGTATTACTTAACCCCTGGCTACAGCCCTGGCTGGGCGGTGGTGAGTTCGGAACAATCCGATCCCGGCATTAAACCATTATGTATGAATGATTACACAGTTGTATTAGGCAGCTGGCTATAGGTTCTGCTCCTTGAGGCTTTGCCTGCATGAGTCCCAGCGCATGTTAGAGATTCAACTCAAACCCCCGGTGTGCACAGAACAGAATGCAGCAGATCACAAATCACTGTGATATGGAATATACATAATGCACAAGGCAAGAGATGCCATTGCAAACATGATTTAATATATACATATATATATACTGTATATATATATTATATATATATATATGTTCTATGTTCTATGAAAGGCAGAACAGGAAGAGGCTGAGGAGATGGAGACTGTAGAAATGGGCACAACCGGTAACGTGGTAGTAACTTAGTAGACGTGGGAGAGCAAAGTATATGAGATCCGTTTAGCTCATACGTTTTATGACATAATGCAAGATTCAAGCATTGTCATACCTTCCTGACATCCTCGCACTCATAAAGCTGAAAGGCTGAAAATAAAATACTGATGCAGTTTGCGTTTTTGGTTAATTTCCTCCCGCGAGGAGCATTCAAAAGTAGATTTGAAGACTGTAGGTCTCCTCGGGTGTTCTGAAGGGGGCTCTAGCTACCTCTGAGGACACCAACGTCACGTCTCTGGTATTGTTTCCTGTGAATGTAGGGCTTTCAACAGTACTCGTGGTATGCTTTGAAGGCCAAATGCTTCAGACGAAATATTGTAATAAGTTATTTTATAGCGTGCCTTTAGACGAACATATAATGAAGCCAGAATAGAGGAGGCTTTGAAACTGCATTTAGACCATCTCACCATGCACGGAGATAGACTTTACAGATACATAATAACAATTGAATTAACTGATAAAACAACATTTTCAATAATAACACATAACCTAAAATCTTAGGGGATTTGAGTTTCACAGAGGGAAATGAAGCCTATAACCTCAGTATTTCTAAAATTGTGCCTATGGACCTGAATAGAGTTTACTATAATCTGCAACACCATGAAACACACATGACACTGTGTTAATAAATAAAACACATTTTAGAATCAAATAAAAATGTGTAACATGATCTAAAATATGTGCATGTGCTGTAAGGTGCATGCTCAGTGTTTGCTGCATTGGAATTTACTACAACAGAGAAACCATGTGTACCAAGCACTGGAGCAGCACAGTGTACACTGTACGAAAAAGCTGAACAGCCAGAGTCAGACTGTTCCGATGATGTCATCTAGGGACAAATGCTTGGAGCTGCCAGTGAATAATAAACCAACTGCTAGGGATTCTATGACGGCGGCCATGTTCTGAGTCACTGCTAGAAGCCTGCATTCACATGGAGCACAAACTCCACAGAGGCGGTCGCTAGTGGCCCAAGTTAAACCGTGTTCAGACTGAACATGAAGCAATAGAGCGCTGCAGGAATGAGTCCCAAAACCCGGAAATGAGTCGGTGTTTTTACTTCCGGTTCCCCTCGTCTGGAGGTCAGTGGGTTTCTTGAACGGGTTTTTTTTTGGTTAGATGCCTGTAATAAGGTCTGTGGTTACACACAAGCTGAAGAGATTGACACGTTTTGTTCTACGACATAAAATACGTCAGTAGATACCCCCCTCTTGCTGAACAAAATGTGTAAGTATCATAAATTTTTGTTTCGCCACAGAGTTTATTTTCTGCAATAATCCAAAATCCCATGGAACAATCTCATGGGCTTTTTGTCGAGGGAACCAGTGCGATGCTAACTTCTGGGTTGGCATTGTCCTGCAACACTCCACTCCACAATACTTCTCTTATCTTGTACATTCATCGAGTCACACGGCTTCAGGCTTCAGGATAAGAGCTGCTGAGAGTGAGACTTGTGTTTTGTTTATGTCTACTTCTGTCTTTATATTGCTGCTTCTAGAATTTGGGCACTATTACTAACTAATAATGAAGTAACAGTGAACGATATCTAAAGTATATATTTGAATTATATTAGCCACCTTTTCACCTCCATCTTTATATGCAGTGACACACACACAAACACACACACACACACACACACACACTCATACACACCAAAACAACAGTGTTTCCTGAGGTGTTACTGTAGCAGCAATACTAGTTATTGTAACTGCAATACTGAGAATGACCCCCCCCCCCCCCCCCCCCCATCACCTATTGGCTGAGAAAAAAAAATGAAGGGTACTCGTGGATTACTTGTGAAGACAAATTAATTCATGAAAAACACACACCATCTTAGGTGGAAGGACCCTGGACCAGCCCCCTAGTTATGCTGCAAGACTGCTGGGGGACTTCCCATGATGCACCGAGCTTTCCTCCTCTCCCCTCTCCATCTTTACACATTCATCACCCTCCAATGCATATTACTAACTTCCTGTGGATCATGGTCCTGTACGGTCTGGACCTGCTCTATACTTTTGTTGTGATTTGGCACGATATAAATCAACCTGAATTGAATTGAAAGTCACTGTGGGTATAAAACAAAGGCCACAATTTACCGCTGAATATCAGCGTGGTAAATTTTACCCTTTGCATGTATTTCTTCCTCTGACCGCTGTGCTGGCCTGGTCTGCTGTTTTCTGATATAGAGACCAGAGAGTGCGATCGCTCTCGTAATTCTCTGTAATGAAACACCACCACAGTGGCACTGGCACTTAACACACTGACTACATACACACAGGCACACACACACATATACATACATCACGGATCCACACATAACACGCAGCTGATACTTCAGGTGGCAGAGAGAAAGAGCGTGGAAAAAAATGGTTTCATAAAGGAAGACCACAGGGGTGAATACATCTATTGAAATGGAAAACCAATGAGATAATGAATAAAAGTAGATCATGTCGGAGCAGGCAGCACTGGCTCTGTCCTTTTAATGCAGCTTATACAGCCGGTGGGGAGACAAAAAGACTGGACCAAAGATGGCTTAAATCACACACACTCACACACACACACACCCCGAGGGGTGTGAGCGTGAGAGAAAGGCCAGGGCCGAGTCGGAGGAATTAATTGAGGTAGTTTGTTTCACAGCGGGGAGTCTATTAAATGCCATGTCACCACTGGGCCATGGGGAGTAACACACTAACACTGGGAGGGAGGGAGGAAGGGGGGTTGTAGTGAAGTCCGATGCCAGTGCGAGCCATTCCTCTAAAATCAGCACTCACATCTCACCTCATTCATCTCCTGCTCCATCTCCCTCCCTCACTCCTTTTCTTCTCCCTCTCTCCTCCATCTCTTGCTGCCAAACAGTCTCTCCACCATTCTCTCCCTGTTTTCCTCCCTGCCACCACCTTTTACTTTCTCTACCTCCCTTCTTCTCCCGTCCCTCTCCATTCCCCACAGTATTTTACCTCAGTCTTTTCGCCTTTCCTTTAGTATATTTCCCTCGCTCCTCTCCATGTTAGGATGTTTCCATTACGCCTGTCTCTCTTTTCTCCATGTGTTTTATTCTCCCTCTCTCATTTTGCCTCCGTCTCTTTTTCTGTCACTCCCTTCCTCCTTCACTCCCATCTTCTAGACCGACTTTTCTAATTCATAACGAAAATAAATTGAATCTCACTGGGAATTTTTTTGTTTTTGTTCGTTTATACCAATTAATAAATGTTCAGTAATGCCCCTTGGCTGTTACTTTGGAAGTTGCATATTAGACTACCAGCAATCTGCGCAGTTCATGTAAACCTGACCTGCTCGGGGCACGTGGGAGAAGGACTTTCGCCCAGGAGAAGTCAACGTTGACTTTTGGTTTTAACCCAAGCCATGATCTTTTTCCTAACCTAACCAAGTAGTTTTGGTGCCAAACCGAACCTAAACTGCGACCGTTTCACGCTAACCACGTGTTAGAAAGGCGTTCTGGCAGAAAGGCCTTTTAATGTTTGTTAAGTAAGATGAGTTGAGTATCCCTGTTCAAGACTATTAACACATAAGTAGCACAATTGCTTGTCATATACATTACATGACCAACATAAGTGTTCAACATGTCAGTGCCCCTGCGCTCAAAGCAAGCTCCATATAGAAAGGATTTTTTTTTTGGTGTGGAACCTGCACAGAGCCCTGACCTTAACCCCACCCAACACTTTTGGGAGGACCTGGAACACGGACTGCAAGCCAGGCCTTATCACCCGACGTCAGTGGCCGACTAACGCTCTTGTAGCTGAATGGGGGCAGAAAAGCTCCTGCAGCCAGGTCCCAACATCTGGTGGAAAGAGTGGAGGCTGGTTAAAGTAGCAGATTGATGCTCACATCCTTTGTTTGGGCGTCCACAAACTTTTGTCCATGTCGCTTAAAAATGCTACACATATTGTAGATCAGGTTTACTGATACATACTGTATCCTTTCATTTCTCTCTCTCTCTGTCATTCCCTCGCACCTTTCATTCCATTCCGCCCCCCCCATCTCCTCTGTCTTCTGTGTGTGTGTGTGTGTTGGCCACCCTCAGGGTTATTGCAATGGCTTTGGGTTCTCCTGCTTGCTTATAATCAACTGATAACACACACACACACACACACACACACACACACACACTCATACACACCAAAACAACAGTGTTTCCTGAGGTGTTACTGTAGCAGCAATACTAGTTATTGTAACTGCAATACTGAGACACACTATGTGCAAAGGAGGTGTCTAAGAGAGTTCATACAAATCATGCCATTCATATATTTATGATTTTAATCATGTTTTTTTTTTATCATCAGCTGCAGATCAATCATGTAAATGATGTTCAAGGTGAAGTATGCCAATTTTAATACGCCACTAATCTGGCTGTAAGTACACAAAAGTAAAGTGTAGTATGCTACATGTTTTGTTGTCTAGCGCAGTGGTTTCCGACCTACTTTTTCCCCATTTTATGTCAGTGGGGGACGATGGGGGTTGTCAGTGTATATACAATGGTAAAACAGGGGAAAACAAAGCACACAGTGCTAACAAAAGGAAGTAAAGTGACATTTGAAGCAAAGGAAAGCTCGTCGCATGTAAACTCACACCAAATTAGTGCTGTTTGGGTCTTCAGTCTAGATGCATCCATTGGAATTAATGCATAGAACATCATCCAGAGCTATAAGTTATCGTATAGACCTAATACATGCATGGTTTATATTGACTGGGTGGATGAGTGGGAGGGAAGGAGGGAGATCTGGACCGACGCCCAGCACCTGTCTGGAGACTTACCCACAATCCTGTTCTCTCTCTCTCTCTCTCTCTCTCTCTCTCTCTCTCTCTCTCCCTCTCTGGCTGGGAATATTGACTGGCAAGCACTCTGCCCAATCAAATTAATTTTCTGCAAGACATGCCAAAGGTGACGCTTGAGAAAATGGAGGTTACATGGGGAGGAGATGGAGGGATGGCGGGATGGGGGGGGGGTTTAGTAATGGAGATTGGGGAGGGAGGGGTGGAGCGCAAAGACCTCACAGCTGAATGTGACAGAGAATAGAGAAAAGAGAGATGTAGCGACAGAGACAGAGAGAGGTGGATAGTTAATGAGAGGAAGAGGATACAAAAATAAAAGAGAAGGGTGGATGTCAGTTTTTCTCACCCACTTCACCCACTTTTTTTCTCTCTCTCGACCAAACGCACCCACCTCCTGACAAGAGCATGGAGTGACACATAGGCACACATAGCAGCACGCTAATATTAACTATGGTCATGAAAAACATGATAAACTTGTTCACTCTTGTCAAATAAACACTCGCACATGATTTCTGCTGATGGTTTCATGAGATATAAATCCTTGTCTTCCGTGTTAAATTCATATGCTTTGTAAAGCTGAACCTCCTCCTTATGTATACATTCATTAATTTCATTTGAAAGGGATCGTGTACATGTATATTACCATTTGATATACTGTACCAGAGTTAGCCTGAAGCTCATTTTCATCCGCAGTCCCATGCAACATACACAGAACATCAGAACACCACTGAACAAACTAGACAAACGGGACACATAACACAAAGTCGTACACACACATCATGTCAGCAAAAAGTTAGACAAATTAAAAGCAAGGATATTTATATACAAAGGAAAAACCAATAAAACGCAGGAGTTGAGTAGCTTTTAGTGTTTTTTTTTAATGTCATCTGGTTGGGCATTCCACTTTCACTATGTTATAAAAATTTCACACTACTTCTGGCGGTGGAGGAAAGAGGTGAAAACAACACAATCTAAAAAGGTACATGAAGGTAAGTTGCATATGAATGTAATTGGCAGGAGACATGTTTTAGGTCTAAGGGGGTGGAGATACCAAGTGGTCCAAAATGATCCTAGGTGTACTATTTCTGGGAGTGTGAGTCAATAGCGAATCAAGACGAAAACAAAAGCGGCAACTCATAAAATGTATTCCCAGGTGAAGTTATAAGAAATTGGAGTGACCTTTTAAACAAGACGCTTTGACCAATCAAAAGCATCACTAAGAAAAAATATAAAAGCACAGCTACTTCCTCTGCCTTTCAGACACGGCTCACCAACCAAGCTCTATTGTCATTTGAATGCATATACGAGTGTATCTATGTGTGTGTAAATGTATATATGTGTGTGTGTGTGTGTGTGTGTGTGTGTGTGTGCGGGGGTAAAGACAGGACAGTAGCAGTCTGTCCTGGGCAGCCTGGCAGCACCCAGATGCTAGATGAGGTAAATAAAAGCTAGCTGAATAATATATGCTCCGGATGCTGCCGGCTGCAGTGCAGGTGTGGACACACACACACACACACACACACACACACACACAGAAACAGTGACTGCACATATGCACACGTTTTGCTCCGGTCATAACTCATGTGCTTGCGCAACCCCTGGTCACTGTCCACAACTACATACTGTGGTCATTTTATTGAAAGAACACATTTCTTCTAAAAGTGTGTGTGTGTGTGTGTGTGTGTGTGTGTGTTTCCATAACGCCATATGCAGCGATCGTTGTACCAGGCCAGTCCATGTAATTGATTTGGACATGTTGAGAAGAGACCATTAAAGTAAATAGAGGTGTGAAAATGGAATGGATGGGAGGCATCTGTTCATCTCTAAACTGCACAGCAATTACACAATTACAGATTACCCCACCCCCCCATTTCATGACCAATTCAACCCATCCAACCCCCCCCAACACACACACACACACGTGCAGACTGGAGTTTTAGCTCTATATCTTCCTCAACTAGGGGCATAAATAACCCTAGAAATTGAGCAAAGCCTCGAGACAACAGGCACACAGCTCGAGCCGTGCTCCTACACGACTTCAGTTGTCTGCCGTATTGCACCATTTGCAATAAGACAGTTTGTTAATGTTGTGTGGTCACTCTTGTCTTCTACCAATGCTGCATCACAGCATCACCACTGCTGCTTTAACCAGCCCTAGCACTATTTTTCCACTATACCAGCGTATGACGGTTCGTTTCCTGAGCGCTGCGTTTCAATGCATCGACTATCTAATTCAAGTCCTGTTAAAAGTTCTGTCGTCGGGAATTTGGGAGTTATTGACCAATTTTGTTTCTTTTACATACTCGAGTGGAGCTTCTGTTTCACGGGGGAACCAAAAAAATGTATCCAGGTTGTCAATCCTGCGTGTCAGAGAACATTTTATGAACTTGAACCTTTGTCAACTCTCAACTCTGAGAGCGATTAACGCAGCGGTGTGGGAGTGACACTACTGTACATGGCCCGTTTGTGTGACGTCACGTTGTGAACTTTAACCCCCCCAATCCAGAGGGTGGCGGTAATGTGCTTAAAAGCAATTTGCCAACTAAACAACAAAAGAGACGAAGAAGAAGAACTTTTAACCCCCTGACCCGGGCTGCTAGTGTGCCGCCTCGTAGGAGTGATCGAGTGATCAAATGTAACCTAACAGTTGGGGGCATCGTATGGGGCAGGGAGACTGACAAATGGCAAAGATCCTCCAGTAGTCAGGCAATAAAAGGAAAGAGTATCAACACTAAAGATCATGATGTCATCGTACATGACACAACTGATATTTGAGGGGTTTTAATTCATTGTAACAAGCTGCTCTGTAGTCCAACACCTTCAATATAAAGTCACCTGGGTTGACTGGGCTGTCAGATTATTAACAGTGGGTCTATGAACCAGGTTAGATTTCAGATCCTAGATATCAGATCTTAATGGTTAACAGCTGCCTGTCATGACCCCCCCGCCCCCACCCCTCCCCTCCCCTCTAGCTCTCTGACTCCATCAGAGTGTAATCCCTGACCTCTTTATAGTGGGGATGATATACATCTCAGGTACTGGTCAGGGCATCTATTATGAATGAGACGTACACACTGCTGCTAGCACTGGTAATGGATGGGCTGGACACACACACACACACACACACACACACACACACACACTGAGAGGCTGGGGATAGCCGCACTAAGTCATGTTTGGGGCTATAGCATAGCTGACAGCTCCTGCATATTCAGCAGGGCCTGTCCGATTTGTTTTTCGCTAACGGAGGGAAAAATGTAAGAGAGGAGGGGAAAGAAGAGGAAAGAGGTTGGAAGCGGGAGGAGTCTTTTCAGACAGACCGATTTTACTTAGCTAGTTTTCATATATTCTTTGCACTTGTACTGCTCTGTACCTACATATTTATTTGTTTTTTTCCTAGGGTTTTAGTATTACTACTATAGCCACCGCTACCGCAACTACTAGTGCCAGTGGTACAGAATTACTGTGTGTATGTGAGTGTGCGCGTGAAGAAGTTTCACCAAAAAGACAAAGACAAAGACAGTCCTCACACGTCAAGACAAGAATGAAAAAAAAAATACGCATGATCCAGAACACAGCAAGGCAAGTCCAATAAAGAGATATGTGCGAGTGACAGTGTGACAGTTCCCATCGTTCAGCCACCGTTTAGACAGCTGGAAAAGGAGTCATAAATCAATTTGCGCGCCGATTATGACACGACGTGGGGATGCGCACTCTCACACTCTCACACACACACTCTCACACACACACACACACACACACGGATAGTACAATAATATCATGTTCTGTTGGTTTTATTGATCGTTATGGTGAGAGCGACAGGAAAGAATAGGAGAGAGAGAGAGATATGGAGAAGTTTATTCAAAGGGAGGGTGAGAGGAAGGGAAGGGATGATGAAGGGAAAAGAGACGGGTGTAAAAATGGAGGGATGAGCGCCCCGGTGGCCCACCTGGCAGAGCACGCACTCCGTATTAAGGTCCTTACCGCAGTGGGCCATGTATCCCGCCCAGCCCCGTCCTCTCTCTCTGCCCTGCTTTCCCCCTGTCTCTCTCTCTCTCTCTCTCTCAACTGTCGCTGTCAATAAAGCCAAAATGATCCAAAAATATAGAGAGAGATATGGGTAAAGTGGAGGATGACAAGAAAAACCCTTTTCATTTGTATTTCTTCAATCACTGCATTCCTCTCTGACTCACTCTTTTACCCGCTCCTTCAATCATTCATCCGCACAAACGCCATGTAATCCCTTCATATCATCTATCTGCAACGAAGACAAGTTTTAATCCTTGACCGTGCCTCGTTCGTCTCTCAGCCATTGTGACTTTTGACACCGACCTCCGGCACCTCTAACTCAGGGCTGAAAAGAAATGGGTGTTTTTTGGGGTGGGAGGTCACGGATGGAGCCAGGAATAGGGATGAAATCAACATTAGGAGCACCCTGGGGACCCATTTGATTGAGGCGCACTTCCTTTGCACAGTGGCGATAGTGGTGGGGGTGGGAAGGGGTGGGTGTTGAGGGTTAAGGCGCCAGTGTACTCCATCAGAAGCGCTTGTCAGATGGTCGAATAGCTTTGGAAACCCCCATCCCCCACACCTTTCAGACGTCGGATCGGCGGGGGGCTGTGTCCGACCATTGCCGTAACTTTGTAAAACCAACAATCTGACATTCATTCAAACCCACTTCGCACAGCGATCGGCCAGATTGTTTAAAGTTCACTTTTCATGTGCACAACTGAGCGCAACATAATGGATGACATCCGGGCTATTGAATAGGCGTTATCATCACACATGAAGGATAAATATAGGGTAGTAGGGGCCTACTAAACCTACTAGTAAAGTAAAGTTTGGGAGGCTGTTGTCACGCGTTTGTTTCAGCGAGCCAGTGCAACGTGTTCAGGTGACGTAGTATAAAGGGCGACAAAATCCGCGTAAGGAGGAGGATCAGTCAAACACCGGACTTTCACCCAGGAGACCAGGGTTTGTGTCCTGTGTCAACGCCGAGTTATTTAAAATTTTAAAAAACAGTGTCGGAGCAGAGAAAACATTCTGCTGTGGTTTTCACGAAAGGCGCTGATCTCGCTACAGGGATTTCCAGTGTGAACCAGCAAGGGTCCAACTCAAATAGACCTTTGACTGTACCCACAGAGGATACATGATTAGAAAAAATATATTATATATGGTTCTAAAGACTAAAGCCATCGTACTTTATAAAAGGAGACTTTTCTGCAGCGCCACATGAGAATCCGCTGAGTTTTGTCACAGGGGGTTGTTGTGGTACTGTAGCGGGCGGGTTATGATTCATACCAAGCCCTTATACGCTGATACATCTAATAAAGCATGAGAGTTTTCATATGGAGAAGTGCAGCACATGACATGAGAGGGAGAACCTAGCTGGAGAAACCAAGAGAGGCGACGCATATATACATACATGACAAGAGAAAGAGATCAACAGATAGATCTCCAGTAGTTGAAAGAGCATATCTCTCTGCTGTAATTCACATATATAATTCATCTGGCACAACATGGAAAAAGAGAGCGAGCCAGAGCACACTTCAGAGGAGAGATATCACATTCCTTACATCACTGGGATGCAGCCACGACGAGAACAGAAGGAGGAGGCTGCAGTGCTGGGGGAAAAAAAAAATGACACAGTATGAACCCTGACAAAGGGCCGAGGGGGGGGAGATTAAAAAGTAGCCAGGAGAATGGAGAGACGTGAGGAGTTAGTGAGAGGTGACAGGATTGGGAGTGGTGAATCATAAGAGGGATTTTATGGAGTAACGGACCGTCTGAAGCACAAAGGGAGGAAAGGTCTTCTTCCAAGGGATCCAAGTGATGCAGATGAGTGTAATCTAAACCAGCTAACGGAAACGCACTCAAAAGAAAAGGCCCCACGACACGGACGCTCACATCTGATAGCCAGCAGCTGGTTAAAGGCAGCATAGCGTGACACAATATCCCATAGATCTGCAACTGCCGCTCAGATTCAGCTGCTCATGTTCTTGGGGTCTTAAGAGACCGCAAAGGTAAATTATAGCAAGGCATGTCAACAAGTTCATCATGCTCAGCTACGGTTCCAGGGACAGGGAATTGGAATTGGTACCAACCAAACACGCTCTACCCAATTTGGTAATTTTATTGGCCTGACATATTGGTGCATAATAGCAATCCCTCACTCCTTCAAGCCGTGGATATTGATTACAACCCGCCTTCCATTAGGAAGGTGAGAGAACAAAAACCCATTTGAAAGCTATTGGATCCATAAAAAAGGGGCAGCAGTTATCCAGCATGAAATGAGGTGGACCTTTCACTCCCTCCTCTTTCATTATCTTTTGGTAATTTCTTTTTATTCCGCTACTTACTTTGATTCTCTTCATCCTTCTGTTAATAATCCTTTCATTCTTTATTCTCAGACGCCAACCAAGTATTCTTAGTTTGTGCCGTTCTATGCCACCGCAGTATGAATTGTTCCGTCGTTGTCTTTATTTATTGTATTTGCTGGATTTAATATGGATTTGCTGTAATACACTCAGTAGCCAGTTTATTAGTCCCACCTAGCTCAAATTACTGCAGTCTAATCCAACAGCCCTGCAATAATAATGGTTCTAATGTTCAGGATTTGTTCAACCTGTTTTAGAGTAATTCAACTTTATGCTTATTTGGGAGGCTGTGGTTTGTGGCGCTGTTGAACCGTATTTGCGTCACACCGAGAGCTATTTCTTACAGTGGCCAAGAGAGCTCAATGCACCGCAACAAAAGACAACACAAGCATATTCAAAAAAATTAATAAAAAAAAACACTGACAATACATACATAAGCGTAAAGAAATTCACTGCAAAACATGAGCAAATGCGTAAATATTATAAGCACCCGATATTGGAGACGCTTCTCAGTGTTAAACGACACAGTTCAACAGCAGAAAGTGACAGGTGCTGAAGAAGCATTACAACATGTGTTTTCCACACAGAGACAATGCTGCGTCTGTCTGGAAGCATGGTTTTTAGTTTTTCAGTAATATTTATATGACTGAGGTCTTGTTGGCATCAGTGTTTTCTCCTCACTGCACTGGAACTTTGAAATGGACGTCTTCTAATGAAATCGGAGTCATTTCATTTCATATTCCCCCAAATTGTTCTCATTTCGAATAACTTATTTTTATATTGTGTGCTCTGCAGCGTAAGATGTTGTTTTGTTTTTTTACGACGCAGCAGGTCAGTGCAGTAGCCATACTTATGCTTTCTGCTTTTATGAAGTAGCCATAAAACAACGGTTTTTAATATGACTTTGCTTCAAAAGAGCCTTAGAACTCCCCCAGTTTTATTTTAAAGAACCTCAAACCAAAAAAAAAAAAAAACCACTTTGAGCAAATCATCAACATCTTGCGTATCAAAGCCCCAATAGAAACAATGTCAGTCTCCTGCCTTTAAACTCGAAATGTCTGCTTTACCTCCGTCCCTTTATGAGGATCTATCTATTTATCCGTACGGTCCCTGTAGTGAGGAAATTAAACCTTTAGATCATCACAGATGCTCTACTCTTTACATCACCACGGTATAGGCACGACTCTGCAGGGAGGGAGGAATTAACTGTGGAAGGAGAAGGGAGGAGGGGAAGACATTTCTCTATGTCTCCTACCACTTAACACATTTTAAGATGATGGATGCAAGGTAATATCTATCTATCCATGTGTCCATGTATCTATCTTTCGATCTGGAAGTGATTCAAAGGAAATCTGAGAAACAATCTCATATGAATTGCAAGCTAAAAAAACAGCAACATTATTTAAAAGGGGGCGGCAGATTTATTCACGTTTTAAGCAAAGTTAGTAGATTTAACATAATAAGGGTCTGCAGTGCGCGCACACTGACACACACCATCTCTTTCTGTGGTGCGCCATGGTCTGATCCGATTGCCGTTTCAGCAATACACCACCAGCAAAGCAGTGGCCTAATATTATCAGATGAATTCAATTAATATAATCTCATTTCCTCTTAAGTGCTGCTCCTCTAATTAAGTGCGGGGAGGCGGCAGGGCACGGACCACCCACTTGTTAGCAAAGCATGGCAGAGTGCGTCTGTGTGTGTGTGTGTGTGTGTGTGTGTGTGTGTACAAAATCAAACGCATGTTTGAGTCAGTGCATCTATATGTGAGTGCAAGCGGTACATACACACTTACACTCGCACACGCTCTCTCTCGCATACACACTCACACGCATTGATAGGACTGGTACAGATGAAGTAATATCTGGAGGCTGGTGTAATTAGGGCCAATTCAATTTGACTCTGATACTTCATTATACACCTGCCAACAACACCCGCGATTGATAGCCATATTTTCCTTCTCCATTTCGTTTTCTTGCTCATTAATGGTGCGGAATTAATGGCTCTGAGTGGCCCCACTCAGTGCTGGAGGACCGCTTTCGTGCGGCATGGTCTGCGTGTGTGTGTGTGTATGTGTATGTGAACTTTTCACCCGAGGGGTCTTAATCACACTGTTTTTTAATGATACAGAAAGCTTTACCATGTAAGACGTGTACACACCAACATATTAGTGCGGTGGCACACACGCAGCCTGCGCGTGTGTGCCACTATTGGTGAAATATTTGATATGTAAGCAAGGCAGCGTGTATTTTCTGTCATGTAGTTTTGTAAATGCCATCACACACACACACACTGGGGTAATCAGCCACTTTTGGAGAGATGGATGCTGCGTGTCCACAGGACAGTCAAGACTATGACTATAATTTAAAACGCTGCTTTCGTGTGAAAACCACGCTAGCGGTTTTGTAGAGACCAGAGAAACACCTGAACAATTGCAAAAAAAACGACTACATGTCTTATTCTCACTTTTATATCTGTTCTCTTTTCAGTTGGCAAACAAAAATACGGATGTAAGTAAAGGGACAGATACACAGCTGACCACATCATTATTTTACTCTCTCACACTCGTCACTGTTTACTTTTTGTGCAGTTGCTTTTGGCTCTTTACCTGCCATTTATCTTACCGAGAATTAGACATGACCGCAGCACACTTCTGACTCACCAGTTTGTCAGCTTTTTTTGGTATGTTGATCAGATGTGGCTGGCAGAGATCGCGCGAGACGTTCGCTGACAATGGGAGTGTGTCTCTGCGGGAGGCGAAAAAAAGAAGCTTGGGGAGGACTAGCTGGCGTTTGGAGCAGGCTGGCCAGTCTCCTACACAGGAGGAGAATCAGTCTGTCTCGTGATTGACAACAATGCAGCGTTGACAGAACTGCATGGTGTTCTGTGCAAGCTTATAAAAAAGTTCTGCCAAGCTTCTATCAACACATTACGCGTCCCACCAGTGGGGTAGGGTGCTACAAGGACAGTTGTTGCGCTGTCCTGTCAGAGGTGTGGCATTGACCCTATTTTACCATTGAATATACAGTGACGACCCCCAATGCCCCCCACACGCACATACAATTACAAAAAAAGGGGGAAAGAGCAGCCTACTTCTTTTGAAATATCTTTATGTATATTTCATTATATTCATTGTGTATAAAAAAAAAATCAAAGCGCAGAACAATTAAATGTACAATGAACCTAAATACGGAACTTAATACCTGCAGGAAGTTTGTGTGAAACTAGGAATTTATATAAAATTCTGAATAGATATTGTAATGTATTGTGTATATATCAGCAGGAACACAATTCTATGTTCGTACAATGATCGTCCAAGCAGCCTGGCTTTATAATAAATAAATAAAGATATAGACTTGTTGTTGTCTCCACAGAAATTAATTAAATGCATGTATATTTTATTTTATAGACAGCACCGTAACGCATACATGTGAGCATACCCCCCCCCCGCAGCTAACCCTGAGTGGGCCACTTTCCTGCAACACCGTCAGAGGATATATATCATTTCAAACGCACAACGCATTTTAACAGCTCACTTTGGACACAGATGATGCAGTTGATTGTACTGAGTACATTTTAAACTGTTGAAGCTTTTTAACGTCACACAACCGCTGTCAAGGTGCTGATCCCGAGACGGCTGACCGGTGGGTCTTTGACTCCTCCTCGTTACTCATTGTCGCAGAGTGCGGGATTTCATTATCAAAGTTACTGTAAAAAAAAACAAACACCTGCCCACTCAGATTGTCGGGGGGGCACTCTGGGCTCTCCCTCACCTGATGTTGAAACCGAGGAGCGTGCAATGAATCTTGAAATAGCGGCAATAACATAACACATCGTCTAACAAAATCAACATAAATACAATGTCTAACTTCCCTGCCACACAAACCCCTGCTTCATTGGGCAGTTTAAGCCCTCATTTTGCAAAAGCTCCATTTTACCCCCACACACACTGAAACACAGAGGCGGTGTTTTTAGATATATACACTCAGGAGACAGAGAAAGCGGATAAAAGCGCTGTTGTAGTCTGGAAGGAGCGCTGAAAACGGAGAGAAAAAGATGCGTTTACAAATGTAGCCGGCTTAGCGGGGATGTGCTTTGTGGCTGAAACCATCCAAAGCATTCAAAAAGAGCTTCAAAAAAGTGCGTTCAACCTCCGTAGAATCAAGAACAAGATGTCATCACAAATTGGTGCATCCTTCCCAAATAGGCAACCAAATCAGTCAGTAAGTGCTGGCATGGGGTGTTGAGGTGGAGCCTGAATAGTCAGGAAGAAGATGGGCAGTGACTCGTTCCTCCACTGTGGGGCCAGAACGGAGAAAAGGCTTGACCACGATGAGCAACCAGAGTCCTCAGAGTGTGACAGGGGTGACCAATCATCCAAGGGCCGGAGGACCGCGGTCATTGCTGCATTGTTAAGTCTAATCAGGAACTTATTCTCTTTCTAATACAGTTTGAAAAGAGTGATCTGGGTCAGGGCTAATCCCAATTTACACCGTCATCGGCAGAGAAACAGCAGCTTCGGTTGTTCTGTCAAACGCTTTGTTTTGTCAACATACGTTCATGTTTTCCGGGCAAGGACATCTCGTGGTAATTTGAATCAGGATTGATGTAAGAATCAGAGTCAAGGACAAAAGTATAAAAAAAAACGATTGGCGCAGAGGTAGGCTGCGGAAACAGTTGTTATCACATCTGTTTCTTTTGACCATCATCTTTTTCTGACCTTAACTGCATAGTTTCACATTTGTAATATGTATGTTTTGGCGAATGACAAACAACCTTTTTCAACCATTTTTTTATGATGGACCAATGGCAATACAATTAAATAGCGGTCAGAAGTGTAAGATAAAGATACTGTGTGTTAGTGTGCGGCAGCAGATGATGTACGACCTGCTTTGGGTAAAAGCACAAGGTAGCTTTGTAAGCATATGGCCGGCAGTACAAACCAAAATACTTGCCATTCTGTCAAAAGTTTGTGACATACAAGTTTGAGGGAGTCGGGAGTTTTGCCGCTGGTATGACTCAGGGTCCTGAATGTGAAACGTGTCCTGCATGTGTTTATGTTGTACCCCTGTATAACAGCGTGTGATTTCATACAGTGCGCAGCCCTCTGGGGAGGCTCTCCCCTCCTCTATCCAACAGCCTCTCAGACCCTCAACAGGGAATATTCGCACAGTGCTTTTGGAATTCAGCCAGCTCCACAATCACTATTCAGCTCTCCGGATCACTGAGAATTTCTGGAATATGTGTGTTTTTTTCTCAAGTGGCCTCCATCCACCACCATTTGGTCCAGACTGAAATATCTCAACTAGTGGATGGATTGCCACGACATTTTGTGCAGGCATTCAAGGTCCCCAGAGGATGAATTCTACTGACTTTGGTGATCCTCTGACTTTGCCTCTACCGCCACCATGAGGTCAAAGTTTTGACTTATTCAGTGAAATACCTCAACATCTAGATTTACTGGCACCAAATCTACAGATATTCATGTTTCCCTGAAGATGTATCCCTTGACTGATCCCCAGCTGGTGAATGGTAATAACCTTGACCCCCTGTCCTGTCACGTAGCGCCATCATCAGGTGAACATTTCCAGTTTGTCCAATATTCTATGATGGTCATTTCATTGCGTACAATCAAATATTTTATGCAAACATAAAAACAAATGTCTGTCAATGGAAGGATGTGTTTTCAAAAACTCCTCCAGTGTGTGATCTTTTAAATATGCCTGAGCATTCAAATCAATAGGTGAGCTTCATGGGGTTGCCAGATCAGAGAGGTGGTCTGTGCAGGGTTGCCAGAGTCAGGGATTTGATGTCCTTTTACATGCGGCTAAAGTGCTGAGCTGTACATTTGCCTCCCCAAAAACCCTGCCTGGCAACGACCAATGGGCTTATCAGATTTCACACACATGAACACACAGACACACACACACACACGCACACACACACACACACTCTCCTGCTCCTTCACACCCTCCCCCTTTGCTGTTCTCACTTCTCCTGCGAGTGTGTGCGTGGTTGGTCACAAACTTTCAGTGTTTTGCCTCAAAGTCCCACAGTGCAACCTGTCTCTATTACAGTATTCTGACAGCTTGCACCATTTTATTTTACACCACACACACACACACACACACACACACACACACAGAGGCAGGAGCTAGCAAAGAGGCTGGGTTAGCAATCATCTTAATTCCTAATTGTCACTGAATTATCTATGCAAATGAGGGTTAATTGGAACCTATTGGAGGCATTTGGGGGGGGGGTCTACGGCTCCTAAAAACAGCTCCATCAATTAACATCAATATTTGTCTTCCTCTCATGATTCAATTTCCATCTTGCTCTCCTGTTAATGGTCACAATTAACGCTAATTAATAGGAGAGGACGAGGAGGAACAGGGACATGCTTGATTAAGCTGGTGCATGTGTGTAAATATCTACCATGCGTGTAAATGTGCGTGTGTGTGTGTGTGTGTGGGATCAGAGTGAGATAACAACAAACTAACAATAATCAATGACCAAAATATGACAAAAACTAAATCAACATTTTCATCAAAATACTAAATTAAAATCAGGAGCCAAAATGAACGCTGCTGTATTTACTTGCTGTTGGTCGCTCTCATCCACACACACACACACACACACACACACACACACACACACACAGTGTCAGGCAGCCCCTCGCCCTGTCCTGTCAGTCAGCTGAGTGAATCCAGGGGTAAACACGCGGGGTAATTACTCGCCGCCTCCCATCAGCACTGTTAAAAAAACAGCCTCGGGACTCCTACCAGAAGTGTGCAACCTTAAACAGACGCCTCAGGGTCGTGACCTGTGACCCCGCGACCCCTCTCTCCACTGTATGCTGTCATATCACTGCTGCACTAACAAGCCGGCTTGTCTGGATAACCTTTAACTGTACAGCCATCCAGGCTTCTCAGAGACCTTTAGCTAACATGATACCTGAAACCTTGAGCGTGTCAAACTGTGACCACCCCCCCACCCCCCTTCTTCATCCTCCTCTCGAAGCTCCACCTCTCTCTTCTCTCTCTCTCTATCTGCTTGTTTTTCCCTCTTGCTGCCATTATATATATATTTTTTTTTTATGTATCTCTCATCGTTTCATTGCCCACAGACAGTTTTTCTAACCTTTACTTGAGTGAACAAAGGCTTGTGCACTTCTCCAGCAACATTTCATGGCAGCTGCTCGACAGTCAAAAGAAAGCAAATTCAGATTCTCAGAGTGCATTATCTGTGCATATATCCAAATAATGTATTTGTGTTGTCTCGTCTAGTAAACATGTGTTGTTTTGGAGCCCTAAATGATGGATTTTTTTCTTGGGAGGACAGTCCCAACTTTATTCAGTTAAACCATGCCCCCTAGGGTAACGCCAGCGTCACAGGGAATCACACTTGTGCTTAGCGTGTGTGTGTGTGTGGGGGGGGGGACGGGGTAAACTTACAGGGTGAGAGAATGAGTGGATGTGGGGGCAGTCGGAGCCCCCCCCCCCCCCCACCACCACCACACACACCTGTCTGAACCGACATAAATAACAGCTGAATGATGTGGGATTTATGAGACACAAACATCTCAGTAGCGGCGTATCATTTCACAGAGGCTGTCACTGTAACGCTAAGCAGAAAGAGACGCAGTGAAACAGAGTTGTTTTTCTCATTGATGATTTTTTTCATACAAATTTTTTCAAGAAGTGATCTTTGTTTTTTTGGTTTTATTGTTGATGACTAGTACCCGTAAGTTGTTTACAGCTTTGGTACTGTTGTTTTTATTTTTTTTTATAACAATGAGACCAATAAATCAAACTGAACAGAACGGAGCACAAGGAAATGTTCAACACCGTCTGACTTGCAGCGTGTTGGAATTCACTGTGATCTAAGCCCCGCAATCCTAACTGCCATATCATTAGTTCTCTGCTGTTTAAAAAGGGAGCGACTGCAAGGTCAAATGTATATTTCCTCATCCAACAGTGTGGGAGTAAAGATGGAAGAGAAGAAGAAGAAGAAGAGGAAAAAAAAGGGAAGGGAAAGACAAAAGGGACAGGAAAATGAAGAATGAAAGGGAAACACACAGGAAAAAAAAAAGACAGGAAAGGGGAAGGACGGATGAAGAGAAGAAAAACAAAAGGCCTCTGCTCTGTCCAATTACATCGTTCTTGTTCTATAAATTGGGACATGGGTGAGAAAAGCTAATGAGAGGCAGAACACACTTGTCTGATGGAGACGTGTGTGTGCGTGTGTGTGTGTGTGAGTGTGTTTAAAACAGGTGAAAGAATGACATTAGCAATTCAGCTCTACCTTTGAGAGATGTAAAACATGTTCTGTGTGAACTTGGCCTCAGAACAGATGGGCTTATCAAGGCTTAGGAAAGATGTGTTGGTGCGAGGGAGAGGATAGGAAGAGGTAGAGACCGACAGACAGAAAGACAGTAAGACAGGGAGAACACAAAGAACACTTTTAATCAGCATGACGTATCTGCAAATTGTTCACGAGCAGCACAGAAGGTTTATACTGAGCATACTGTATCTGTAAAACGTTGAGGGACGACATCCTTAATTACAACATCCTCTGAGTATGATCAGCGCTTTTTATGGCTCTGTTTAGGCCACTAAGTCACTTGGTCAAGGTTAGGAAAAGATGGTTGACTTAAATACTGAAAAGGTTCATGCATACTTCTTGAAATCAAGTTAATGTAGTGCTCATTTGTTTTTTCCATTTAGGCTGTGGCACGAAACGTAACTTCTGCCTGGATTGTGTTAACAGACTGTCTTCTTGAGTGAGGGAAGCACGAGGAGACTGGAGAGCGCGGTTCGCGTCCTGAGTCCTGCTAGTGTTTAGATGTAGGTAGTCTCGCATAGCCTGTCATAGACCCGTCGTCATTTTTTTCTTTAAACCAATCACAGTCGTCTTGGGCGGCGCTGAGCCCAGGATGCAGTGACGGTGCCATTGTAAAAAAGTGTGCGGGGGGGCTTGTTTTGGTGGAACATTTGCACATTAGCAGCCTACATCCGGTGAGTCAAACAAAGATTTAGGTAACACAAGCGCTTTGGTTAAGAGTAGGGAAAGATCATGGTTTTAAAAAGGCCAATACTATAAACATGTTGTGTCTTGTGCATCAAGTCACTGTTGACTATTTCTGTATTACAGTAAACCAAGACCACCAGCTTTTCCCAACTTTAACCAAGTGCTGCAGGTGCCGAAACAAGAACCATGAAAAGTTGGGAAAACAAATCAAATACTTTATATGTTCCTCATTATGTTACACATTTGCTCTTGCAAATTAGCTGTTTGCGGCTTGACTTTTTCAATATTTAACCAAAATCACCATTTTTCTCTGACCATAACCTTAAGATTAGTTAGAGTCGAGATTAAATGAGAAATGTAACCCCTTTAGGTCACATCCCCGGTCATATTGTGCACCTATCTAACAATGTATGCCAAAAAAAGAAAATGACAAAAAATGTATTTCTTTGTATTCTTCTGTCAAAATCCAATCGTGTTTTCTTCCTGTGAAACAAAACGTGACGTGTGCTTACATAAGCTTGAACCAACCGATTTCACCCGATAATATCGTGACACCCACCCATCAACCAGTCTTCAACTTCTAGCAGCACAGAGCTAACATTCATTAGCTAGCTAGCTAGCAACAGCATGGTATGTGGGTTAGGACACGCCCACTTTTCAACGCTCAAATCGAATTCCTCGTTGCGCTACGTCCCGCCTGCCTGTCCTGTTTCATTTGGAAGCACGACGCGACACGGAAGCCAGATGCTCTCAAACTGCCGGTTCATTTCGACTTTAAACACAACAGTCCGATGAGGGAAGCAGTTCGCACCTTAGGGGTGGGGAGTCTAAAGGTGGACATTGCGTCGTGTTAAGGGGTGACAAGCAAAAAAGGTTGGAGAGCATTGCTGTAGGAGAAATGGTTGCTACACGACAAATGACAGGACAGCAGGTTGGACATGCAGCTGGAGGTGGTGGAGTGGTTTCGAGAGAGTGAGTGGTGGCCGCCACTGAAACTTGTTTGAAAATAGTGTCCACAATGACACATCTGTAACTGAGCGTAAGTCATTCGTGAATGTGACTAATGTGGGACTCCCTGTATGGGCGATATTAAATTAATAAATAAATAAATAAATAAATAAAAAGACAGAATAGAATATATAAAATCAAGGAATTCATTTGTTCTTATTTTCATGGTAACCAATACACTTAAACAAGTCTTTCTCTCTCTCTATATATATACTGTATATATATATATAAATAACTGTATGTAATATACACATTTATATAAAAATATAATACATATTATGTAATACAGTAATGTATTGTGAATACATTGTGCTGTTTTACTTGAAATTAAACCATCAAATGCTTCCTGTTTTGCTTGTGTGTGTGTGTGTGCATGCTGTGTGTGTGCGTGCTGTGTGTATGCGTGTGTGTGCGTGTGCATGCGGTGTGTGAGTGTGAGTGTGTGTGCGTGCAGAGCTTGTGTACAGGTGAGTGCCCCTCGTCTAAAAGCTGAGAGAAGCGGCGAAAGCGCTGCAGGTCAGGATGCTGATGATGTTGGGCACTGAGCCTTTTGAAGTCGGCGGGCTCAGATGGAAAAGATCAGAGCTTCCTCCGGAGAGCCGAGAACACACAGTGAGGGTTTTCCAAACACTGGGAAGGTTAAAAGCAAATGAAAATGATGCAAAACATGCTCAAACAGAGCAGCGGTGACGGTACAGAAAGACACTGACTTTCTTTTCTATTTTCCTTTACGCTTTTACTTAATGTGGCGTGGGATTGTTGCTTTGAGCATGTTTAATACGCTATGTACCATTTGCATCATTGTCGTTACGCTGCCCTCTATACATTTTTGGTACCAGCCGAAATGTACTTGTAGCACAGAGTAATTGCAAGTTAGCAGATTCATACACTTTATTGATTCTTTCGTCTGATAGTTTCTGGTTGAAATAATCACAACTGAGCTTTGGATTTGGCTCTGTTCTATGTAATTATATGGTTTTCTTTAATATGTGAGGTCACTTTCTTCTATCCTGTTTCAGTCGGTGAGTTTATTAACACACACACACACAAATATACTCCCAGATGTTTTGAGACTTATTGATGACATAATAGGTAACCGAGGGCATTTTTTCTGAGATAAAAAAAAAAAGAGTTGCTATTAATGTCAAATTGTGGCTCTGTAATAAGAGATACAACAAACGTGCATGTATGATATGAAGTGCTGTAAATATATTGTGGGTTTGAACATGGTTAAATATTATCAATTGTGTGCACTAACGAAGCCACACCAACACATTATTCTATGAAACAAACAGTATCCACACGAGGCGGACAAACAAATAGCGTGTTGCTAACACGAAACAATGCACGCTCTACAAAAGAGACAGCACAACAAGAGAAGAGGCAGAGAATAGAGACAAATGGGACGCGAGAGAAAGAAGAGTAAACAATGAAGCGAGCGGGGGTGGGGGGGTTATTTCTCCGCGTTCCTCTGTGTATTACAACCAGTAGACAGGAAGTGTTTAACTATTAGGTGAGCCTTGGTAAAGATTCCTCCCTCCTCCCTGCAACCCCTCCCATCGCTCCAGGGGGAGAGTCAGAGAAGCTTGCACAAGCAGATTTAGCACATGGTATTGACTTAAGAAGATGTTTTTTTTTTTTCTCAAGGGAAAAAAAAAAAAAAAAGGAGAAAAAGAGACAGAGAGAGAGAGAGAATGGAAATCCAATACACAGGGATGGAAGAGATGAATGTATTAGAGGGAGGTGGGAGGGGGGAAGGTTAGCTGTGATCCATGTTGTCTGTTCAAATGGATGGATAGAGGAGGAGCAGGCAGATGAGAAGTGGGGATCCTACTGAGGGTTTAAACACAGTGTCAGAGTCAAAAGCGGTGCGCATGCCACTTAGTCAGGAGTCGGCAAGTGCGATCGTGACGGCAAAATAATTTTGTGAAACCAACAGGTTTGGCTTTATTTCTTTTTTTTTCTTAGATATTCAGTATCTTCAGTCCTGTTCATTCAGAATTTCTCATCATTTCAGTTTTCATGAATTCCACCATCAAAACAACGCTGCTATACTTCAGTCCTGCAATGAATCTGTGATCTATTGAACTACATATATATATATATATATATATATATATATATATATATATATATATATATACACAGTACATATAATCCAATGTTTCCACAAGAAATGAATTTAGGATTTATTCTTAAGACTTTTTACATTTGTTCCATACCTGAATTCAATGTTTTGAAGTATTATATACATTAGAGGAGGACTAACAGCCAATGCTGGCTGAATAATGAGCCATTTTTCAGCAGTAGCCCCTCACATGGCTGGGACAGAGCTTTCCCCCGCTCACCACAAATATGAGACGTCCCAGAACAACAAAAACAAAAAGTTTACTGTTAGACGACACATCCCTGCCCGTCCCCATAACAACGGTCTTTTCTTTTCTAAAATACAGTGAGACTGCAGTGTAACGCTCACTGTCTACATGCGACTGGTTCTGGGTGAGAGTCCGGCTCACCGCCTTAAGGTCTATACTACACATTTGGGCTGACGGTGGAACAAAAAAAGCCCAGAAAAAGAGAGAAACATGCTGGAATAACTCGCTTGAAACATAAACTCTCAAAATTCTAATTAAGTTGGGAGAGAAACCTTTCTCCGTTTCACTGAAAAGACAAAAGACACATGTCAACCAAGTCCTCGGTCACTCCCGGACTTCAGAGGAAAATCCGCAGTGCAAAGAGAAAGCTTTCAGAAATACACAAATTGAAATCTCAAAGGCCAACTATTATCAATCGTCCCATCAAACAACTACTCTATACACTACAGAAATAATACTAATAAATAATAATACAACTTTGTGTTATGTGGTAGGGCCTTCCCATGTGAGTCATAAGCAATGAAAGTAAATAGATGTACACACACACACACACACACACACACACACACACACAAGGAGTGACTAACAGACTGCTTCCCTAAGGACTTGGGGTGTTTGTGTCACTGCATGGAACTGAGTGTGTGTGTGTGTGTGTCCCAGCTGGTGCATGCTCTGTGTGTATGTGTGTATGTGTGTGTGTGTGTGTGTGTGTGTGCTGCCAGCAGGCGGGTGGTCTGGGCCGCCCCCTGTAAAGGTGATGTGTGGCAGCTATTTGGAGTCTGGACGTGGCAGGTTAGTTCGCTGCAGCCCGCTAATATTTTATATGGCAGCTCTCTCCAGTCTTATCATATTTTATACGGCCGCAATAACAAACTGTCTAGAGAGAAAAAGGGGGACCGCCTGCCACTGCACATGCTGCCAGTAGTAAAAACCAGGCACACACACACACACACACACACACACACACCCCGACAGGTGCACGGTTAAATGTCCTGGTGCGTAACACCGCAATTGACCGATGCAGTGGTCAATTGAGTACTTTTACAGTAAACAAACAGAGCGAGGCACGCGGAGCGATAACTGGAGCGGCGAGGCACAATTAATGGAACGCGGCCACCAGGACCGGCATGGGCCACTCCGAGAGCAGAGCCAACACTCATTTGGTTCTATTGTCTAATTCATTTCTGAGCCGGCATCTGTCCCCGTCCTGCTGCCCGCGCTGAACACACACACACACACACACACACACACACACGTGGGGGGGTGGTGGGAGGGTGCTCCTACTCCATGTGTTCATCAATTCAACGCCACTGAGAGTACGCGCGAGTGTGATGGGGAAGAGGCACATGATGGAGAACAAAAAAACAAAAAACAAAACAGAAGTTCACCAGCAGCAAGTTATGTAGAGGTGTGACAAAAGTGAGGAGATGTGGATAATGTGAAACTGAAAGAGGGAGAAAAGAGCAGAGGATCCGTTGGACGGCACAGGCTCGGCTTGCGGGACACTTTGATGGAGGGGTGGGAGATGAGAGTTGAGGGAAAGAGAAAGCGAAAGGGACAACACAGCGGAAGGAGCAAGCAGGGATGGGGTGTGTGTGTGTGTGTGTGTGTGTGTGTGGGGTTGGGGGGGGGGGGTGATGGGTGCTTTCTTACCTGGGGCAGATAGAGGAAGGCAGGGGGGCATTGCAGAGAGTGGGGTAACATCCCGGACCCGGACAGTAGCACACAGCCGGAGTTCGCCATAGAGCACAGCATGTGGAGACGGGACACCTTACTCATAGAGCCTCAGTTAGACCTCTGTTTACCGAAGCTCCGCTCTGTCCTCTGTCCTCTCACCTCTCAGCCTCACTCGACCACTCTGTCTGTCTCTCTGTCTGTCCCCTCCCTTCTCGCTCCTCTACTTCTGTGAGCAGCGGCGATGAGCAGCCAGAGTTACTACTTCAGTGGATGCTGACGAGGGATGCCCGCGCAGACACACACACACACACACGCACACATCTACACACACACACACACACAAAAACACACACACACACACACACACTACTGCGGCTGCCAACACAACTCTGAGCAGCTGAAGCGCCGGACGGACTGTGCGTGTGTGTGTGTGGGAATCTAATGTGTGCAGACAGGCAAAGTGATGCTTCTGCTTCTGTCCCTACTCCTCCTCTGTTTACTTTGAGGGAAGAGGTGGAGAAGCCAAGGCACGCAAATGGGCATGGAGGAGGGGAGGAGGAGAGACGGAGGGATGGAGGAGGCAGCGGGAGCGGGGCGGGACAAAGGAGGCTTGGGAGGGTCCTTGAGCAAAGAGAGGGAGCGATTGGAGAAAAGATGAGGGGGCTGAGAGAGCTGGGAGGGAGGGATTGGAGGGAAGAGGAGTGGCTGGGAGATGGAGGAGGTGGTGGGATGGGGGGGTCTCTGGGGTATTCTAACATCAAATGGGCAAGCATGAGAGAGAGAGAGAGAGAGAGAAACAGAGAGTGTGCACGCTCACACGCACACACACTGAACACGAGAACAGCTGATCCATGCAATTAACCCTTTCCAGAGAGGTTCAGGACAGACTGGTTTCTGATAGCTCACCTCATGACAGTAACAGCCGCTACACTGTGCTGGTGTTTTGCCAAGCAGAATAAAAAAAACTCTAATCTCAAAAACGAAAACCACAAACCTGCTCTCTCCTCAGAGCGGGGCAAAGACAAAGACATGAAAAACACGACCACTGACTTCCTCCTCAAGACATTATTCATTTAGCCGTGTGCTACTTCACTTACTTGTTTTGCTTTTGCCCCCCCACCGTCCCTCCCCTCATATATATCTCACTCTCTAATGGTTTGGATGAAAAGTATAGCAAGATGGAAAAAAAAGAAAAATCATTTTATTTAAGAAACAATTAAGGACAGAAACAATTCCAGCATGCATTTAAAGCCCTTGCAAAAAAAAAAATAATCAAAGAGCTGATGCAATGGCTTAATTGAATTTATAGCTCAGCTGTAGAGATGATATGTTCTTTAAGCGTAGCATTTCCCTAGAAAGAACAGAGCTAATGGCGGAATAATGAGATACAGTAAAATATACCCCCCCCCCCCCCACACACACACACACACACACACTTCTGCCTCCCTTTCTTTTCTCTCCCACTGCAGGGCCTCGGAGGGAGGAGGCAAGCAGCAATTTATTTATATTTTGGGGTTGTATTTGTTGTTTGATGTACTACACACTGACTAAATGATTTAGTTTAATCGGAGGCTGGTGGAGGGAAGAGGGTTTTATACACCTCCTCTGCTAAGTGGAAGGGAGGGTGGAGGAAACAGAGGGATGGAGGGGAAAAAAAGGAGAGGAATGTATTTAACGCAGACAGCGCTGCTTGTTAATTCCACCGTTGCATCTTCTACTGGTCTTAGCCTTTCTCTCTCTCTATCTCTCTCTCTCTCTCACACACACACACACACACACACACACACACACACACACAACATTTTGTTCAGATCAAGTCTGACTCCCTCTATTCTGATCTCAATACAGTGGCATTGTAGTTTTCAGTGAATCACTAAGGTTTATTGTAGTTAGTTTACCACATTACTGGGGGTTTGACCCCTAATTTATCACGTTAGAACAGTTCTTGGTATAAACGGTAAAATAATACAAAGAAAATAGTACAAAAATAAAAATAAAATACAACAAGAAAAATTTAAAAAAAATCACTAAATCAGGACACATGCAGGATACGCACATACCAACCTATCTGAACAGACATACATGTGTACACATGCAAATCCACCCATCTATCTGTACACATTCATTTCATCCACGGCCACTTCCAGATTATGTATTCAAATCAGTCAATATTGCCTCCGATTTTTAAAAATGATTTTCTCTCATTTTCTCTCATTCATTGAATCCTTAAATGTATTTATATAGTTGTAGATTTACCTGAAAATATTGAGCATCAAGCTTCGTAAACTCATGCAAATGTCATCCTTGAAAAAAAAAAAAAATTTCATAGAGTCAAACATAAGAATTCATCGAAAGCCACTACTTTCGGGGGAAAGTCAGCAACTACTTGCAGCATGCCAGTCTGCACCGTTCTGAAACGATGGGACTACACGAGACATGTGTATAGTTTCCATAGCAATGACTCTCTGTACTTAAATTCTAACTGCCAGCTCTTCAGTCTTTTTTTTTTGTAGCTGGATATAATTTGTAGCATCTTGAAATATGAATGAGGACATGAGGACAGTGACAGTGAGATACTTGCTACAGTTGCATTTCTAGGATTGATGAAACGGCGAAAAACGTGAAACAAAATTCCAGGTTGAACCTTTTTTATGGTCAAGTAGTTTGTTATGACCCAAAATTAAAGCTGCAGGCCGCAAGGATTGTGTTTGAAGTATTTCCTCAAATAAAAGTCGGTAGTCAAATAAAAGCTGGGTCTCAAATAATGGCTGGGGCCCCCCCGTGGTCGCCACTAACGCCTCTGCACCAGTGCACAACAGCTACCTCAGCCCCATCTTGCCACAGTGAGCTTGCCTTTGATAATGGCCACGAACAATAGAATGTTTCATTTCATTTCATTGTATATTTCATTTGTATTTAGTTTAGACAGATACTGCACAGATATGGACATTGAAAGTGCAGTGAAAGGTGTAATGTTGCAGGCAAACTATAGGTTCTGCAATGCACTGCTCAGGTACGCAGTGTGGCCTGGGCCTTACCAACAAAGGCTGGTCCCAAATACAGGCTGGGGGGGGGGGCAAGGGTGAACCCCTGGTGCCTGTTATACAAAGTCTGTGCCAACTAAGCATAACATACACTTCCATCACTTTAATTTAATACACTCAACAATATAAGCATGCTATTGTCATTTTACTTTCAAGTAAAGGAACTGCGCAAATGACTAATTACAATGTATGCAGCACCCCACCCCCTCTGAATTGGATGTATGTGTTCAGGACATGTTGCCAGATGCCTCCACTGAGTTTCATCAGGATTGCTCTAAAACAACTTTTTTTTTTAGAGGACACTCAGTTGGATAAGTGTGTCAAATTTCAAGTCAATCGGATTCACTGTGTGAGGGGCCTCTCCAAATTCAAGTCCAGCTGAAACGGATCAGTGTCACACCGCTGAAGATTTCATCTGCAATGTTCCAAAGCGGTCTCGTCTTGTCGCGAGTCTTTGGTCTGAACTGGCCTCAAGGTGGAATTTAGTTAAATTGATTCTGAATTGGTTTCAAAAATGAATTTGACGAAGATTTCTTTTTTCAGGTGAGTAAAACAGACGTTTTGAAAAAAAGTTGTCAAGTCGTTTGATCCCTCTTCATTTACTTCATGATTACAATTATCCAACAGTGTAGCCACACACACACACACACACACACAGGCTGATCGAATGGCTCCATCTCCAGTCTAGCTGTAATGTTTCATTATCAACGTCTTGAATCTCATGAGCTTGTGTGCTCATGTGTGTATATTATGTATGTTGGTTTTATATCAAATCCAGTGCAAAATATATTGAGTGCTACATTACATTTAAAACAGACTTTTAATGCGGTTTTAATAAGAAAAAAAATATACCCTAAAATGTTCTCCTCCACTTAACGTCATGGTGAAATGAAAAACGATGCCATTTTGTATTTAGATTGGGCAAATCATCTTATCTGATATTATCAGGTGAAAGAAAATAGAGAGTGTAGAAACTGTCACATGCATTTCTAATCCGGCCAAACACTACGTAATTACAACCCTAAATGTATCCAAACCCACTCCTGATGTTAATTTGCAATCCAGCAACCTTTGTCGGGCTCACAGGCTCACTTCAAATTGAAGCGGTCTCACTTTCGAGTCAGAACTACTTGATTTTCCAAAGTTTGGGTGTCTCAACCCAAAAAACAAAAAAAGAAACGGCAACACTTTATATTAAGGTACACATAAGCACCATGAACTAGTTGCTTATTAGCATGCACAGTAGTAGTAGTAGCATATTGGCTCTGTACATGAATTAATATCTGCAATATGCTTTGCTCAGTATGGGCCTTATAAGGTGGTAGTGCCACAAGGAGGCAACTTTAGAATATGGAACCTGTGTGGATAAATAAGTGACACTCTACTAGTGAATTAGACCTCGCTTTACAATGGAGAACATATTCTGAGTTAGAAAGACTTCATTTACAGTTATTTGGACACTATTAACACTAGTTTTGTGTTTTGTTAGATAAGAATAGATTATATTTATTAAGTGTCATTAAGGGAGAATGAATTTTCTTGTGTATTACCACCTTATGAGGCCCATACTGAGCAAAGTATATTACGATCCTAATTCATGTACAACAACTTCCCTTCGATCGATAAGAAATAATTAGGAAGTTATGGAGGGAAAACTCTTAGTTTATGGCCTAGTAGTTGCAGAATATGGTCATGCAAAATAAGGCATTAATAAGTGCTTTATAATGACTAATAAAGAGCCAATATGCTACTAGTATGCATGCTAATAAGCAACTACTTAATAGTGAATATGTGTACCTTGATATAAAGTGAAAAAAACATGTTAATCTCGAGCACAGGCTGCAACAACCAATTGAAAAAGGAGTCAAATCTCAAAGTTTTCATGTTATTGATAAAAAACAAATAAAATACGCAAAATGAAACAAGCAATGTATCCCAAGATACGAACAATACATATATATACAAATAGTTCATACAGAAAATTCCGGCGCGCAACGGGAGAAAACAAGCCACGCTTCCATCAGTCCGCCCTGCAGCGTGGTGATTGTTTCCTCGCCAACCGTGAGATTTCAATTTAAAATTTAAAATCGGTTTGTGATTTCAGCTTAAGTGTATTTTTTTTTCTCTTTTGCATAAAAATTTCGTCTGGTGCAGCTTCAATGCAATCTCCGCTTTCTTGTCCTCTCGGCCGCTCAATAAACTGTCACCAATTACTTGTAACCTCCAATGCATTTTATTGCTCGTAATGCATAATGTCATATCAAGAGGTGAGGCAGTGGCATGTTGATGAGTGTCCTCCTCTGAAATGTAAAGTAGAACACACAGACAACATTGCTCACTCCATCTTAACCAATGCAAATGACACCTACTGTTGTCGTCTAGTATCATCTGTTATTGATCTTTCTTGCCACGGTCACACCTCTCAAGGAGCTTTGGCAGCTTTTTTTTTTTTTTTGCAGTATTTTTTTATTCATTTATTCACTCACTCTTTCTTTGAGTGTTACCTGGTTGCCTGATAAAAACTTAAAAGGCCGGTGGCATTGAAGCTTCAAAGCCACGCCTCATCATCAAAGCCAGTTTGAACATATTGAAATATTTATCATTTTTATTCTCAGAGCAGATGGATCTGCTGGTTATTGATACCATGGAAAGCATAGGTGGTAGTGTGTGTGTGTGTGTGTGTGTGTGTGTGTGTGTGTGTGTGTGTGTGGGGGGGGGGGGGGGGCTGAGCATGGGGCTAGGGGTTAGCGTGTGTGGGTTCAGGTGAGTGTGTGTTTGCACTACTTAAATATAGCACAAAAAAAACAGAGACGAACTCAATCGGAGCGAAAACAACACAACCACAAGAACGCAAACGGGTGGCCGGTAAGGGCGAGCGAGTGAGAGTCAATGGAAATGAGTTAAGGCAAAATGAGAAAGCGAGAGAGAGAGAGAGACACACCGCCTGTAGCAGGAGCCCTTATGCAAAGCGCAGCGCAGGTTGACTCTGCAGGAAAAGTGACTTTGAAAGCAGCGGCCGGTCCCTGCTGGCGAGGCGGTGTTTAGAAAGAGAGGGATTGTTGAGGGGAATCAAAGCGGCCTGAGACTTGACAGGGCGACGACATTAGCCATTCTCCTCCCTTCATCCCCTAAGGTGCTTGTCCTCTGCAAGGTGGAACCGCGCTCTCAAAGTCAGGGAAGAAACAAAAAGAAGAACATTTGCTTCACACACACACACACACACACACTCTGCCACTTTGTACTTTTTTTTTTTTACCTCTGCTTCCTTTTCGTTCCTCCTCCTCCTCCTCCTCCTCCTCACTTATGTCTGTCTTTTAATGTCTCTACAAGGGTATCTGCAACACTGTTGGTAGCATTTAATGTTAAGCCCCTTGTTTAGCATTCATAAGCAGTATATTACACAGTCGAGTCATATTAAGGTGTACACTATAACAGTGGTTCCTAAAACCATCACGGGTCACCAAAGCTCCACGGGGGGGTGGGGGGTTTGAGAAGACCTCTTAATTTTAAGGGTTTAAGAAATTTTCATACATATAAAATAGAATATACATGCATTTAATCAATTTCTGTGAAGAAGACAACTACATTTAAGGGTCATTTTTGAAGTTTATGTCTTTATTTATTCATCATAAAGCCAGGCTGCTTGGACTATTAAAACGTATGCATGATAGTGAAATTAAAGGAAAATCATAATCAAAAATAGTCTGTTCAGTGTAGGGCAGTCAGTGTATATAAAATGGTAAAATGGGAACCACTGCTCTATAACACACACTATGACAGTTTAGCATCTGTACAAAGACATGAGGATAATGAATAATTCACAATATAATACGTCACAGTTGTAATCAGATTTGTCTTCATATATTCTTATGAATATGAATGTTTTTTATTTATTCATTTATAAATGTGTCTTCACCCTCCATGACAAGAGCAAAGCCATGTGTCTGAAAGCTCTGGCAGGGATCTACTAAGTGGACCTACAATTTCCTAGGTCAAGAGCAAACCTTGAAGATCACAACATACGAGAAATGTGTCAAAATATTAAACATCGATATAGTTTAACAAGTCAAGTTCAGAGTACTCTTTATTATGAGGAGTACATTACGATTATACCTTCTCACTGTAACTCAAAGTACTTTTTTTTTTTTTACACCCTTCTTTACTTAAAAATACAAATGTTACAGCCACCATGTCATTGTCTTAAATTGGATGGCTTACATGGGAACATAATCTTTCTCACCTTCAAGTGTCCATTCTTCACTTGTACATTTTAACATGGTAAAAGACATCAACTAGTCAGCGACAGGTGGGGGCTTCATTCCTCAAGCGTTACCACTCTTGTCACAAACTGTCCGTGACTCACAGCCCCGAGTGGGTCCACTTGATTACTACCCCAGCGAACGCTGGTGTCGCATCGGCTGGGCGGAGTTTGTCATCAAATTGAAGTAAAATAAGAACAAAATGGGCCCAGTGTTAGAATATTGGACAGCTAGTTTCGCTGGATTAAAAAAAAAAGTGTTTGTGTGTGTTTGTGGAGGGGGGCAAAGATGTGTGCATGCGCCGACTGTGCATGCAATCTGTCACAGTCGCTTCCTGTTTGTTTTTGTATCTTTTCTTACTTTTTTCCTTTATTCCTTTAATTTTCACATTTTAGCTACTCAGTTTTTGAAGTTGCGCCCTCTCAAAACATGCTGGTGGAGAGTGTCCTGGCACTTTTTTTCAGAAATGCTTTCGTTCGGACACGGCACAGTCGCGCAGCAACTTCTCTTACTTACTTACTGTACTCCAGAGAATTTTGTCTAATTTCCCCTCCTGGAAAAGCATTTCTGATCCTGATTTGTTCATGTGTGTGATCATGTGATCACAGCGATGTTATCAATCTTTCATTGACTGTTTATACACAGTTACAAACGCTTCATAGAAGTGACATTGTTGAGAAAATGATGATGATGACGTTGCTTATGCTATTTCAAACCAACAGGAGAAACTTGGGAGGTATGACCTGACACAAATACACTTTTTTTTTTTTTTTTTACTGTTTGCTTTGTTGATCATGTGCAAAACATTTCCCTTTTCATAATGACTATTTGAGCTGAAATCAGAAATCAGGGTAGGGTGAAAACAAACAAAAAAAACATGTACGTACTTGACAGAATTACAATAACGTGTACAATGAGCTCTGTGGACCAGAGAGCTAACATGACAAGAGCAGAGAATATAATGGTTTATGTGTTTCTGTGTGGAAGAAACAGAGAGAGAGAGAAGAAAGTGAAGAGAAGAGTAAAAGAAACAGTATGTGAGTTCAGGCAGAGAATAAACAACTAGAGATAAATGGGAGCAGAAGTAGGGAGAATTAGTGTGTGTGTGTGTGTGAATGTGTCAGAGAGAGCAAGAGAGAGGATTCCCAGTACCAGATTCACATTTCCTGAAACAGCTGGTGACGGTAGTTTTTTTTGCAAATATCACTCAAAACAGGAGGAAACTGAATTTGTTCGGGATTATTTTCTGTGGCGGAGAATTCCCGGTGGCCTGGCCCCGTGTTAACAATGCTAAATGAAATGGGTAAATCAAAGCCAAAAACATCACAGGGCAGCTGCAATGCCTGCTTCTAACCTCATGGCATAATATCTGTCTGTCCATCACACACACACACACACACACACACACACACACACACACACACACACACACACACACACACACACACAACGTGTTGTTCGTGCGGAGGGAAAATGGTCAACACAGGTGAAAGAGAGAACGAGGGAAAAGGGAAAAAAGTGGAGCTGAGAAAGGGACCCTGGAGGGAGGTGCCGCCAGATGCTGCAAAATATATAAAGATGTGTTCTCGAGCAAAGGGACGTGGGCTCGTCTTAAAAAAAAAAAACACGCCCTCAGCACGTCATAATATCACGAGTTGATTCAATGTTTTAAAAAACGCATAAATGGCATCAATCATGCCATGTAGGAAAGCAGGAGATGCACACGCATGAAAATAAATTTAAGAGTTCAACGCAACTCTGCAGCGCTGAGGACATGCCAGGTGCAAAACACAGACTGCAAAAATTACAAAACGATTTTACACGTGAATATTTATTCCTATAGCCTTAAATGTGGAAGCCCAATAGCCAAACTCTAGACAAAATACACTCATACAGGTGATGTTGTGCTGAAGACAAAGATACCAAACATTTAGAGTGGTATATAGAGGCAAGATCCAAAGTATTCAAAAAAAGACCATCAAGACCTCTAAGGTGTTTAACATCTACATCAGGGGGTATTCAACTAAAATTCGAAGAGGTCCAGTTAGAGAAAATGTCCTCAAGCAAAGGTCCGGAACATCCTAATGTCTGACTTGCGTTGTGATTTTGTGTGATATATACTGAAGTAGCCTAGTAGTTGTATCAACGTCTGCATGTAATCAACAAATCAAATAAAGAAAGTACCATTCAAAAACATTCTGACAATATTTATTGTCACTTAACATTGAACTATACAGATATATAATACTGTAGATATGTATAATGTCCTTCTCTCATTAAGTAAAAGAAGGGCTGCATTTAAAAATAAAATAGAGAAAATAAATAAAGTAGCTTTTGAAAAATTGTGCATTAAAATAAAGTGCTTAATTTTAGAAAAACTAAATAAAGTGTAGCAGCAGCTTGAGTTTCTCTGTTAACTGTTTCACATCTTAACAGTCTCTCCCCCTGTGTCGTTCACTCGTCTTATCATCGGTCACTCGCCTCTCACCTCTCTCGTCTGTCTGTATTCAGAGTCGCAATGTTTATCGCCCTGGAATGCACAGATTTGATTGGCTGAGTAGCATCACGTGGGCTGGCTTAACTTGTATGCAATTGGTCTGTGAGTTTCCTGATCAGCTGAACCAGCGCCGTAAAGACTAGAAAAGCTGCGCCGGTTAAAATAGAAGCGGCCTGCCAAAATTTAAAATCCCTTAATAATTTATGGATTACAGGTCCGAGTCCGTATAGGACGGCGTCTGGGTCCGGACTCGGACCGCGGTCCGCCTGTTAGTGACCCCATGATCTACATTTATCTAAATTTTTATTAGACTATCAGAGTGACACCCTTTTTAATCCATCTAATACAGTATGGCATATGAAGGAATCAGACATGTGAAAAGAAACACACATGTTGATGAAGCGTAGTTAGAGACAAAAGTGGTAGGGAGGCTCTTCCTTCCAAGTCGCTAAACCAAACTGAGAGTGACCCCCCACAGTGGGCCTGACTGCATTAGAGCATGACTTCAACATATGATTACTCTGCTCCCGTTGGGTTGTTAGGGAATAATAGTACATCTAATTGGAAGGTAATTAGCGTAGGATTGCTCGCTGTGCCGTGCTATGTTAGTGTGTGTGTGTGCAAGGGTGTGTGTGTGTGTGTGTGTGTGTCCAGTGCCAATTAGAACAAGGTGGAAGGGATGTCCCCCTGAAACTGACTCATTACGATAGTAAGAATAAAGCTACAAATTCTTGTAATGCATCACACACATAACAACAAAGGGACAGGAGATATAATACATGAGACAGGTTGCTGTGTTGTTTCAGATCTCCTCACTGTCCTTAATTTGGGTTGACTGCAATCACAGTGGCTTTTAGCTTTCCTCTCGTCTTCTACTATTCAAACGCACCTGAGATGATACGATGTCTTTTCAGTTCCAGCAACAGTCATTCTTTGCTGTCTTACTTTGAGAAATATAAACATGTTTTTGTTCAAAGTTCTCAAAAAAAAAAAAAGCTACAGCAGGCAATTTTATTGAATCATAATTTCAGTTGAAATAACTAATTTTGATCATTGCATGTCACTGACAATATCTAATTGAAGGGCTCCTTTAAAAAATTTTTAATTTGTATGTAGTCTTTTAAAAAAACTGGACCAGGCCTGAATCAAACAACCAATCAGGGGTTCGCTACCACGTGACTGGCCAATCACATCGACTCTGTACAATCAAGGGCATTCTACATAAGGTTCCACCTTCTGGATTGGAGTGTGAATCAGAACACAGAACCCCCTGATTACCCTGATTGGTTGTTTGATTCAGACCTGGTTCAGTTTTTTAAAAGACTAAATACAAAGGGGTGCGGGTGTAATAATATTGCCTACTGTAGCTTTAAATATTGATGAAACACAAGCAGCTGCACAAGAACTTTGTCTAAATAAAAAAGGAAAAAAAGTTGGTTTTGTTTAATTGTCGAACGTCTAAGAATCACAGTTCTACATAGACGACTTTAAAGTTAAATAATTCTTTACAAAAAGTCACCTATCAAATGACTCATTGCTTTCGGGCCCAGTAACCTCTCTCAGCGCTCAGTGATTACATGTATGCTCAGCGGGAATCAGACACGATGACTTACTCTGATGATGACACTGTTCATTCTTAAAGCAAAATGTTTACATCAGTGATGTGTTATTCTTCAAAAGCCAATACGAATTTCATTATTTTCAAAGTATATTTTAGTGAAGTCTACATATAAAGTAGATGTAACGTGTCATGAGATAACATTTGTTGTGAGTTGGCGCTATATATAAATAAAATTGAATTGGACTGAGTAGTAAATAACATTAGAAATGAACAACAATAAAATATATTTTCATTTATATAAATTGGGGTAAAACTGTAGTAAATAGGACCAAGTACTGCATGACATGCACCAAGTTGGAGCAGGGAGATTGTGCTGCTGGTTGATGCGACAATGAACCTCTGCAGGGAACTGAAAGAGTGTCTGTAAGTCACGTAGTGGGGGGAAGAATGAAACTAGTTACGCAGAGAGGGCCCCCAAAAAGCCTGGATTTAAAGGTCCCATATAGTAGAAAGTGAAGTCTCCATGTCTTGTTTGATTCTAGGTGCTGTATAAATACTGTGAAAGGATCAAAATGTTCAGTCCATGGAGAAATGCACACTGTGCCTTCAAACCAGCCGTCAGGACTTCCTGTAAGGTTGTGATGTCACAACTATACAGTCACCGCACTCAGCCACGCCCCCAGCAGGTCATCTGCTCCAATCACAGCACCACCCACCAAGTACAGGGACGCTCATCCACCCGCTCAGTCAGTCTAAGTTATTGGAGCGCTCTGCTCAGGAACTACTCTTCAGGTTTTTGGAGGTTGTTCAGTTTGTCTAAAACGGCTTGTTTCAGACAGAGGGGGGGAACTGAGGGGCTGCAGAAAGGGCCGGGACAAGATAACATCAAGGACTTTTTGAACTGTGAATCATGCAAAGCTGCTCTAGTGGAGTCCCAGAATAAAAAATATAAAACTGAAATGAGTGTAATATGGGACCTTTAAAAGTTGAAATTTTTCAGTATACGTGAACAATTAGTGTTCTACTGTGGAAAAATACTTACATATACTGTACAATACTACAGAATACTTGTTGTATCTAAAACAATATTAGATCCTCACAGGGATCAGGTTCTAATCCTGCGTTTTCAGTTTTCATACTCGGGGGAACCCTTTTGGTATGTATATATGGATTGTGCCTTTAGGTTCCCAAAGACTACCACAGACTGGCACTAAAATGAATGAAATGAAACTAATTGATCTTAACTCTGATTTGCATGTACTTAACACTTTTCTGAACCTTTGTTCTGTCTTTTTTTTCTTTTTATCTTATTCTGTGCTCCCCTTTGTTTGTTCCAATTCTAAACCGTTTTACTTTTATCTGTCACTTGAGTATTTTAGCAGTCTTTCATCAGACAGGCCCTGACCAGACATTCAATGCCAACTTTCAGAATTTGGAGTTTTCGATACTCAACACAATCTCCTCTCCTCTCCTCCGAGGCGTAATGGAGGGCCTGACATGGCAGTATTTCATCCAGAGCCAGCTGACACCAGGGCTCTGCGCAGGGGAGCAGCTCGGGACGGAGGCCCCCCGTCGGTGGGCTGCGAGGCAGCGAGTGCTCCCCAGAGGACAGCGCCGGGATGGAGCCTTTAATGTTCAGCAAATCTGTTAAAGGAACATCCATCATCGGTGCCCCGGCTGCCCGGCCGAGAGGCCATGGCACATGTCAGATACTCATCACTCCATCCGTTGTTCCTCCTCACTTGGTTTACCTCACCCTTTCTCAGATAAATCCTCTCTTCCAACATGTGCAAGATCATCCCTTTCTTACTCCATAACACACACACACACACACACACACACACACACACAAGACCCTTCTGTCTTTTTTTGAATTGCTGCAGAGGACAACAGAAAAGGGTGAAATAGAAGAAATTTGCTTCAATCTTTATGCATATAGAAACAAAATAAATCCCCAGTCATCAGGACGCAGTCCAGTGGCTTTTTATATTTTGACGTCACAGAAATGCAATTCTCAATTCGCCCCGTTCTGCTTTAGCACTCCCAATGGTCGACCGCAATATATCTCTTACCCGTACACACACACACACACACACACACACACACACACAAACACATAAGGCAAGAGGCAGTAATATATCTCTGGGAGAATTTAAGTGCACCACCACCAACATTTGCATTTCTGTGGAACGAGTGCGTCTGATTTATAGAAGCAGAGGCCTGAAGCATCTTGGGAAATGAGGCGGGTGGATGGAAACTACGTTTCCCAGAGGCGGGATGTTTTGGCCGTGTCAGCAGCAGGCATTTCAGAGATGTTGTTTTTTTTGCAGTGCTGGTGAATTTCCAAAACAAGAGAAAAGAGGAAAAAAAAGGGAAAGGAGGAAAGAAGAAGAAATGAATAAGCAGCAAAACAACTTTTTGTGTGAGCATGAATTTTCAAGAGGAGACCCTTTTTTTTTTTTGTCAAAGCGAAGTTCGAGCGGAGAGAAGTTGGGGCCGGTTTCCTCGAGCAGAATGAGTTCTTTGGAGCATCAAAAAGCCTGCTTCCCAAACGAACAAATTAAGTTGTTTTGTGAAGAATCTAGAAAGAGGAGAGCAGGAGAGTACCAGGAGGAGAGGGAAAAGAAGCAATATTGAAATGGAATAAAAGTGAAGAAGAGAGAGTGGGGAAATAATGAGAAAAGGAGAGGCCCAGGAGGAAACCAGAGGGAGATAATACAGAGTGGTGAGCCGACACAGAAACAACAAACCCTTTTTTGTCATGCTATCATTACGGCTCCTCCATTCCTTTTCTCCGCTCAGTAAACAAGAGGGGATGAGTGGGGGAACAAACTGGCTCTGCAGAGAAGAAATTACAGAACGGATGGGTTTAACAGAGTTGGAGGACTGAGTGGGAACGAGGGATGAGGTGGAAAAGCGAAAACACTGGAGGCAGACAGCCAAATTAGTGGACATAAGCGGATAGAGGGATGAGGGGAAGAGGAGTGACAAGAGGGAGGGCGAGAATCCCTGCCGAGTCGCTCTCTGTATTATCTATCAAGTGTGACTCGTAAATTTCCTGTGCGCACTGCGAGCTGATTTATCTGCAGTCAGACGGGTAATTCTGCCTCCCCGGGGACTGAACCCCCCCCCGCCGTCCCTCCCACCACACCTCCACGTCCCACAGCCCAGGCAGGGGATTTCAACTCACACATTCAAAAAGTATCAAATCCCTCCTCCTTCTGCGAGTCATTTGCTTTCCACTGGCTTTTTCACCCATGTCCCCCGCAACAGCGCCAGCCGCTCAGAATCGCTGCTCCCAGCCGGTGGCTCTTTGGCTGCCATCCGGCTGGGATCCAGTTTCCAACCATTTTCCAGCCACTGGGAGTCCCCCCCCCCCCACCCCCCCACCCCTCCTCCTGTTGCCTGACAGGGCGTGTCCACTGTAAACACACCCATTCATTAAATAGCAGTGTGACGGCCCTCATGCACACTCATGTTTCTTCATGTTTCACAGACCTCAGCTTTCTGCCTGTCTAGTTGCAGTTATTATTCACATATTTCTAACAGCATAAACCCTGAAATTATCCTCACATTGATGTTCAGTGCATCATTTTAGACACATTTCCCCAAAATTCAGCAATATTACTATGATCAATATTATTTCCAACTGTCAGTTTTTTTATATTGGGCATATATATGTAGTCAGATTCTTTTTCCTCTTACTTTCCTGTTTACAATGCTTTTTTATGATCAGAATTGTCAACTCGCTTCACTCCCATTTCCATCTTCAGTCCATCTCTGCCTGATTTCCACGGGGGAGGGGATTCGATTTCCCCTAACCAATCACTTGACAAGAGCTGGACAGCGGCGTTAGTCTCTGATTGGATCGATCACTTTTCTACCAAGAAACCGCTGTTTCATGTCCCGATGCCAGACCAGAAGCAGAGGGCGGATTCAAAAGGTCTGGACCCAGGCAAGAAGAGAACGTTTCATACAGCCAGGCAACATAACGGAAGGGGACCAGCGACTAAAGGACACTCATGTCGTCGTCACGGCGTGATGGAGCTGACTGCCACGCCCACAGGAACCCCCCCAGTGTGTGAGTTTAGGAATTTGTGAAGAAATGAACTAATTATTTCGAATTATGTACCAAGATTATTTTAGAATACTTGGTGTGCTACCTCTCTGAGTTTTGCGAGTCGCAAACAACACTACTATAATTCAGCTGCAAACCCCACTTACTGACAGTTCCCCCTTTTAGAGTGAAATCCCTATGACTGTGTTATTTCTCCATACGAGTTCTCCCCTGTTGTAGTCGCCTTCCTCCTGCTCACCCTCCTATTACTATTGTTATTCTTTTTAATGCACAAATTGAAGGAACTGGCGCGATTACATTTCGCTGTGTACCTTACCTCGTACCTTATAACATTGCATGTGACAAATACACTTGATTGACTGATCGATTGATGTGATCATAACAACATCTTCACTAAAAGTAGCCTATTCTCTGTGTGGGAAGCACACTCCCCCATACATGCCAAATATGTTAAGAACAGCTTGACTCGCAGTAAAATGGTCCTCCTGGTGGATTGACAAACCACTGCAACTGGTTTCCACGCATTATGAGCTGGGGGCAGTGTTCACTACGGCAATTCTAGCATCTGTATAGCATATGTAAATAAATAAATAACATTTCACCCTCTCGTAGAGGGTGGTGACATTTTCAAGCCACCGCTCTGCAGAGCTGCGTTTGTCATGTTTCCTTTCATGTACTACATTTGATGGATGCACTACTTGTACTTTCTGTATTTCTATCTTTGTAACTTTAAGATATATCTGTGTTCTTTTGTTCCTGAAGGGATCATAGTACATGGGATGTGGCCCTTGGCGATTGACAGTGGCAACTCCCACCCCTGGATCCCTTATCCAATAGATTTGAAATCCAGTTCAACAAATTGTCCGATGACAATTGTACACCTGTTCTAGGTTTACCATATGTGTGTTTACCTTATGTCTTTGTCCATTTTGACACAGTATGTTGAAACGCTTGTCTGTTTGCGCAATTAAAGGCTATAAATCTATAAGTCAGTGTGCTCCAGTCCCTTCTTGTCCTTTGGAAGTTTGCCGTCCTCGAACTGGGAAGCACCTGATTCAGCTGCATACCGTTTCAACTACACTTCACCTTTCATTAGACCTGAGGCAGCACACCTCCACAAAAGTTACTAAAAACAATACTGGATTGTGGACAGACAAATTGCCTCACACTGTATCTGCAGCTGCAAGAGTTTGTTTAAAGCATAACTGTCCTATTTCACCATGTCGGAGAATTATTACACATCACATTATTTCCTGTTTATTTAAAATGGCATTATTACTTTTTTTTAATGAAATTATTAATCAAATCATGGTTTCTAAAATCTGATTAAATGAACTGACACAGAAAATAAAAATAGCTTCGGAATCAAACTGACTCGAGGAATTAAACTACGACTAAAGCTAAAGTTTTTCCTTAATTGGACAGTACACTGCTCTGTATAGGACATGGCTGTTCTACGTTAAATTAAAGAAAAAATAAAGCTATGGTGGAAACAAACAGTCCACTGCCTATACATTCAATGAAACATTTAAAGCATTTCTTACAATAATTCAATGTATGGACGCTCAATGTGCGTAAAAAACAGGTGCAGGTACTGTGTGACTGAAACGGTATTTGTAAAAAGCTGTGTCCACTCCAGTTTGTCCTTTATCCATCATCAGCACATGTCTTCGGGCAAGATCAACGTACGTCAAGACAAGGACGGGCGTGGCAGCTCCGTGTTGAGCAATCCGCGAAACCAAAACCTCTGGCCAATTTAACATTTAATCAAGTTGATGTCAGATTGGTCAGTCTTACTGTCCTGCAGGACCACATGGCCCACAGAAAGTCAAACTCTGCAGCTACACCTCATGAAAGAGACCTGACTAACCCTACTGTGACCCCTGTCAACGAACCCCCCCCCTCTCTCTCTCTCCATAGCCTGCGGCAGTGCTTCCACAGTGGGCTGTAGCTAGCAGCACAGAGAACACTGGGGTCTGTAAGAAAGATCATATATTTCACAAGACACAGCACAGCCTGGAATCTACACATTCAACAAAAAGCTTCCATGCTACCCTCGAACACCTTTCCTATGGTCCGTACCACAGTGCAAGCTGTGCTCATCTGATTCTGCAACCATGTGACGTGTTAACGATGACAACTGGAAAAATGCGAGGGTGGTGGGACAGATGGAAAAGAGGGATTCTGAAATGACATGAAGTGATAGATGTATGACTGGGTATATGAGGGTCAAATTTAAACTTTTTAAATAACCTTAAAAAAAAAGGGTACAAAAAGGCACCCTTGACTTGAATATAGTGATAGAATTACATTGCTTCTAGTGCTTGTGTACAGGCACCTTTTTCTTATATTGTTATTCTTGTTATTGATATTAGTTTGTGTGTGTTTTTGTCTGTTTTCACTGATATTTGTTATACACTGAATATTGAGATGTGCACATTGTACTTAGTGGCTTTCACTGATAATATAGAAAACTTAATAAGCGAGGTTATTAAAATATACACATTTTTTTATTGAACTGTATAAAGCCGTTACGATGTGTACTGTACCACCAACCCATGCTCTGGATTACCGTAAGACTCAGTACGCAGTACAAGGACACTGCAATATTGCGGAGAAATTTAAGCTACACCATTTTATGCAGAACTGAAGGCATTTGAAATGATCTCTATTTAAAATATAGACTAGTTAAGTGGCTTTCTTATACTTTTTTAAGTATAAGAAAGTATTATAAACTTGGATTTAGTTGCCTCTACTTTTAAATAAATAGATTCCAGTAGAGGCAACTGGTTAAACTGTCTTTTTTAAATGATTTATTTAGTTATTATCTATTATCATTATTTATTTCTGTGAAGTGTGAAGTGACCCTTCAAAAGATCCAATCCTGAGTTTTGAGTTTTGTATCGGATAGAACAACCATTTTGTCTAAACTTACAGTTTCTGCCTTTCTGTTAGATCAAACTAATGAACTTCTTTGGGACACACAACTACATTGGGACCAGAGTCTAGATGGACTACTGATTACAGTAGATGCCAGATGGACAACTGGATTTACAGTGACACCTTGGTAAAATCTCATTTAACACAAAATTGTGTGTGTGTGTGTGTGTGTGTGTGTGTGTGTGTGTGTGTGTGTGTGTGTGTTAAGGCCTCCCTCCTCGGCTGTGTTGTTTATATGGTTGTTTATGTGATCATGTTAAACCGAGTGTACAGTACTCTGAGCCGACACAAACCACAGGTTGTGTATTCCCTGTTGCTCACCTCAGCATAGGCAGCCGGCACTGTTTGGCACCAGCTCACAGGCGCAATATGTGGGCAGTCTGCCTGCATCAGAGACAGGTGTGTGTGTGTGTGTGTGTGTGTGTGTGTGTGGAGAGAGAGAGAGAGGGACTGTGTGTGTGAGAAATTAGTTTGTGTGTTTGGACATCATTGCTACAGTGCATGTGCTGTACCAACGTGTGTGTGTGTGTGTGTGTGTGTGAGTGCGTGTCAGCCTGGCACTGTTCAGAGCCTTGATGCCCACTGGGATAAGCGCAGCACCCCGTTGCAGTTGTTGAAGAGAAAGGGAACAGCTGGCACTGCTGGGAGAGGGACAGGGTGTGGACCGAGAGAGCATGAGCAAGCAAGCAAGAGTGTGTGTGTGTGTGTGTGTGAGTGTGCGAGAGAGAGAAAGAGAGGTGAAGGTGTTTAGGTGTGATATAGGAGACTAGCAGTCATCTTGCCAGAGAGAAGACTCAAAGTAGTAAAAAGCTTTCATTTGACATATGAGTCTATACTGAATTGAAGGTCTCCTGCTTGACCTTATACACTGGTTCTTCATCAATGAATGGGGGGGCAAAGGACTCTCCTTAACAGGTTTGACTTGGGCAACTTGGAAAGCGGGGTGGACCCTAAAGGATCTGGGGAGCCAGAGCCGCACAACCTAGGTTGGCCTAAGTGACCAAGTCACTCAAATGAAAATCATTTAGGCCTAGGAATGAAGTGAACCATCTTGGAAAATCTGTTCACCACCATAAGAATGGTTACCTTCAGAGGGGGGTAACCCCATAACAAAGTCCACAGAGATGTTGGACCAGGGGTGATGAGGCACAGGGGGCAGATGTCAGGAGACCTTGTTCCAGGCACACGCAGGACAGGTGGCCACATATTCCCCAACCTCCCTCTCCATGCACAGCCACCAGAAGCCTTGTTCTTATGTTTGGTCCAGACAAAGAAGGGTGTGCTCCGCTCCCTCCATCCAATGGCACCACTTGTCCAAAGCCACCTTGACAGCCAACAGCTGTTCCCCACGTCATAATTCCTCTCGGGAGGAGATAGGAGGGGCGCAGGGTTCCTGATAAAACGTCAAAAAAATTGGCAAAACCTGTGACAAGTAGGAATGGGCCACTCAGCGACGGCACTGATCATAGCTGGATCCACCTGAATGCCACTCTCAGAGATGATGAACCCCAGGAATGCGATGGTGGAGGCATGGAATATGCATTTCTCCGCTTTTGAAGAAGTCGAGAAGGCGCTGCAGGACCTGGGGGACATTCTGGTCGTGGGTCTTTTTGTCAGGGATGATAAGATGAGGAGAGATCCAGAAAAGTGGAGTCTGGTGCAGTCGAAGGAGGTTCAGGGGCGCCGGAGACAGGATGGAAGGATGATGTGTTTCCTCTGTAGAAGAGTCTAAAGGAGGACCTTATGGTGGTACACCATGTACTATTAACTCATTACAAAAACAAATACTACCCATGTAAAGGATAGTTTTTCTTTGGTTTGAGTGCAATATGCAAACACACTGACCACATTCAGGATGGTGAGAGACTGCAGAGGTAAGTAAAGATATTAAAAATTACATGAAATGAAATAAATAACGAAAAGTGTCTTTTGTCTTTAATTAAAGAAACAAGCCGTTTAACTGATACTTTCCTCCCCCGTCTTCCCTTCCCCTTTCCTCTCTGTATACATTCATTCATCAGGGGTGGGTGAGGGGAGCAGAGGCGATAGCATCTCGTTATGTGTGAGGAGTAAATGACTTGCCGCCTGCCGAATATTAAAAACACACAGCGCTGTTTCCTGTATGAGTCTTATCTCTGCCTGGGACAACACACAGTTGTCATCTTCTGCAAAATGATCATGAGAATGAGAGCAGATAGCAGCTGTTTGATCCCCTGGCGTGCAACTGCTACAACACCTAAATTATAGCATGTGTGTGTGTGTATATGTGTGTTTTCTGTGACACATTAATAAGCACCAGAGAAAATGTATTAATAAGAATGTACAGAGAACGAGCAAAGACACTGATTGAGGGACCAAGCTAATTTGTGGAAACTGCCTTTCATCTTTGCTTGTGTTAAACATTGTTTATTAGATCATGTCATCAGCATATTTGAAAGATTGTAATTGAGGTTGTGGTATGCCGATGAATTTAGGTGGACTTTTTACAAAAAGGTTATGTTTTAGGTGAAGCCGACAATACGGAGATTGTCCTCCCCAGAAAAACAAGCACGTCACTCATTTCAGAAAATTCCCCCAAAATGAAAATGTGTTTATGGTCAAGCGACGAAACCCTTTAGTGGTCGTAGAAATTAAGACTCTTGTCCTTTGGGAGTAAAAGACGAAGTCAGGTGGCATTATTATACAGCCACAAAGTCCACAGGGTGACATGGTCGATGCCGTGGATCAAGCGTACAACTCCTCACCTCTGATATAAGTACCATGCTACGTGATGCGTAGTCATTTTTAATGTTACAATAACATTTTGAAGCATTTGTACAGTAACTTACTAACAATATTTCTGTCATTAATATATTCATCGCTTATGACTTTATCCAACTTCCTATTCATTTGAAAATGTATATAGTAACACACAAGTGTGTATGTATTATTTGGACGATTGTGTGCACGTCCTCTCCCAGATCTGTCTGCCAGTTGTCTGTGACGGACCAGTGCAAATGGAGTTTCTGTTGCGGCTGTTATTGGCCGTTAATGCCACTTCACCACCTGAAACTAGAGGCCTGAATGTCAGCTACTGCCGCTTTGTGATCGACCTTGTTTGTGATGAACTAGATGTGCTTGCAATACGTTGCAGCTAATCTTGCTAAATATAAAGTATTTTACAATATATCTGCTGTTCCCTGCTGCCCCCAGTAGTAGTAGTCTCAACAGTCTGTTGAAGTAATGGAGCCCTCTCAGCGTACAACAGCATCAAGTTACACCAGCAACACAAGAAGACGCCTGACTATTCACATAACATTAATTAATCAATTAATAGAACATTCTTACACTCTAACCCACTGAATCTCCGATACGATAAATTGGATTTGTTCATTCTTTTATACAGGCTGCCACCTGCCCCTGCAATGTACCTGGAAGTGCAACAACAACAACAACTCTAACCCGATAGGTATCAGAACACAACCAGCCCGAGTTTGCTGTGTGTCTAACTCCGATAGACAAAACGATTCAAAGGCAAGTGGCTGGGGGTGGGGCGCAGATGAGAAAAGGATGCCGTGTCGGTCGTGTGGGCACACTTTGTCCTCAGTCAGCAGAATACAGGACAATCCGAAGCTAAATGTAAATACTGTCAGAAAAAGAAAAGGCGGAGTAGATCCACCTATTAAGTAGCGTTTAGTGTGTGGTGGAATGAAGGGATATAGTGTGGCAGAGCTCAGGGGAGTAGGGTTACCAGTAAGCCACGATTATTATAACAGTGAATGTGTAGCATGAGCCACAATTTGTCAGCAAAATAACACGACAGCCCCTCAAGAACAAAGCAAAGTTCCCGAGTTTGGTTTAAAAGCGTTATAGCATTTAGATTGGGGGGGGGGGGGGGGGGGGGGGTTGGTGGACCCTGATGTTAGCTATAAATGACCCTGGGTTTCTTTTAGCACATCATAAGATAAGTTCAATCAACTCACCCTCTTTGCACAGCTGTTGCTTTCTATCTCTTTCTATTACGCTTGAGTGAACTCACAGTTATGTGTTTTTTCCTGCAACTGTGTGGGAAAAACTTTCAATTCAGTTTAACAAATATTAGGGCATTAGATGAAATAAATTGACATTTAATATATCTGAAATGATAAAAAAAAAAAAAAAAAACATTTTACTGCATTACATTCATTCACTTATTTCTTCATAATCTATGTCTCTATTTTTCAGAGTGTCCGACGAGAAAGTTTGAGCTTGTAAAAAAAGTCGACCTAAATTCTGCTGCCCTGAATCCCGTATGCTTACCTGTTTCTACCTCCTGCTTGGAGCAAAACAGATCTTTTACAAACCGAGCTGCCTTTATTTACTTAAAGTCATACTTGGACCAAGAAATAATAGCCAACATAAATTCCCTACATAATAACTTTATCCATCTGTATCTGTGTAAAAGGGCCCGTTTTGTACCACTACGTGTTTGTACATTGGTATAAATGTACAGATGTGCACAAACGGCTCCTGTACTTTGCGGTGTGTAAGAATTGCAGGCTGGGTGGTGAGGAACACTGGTTGCACAGTATGTTGGCGTTCCCTTTCAAAAACCTAGAAGAAAGTGATATGTGAATGATTTCACTTTAAAGTGATACCTCTGGTATGTATTTTTGGCAGCACCAATTTGTGTTTTGCCTTTTAATTGCATATTATTGACTGTATATGTCCGAGCCATTGTAAGCAATGACGTTAAGGAGCTGCTGTGTTCATGTTTTGTGGCCTTGTGTTAAGCCCATATTAAAAACAGATGCATGCTAAAGCTGTGGCGTTGAAAGGTAGTTGAAATGTTGTGTGTCAAATAAAAGTGAAGCAAAATTAAGTGACAAAGACAGAAATTGCCTGGTCACCGGCGCACCTGTCTCCCATCAGCTCGCCACCTCTCCCAGCCATCACGTCTGCCATCCATCAACTCATCAGCTCTGCAGTATATCTACCCCAGTTCTTCAGCCGCTCATCGCCTGATTGCCGTGTAACCGTATAGCGGTAGCTACTTCTCGAGGCCTACTCAGATTATCTACCAGCTATTCAGTCTCTCTGTATTGTTTTGTTACTACTACCTACCTCTCTGTGTCCAGGATCATCTTCAGCCTGCCTGTCTCCTTGATTGTCTCCATGCCTGCCTGTCTGCCATCACCCTGCCTCCCGGCTATCCTCATCTGCCACGCCAGCCTCGTCCTACATTACCTTCACTCTTCCCTGCTGCCTTTGGATTCCATTCCCCTGCCACCAGCTCCGCATCCGGATTCCATTTAATAATACAACCTCACGTTATCCAAACACAACTCTGTCCGTGTCCCACACTTGGGTCCCTCCAGTGTGCGTAACATAAGTAAATATCACTCTGCATTTTTTTTCATTGTGTCGGTACATATTTGGATGATACAATTTATTTTAGTTTTGCTCACAATACTAATTCTAAATATTTTTAAATGAATGTAGTGTCTTTACCAGGTTAGGAGGTCAAAACACTCCAGCTGAAGTCAGAGAGCGCTGCAGGGATGACATATTTTTGTAGGCCAACCCAGAAGTTAGCGTCGCCCTGGTTCCCTCCGCTAAAAGCCAATGGGATTTGTTCCATGGGATTTTGGATCATTGCAGAAAATAAACTCTGTGGCAAACAAAAGTTTATGATTCTTACACGTTTTGTTCAGCAAGATAATCTTCACTAATCAACACCACTTTTAGGATTTTTGAAGCGTAAATGGAATCACCAGAAGTAAAAAAGCTAATGTTAGGCTATAAAGGAACTACACCACGGTCGCCTCACTTCAACGTCACCACCGCTGATCTTCACTTTGAAGAGAATATAGATAGATATAGATACATGGACAGATAGATATAGAGTATAAACACAACGAGGCTGTAAAGGCGGACTGGTGAGTAGATGACTTTCCGTGTTCGGCATGAAGACGTTTAATGTCCACGACAACCTCTGTAGTCTCATTTAGCCGCTTGTTAGCAACCACCAAGACACGTAAAAGCTTCCAAATTCCCAAGTGGGGGTATCTACTAACGTATTTTATGTCGTAGAACAAAACATTGAAATCTCTTCAGCTTGTGTTAACCACAGACCTTATTTCAGGCATCTAACCAAAAACCCCATTCAAAAAAACCCACTGACTTCCAGACGAGGGAACCGGAAGAGTAAAAATGCTGACTCATTTCCGGGTTTTAGGACTCATTCCTGCAGCACCTCTACTGGAGAACCCGAGAACCAGCTGAACAGAAAGCCTAATGTGTTTTGAAAGACGCCCCACACCCCCCTGTATGATTCAGTTTCAACTGCTGCCCTCTGGAATTAAAGAACATTTATAGAAGGTAGTTTACTATGCTTGTATGTATAACTGTAAAATGGTTAATTCTGCAAAGGTGTGGTAGACAATAAAGACGCACTGTAACTGTCAGCGTCACTCATAAACACTGTGTCCAGGTGCAGTACCTTGTTTTCATGGCAAAAGACAAGGAGAAATGTTGTATCTGCAGTACATGTGTGTGTATGTGTGTGTGTGTGTGAGAGAGCTTCCAGGTTAGAAGTGTGTAAGCAGGTGTCTGGGAGTGTTGGCTCCCCAGAGTCTAAACCCTGTAATCTACAAATGGCGATTCGCTATTAAATGGCTAATTCCCCTGGATTAAAGGATTCCTGCGAACACAATCCCCTCACCCACTTTCCTCTCTCTCTCTCTCTCTCTCTCTCTCTCTCTCTCTTTACCGTTTTGGCGAGCGAGTTTGCTCAAGGTGTCGCTTTAAATATTAATGACGGGATGAAGGGATGGAGGAGAGAAATTTAGAGGCAAGTAATTTCAATTTGGGGAAAAGGAGAAGAATGGAGAAGAAAAGCAGTGAGGGGGGTGGGGTGGCTGGCTGGCCACACACACACACACACACACACACACACACACACACACACTGTACTGCAACGCACAGCCAGTGAAGAAAAGCCTAAAAAAAGCCTGTTGATAAATGCAGGCATCGAAGAGCCTACACAGTGTGTTTGGTGTTTGAAAATTATTTTTGCCCTCATTTACAGGGATATCCATTCAACGGTTGAAGACAGATAAACCCTGATTGGTTCATTAGAGTTTCAAGTCCCTCGTAAATGCCTCATAGCAAACAATCCCTTCCTCTTAAATGAACATGACTCGGCGGTGCTTGGCTTGCAGTATTGGCGCAGGGGAAAAAAAAAAGATGACAATTATTCCTTTTTCTGCACGGTGAGCGACAATTCCTCCAGTTTAAATATCATATTTCCCCCTCTAGCCTCTCCTCTCCTGTGCTATTACTTACTTAACTTTGCCTTGAAATCCAATTACTGTGGCTGATATTAATTCCGCTGTAATTACATGCGAGGTGAAAAGTAACCGGCTCATCTGTGAAATCAAATGAATGTAAAACCAGGTCTAATTGGGTCATAATTTTGACTAAAACCCCATTATTGAACAAATGTCGTGGACATTATTTGCAGCAGAGTGAAACAGCGAGGGGGGGGGGGGGGGGTGATACATTCCTAATTGCATTAGCCAGCGCTTTGGTAATAAAGCAGATTAACTAATAAGAGATTTACAGATCATTTGAAAACAAAAAAACGGCAGGTGACACACAAAGAAGGAGATTGTTTTCTGCTATAATTACAAAGGCATTTTTCCAGAGAAAGAGTCAATATTCATTGTTTTGAAACTCTGCAGTGCAGACAATGATATTCTTTAACTATGGGCTCTTACTCACATTTTCCCTGAAATCACCTGCCAAAGCCATAACAGAAGTGACATTTTACTTCCCTCTGGAACAAATTCATAGGCTCTTCAAATATTTAAAACAAGAAAAATTCTTTGACAAATTCATGACTCAGATTTAATACTCAGAAAAGTTCCTTGTAGTAAAAAAAACCCCACAAAAACATGCAGCAACAGTGCAGTGTGCTCGGGTAGATAAACAGTGCAGACACACACACACACACATACACACTTGACTGGCTGTCAAATTAAGCTGTCAGATGCCTCACACCGTCTGGTCAAAAAAGCGATGGCAGAGAGCGGCATTTACATAGTCCTGACAGCGCAATCAATACTGCTCTGGCCATTTCTAAAGGAATATTAGGTTTATGGTATTAAGTTCAGAGCCATCTGATTAATTCTGCATGGGACGAGCTGACTGTGAGTCAGTACTCTTGTCCGTACAAAGTTTCAAGATGCTACCGACAAACTCCCCCGCTGGCCTGAATCGGCTGTTGAGCTTCAAGTTTCAAACACCAGTTACAGTAAACACTTGTCCTGCTGGGGGGCGTGGCTGAGTGCAGTGACTGTATAGTTGTGACATCACAACCTTACAGGAAGTCCCGACGGCTCATTTTAAAGGCACAGTGTCTGAATACAGGCTGTGTTCCATTTCTCCGTGGACTGAGCGTTTTGATCCTTTCACAGTATTTATACAGCACCTAGAGCTGCTTTAGAATCAAACAAGACATGGACACCTCACTTTCTACAATATGGGACCTTTAATTCCAAATTAAGAGTTATCCTCCCTTACTGTAAATGACCAGTATCTGTGTGCTGGCTTTCAGAAATGAACAGTGATGGAGTGCATTATGGTTTTATATGTGGTTTATTTCACAGAAAACAGTCCTGAGCTTCAGCGTCGGCCCCAATATTAACTGTCTGCCTCCAGACAACCTAAGTCCGGGATAACCAAGCAAGATCACTGCCCGGGGTACACTCTCAAACGAGATCAGCTCTAACCCAACCATGATTAACCCCTGTGACCGCCATTTTGTGCCCAGCTGCACAGCAAGTCCCTGGAAAAGCCAGCAGGGAGCGAGGAGCCCCCACAGTCCTCTGGGGAGTCGCTTTTGTTAGCATAATGAGAGGCATGTTTGCTACAAATAAAGGCGGAGAAACCACGCTGGAAATGATAATGCGGCGAGGATCGCACATTCCTTTTTTTTTTCCTCCAGAGGAACAATCGTCCAATCAATACGGACTTTGACCTGTGACCTCAAAACTTTGTGACAGCTCATTGGTGGAGCTGAAGGAATTGGAAGTCTACCAGTGTGTTTGCTTGTGTGATATACAGTATGTTCTCATTAAAGAGCAGCTAGCATTAAACAAACAGCGGGGGAACACCCTGCTGCACCCTGACACATTCTGCAGGTGCATGCACACACTGACACCATGAGTTGAAGTACATGTTACAAACACACACAAACACACACACACACACACACACACACATTTGGGAATTCCAATGCTAAACCAGCATAAACCTCCTCTCCTCGTGCTGCATGTCAATAGAGCGTGTGTGTGCAGAATAACCAAGTGTGATCAACTAAATAGACAAAGTGATGCATGGGTAAACACACTCTTGTCCCATGTGTGTGTGTGTGTGTGTGTGTGTGCATGATGGGGGGTTGTGCCTTCTACACTGTATATTCATGTTAAGTCCACAGAGACTACTGGTATTGTTAGACCACTGTTCACGTTAGTATTGGTTTCTTCCAACATACTGGAAATGAATGTATAGAGGCCTACAGGTTTCTGAGGCCATGCTGTCATATGGTCAGGACAGAGAGGCCTGATGTGTGTGAGAAACACAGGTGACCATAACTTTGAAATTGAAGAAGGTGGCCGTTACAGAGAAGTAGAAATGGAAATATATATATATATGGGCAGCACCAAGATTGTGCGCATGTTCGAGTGGACAATGCAGCACCTTGCTGGATGACGTCAGTCCGTGTTGCAACAAAAGTTGAGCCCGGTTCTACTTCTTTGCCTTCTCTGCATTTTTTTTTTTTTTTTTTTTTTTTGCTGGAGAACTTTGTGTCAGGAGACCCCGCTGTGCTGACACAGTGGTCTCCACTGAAATAAATAAAGCAGCAGTACTGTTGTCTGTCTGAACACAGCTTTATGGGTTTATTTATCTTCTCTGGCGTCACAAAGAGCTAGTTATGAGCATTATTAATGTGAAGACGGCAACTTGTAACTGAACTTTTTTTAACTGCTTAGGGATGTCGCCTTCTCCAAAGTTCCCATGATCAGTACATGCATTGGGTACATTAAGGTTTTGAATTCACGCCAACACACAGTTCTGCGGCTGGACTGTCAGGTGTATAAGATATGTGTTTTGATATGACCTCTAAAGTCGGATTTTCTGTGTCTCTGCCAAACATGAAAATGAACCCAGGTTTCTCGTAACTGCAGTGAAAATATCTCAATAAAAAAGGAGACAAATGAGGTGGGACGATGTTGTTGGATGTAAAAAAAAAAAAGAAAAGCGTGTCTTTTCCCAGAAAATCCAATGGAAGCCCACTGAAAAGTAGACCCCAGTACACCAGAAAGCAAAATGTTTGCGTTTCCATAAAGGTATTTTTACACGCATTTTAGAAGTTTTGCATTAGAAAAGCTGTACGGAAACGGCAACATTCGATAAAGATTTGACGCGCTAAATGAGATGTGGAAACACATTTAACTCAAATGACTGACCAGCTGTATCCGCTGAACTGTCCTGTGTTCATTTGTCTTGGTCTCCGGACATGAAACAAGGCCGACACTAGCTGACAGGAAAGAAGAATTCAAACTTGCCCAAAAGAAAGAAATTTCCTGAGGACCTCTCTCCTCCACTTCTACTCTGTTTACTGGTGGATTACAGCCATGTGGAAAGCGTAGCCTACTCCGCCAACTTCTGACGAGCCCAGCTTGATTCTCTCCAAACCAGTTGATGGAAATGCGTCTAATTTGCAATTACATTTCAAGGGTTTGCTTAAAATTTGCTGGACAATTTAATGGTAACATGGACACATTCTAATAAACAATATTCTCTGAGACTGTACTACTACTGGATGTAAAAGTACAAAAGGTTTCAATCTGGAGAAAAAAATAATAATTTGCACTTTCATCTCTTTTTAAATAACATTGGAAGTGGCACTTGCTTCTGCCACTGTTTCCTGGTATCATTTGTGGTCTCTCTTCTTAAAATGTGTCATGTGATTGGCTGAGTTCTGATCATGTGATTGCAGGTACATGGGGTAGGTGTGTTGGGAACCCTCCCAGCATGCACTGGGGCAATAGATTCATGGACATAAGTCTCTTTTCTATGCGTGTTCCTGCATTGTTACGGGTGTCATTTTGTTCTACATTGTGCACTTTCATTGTTGTTCCACTGTCACAGATTAGATATTAGTAGTGAATATGGTAAGACTACGACTGATGTCGGGTGCATGATTGGTGGGGGGTTGCCGGTGGACATGCAAGAGACTTTTAAGTGACAAATCATCACCCTGCTATGAAAATGAAACCTTACGCAAATCTCTGAAAAAAAGCAGCTTTAAATTGCATGTACAATTTTTTTTGCCATATGACTACAAGACACTCATCAGGAGAGGGAAGGGCCGGTGGAAGTTTTCACTACATTGGAGTAAACATCAGGGGAAAAGTGGAGGGGACAAACAGCAGCTACGATCCCGACCACATGGACAAGCAAGAGGGAACAGCGGAGGTAACGTTCAGGAGAAACGTGTAGGGATGAAATGCCAGTTGCGATTCCGACCACATGAGATCTTCTCTTCGTTTTGAGCCCCCGGCTGTCCTCCCTGTTCATTCACGGCTGCGTAGCCGCTTTCAACTCCAACACATCATCATCAAGTTTGCTGACAGAGACCAATGAAAAAGCCCACCCGGAGGAAGTAGATCTGGGTTTAAAAACATTGGACCTATCCACTGGTAACCAAGTAGCATCATGAGAAAGCCTGAGTGATTTACTAAAACAGTTAACTCACTGACAATAAGGTGGCCAGCACTGGCTTGAGCATGAATGTCTTACTTTACAACAACAAATGCAAACTTAATACACAACATGGAAAAGAATAAGGGAAACTCTCCACATTTTAAAAGAATGAATAGTGAAATGGTAAAACAACATGAAATGATACAAAAAAAATCCACACATCGTGCACATTTTGCAGAAAATCCACTCAGTTTACCTCCTTGTCACATGGACATAATACACATTGTACTATGCAGCATTGTATCCAAGTGTTCTAAGTTACTGTATTTGAAAAAAAATGTCCCTTAAATGGTTAAATCCCTGCTTTCTTAAAAAAAAAAAGGGAGGGGCTTTTCTTCATATTGAAAATACAGTAGCATAGCGCCATAGAGAACATATACATACATGGATGCAGGTGCAGTTATAAAGTGTTCATACACACACACACACACACACACATTCATACATACACACACGCTTACAGCGTGGATGTCAAGCTGCTGCTGGGGATTGGGGAACAAAGGGAAGAGATGTGAAAGCTGCAGATGACTTCAAACAACAGCTATTTCCCAGGCTGCCCTGTTACACGGGGTGAGAGAGGTAGGGGATGATGGAGATGGGAGGGGGAGGGAGAGGGAGAAGTCAAAGAAAAAAAAAACAGAGAGGGGAAACAGGCCATGTTGAGAGGTATAAAACTCTCTGGTAATTTATATGAGCAACGGTGCAGCCACTGTGTACTGCACAGGGCTGTGTGTATGAGTGTGTGTTTTCTGAACAGCCATATTTCTACCTTGCGCCCTCTCTCTCTCTCTCTCTCTCTCTCTCTGCCACAGTCTCTTGCCCTGCCCTATAAATCCTTTAAAATCGTTCAATAACCTATAATATTAGTGTCACTGGGCTGCTGTTCCATTTACTGTACTGTGTCGATATGTGTGTGTGTGTGTGTGCGCGTGTGCAGGCGCAAAACACGCTCTTAATGAGCCGCACTGGTTATTTGGTGTGTGTGTGTCAGCGTGTTGAAATAGAAAATTTCACCCCACAAACCACAATGTGTCTCAAATGGGTCATTGCCATCCGTGGTGAGATGGTTCCTGGTGGAGGGCTAAAAGGGAGGTAAAAGTCGGCCTGAAGAATTCTCTGATTCCATTATTTTGACTGAGACTGAGGCCGGACTGAGACTTTATATCTCACACGGAAATCTCTCACAACATTTCTGCTGCAAGATTTAAGGGTTTTTTTCTATATATTTTTTGGGGGAAACAAAAGTGAACCCTCTCAAGGTTATATGTGCTCTTTTTTTTTTTCTCTCTGACTTGGGAGACGCTCAGTGCTGTGCACAGTTATTGATTGTTGGTCTCAGTCTGTTGGGCCCCATTCTTCAAATATGGCTTAACTAATTTAGTTACTAATAAGTTGTATTGTGGGTAATGTAGGCACCAAGATTTTGTCCATCATGAGTCTGATAATGTTAAAAGAGTGCTCTTTAATTCAAACTCTTTGGTTTAAATATCATAACCGAACCATTGTTTTTTTTTTTTTCCAGACTAAATCACAATGTCCACCCTCCCAATTCGCAGACTGGGCCTTTGTGGAAAATGATTATATGTACTTGATGTCTCAGAAGCGCCCGTCATGTCAGTTAAAATGTCAAAGTTCTGACCCTTCCATCTGTCTCCAGGGTTATTCTGAACGTTTCGGAAGGGAATTCACATCTGCAATACACCTCACTACAAAAATATGGTTTTTTTTTTGTATGTTGGTGCTACATATTTTTATTAATTCCATTTATCATTATCAGCATTGTTATACTGTCACATCCATTATGAGTAATCTTCTGGTAATCTTCTTGGTAAACTCTGAACCCAAATTCTCTTGAGGGTTTGCCTCTCGGAGAGTTAATGACTTGTAGATTTCAATACCCTTCACAGAAACAATCTGCAAGTATATATATATATATATTTATATATATATACTTGAAGTAAACAACAGTGTCAGTGATGCTGGTTTTAGTGTGAGAGGTTCCCTACGGGACACTGAATAGGTCTGACACCAGCAACGTAGCATATCTAAGTATAGCTTTGTAAAAATTGTCTACCGACAGCTTCCGACTGTTTTTTGTGTGTGTGTGTGTGTGTGTTACTGCGGCATCCTACACTCTGAGTGATTATGCTCATTGCTTGGCCTTCTTTAATTGTTCATTTCATGCTCAGCCTCCCCTCCCGCCCACTGATCCTGCTTTCTCCGCTCAGCAGCCTCGCCCACATGAAGCCCAGACGCATGGATGTGGACCCCAAGGCTGACCTTGTGCTGCCTGCTGGAGAGGGAGTGTGGGGGGTGGGGGGTGGGGGGGGGGGCGTGGCGGGGGTTGCAGAGTATTGATCGATAGCTAACTTTATTGCCTTTAAGCCCCGAGCTCTCGTCTGCTACAACCTGTGTGTGTGTGTGTGTGTGTGTGTGTGTGTGTGTGTGTGTGTGGTTGGAAAAAGACAGAGAGTGCTACACGGAGTGGCAGAGAGAAAGAGAGAGAGAGAGAGGGAGAGAGAGAGAGAGAGGGAGATACAGTCACTCTGCTATCGACAACACCAGTCGACCTGAATGCACAGCATCACTTCAACTCATACATAAAACCATTTTGTTCATTAAATTCATGGCTAGATCAATGGTGGCCTCTTTTATTTAGAAGTCTATTAAGAGTCCAATCAAATCTGATCTAATTACGCCCTGTCACCAATCACAGAGAAGACCTAAGTATGTCAGCGCGATGTGTGTAAAAGGTTTACGACCTCGCGTTCCCTTGAGTTCAAGGGACAGCAGCGTTTCCTTCAGCATGTGTCACACGACGCGCATTTACAACGTACCCTCTCCGATCTTCCTTTGTGTTTAATTTAAATTTTTTTTTTGTTTACTTTAACCTTTATTTATCCAGTGACAGCTCAACATACTTCTGCAGCAGCATATTTCCCATTCGAGAGCTGCCCTGAACGCCCACAGTCTTTCTACTGTTGGCCCGTGGGAGCCGTGTCAGGGTTACCAGAGAGGATTAGAGACTCATGCGCACCAATAAATGAATGAATTAATACCAAAACTGAAAAATTCCAAATTGAATTCCAGTTTCAGAATCCCGAGAAGGGACTAATAATATTAATAATCAGTACAATATGACGATACAATCAGAACTGGCCAAAAATGAAGTGGATCCAAAGAGCAGTCAACCGGAACAGAGGCAAATAGAGATTAACAAGCAGATGTAATCGAAAAAAAAGGGAGCAGAAATACATGTCCTAAGAAGCAGTTCACACTCTCCCGTCTGCCTCAGAGCTCTCAGGAATTAGACTTGGATCCAGGTTGATTCTTTCTACTTGTATCTGTGCAAGGCAGCTACAGTATAGTTTAAGTTTAGCAAAAATAAACTTTTGGTCTGTAACAAGAGGCAAACTCTTCCTGCATTGGACACAGTCCTTGCGGTGCAGAATGTCTAATATCTGACTCCGTCTCTGTCTGTCCTACGATTCTCTTGACAGCCGTTCATCCGATTGATATTGCTGAGGATCCAAGGAAGTGCAGCAAGCTCTTGAGATCTACGGGACATTTTTATTAGTAGTGCGTTACTACTGCCAGACTAGGGGACCCCTATTAACTGTTACACCTGCCGAACGGCATGCTGGGAACAGCTCACTCTCCAATCTCTCGCCACAGTACATTCAACAACAGGTGACGAAACAGCAAAGTCTTGAAGCAATCGGCCCGAATAAGCACGTTTTCAAAGGGCACTGCACTGACACTAGTTCTCCAGGTATCAGTTAAACTCACGTCAGAAGCGTTTCCTATGTGGTCCTGGATTCGAACCAAAAACCAGTAACCCTCAGTCCCCTAGTCTATCTGGCTCTCTGCCCACTCTTCATGAAGCGAGCGCCCTTCTGCAGTTAAACACTGATCTGGGGTCAGAGATATGGAGCAGGCAACATTCAGTACTGTCGCCGGGGCGATAGCGCTCTGTTGTCGAGGAGATAAGAGAGTGACGGCGCACTGACCTTTCCCTGGTGGTCCTTCTGTAAACAGTGCTAATGATCGCTCCAGGTGATAACACCTAACGCTGCTCTCCCCCCCTCTCCTTTCTTTTTCTTTCCATCACACATTACTTCCAGCCCCAATCTCTCTGCTGCCATTCTGCTCCCCGCTCCTCTTCCTCCCTCTGTGGTGTTAAAGCCTAGGGTAATATCCCTCACTCCCACTGATATCCTTTTGTACTCACGGGAGAAATCCTAGAAATCCCCTCTCCTGCTCGCCTGTTTAATCTCCTTATCGGCGAGGAGATTACAGCACACTGTTGAATAGAAGAATGAGCAGCGAAGAGCCCAGCACCAAGTGAAAACTGCTGTACTGTGATATGGCAGGACTCGACGGATTACAAGGATCTCAAGGGAAAGATGGCTACAGAGGTCCTCTGAGGGCTTGACTGATACCAATAGCAAGAGTTTGGATTCGATTTTGCATCGGGAAAGCCAAAATATAACAAAGTACTACTTTTTTGAGTTTTCTGTGTTTGTTTGGAATACCCAAAGTCTCTACTGAAACCTGGACTAATGACATCCTTTCAGGTGCATTAGCTAGTTCCTTCAAGTTCTTCAGAGTCAACAGCAAGGGAGGCAGGAGGTTCTATTATGTGAAGCTTCATACAGTATTTTGTATTTATTGCAAATACTGTAAATAGAGTATATTAAGTAAATATTGAGAAAAGCAAAGCAGAGATTGTTTCACCTCAGACGCTTGAGGAAATTCCGGGTATCCCCTCAAACACTGAGGGAATGTCTGCAGCGTCCTGACGGGGGAACATCACTGCCTGGTTAAGGAAACAGCACCGAACAGGACCGCAAGGCCCTGCAGAGAGTGGTTCATTCTGCATTTTTACATGACATTTTACATGCTTACATTTTTCAAAGAGCTGTTCTTGCTTCTACATACTATGATCTTCGTGCTACAGTATATTCTGCAGTATTTTTTAGATATGATTTATTAATCACATCGTTCCTTAGATCCATCCCATACCCTAAACTAGGGCAGCCCCCTAAACGTCAGTGATTTGACTCATCAGTCAAGGATCCACCAATTCCCAAAACCCTAACCTACAAGCCTGATAGCCTCACGGTTAGCAATAAGCAGCTCTAGACACGCCTGTAATCACCAGCTTCACCATTCGCCTTTTGCATCAGAAAGGTTCTCCCTTATGGCTGAAGTTGTTAATAGCACCATCATAAATCCATCAGATATGAAGCTCAGCTACGACCCTCCTCCGCCCCACTCACCTCCGGTCGTCACATGAGCTCATCAGAGGACCACTCCTCATCACATCCAGATCTTCAGCCATCCTTCCACCACCACCACCGTCTAGACTCCATACTATACATACATACACTATACCAAAGACTTTCACATTTCTCATCTTTACTTAAAAGGTAGTCAATGATTTCAATTAAAAACATTCCGTTTAAACATGCTTCACGGTGCGGGGAAATGAAATGCTGCCAGTGTGAATGAAAAGATGAATTGATTGTCAATGCTTGTCAATGCTTCAAAAAGTGTGCGTTTGTCAGAAGTATGAGTGCTGTCTCATGGTGGCAAGAGTCGGTCTAGACCTGCTCTATTTGTAAAGTGTCATGGGACGACTTTTGTTGTGACTCGGCACTGTATAATTAAATTGAATTGAATTGAATGATGGTGTGCTATAAGTTCTGTTTATACTGTATAAATACCGGGTATATACACACCCCCCTGAGCGGCAACACTTGAAGCAGCCGTCTTTTGCCTCCAGTGATTTCAAAGCAGCAGCTGTTTGCCAGAGCTTTGCTTTTTGGCCGTAACTACGACGCGAGGCCACAAACATGGATCAGTTAAAGCATTACTGAGTGGACACTGGCAGCACTTTGTCCATTTAACACATTTGACACTGTTCTTGCAGCGGGGGAATTACATGGATTACACGGCCGATTGCCAGCGCATCGTGACCACGCGGCCTCGGAAATGAATATGGAGGGGAGGAGAGATTCACGCCGACACCGCCGACAGCAGCGGTAGGGGCAACCGCGCTTCCTGCCCACCGGCTTTGTCACCGAGCTAAACGAAGTGTGTAGGCCGCTACAGAGTAATGTCAAGTTGTTGATTTGGAAAGTTTCTCAGGAAAACAGAGAGAGGATGTGGCACGCCGGCTGTGCGGCCTCAGCTCCGAGCTGACAGCCTGCTGCCACAGTCCATGCCCACTGATATCTGAGTTTACCAATAAATGCATGTACCTTTTATTGTGTGTCATATCCGGTCCAGCAGCAGGGTCAACCTCTAACTTGGCACAAGAAATGTTCTATGTTCATTATTGTGTTTATGTTCACTGTTTGCATGCTTTTGGTTGTATTTGTTAAAGACAAGATGAAATGGAAAAATTCACTTTTAACCCCTTTAGGTCACATCCCCGGCCATATTGTGCACCTATCTAACAATATATGCCAAAAAAGAAAATGACAAAAAAATCTATTTCTTTGTATTCTTCTGTCAAAATCCAATCGTGTTTTCTTCCTGTAAAACAAAAACGTGACGTGTGCTTACAGAAGCTTGAACCAACCGATTTCAAACAATAATATTGCGACATCCGCCATCGGCCAGTCTTCAACTTTTAGCGGCACTGAGCCAACCTTCATTAGCTGACACGAATCCGAATTCGGTTGCGCCGATCAACGCAGCGGTGTGGGAGTGACACTATTTGCGTGACGCCATGTTGTGAACTTTAACCCCCCCCCCCCCTCCAATCCAGAGGGTGGCGGTAATGTGCTTAAAAGCAGTTTGCCAACTGCCTCTAAACAACAAAAGAGAAGAAGAAGAAGAAGAACTTTTAACCCCCTGACCCGGGCTGCTGGTGTGCCGGCTCGTAGGAATGATCGTCTGTCTGCATCAACAGATTAAAAACACACATTTATTTTGCCGTGTGGTTTAAACAGGTGTACAAGGCCAAAGACTACGCTAAGTCATAATTCATTCACTACCCAATGACGTTTTTGCTGCAATGCCGGATTTGGCAATACAATTCAACAGCAGCAAAGACCCCAAAATGACCAAACAGTCGAATCAGCACCTCTGTGAAACGTTTCCAACCAAACTGAACACTGGAACTTTCATGAAAGTTAGGGTTTACTGCGTTAGTTTTAGCCGGGTGTACCTAATAGACTGAGCGTGCGTTACAAGGCGTATAAATGTGAAACCACTGACAGAGAAATGTTAATTGGCTCCACTTTTTCAGTCTGTCATTGCCAGGTTTGCACACGCCACTGCTGCTCTCTCCACAAGCACACGCCACTGCCGCCGTACCAAACTGTCGTGACACTGGAGTCCAGTCTAGCTTAGCTAGTGCATCGTGCATCAGACTATTTTTAAAGCGCACCTCTGCGAGGCTTGTTAAAATGCAGAGGAAAAGTAGATGGACTACCTGCTCTTCGGAGTGAGTGGTCGGAGAGTTAACCCTGTCTGAGTAAATCTTAAGCCCGGCTCAAGCCGAGCGTACAGTGGCGGATCGAGCAGGGCTTCTTCCCCAAACACCCTCAGATCGGGGCATCTGAGATGGGGGTAGTATAGTGAGCGAGGAGGATCAAAACTGAGACAAGCAGAAAAAGGAGAGAGTTTAAAAGGATGCAATCTCTATTCTGGAGCAGGTCCTCATTTCACTGTCTAGCGCTCCGGCAGGCCTCCCTCCCTCCCTCCTCTAACCCATGCAGTCCCCCTGCTCGGCACACTCAATTATTTATCAGCTTACAGACGCACTGAGGAGAGCACAGAGGAGGGAGCCGCAGACCTCCTTCTCCTGCTCTTTCTTTCCCTCTCCTCCTCTTCAAAAGTGACCATCCCTCCATCCCCATCCCTCCACGTACGGCGTGGATAATATAACTTATGTTACCAGTGGTCACCCCCGTTTCCCTCCGGATCCTCCCTTCCCTTTTCTCATTTTTCCTCCCTCCACCTCCACCTTCGATGTACCCTTTCATTAGTTCCGGCTACTTGCTTTTGTTTCCTCTCTTCCCAACCCTGTTATCGTTCCTACATCCCTCGCCCCGGAGGTCTTTGTTCTCGCGGAGTCTCTGAAGGGACAGATGGAAGTACTCTAACTCTGTTACCGTTGTCAGGGCAGCATCAAGGAGATCACTGCCACCTCAGCACTGTCTGTGTGTGTGTGTGTGTGTGTGTGTGTGTGCAGAACCACTGCAGCACAACTAGCTCACAATATTTTAGTCTGAATACATTCAACAATTGATACATTTTCAGTTTAGTAGTCAAAAGTGTAAAATATTCTTCAATTTAAAAAAAGAAATCTCCCGCCGTCTTGCTTGTTAAATTTGTCATAAGCATGCAGGTGTGTGTGTGCATGTATAATCAGAACCTGCAGTTGTGTTTGTGTGTGTGTGTGTGTGTGTGTGCATAAGCATACAATAGCCATGCGTCAACAGCGTGATGATGTTTGTGTGTGTGTGTGTGTGTGTGCGCTTATTTACAGTACATTTGTGTCTTACGAGAAAGAGAAACTGGGAGACAGAATCAGTAAGCAGTGGTGATGAAGAGGAATAGCTAATGTCAACTGCACCGGGTGCTGCCTCTGTATCAAAGCCCCCGTTGCTCGCCTCATATCTGCAGAATGCCACTAGCAACAGACCCCCCCCCCCAATCATTAGCTACTGTACAGCGCACGGGGCTCGGAGAGGAAGGAGAAGGGAGGACAGCCGAGACAACAGGAGGAAAACACGATAAAGCGAGAAAGAACGCCTAGAAAAGAGACAGGAAGGAGGAGGAGGAGGCTGAGACTGAGGTCGCCACTGCACTGTTACATCACCTCTGTCCTTTCATTCTCCCTCACTTATTTACTTTCCCTTTCTCTTGTGTTGTAGGGGGGAAAAAAACCCGAAAACTTTCCTACTTCGTCATTTAACGGAAATTCAAACCAGCAGCCGGCAGCATCGGCATGGAAACGTGGGATACCAAACTACAGCAAATGAACGCCATTTTGGAGTAAAGCTGATATTATTTTGCCAAAAGCTAGTTAAAGGCAAGCGTGGTGGCGGCGGGGGCGGAGGAGGCTGGCTGGCTGCTCCATTAACAGGTGTTTTGTTTTGTTTTTTCTTCTTTCTTTTCAGTGATGCAATCAACAATTACAACTCTTAAAGCAATTACTGCATGCTGAACCCTGGAGTCTCGCACTAAATAGGGAGAACTAAGCCTGAGGGGGAAGCCAGAGTTAAGTTCCCATAATGCATAGAGTCTAGCTCTAAAAACTCTTGAAACCCCAAATCTATTCGTTGTATCGAATCAGAATGCAAAAGCCAGTGCTGAATCGATAAGGTCTGCTGTTAAACAACACACGCCGTCCAACTTTAGCAGTTAAACCAGAGCACTGTTAGCTTGGTAACACACTTGATGGGCGTCCCTGCGCTCCAGACAGCCAGGGGAAGAACTTACTAGAAGCCTCCTGTAGGTTCTGCAGTACGGCGGGGGCTTCTTCAGGTGAAGGTCAGTGCATGCTCCAACGCTACGTTTCCAGCTTCTCACTTGCACGTCAATAAATAAAAAAAACAGAAAGCCTCCTTTACACACACTTTCAGCTGGATCTCCTGTCCAGGCCCAACTCCCGTGACACGCACTGCGGAAACACACACGAGCACCACACTTAACGCGATGGAGGTGCCAATCCACATGATGTTTAACCCTGATAATGGGATGTAGCACAAGCATGCCTCAAACCAGGTAATGCTTCAAAATGATGTGTGTGTGTGTCTCACTCTCTATGCTGACTTTAGCGTGCATTCAACTCTTGACAGCGCGTTCACCTCATGCTTGCGCGTAAGACGGACCGCGAAGTCAAACACGTGGGTGTGATCCGATCCCGTTTTGCTTTGGGGGTTTTGAAAAAAATCCCGATTTTTTTGTTGTTGTAGATAGTTAGACTTCCTCTTTTTCACAAAATATTACTGATGCTTTCGATCTGAGTGAGCTGCAAAACTCGCTTCCGTGCACCAGGGGACAAATACCAAAGGGGACAGTAATGTAACACACACCTGTCTGAATGTTTCCTGCAGCAGCAGCAGCAGTTGAAACCAGCAATGTTACATATTCCTGTCCGAAAGAGACCAAGAGATCAAGTCAGATAGAATGACAGTAATGCTAATGCTAATTATGTTATCACCAGTTTGGGTCATGTTGATGTTGCCATGCCTGTACCATCTCTTTAAAAGTGCTTGTTTTGATTTTGTGAAACTGGAGAGCTGCAGCCCGTGACTCAGTTGGCTGTCGGTGACAGTTATAATTATAGCAGCCTGTTTTTTTCTGAATGAATATCTTCTTTAATATATCAAACAGGCCGGACCCACGTAACCCTTTTAATTAAAAAAATAAAAATTAAAAAAAGGACTTGGGAGAGATTCGAGGTGCAAAGTCTCGCAAGTTTCAACCCAACTTTGCCCATCAACAGCTGTGAGATTTGTCCTCCTCATCATGTCAAGCAATTTGATCCTTTGTGTTCACAGAGGAGCCGCTGCACATGAAAGACACACTTTTAGTCGTGAGGTTTTCCAAATCCTTAAAAGATCATTAGAAATGAACACAAATACACTTCTGTCGTGACAGAAACGTAAATGTGGTTCTGACCCAATGAGAGACGGTGTGTCACTCTGTGTGCAGTGATCTTAGTGATGCAGTTATGCTTGAAATACCTGCCCCCTCCACCACCTCATCTCTCAAGAATGAAATCATTTCACTGTTTTTTTTTCCCCCCTCCATTTTAAGTCATAGTCTGAAGTGCTGAAGAAGTCAAAGTAAGCATGTTACGTCGAACAGGACAGGCTTTGCCAGTTATGGGAGCGAAATGAAGGAGAAAAATCAATTGCACTTTTTCTTCACTCGTCCTTCATGTCGACAAGCCGTTCAATTCAAATATGGGAGATTATGATGAATTTTGATTTGGAGAAAACTGTGAATGACTTCATCATGAGTGAGAGATGGAAACGGTTTGCACTGTCAGATTATCTGAACGGCACATGGACTCCTCCTTTAGGAACGTGCACAGTGTGTGGCATGCGGCAACGCTTTGTCTTTCCTTTGGAACATAAGTCAACTGCTTGGAAGTCTGTATATTCACTGTATATGTATTATATTAGATATCATTGATTGTAAATCCCATGTGTGATGGACAACTAAACTTTGAGGACACACACAAAAAAAATAATAAATTAATTCATTCCGTAACAACCATTTTTGGCAATTCCACATTCACAGCTTAAGCGACACACACACACACACACACACACACACACACAAAGTTCCCAGGAGTGTGACCGCTGCGAAGCCACAACAGCATCACATCGGTACACTGGATTGAACCTGCCTGCATTGACAGCCAGTGCTTGAAATACCTCAACAATGCTCTCTGAAACTTTACAAATGGAGAAAAAAAAAAAAACTCTCCCAACCTGTTGGGTGGCAGTAATCCTTGGCCATCAGGGAAAAATGAGAGTGTTCCTGACACTTGGAGATTGTAATGTTCCCTGTGTTTAAGCACACGACACAGATCCAAACATGCCATTTTTTTTTTTTTTTTACACATGAACTCTGTTACTACGGATAAATGCAGATTTCTGCACCCGCAGTTTAAAACCTCTAAGGTCACACTCGTGTAAAACAACAACAACAACAACAACAAGACATCATGCTCTTGCTTAGTACAGCAGCAGAGAGAGGGAAAGCATCACTGCAACAGGGGTGTACTTTATCAACGCCAATAAAAAAAATAAAAAAAAACCCCGCTGGATCATTAGTTAAGGGCTGCACGAGTGGGACATGATGTAAACCTTTATGCCTTTGTCGCTTTACTCACTCCCTCTCACGCAGGCAGGGCAGTTCAAATGAAAGCCCCTTTCTATACGCACTTTCAGGTACAAGAGAGTAAAAAAAGAAAAGAAAACCATAGGATCAATAAGCACACGTCTCTCTGAGCAACTGGAAATGAAGAGAAACTCACGCGCTTGTATGTCAAGTGTACAGTACGCCTTTGCTTTTATGTGTCTGGTCCCTTCGTAGTGTTCAGGAGCCCCCCTGCAGGGCCTCAGTACTCACCCAGAAATACATCATCATCTCGGCTGAGAGGGGATGGGAGACCAGGGGGTGGAAGACGGGGGTAATGCAAGGACACCAGAGGCCCGCGCGCTCTCTTCCTCTTTTTCCTCTTTCTGTCTCTCTTTGTTGGTGTGTTTGTCAGTACGTCTGTCCTGTGTCTGCACTGATCTTCTTCTTCAGTCACTTGACTTTATTTTTTTCCTCTCTCCCTCTTTCTCTCTCAGGGAAGTTTTTTTTTTTTTTTTTTTTGCCAGTGCTGTCTGCTCAGTGTTACTCTGACGGCCAGCTAATTGCCCCCGTCTTTGTGGGTTTTTGTAGCCGCAGCCAGAGTTATAGTGTTCCTTTGCCCCTTGAAGACAAGTCGGTCTTCCTCTCCCGCCGACTCTTCTGAAGCGTGACTTGGTCTCTTAAGAGTCGCCACTGAGGCTCTCGCGCTGCTTCTCATCCCCCCCTGAACCTTTCAAAAAAGAAACTTGGTCCTCTTGCTTCTTCACCAAAGGGGGTGGGGGGTGTGGGGGGTGGGGGTGGGGGGGGGAGTAAAGAGAGAAGCAACAAGGAGAGAAAGTGCTGCAAGGCGTTGTTACTGTACCTCCCCTCGCTTTTTGTTCTTTACTTCACTTCTCCTTCTTCTCCTGCTTCTTCTTCCTCCTCTTCTCCAAACGTGACACCCTTTCCTGCCCGCTCAGCTCTTCCTGCCTCCTCTTTTCCCCTCTTTCTTTGCTCGCCGTAAACTGTCCTGCTCTCTAATTTTCACTGAGACACACACACACACACACACACACACACACACGGAAGCTTGCCTCCTCCTCCTCCTCCTCCTCAGTGTGAGCGCACTCTCTCCCTTTGCCTGTCTTCGTCTCTCTCGTTCCGGGGTAGCTCCGGTCCAGCAGCTGTGTTTTGAGGGGAGGCAAATCTGAGACGGACTTTCTTCTACAGCGTTCCTGTGTGAAGAGCGCTGGAGAGGCTTGGGGGGGTGGGGGTGGGGGCGGGATGTGGGAAAAGCTGGAGATCACCACATGGTACAGTAGCACAGAAGCTTTCAACCTGGGGAGAGACAAGTGCAGAGTGAGGGGGGTGGGGATGGGGGGGAGGGGGAGAGAGAGAGAGAGAGAGAGAGAGAGAGAGAGAAGAGGAGAGAGGAAGAGATGAGCCGGTGGAGGGATACCGGTGTTGCAGATCCACGCTTGGAAGCGGAAGACGGCGAAGGGCTTCGTCAAAGTTGCGGGGGGGGAAAAGCCAAATGGACGAGCCCGAAAGGACAGAGCACAACACGAGACAAGATGAGAGAGGGAGGAGAAGAGATGCACAAAGCTGGGAGGAAAGGAGAGAGAGCCAGAAAGAGGGAGCAGCTTGGCGTGTTGTTGCTTATGCTAAAGAGCCAACAATACCAGCCGGTTTCATTAAGTTGCACTGGGAGCGTCGGGGAGGTGGAGGAGGAGGAGGAGGAGGTTTGGAGGTTTTGGAGGTTCGGTGGTGGTGGTGCGTGTGGGGGGTAAGAGGCTAGAGAGCCGTCAAATCAAAATACAATTTAGAGCACTTGTGTAACCTTAGAAGGAGGGGTGGGTGAAAAAAACAGCTAATCTGGAGCTGCTGCCTCTCTTCTTGTTGTTTGGGGGGAGGTCTGTGTGGATGGATGTGTGTGTGTGTGTATTGGCTGGGGTTGGGCAAGCTGGTCCGGCCCACAGTAGTGCAGAGGGAATATCGTAGCCTGCCATGCTCAAGCTGTGCGCACATATATGTATGTGTGTGTGTCTTGTGTGTGTGTGTGTGTGTGCAGAGTGTGAAGCAAGTGTTTGACTCTGTAAAATTAGTTTGCAAATGACTTGTATGTCACACACACACACTGACCACTAATATGTTTTCTACAACTTTGCATCCGCATGATCACACACACAGGTATAGTGTGTGTGTGTGTGTGTGTGTGTCTGCTTACATTTGATGGGTGTGTTTGCAAGCTGGCTGGGACAGGCGGAAAGACAGAGCGGGAGAGAGGTGTTGTAGCCTGCCTCAGCACATCTAGCCCCCCGCCCCCCCCCCCCCCCCCGACCACCACCAGCACAGTCAATACACCACTGAGGCAAGCTGCCACATTAACCCCTTCACTGCCTGAAATACTGCACTGCACACGCTGGGAACGCTGGGAAACACTGGGCCACTCCCGCGTCGTGCGTTAGCGTTTCACGCTGCAAATTGAAGCCCGAACTCAATTACTTTTCCTTTTTTTTTTTCCCTGGTCCATCTCGTTGGGAAATCATCAATAACGTAGCTCCTGAATTTAACTCATACCGGCTACGTCAGAAACAAACGTCATCAGAGTTAACATCAAAAATGAAAAAAAGATTCATCAATTGAATTCAACTCAGTTTCTCTCTCGTGCCAGGTTAAAAACATAAATAGGTCCCAGATGAAAACAGTTTCCGTATGGCTAATAACCAACCTTATTCCAATTTTCAGCGTCAACAAATCCCACGTGCCGACCCAAACCAACACTCTTGTGTATCCTACCAACAAGTATAGTGTGTGTATCTGAGCCACAGCACTCCCTATGTTCCAAAGACGATTAAAAACACATCAGTGAGCCACGTCGCGGCACTGAGTGACACGTTCCTTCATTATCATGAACACACACGCTGTGGTTTATTTCATCCTGGTGTCCCGAATACAGTACAAAAAGTGGTTTGAAGATCCTGGGCTGAACTGGTACCAAGGCCTCAAACATTTACTATTAGGCTGCAAGAAGACAATATGATTTGGCAAAGAGAACTCAATAATAACCATATAACTTAGAGGCTGTTTTATAGGCCATTTTTTGGCAGAAATGACCATAAACCATAAAAATAAAGAAAAGCGTCCTCGTCTCATCCCAGCAAATGAAAGACAGTGGAGAGTCAGAACACATAGCCTACACATGTAGGAGGGTGGATTCTGAGGTCTACAGGGCTGATTCAGAGAGACAATTTATGCACATTGGCTCTTTTTTGAACTATTCCACTTCAAATGCAGAATCACTTATTTTAAAGGATCTGCACTGGGGGGATACATTCCATATAAAAGTTGCATCAAACACTTTCAGTGTGGTGAGATTTTTTTTATGTGTATCATTTGATGATCAATAAAACATTTCCAAAACATTGCAACATGTATTCTAAACAATCAATGACTATCGCCTCAACAACTGCATACATTTTTTTTTTTTTTTTACATCACATGCTAACTGGGCTGGATTTCAACGACAGCGCCGTCGCCATGCCCTCTTCATGATAGGAAGGAGTGGAATGTATGGCAAACGTCTCAGGTTTGACATATTGACATTTACCAATGTAAAAAAAAAAAATAATAATGAGCTAATTCATAGTTAAAACAGATTATATAACCCAATTCATCTGTAGCCATTTTTGCTGAAATTGGTTCTTAGGACTTGCTCGAAATGAGGCCATTTACATACATGTATGCATGCCTGGTGTGCAGCCTCAGCTCTCGCTCTCCTCCTCACTCCTCCCTCCGAGATGATCAAGAGCTCAGAGACGGGGCTGGCCCTTCTCTTTTTTCTTTTTTTCCCCCCCTTTTCTCCCTAGCAACTACCATTCAAAAAGAGAACATTTTCCTATCAAATCTCGGCGTCATGCTTTTTCAGGTCCGGGGTCATAAATAAGTTAGTCCAGGCTCTGCAATGGGAGTGAGCTAATGCAAAAAGGGACGACAGACCCGGTGGTGGTGGTGGTGGTGGGGGTGTGGGGGTGTTGTCAAGGTCTATAGGAGGAGAGGAGAGACATCGGGTCAGTCAAGTGTCTCTGTGATGTGTGCGTCTCATCATACTCGGCTTCAAGGGAGATACTCACGAAGCAAACGCGAATGTTTTTCAAAATGAATGACTAGCTCATCTATAAAGCATTAGTTAATGACTTATTAACCATTATAATCCTTTCATTAAGAGCGCCTTGTTAGAAAGCTGTGACTCTTTGCTCAAGAAGAGGACGATCCCTGCAGTAAGGATGTACTTCTGTACTTAGCACATTGAACTCTTCATGATGAACAGGACGGCACCCCAGAATACACTAAAACAGACTCACGATCAGTTTTGATCTGAAGTATAACTTCAAAGCACGTGGAAGTAGTTCTCTATAAAACCTTACTTTGACGCGGAAATGGTCTCCTCTTGAAGCAAACTCTAGGCTTTGACGTAAGTGATTCTCCTGCTGGTGATGTCGGGGTACTGCAGTTTGGGACGCCTGTGGTGAACTTTGCATTCGTTTTGTGAACAATGCGATAGGAACGATCAATGAAAGGTGTGAGGAATGAATTGCCACATGCAAGGTGTGTGTGTATGTATAAATACTACTATAAATACTGTGTCGAATTAGAAAGAAGTAACCGTGGCTGTTCTTGTGTGACTGGAAGACACTGAAAACAGAGTCGCTATCATCTCCCACGAAATGTTCTGTTAGACCTGTGCGCAGATTTAACCCCTCATCTGGACAGGAAGACGCGCTGGAACCATGCAATACCCATATCTGTCGGACTTCTGTCCACTTATATATATATATATAAGGATAAAGAGGAAATCACTGATTGTGATGCAGGCGCCATCAATTTTAAGTTAAATTGAGCTTTACAGATCACAGGTGCGTAAGGACGCCATCAGAAATTATCTTAAGACTAAGTTCAAGTGTAAATCTGAGAATGTTTTTTATTAAAGAGGCCCCTGGACTGCATTCTGCCAGTGAAGGAGAGCTCATGGGCGTCTAAGAAAAGACTGAGAAAAAGGTGATGGCTATTGCTAAAACTATGACCCATGAAGCTCAAAATTCAAAAATAATGATCAAAAATAAAAGTGTAGATTTAAAGTGAAGAAGACCTCAAGAATTTGTGAGCTCTTCTAAAAACACGCAACACAAATCATGGCTGACAACTCGCTGTCGCTACGCTGCGTAACATCTCAATCTATTCCACACTGATTATTATTAGCATCTGAGCCAACAATGGTAAACCAGTTGAATGCAGAGAGGTTATTATTACAACCTACGGGGATGGGGATGTCTCGCTGTGATCTTTGGAATGCAGCAACACACACACACACACACATTTAAACTGTCCTGGATGAGCCCCCTAGGCCTGGATGCTTCCAGCCTGGGTTTCAGTGCTGCCAGCAGCCCTCTATCATGCCTTCAGAGAGCAGCGTTGCCAGCTCCACCTGATCTCAGTCCCCCTGCCGGAGTTCCTCTCATTGACTGGCTGTCTGCTGCCAGGCGCGCAGAGCAATCTCTCACCTGGAAAAACTCAGCAGGCTGCTTTGGCTGCACCACTGTTTACTCCCCCCCCCCCCCTCCAGGAGAGAGAGAGAGAGAGAGAGAGAGAGAGAGAGAGAGAGAGAGAGAGAGAGAGAAAAGACAGGTTTATTGTGCATTTGTGCGGGTATGTGTCGCATCTTAATAACAGGTGTCTTTTTGGGTTTTTTTTGGCATTCCCCCAATACTGGCTGCTCTGTGGGATCCACAGAAGGAAGAGAGGAGGAAAAGTGTTGATGAATTGAGTCCTCTGTACACTGTAGTTTTGACACTACTGATTTGATTCAGAGCTTAGGAGACCAAAAACAGTCTGAGTCAAAATTTGGACATGCGCCTGAAATTTGGGAGGAAATTCTCATAATGTGATTGCTGCTGCGACCCGTGTCTTCAAACGAACCAATCAGACTACGGAATGAAACGACGATGAATACACTGGCTGACCATGGTATTTGAAGTAGCCACAGACATTTTTTTTTTTTATCCCATGTTTCAATCAAGGCTGCAGGTGTGGTTTAAAATAGGTTACTGTGCTTTCCATAATAACGTTAATGCAACAAATATTGAAATGTGTAAAATCGCTGAGTTATTACTGCACTAACCCTTCTTGGAATTGCATTTATACATTTGATAAAGACCTGATACTTGATGATTTAAAATGAGGTGCATCTTTATTATTTAAGTATTACGAGTATTTTATTATTATTATTATTATTATTATTATTATTATTATCATCATATTTCTACCTGACAAACATGCAGCGGAGGCGGCAGGATTTCTTCAGACCTCGTGCCCGGTCTTCCTCTCAGGCTGCATACGGCCCCAAGAAAAGAAACTCTACTAACAAAAGGGCAGTCTGTATGTAGCCTAACATACAAAAATAAGCCTAATCGCTGTGGGCTTACTGAAATGAGTCTGATGCAGATTGCAACTCATCTGGCAGTGATCATACAAGATCCCTTTTATCAAACAGTGCATAGATGTCTTTAGAAGTGAGACGCGTGGAAGTTCTTCTTCCCCCGCAAACTTAAATTAGTATAATGATACTGATTTAAGATAAGATAAGGTACGCCTTTATTGAACCCCAGAGGGTAAATTCAAGTGTTACAGCTGCTGAGAGTAAAACACCAACATTTAGAAACACATCACATAAAAATAATAGAATAGAAATAAAAAATAAAAACTACACAAGAGCAATTAAGCTCAAAATTACAATCGCAGTTTACATATGGCACCCATTAACTTGATTTTGTACAAACTAATAGTGACATGGTGGTGTGGTTAGTGGCTGCAGAGTCAGCAAAGTAAGAGCAACAACTCTACTCCCCTAAAGGAAGAAATACAGAGCCCACAGCATGACTCAGTTATGGACAGTACGGTACACTTGGCATCTTGAGGCGCTCACAACTGAAACTCGAGGCTATTTTGTCTGATATGAAGTTAGCTGCATCGAAAAAGACATATGTAAGGGTCTCTTTACGGCATGTCGTTCAAAGTTTAGTTTTTACGCCAAAGTTAAGGCTGATGGATCGTATCTGATTGTGCTTTTTTTCCCCCTCTGATATCCGATCCAGTGACTTTGGCCAGCGTTGGACTGATACCGACACTGAGTATCGGTTCAGCACATCCCTAGTTTAGGTGCAAAAAGGTTAGGGTTAAAATAGGTCCTTTTCTTCCTCAGCAAACAGAATCAAAAAGCCATTTCCAGTTCCTCCATAAGGACATCAACATTCCCAGTCTTATTAATGCTGTAACTTCTGATATATAAATGGTAAATGGACTTCACTTATATAGCGCTTTCCAGCCTTAACGATTCTCTTAACGTCTCATTCACACACCATGGCGACCGAGCTGCCATGCAAGGTGCTGGCCTCCAGCGGGAGCGACTTAGGGTTCAACGTCTTGCTCAAGGACCAGGGGGCCAGGGAACCCCCAACCCGCTCAACCCTGCTCTACCTCCCGTGCGACAGTGCTAACCACTGCACTACCATCAGAATCAGAATCAGAAATACTTCATTGAGCCCCGGGGTGGGAAATTATACGAGGTGGGAAGTGTCTTAGCCAGGGTGATGTGGTTGAAGTCACACGAAATAGCAATGAATGCATTCACCTTGTGCTATTCTGCTAATTAGCTTAAATCCTACTGACTTCAAAAAGGGAAATTGCTGTCAAAGAGTTGTCCATGCACTGTGAGATGACGGGCTGGCAGAGAGGGGATTCCTATAAGCAAAGGGATCGAAGTAGTGCTGTTTGAGGCTTTGCTGCCTCTGCATAGCTAAACTGGTAGGCCGGATGATCAGCAGCTCTGGCAGCGGATCCAGAAAGGCCTCTGCAAGTCTTCTGTACAGAAGTCGGGCCGCTCTGTAAACCCCACACGTACCTTCCTCCTGCTAATGGAAGGGAGGAAAAGTGGAGAACTGCTGACATGCTCCTTATGGAGAGATGAGGCTAATAGTCAAGGAAAGGTAAGTGAGAGCACCACATGTATGTTTGATAATTAAACTGGCGGCAAGGAAATGAAAGGGAAAGCATGATGAGATTAGGGTCTGTGCCCAACATGACTTTCATAAAGTAAATATTACCAGGAAGGCCTGCAGGTGAGGTGGAATCCAGGATGTTTTGTAATTGTGTGGGACTGTGTGGCGCTTCACCGTTCTCTCCCAGTCACCGGAGTGGTTTACACCCTATCCCAGGATGGTTTCACTTTTCCTTCCGCCTTACTCTCCATTCCTCAACCCCTAATTTCCTAAAGAGTAAAGTCTTTTCCTTATGGGGATGGACAATTTATCACCACCAGCCACATGATCAGATCGGCCCCTCTTGGACACAATGAATGCTGGGTGTCTGCACATTGTCTGCAGAAGATTACCAGGGATGGATCCGACATCAAAAAGGTCCTTTCCCACATAAGATGTGATGTGAATGAGAACTTGTGGCCAAAGGCAGGGTTGACTAGCACAGTTGTATTTCAATATACGTAGCTCTCCTATGCAAGTACGTATAGTGAATATGCATAGTTTTGTATTGCATTACTAGAATTAGCTTAATTTTGTTCACTTGCCTGTTGAAGTATATTGCAACATTTCTGATTACTGTAATTTCCTGTGTCTCCTATAGAGAAATGTGATATAGCAATGTAGTAATTGTAAGACACTGTAATCTTATTCTTATAATCCTCGCTAATCTTCCTGAATGACAGTATGTAATCATGGTGTGCACTGAATTTTATCCAGACAAAAAATTACTAGCGTCCCATGCTGAAAATCTTCTTAATAAAAAACACTTACTGAATACATAAATATTCCCTTAACAACTAATATGGTGATAAAGGTCTGTTTGTTTCTGTCCCATGTGTTAATTTATCTCTCAGTACTTTCTGACTGCCCTTCCCTGTCTGTAGCACTCAGATGGCTTACAAAGATATAGTTTCATTAAAAAAGAAAAGGTTCAGTAATTCCCTTAAAACAGATGGACGCTAGTTTTTAGCAAGTGTTACTCAAACAGGAGGAAATAGTGCATTTGTTGGGGAGTATTTTCAGCAGTGGATGAATCCACATTTGGTGCTCCAGTGAGTGCATGGGGCAGCAGGCCGGCGTATGTGGGACTAAGTCAAAATAAACTACAGTGTGTGTGTGTGTGTGTGTGTGTGTGTGTGTGTGTGTGTGTGTGTTCATGGTAATGAAGGACCATGTCATCCCTGTGACGCAGTGTGGCTCGCTGATGTGTTTTTAATCGTTTTTGGACAACAACGGAGCTCTATGGTGGCACAGAAGAGCAAGATATATCAGGCTTTGGATACACACATACTTGTTGATTTGACTCTTTTCATGAGAAACAACTTTAAAAAAGGTGAAAAAAAACACAACAACATCTCAGCGGGCAAACTGTGTGACAGAAAAAACAAGAAAGGGCCGTCAAGGAGCCAGTGTTCCTTTTCTCAGCACACTCAGCTGAACTGCCAGATACGAATACACAGTGTATGTACTGCTTAAACACACATATACACGCACCTCCTCATTAGCTTTTAGGGCAGTTGCCTTCGTCATCAGTTCTGGGTGCACAATAAACTCAGTGGAGCGAGTGCTGTGGAGCTGTAGTCTCTCTCTGTCTGCTGGTCTGCCTCTATTCATTTTCAGTTAGCTCAATTAACACATTAATTACGTGTTCCTCAGATAAAAAAGGGACAAGTCAGTGGCTTAGGAGGAGAAAAAAAAACAAAAAAAGAAAGAACCAAATCTTCTGACTCAGCCTACAATACAGTATAACTACTGGGTAACAGGAGTTTTATAGCAACTTGGACCTGGGATGGGGATTTTATATGATATATATATATATCACTTTTTAAAAAGGGGGCTCTCTCCACTTCACTCCTATACTATACTATACACCTAGTTACTTTCCACCACTGCTCCTTTCAAAGACTGAGGAGTACTAACAACGGCTACGTTCATTTTCTTGGCTTTTCACGTGGAAGCCTGACCCCTCCCCCAGAGTCGCCTACTCACGACTACATCCAGCGGTTAAAAATGTTGCCACAAGATATTGGCTATTAAGCACACTAGTCTGTAAATATTAGAATCGGGTGAACCCACGGTGCAACACAGAATGTTGCATGATGTCGGTTTTTTTTTCAAACATCATCATCATCATCATCATCAATCATAACAGGCTAAAAAACAAGCTGGTTTGTCATTAAAAACTGAATGTACAACGAAGCGAGCTGTGAAAACTGACTGAGGCCAGTTATTCAATTTGGTATCTCTTGATATGATACTATGATACTCAACATCTGCAGTGCTCATTTAAAATAGCTCTGTGTGTGTGTGTGTGTGTGTGTGTGTGTGTGTGTGTGTCATACAGCATCACTGTAAATAAAAGATGACCAATGTAGCCAATAATAGTTTTTGATGGCATCAGCGGCTGCAAAGGCATGCTCAGTTTAAATATTCACAATGTTAAGAATTAAATGTTGTACATTTCTTAGTGCACCGTCTGAAAGTCTTTCTCTTCAAGGTTTGACAGTAAAACTGGTTTCCCGTTTCTAAACAGTGATAAATTATCAGACTTTATAATATCCACAACAAATAAAAGACAACAATTATTTTCCCATAAACCAAAATCCAATGTGCAAGACGACAAATCTGGGAGTGTGTGTGTGTGTGTGTGTGTCGCAGGCTCACGGGGCGAGCGATCAAACTGAGCCAGCAAATATCCTCTGCTGTATCCTGACATGGGAGACAACATCGATATCTATCAAATATAACATTTATCAGCAGTTCAATAAAACAGAGCCACGCAATCAGCGGGTGACATGGAAGAGATTACGGCCTAATTCAAAGTTAATTGAAATACCACTAATATTGCATTAGTGTGAGTTAATGCAAGACCCCAATCCATTATTTACTGGGCTGGCCCTGAAGTACGATAAAAACAACAACAACAATGCGGGAACATCTTGATCGCGTCACCTTGTTACATACAAGTAGACCAGCTAGCAAGGCCACCTTTAAGAAAAAAAACTGAAACCCCACTGAAATTCATGCTGGGTGTCTGCACATATCTGCAGAGGATGTACGTATAGTGAACAATGTATAATTCTGTGTTGCGTTTGTGCTGCTTGCAGTATGTTGCAGCATTTCTGATCCATTTCTGGGACGTAAACTCAAGCAGCACAATCCACGCAATAAAGATGTGACCTTGTTTTTGTTGGAATGGAATCTTGGTTGATGCTAAATAAATAAAAGATACTTTTACAAAGACAACAGAGAGACTAATTACAATGCTACCTGTTGTCAGCCGTCTGTTGTTTATGAGTGACAAGGTCTCCATTTGCATACATTGGCGTACGTGTGTGTGTGTGTCTGTGTGTGTGTGTGTGTGTGAGAGAAAAATGTGTCCAGAGGAGCAAAAAGACACAGAGATAGAAACACAAGGAGTGAAAGTAGGAAAAAAATCAGGACACTGACCAGTCTGGTGACGAGGGGGACCCCGAAGTGCCAGAAGTGCTCGTTGAGCAGCCCGCTGTACACCACGTTACCAAACAGAGCAATGGTTTCTGACTTGTACAGACCACTTCCTGTCTTGGTTTCTGCAAAACAACACACACAAGTTATTTTTTTTTTACCACTGTATACCGTCAATCAAAGTCATAATACAATATTCATGTATGTACACTTCAAACAGTGAGAGGCTGTTAATAAAACAGATCAGTCCCGAGATAGTGTACAACTCTTTCCTTCATTCCTTCCCTCCTTCTCATTTTCCTCTTCCTTCTTTTCCCTCCACACCCATCTTCGCCATCCATTCCCACCTCGCATCAATTAGACCCAACCTCCCCATCTCACTCATTACCATCATCATCATCATCATCATCATACAGACACACCAGCAGACAATTAATTACATAATAAAGCACGAGTTCTATTATATATTTGAACCCCACCACATCAAAACAAAAGCCTAAGACGATCTGAATATAGGTGGCGTGACTGATAAAAGGCCTGGGTGGAAATGGATAGCGGCAACAGGGAAAATACAAGTCAGAACAGCATTTGGCGGTATTGCTGCCATAAGTTGGTCTGATACGTCTTCTACGATTGAACAGTGAGGAAGCTATTGGCGAAAAGGGTAAGAAGGGGCTCTTTTGAGACGTTGTCATGGAAAGCCCTGCTGCTTTGGCTACCAGGAGTTCCCGTTCGCTCCGTTTGCACTGAATTGTCGTGCAAATATTACTGCAGAAACGTGCACGCTGTTTGTTTGTCCGTTCAGAGAGCAATATCTGTTCATGCCCAAGCAAAGCATTTGTTTGCGTCCCTTGTGACGAGTGCTGTCGGGTCAAACTAGGATGAATGGAGGCTGACAACATACTGAGCGATTACAGAAGACAACACCACCACACCACACCCCACCCTGCACACACCCACACACACACACACAGGAGCAGCAGTTGTGGGTGATAAAACAATGAAAACAATGCACATAAGGCGAGAAAAACCCCAAGAGCAACAAGACAAACAAAAGGGAAAAACACTGCTGCCCTGCCTCTTGTCTGTTCTGATTTCACCCTTGTGTTGAACAAGTGAAGCCTTGCCTTTGTTCATATTTCCGTGAAAGCTGCGCACCACATTTTCTTTTTGGATCCGGCAGTTATAAAATAATTTACACACCACAAAAAGCTACAAATCAATCAATCAATCAATCAAATATATTCATATAACATCTTTCAAACAAACGCAATTGAAAGTGCTTTACAAGCGCTGCACGCCAAAGACAATTAAAAAAGCCTGACAGAAGATCATACAAGCAAATAAAAATAACAATCGAGGTTAAAACGACGAAACACTGCACAAAATAAATAGATTAGATCTGCAGGCAGATGCCAGATCTAATGCTTATGAGTATTTTCTCCTGGATGTCGCAAAAGCAAAGTCTTTACATTTTGAATCTAGAAGCTCGATACTGTAGTTAGTTGTGGGATTTACCAAAGAGTCTTTTGTACTAAAAAGCAGTCTGCGATTGTAGCAGCAATTCTGCAGTCTTCTTTTTAGTTCCATGGTTTGACTGTTTAATCGGGTTCTTTTCCTGGTTTTAATTGGAGCGACTGTGTCAAGCACGGTTTTCACATTATGGTTCAAGTAATTAAAGGAGTCTCAGCAAGATGTTATTTTTCGGTCGGTCGCAATATGTGACGTGAGTGTTGCGGCCGCTCCAGGGATAATGCAGCTATATGATGTAGTTAAACCCTAGGTGTGTCCACGTATGTGAGTCAGTATGTTAACTTGCTTGTTTAAAAGCCATACACTCCAACAATTCTAAAAAAAAAAAAACTCTTCGGCTCACCGATCACAGATTGAAATGCAGGTATGTAGCTTGTGTGAATGACGGATAGCAGGTCTGAGAATTCCGTTAAAAAAAAAAAAGGAGGGGACAGATAATTTAGGAGATGGCAAGAAAAGGAAGCGGAGAATTTAAAAAAAAAGTACAGTTATATTCAAAGGGCGGGAATGACCATATTGTATGTGTTAAAACATGCATCTGTGGAGAACCTGTACAGGATGTGTGTGAAAGTCTTGTTTCATGTGCCCTGCCCTTCCGTGTCTCTCTGTAAATTGTTCTTGTAAACTGTTCTTCCACCCTTTTTCCCCCATTAAAAAAGGTGTAGCCGGGGTGGACAGGCCTCAGTAAGTGTTGGCAGGTGCATCTGTACCCAGCCAGGACAGTCCAGATTGTGGTTACTGATGAAGATTTGTCACTAATCTGTGGAGCTGGGATGATTTCAGCCGAAAAAGAGTTCCTGTTTATGGGTTTATATCTCTGTTGGCAGTGTTAAGATGATGGGTTTCTTTATAAAAAATAAACAGGAGTTGGCGGGGTAGGTGGTCATGGGAGCACCAGAGAGCCGCAGTGGTTGGGAAAGTACGCAAAATGATCTATATACTGTAACTTAATGCACGAGTTGCACCTTTAAAGCGCACCTTAAATGTCAATATGACAACTTTGACCAGTTCCATGTTTTTATTGGCTCTCTCGCAGGACATACGCGTTAGTGATCATTGGATTCCAAGCACTTTCTTATTTTTTCTTACTTTCTTCCTCTTGAATGGTAGTATTTCTGATTCTGATTCTGATTCTGAAGACTATACAGGGGTTAAGTTGCAGAGGCCATTAAAGCATCACTTGTCCTTTTGGGGTGAGCCAAAAAACAGCGAAGGACTCACACAGAAAGAGGCCTGGATGGTGCTGGGGGAACATTACAGAGCCTGCCAGGCTTTTTGGATGCACGGCTGTCTTTGCGAACTGCTCTCCTGAGTCCGACTGCAGCGCTTGACTGTCATTCACTCATCCTCTTCTTCTCCTGTCTTTCATTCTTTCCCTTGGTCCCGCCTTTCTTCGCTCTCCCTCGCCGCGGCTTCACCCTTCCCTCCTCTTGAATTCCGTTGGTTCCTTCCGCCATCACTTCTTCTTTACAGATTTTTTTTTCTTTGTCCTTTGATACCGGGTTTATAAGACAATGCAGGGGCATTTGAATCGAAGCTGATCATTTAAGTGTCTTTAAAATGCATACTAATGAGTAGTTAGACTCACTTCCTCATCAGTTTGACACTTTGCTCTCACTTCAGCACTTTTCAGACAAACACCCAGTAACATTTCAGTTGTTGGGTCTTTTCTTTTTTTTTTATATATCAAGTCTTGATTCTAATATTATCATTATATTGATCATATGCTGTCAGTGAAAGATAGAGATGTGTATTTTACTGCTGCTATTTTACATGAGCTAACCAGCCAGTCAGAGAACGGCAGGGTTAGATGTCTCGTACCGTCTGTGTCAGGTACATCCATGTGACAGGGTTTAGCCTGCAGTGAAGCCTGCGGTTGATGTCAGAGCTGCTGTAACAGGTTATAAAAAGAAACCTGAGAAAAAAAACATGATGATGTCGGTACAGCTGACTTTCAGTGTTTGACTCGGCTTAAAAATCCCAGCCTTCACGCAATGTTCCTCCTCGAGGCTGCGCGGTGAAATCAGGATCTTTTTGGATTCCTTTGTTGTTCTTCTTCTTCTTCTTATGTCGTTTTATAGTCCAGTCTTGATTGCAAAGCAGGCCGAATCTTCGAAGACACAAGTGTTATTTAGAGTGTAAAATGATACCGATATATTATAAATGGTTTTATTACAGAGAAAGGTTAGATCAGTTTTTACAGCCCAGACTGTGGATGCATTTTGAATATATATGTATTTTGTGTTCACCAGTTTCTGTCCTGTAACTACACTGTAAATCAATCAATCAATAAATAAATAAATAAATGGATACTTAAGGGAGCAGTCACACCTTTTAATAGAATGTGTGTTGGCAGAATGAAGCTTATTCCAGGCCCTGTAGATTTAGCTAAGGTAGGCAGACTCTTCTGCATTGTCTCTGCTGTTTGAAATTGTTAAAAAAAGGTTTGCCAAACGTATCTCGTGGGAAAAAGAATTGTTGCCTTGCCTTGATTATGTTCGCTGACAATTTTTTTTTTCTTCCCCCAATTCAGGAAGTATTATGTTCTTGTACTACACAGTAGAGAGGTGGTTAGGGTTAGGCGGTGGGCGTAGAAAGGGCAGATATACTATGACTCCCGGAGACCTGGGTTCATGTCTTGCACCCCATTTTTGTTAGCCTTACTCATACACTTGGCTACGGTTAGGGAAAGATTGCACACTTAAATATTGAAAAAGCAAACACATGGTGTCTCATATTTAACCGAGACCACCTTAACTAAGAGTTCTGAGTTGCCTACAATGACCCAGAAAATGTTAATCATGCTTTAGTTGCTTTGAGCGCATACTGTAAGTAAGCAAATGAAACCTGTTGCATTAAATACGACAAATTGTGACAAAAGCGTCTCCTCATCATGTTGATACTAAACCAGGCAGCATTAAAACAATATCTGCTGTTGCTATTGTCCTGATCTAGAGGTTAACACTTGTGTCTTGTGATCAGTGTGCAAAATACCCTCTGACACTCAGGTAGTGGTGGAAGTAATGGATTACATTTACTATTTTTTAAAAATCTGTAATTTTACCTTTACTTAAAGCTACAGTAGGTAATATTATTGACCATTGCATGTCACTAACAATATCTAATTGAAGGGCTCCTTTAAAAAAAAATAAAAAATGTGTCTGTGAGCACACACCCCCTTTGTATATAGTCTTTTAATTCGTCAAAATTAGTTATTTCAACCAAAATTACGATTCAATAATATTGCCGACTGTAGCTTTAAGTGCTTTGTACCACAAATATTGTCCTTCACTACATTTCAAGCTGTAATCGTTACAGTTAAAACCAAAGCCACGTGAAGCAGTGGTGGAAAAGCTGCTTCAGTTGTGACCTCAGAGCGCTCTTTTTCCGGTTTTCCGAAACTTTGAGGGGTGCAGTGGCTGAGCGGACTGGTTATATTGAGCTTTGAGAATGATCAAGCAGAGGAGCCGGGTCTAGAGCAGACTGTGGAGGACTCACAGAATGACGTTTGGACAGGTGACTCACTCTCCAGGTGACAACGTTAGTAGCAACCACCGTAGTGTTGTTTGGGCACTATGTGGTGTGTAAAAACTGTGAAGCTTTTTTGCTGAAGTGTGCGTTTGTGGGCTGCCGCCGCTGTGGAGTTTTATTCTACTGTTGAGTCTAAGAAATGTCAGGCCGTGAAATGATGTGGGTTAATAATGCTTGCCGCACCTGCCCGAGGTGTCCACTTTCTATTTATTGCTGTCCACGTTTCTGTGTAATTGTCTGAGTTTTGTACCTCTTTTATTGATAATTCTAGTAAGGCCATATTTAGCAAGGTATACTTATCATTGATAATCAGTTGTATACCCAGGCTGCAAAGGGATCTCTATAGAAAAGGAATTTATTGTTGGTTTGGATATAAGGGCTCTGTGGCGGGATGTTGTTCCACCGGTGTACATACGTTGACATTGAATGCAAATTTATTTTGTACCCTAAAAGGTTTTCTTTAATTCAACAGTTATATCGTATATCATCGTATATGTTATTTTCTTCTTTATCTATAACACCACACCATTAAACAAAAAGTCTATATGACATTTTAAAAGGAGCTCTTCTGACTAAAAGTGTGCGCTGTCTTTTTCCTTTCTTTCTTTATTCTCATCTGGTTGTTTAGTCATAATGTAACTTTTGTATACTTTAAGATGTTTGTCCTTCAGACTAATAAGGACGTTTATTTCGCATACTGCCACAGTCACACGGTTGAGATTTTGCGCAAGCAGAGAAGCACGGCACACGAGGAATAGGACCCAAATGCAGACCACTGAGGCAGAGCTGATGCAGTGCAGGTAATGTATTCACAAAACCAGGGGGGGGGACAAAGACTTATGGGATGGTGAGGCAGGAAAAAAGGTCAAAACCAGAGAAGGCAGTCCAAACTGGCAAACAAATCAGGCAAGATTCAGAAGTCCAATAAGTCCAAAACGTAAGGTCCAAAAACACTGGTAACACGGGCAGAAACAGGGAGCCAAGACGTAAAACACACAGCAACATAAGGGGGGGGGGGGGTCACAGGTGAACTCAATCAGGGTGGAGCATGCCATCAAAATGGGGCGAGAAACACAAAAAGGCAGGAAGTGAAGTAGTCCGAAAAGAGAGGGAGAGGGAGGTAACAAAATAAGGCAGGAAACGTGCCGGAGTCGTTATTTCTGATTGGCTGTCAATCTTCAGTGGGGCAGGTCTGACATAATACGAGCCGGCCTGACAGCGGACGCCAGAGGAGACATGGACACTGAATGATAACCCTCATTCCCAAACTGACACTGACGACCCCACATCCCTTTTAGATTACCGTATTAACATCTAGCGAGCTCAAACGGCACATTACCTGGACGGGCAATGGTTCCAATAGAGCTCAAATGAACCAATCAGAATTCAAATAAACCGCTCCCGAACACCTTGGCACGAACGCAGCCTTTATTTAGAGGCCATCACGAGAGATGAGCAGCGTCCATGAGCTACGGGCCGCCGACAGAAGGGATGTGAAGTGTCTGCGGGTGTAATTACAGTAAAGCCTCATAATACGAAATGTGATTGCAGTGTACAGCAGTGAGCGGTGAGATCTAAATAAGGAGAGCAGGTAAATGTAGCTCTCCTCCGGGGGGGGGGTCTGATATACACTTTGGCCCGTTCACACTCTGTCTCACTGCACCAGCTCTTCCTCTGTGCCATGATCTGGACTTGGCTGGACTTTTCTCCTGGCTCCACTTAGAATGGGCCTATCTTACATTCCATCGCTCTAAGTAGTTTGGCACGAGCACACACACACACACACACACGCGGTTATGGCCTGTTGGCTTGGTTCTAGCTTTGGCAAGTGTGTATCTGCTAGGCTTGCATCCCAGTCAACACCCCATGGGTGTGTGTGTGTGTGTGTGTGTGTGTGTGTGTGTGTGAAAGAGAGAGAGAGCGAGAGAGAGAGAGATTACTGCTCAGTCTGCTACCCCACTTGGCTCACCTGATGCTGATGGCAAGAATAGAAGGACAGGAGGAAAAGAAAATACGAGCTGGGCATATGGAGGCCTGGGGTCTCTCTCTCTCTCTCTCTCTCTCTCTCTCTCTCTCACACACTCACATACACACATTTACGCCCTCTGTCATCTTTAGAGAGTTGGATGTGCCCAGCACACTCCCTCTCCAGACCAATTTATCGCCTCCTCTCCTCCTGTGTTCGGAACCACTCTCTCTCTCTCTAAGCAGTAGCTCACTTCCCAGTATTTATCACTCTCCGTTCTCCTGGGGGCTCTGAGCACCAAAACGTAATCCACCGGGAGTGTGTGTGTGTGTGTGTGTGTGTGTGTGTAAGCAAGAGAGAGACAAGGAGAGCGAGCATGAGAGAAACAGGAGAGGGATACAGCAAGACATAGAGGCCTCTCGTTTTACGGCATATCGCATACGTGCTGGCAGAGACACACCAAGTGAAAATAGTCCTATTTCACAGCGGACATTTTGACTTGTCATAGAAGGAAAAGCACGAGTGTCACTAATGACATTAACAATGGCTCTGTTCTATTCAAGTGTCCCCGCTAAGTCGTGACAGCGCGACAGTGAGCCAGCATGAGCGATGCCAGGACCCTGAAACTGAAGCAATTACATGGAATTCAGCTATAATACACGTTCATTTACAGCCATGCTTTTCATGCTATCACATGTCAAACTGAAAAGGTGGAGCTGTATTAACCACCTCAGCTGCTGATATTACAAAGTGGCATTACATATTATGCTCATTTCAGCTCTATGTTTTTATTCTGGGGCTCCACTAGAGCAGTTTTGCATGATTATAACCCTAACCCACTGTTGACAAAAGTCCTTATGTATCTTGTCCCGGCCCTTTCTGCAGCCCCTCAGTCCCCCCCCCCCCCTCTGTCTGAAACAAGCCGTTTTAGACAAACTGAACAACCTCCAAAAAACCTGAAGAGTAGTCCTGAGCAGAGCGCTCCAATAACTTAAGACAGACTGAGCGGGTGGATGAGTGAGTCCCTGTAGAATGCGGTGACTGTATAGTTGTGACATCACAACCTTACAGGAAGTCCCGACGGCTCGTTTAAAGGCACAGCGTCTGAATACGGGCTGTGTGCGTTTCATCCGTGGACTGAGCGTTTTGATCCTTTCACAGTATTTATACAGCACCTAGATCTGCTTTAGAATCAAAACAAGACATGCAAACCTCGCTTTCTACAATATGGGACCTTTAATATATTTCTGTCATGAAAGCAATTCAATTCAATTTTATTTATATGGCGCCAAATCACAACAAAAGTCATCTCATGACACTTTACAAATAGAGCAGGTCTAGACCGACTCTTTATGATGTTATTACAGAGAGCCAACAGTTCCCACCATGAGCAAGCACTTTGGCGGCAGTGGCAAGGAAAAACTTCCTTTTAAGAGGCAGAAACCTCGAGCAGAACCAGACTCTAGGTGGGGGGGGGGGGGGTCATCTGCTTTGACCGGTTGGGTTGGAGATAGAGAGAGAGAGAGAGAGAGAGAGAGAGAGAGAGAGAGAGAGAGAGACATAGAGACACAGACAGACAGGCAGAGATGTATGGCAGCACCAGCAGCAGAGAATGTGATTTATTTATTTATTTTTGCCAAGGGCTGCTTAATAAACATACGTGAACTGGGAAAATGCTATTGACAAGTACTGATCCACAAAAGATGAATACATTTAAGAAGTAAGAGTTGACTTCGTTTAACATTTCAAGTCCTATGTGATATTCCTCACAGGATTTGGAACATATCTCGTAGGTTAAGTGACTTTACATGTGAGCTTAACATTCTATTATGTCATTTCTTGCATTGCAGTAACTTGTAGAATATTAACATGTCAAATATGTATATTCAATATATTGTCTACCGGTCTGTCACGGGTGTCGTCAAAACTTAACACTGTTGGTGGAATATTCTCAACTCATACATCAACAACACATCATTTCCACCAGTGTACTGCCATGAAACTACAATAAAACTCGACACAATGTGGACATTTACTCAAAACAGTATATCATAATAATATATGCAAAAATTGTTTATAGATACATGTGTAACTTGTACCCTACCCCTATGCTAAGCAATACATATTGCACCACACCAACGAGGCTCTTATTTAATTGTGTTACTGCGATGGACTTAATAACACACTGACCTTTGGCCTCCTTGCCGTTGGCTGCTTTGGACAGAGGCCAGTCTCACCCTACAGCCCCACTCACCCTTCATGTTGTCAGCTAAATGCCTAAAATATCAAAAAGCACAGTCCATCCAGGGCCATTTCTGCTGCAGTTTCTCTCGGGAAACACACTGAGCGGGGGAACAGAAACTTCTCGTGCTCCTCATCAAGCAATCGGAAGGAGCCAATAAAGACTTCACAGCCCATCAGGCCAAGCAGTGGATTGGTCAGAACTGTTACTTATAACTGCTGATGAAAATCTTAAAGACCAATAAAAAGCCCATGGATGAACTGCTATGGTTTCCTATTACCAGCCAGTCATCTGGAGACTAATGTGTCGAGGGCAGCGTCTTAGCTAACTACAGCAGAGATTTACACAGCACTCCTGCAGAGTCCCTGTCCTTGTACAGACGCCTTTTTGGCCAATGGGTGCTGTGTTGAATCACCTACTAGAGTTCTCTAACATAACATGCTGTAGAGGCTACATGATGAAAAGCTAGAACGGAAGCGGAGATGGACAGGAGCCGTTGGGTTACTGTTTAATTTCTTTTTTTCCTCATTTATTAGACAGCAGCAACTTTGCAGTGGTTTGCGAAAAAGTCGCTGCTCCTTTTTTTGTGACCAAATTTTTATTTTTTTTGCAATATTGATGCTCAGAGAGCTTTTTTTTTTGCCATTCTGCATCCTGGTGTAACTTATCAATGCATGGCTAAATCAATGTTATGCATCCTTATGGATTAGCTCCAAATCATAAAAAGGGCCTTGACAAACCATGTGGAGGAAGTAATATGATTCAATTATGCTCACTAACCTTCCCTCCGGTATAAACACACACACATGCCCCCCCCCCCCATGATCAGCAGCCTCATAAAACAGCTCTTACTTGGCACACACACACATACCAGCAGGGCTGACTGTATGTTTATTTAGCATAGCGATGCACCGATGAAAAAGTGATAAGAAAAAGTGATAAGAAAGAATTAATAGGTTACTGAAGGACAGTGCAAGCATGTAATTAACATGCGAAGAGAAGCGCAACAGCCGACTTAAACCTATGAAAACCATTCCTGATTGACCTGACATATCACATAATATTTGAACATTTACAACATCGGCATATAGCTTCTTAAATGTGAGGATTTGCTGCTTTTCTTTGTCTATGTTTTCATGACAGTAAATGAAGAGTCTTTGGGGTTTTGGGGACTTTTGAACATTTTATAGACTGAACGATTAATCGATTAATCGTGACAATAATCGGCAGACTAAGCAATAATGACTGTCTAAGACACAGTGGTAGTGTTTATGCCATTATCCCTTAAAAAAACGGAGTGAAAAGCGCTCAAAGGGTTGAAAACTGTGGAAGCCTTTCTTTTCTCCTCTCAAGCCAAGTAACACTAGTGACTCGAAACCAGGTGACTGGTACCGAGCAGTTCTGTCTAATCCTCAATGAATAGTGAAATCCACGTCAGTGCTAGCGATGTCCACAGCGCGGTCCAGCGTGTGTGGGAGCATGCTCCTGCCTGTTGATAAAGGCTCCTCTCCCACTGGCTCAAGGCCACATATTAAAACACAACAGCAGCTGCCTGGGACCGCTGCTGATTCCCCTACAGACAAGACTACACATGACCTCAGTGTGCGGCGGGTGCGTGAGGAATCTTTCAAACAATACATGGCCTCAGTGTCATTTCACATCCTTCGATTCACTGCGCTACGGTTTACCCTCAGGCGTCCCGACTCCGCTGCTTTTTAACACCTTTTTCTCTTGCTACTTTTCTGCCTTTTGCTCCGTCCAGGCCTTTTGTCCTACCAACATCCTCCTCACCTCTTTCTTTCATCCTCACCACTCTATCGTTTTTCTGCACCTTGTCACACCGTATGTCATCCACTCATTTCATTCAACATCACATTTTTCTGATTTCATTTTAAAAACTCATTCTTTCCCAAACCCTCCAATCGTCCGTTCTCTTACACACCCTCCCCTTTTTCTCCTCTCCCCCTATTTTTTCCCCCCTAGTTTCCTTCTTTGTTTCCTCTAAATCTTTTCTATTTCACCCCTCCCTTTCCTTCTTCTTACCTGTCATCAGTGTTTTCTTTATTTTGCTTGCTCTCGCTCCCCCCTTTTCTCCTCGCTTCCTGCCTTGTTCCGTCCTTTCATCTCCTCCCTCCACTTTTTCCCGCCATCCCTCCCTTTCTCTCTAACTTCCTCCCGCCGTCCTCGCCTCTCCTTTGGCTCTCCATCTGGGACAGCTGGTTAGGTGGGTCTGCCTGCTCCTGTCAGTTTAACCGGCTTGGCTGCCCGGCCAGCAGGGCTTTGATCCACTACCAACAGCCTCAAGCCCCGGCAGGGCCACAGCCATGCCAGACCAGGCCCCTGAGCGCTCAACCTCCCCCCCACCATGGTACCCTGACTCTGGGCAGCATGAGATGGCCAACATCCCCCACCCTCAGGAAGTATGTGCATGGCAGCTTTTGCGAAAGTCCACTGAGACAGAGGTAAAGGAGGAAGCGACCTGATGGAGGGGGAGGGGAGGGCCAGAGAGTGCTAGTTGGGGTGGATCGTCATTCTCTGCTGATGATGATCCAGCACAATTAGCAAACAATCCCTTGAGGCTCCTGCTTGTGATGAAGATGCCAGATTTTAAATTGAGATGCAAAGAATTGCACAAGTTCACACACAAACGTAAATGCACACACACTTGCAGATGAGGGAGGAGGAAGCAGCAGAAAAAAAAAGACGCTCAGTTCATCCATATTTCTAGAACCTTCCACAGGTGACCAAATGCAGCCAGTGGCTTGGAATGCAATGAATATAATAAGTTAAAAAATATTTCACTCCGTGTTTGCTTTCTGTTTTCATTTCCTGTGACGTCATTATAAGAGATCACGAGCCTCACCTTGATAGCTGTAACCTGGCTTTTGCTGGCTACGCAATAGTCCCAGTATTCCTAACTAAGCTCATGCCAACACACATGCGCTCAGCGCATTCTAGTGAAAAGCTGTTCCATGTAGTGAGAGGCTTTTGAGCAATCATTCACAATCCAACTAGTGCCTCAGTGCAAGAGAAGCAACTTGGCATTCAGCTGCCGGCATTAAGGCCTCAACTCAAATTGCCACGAAACACGATAGTATAATGTGAACGCAGTATGGTGCGCGGTTTGCTTCAAAGCCCGTTCTTATGTGAGATTGGAAATGTGCCACTCTCCCCCGCCTGGAATCACCTCGCCTTGCTCGCCTCTGTCAACAGCTGCTTTGAGAGGATTCCCATGGGGCTGCTGGGGGGTGGGGGGGTGGGGGGGTCACTAAGCTTCGCCTGTTTATTCTGGAGACTAAGCACTACAAAGCCAGCTAACTGTAAAACAATTAGATTAGCATAAATATGTTCAATTATACATGCAGATTTAAGGCCCGGTGCTTTGCAACAGGGAGAAATTCCACTGAATTATTCAGAATGTACAAATATTGGTTAAATCAGATTGAAACAACAGGAAGCAAATACAACTTCATTACTCTGCAGTGGCCTGGGAGTGCACCATATGCCTTTGTCCACATCGGTTAAACATTTTACACTTTATTTACTCACTGTTTGCCACAAGGATACAGGAAATATGCATATATAGAGAAAAAACACCTTGAAAGAAGAGAGCATTGGCAGATGGCACTCATGGCTTCATGCAGTTCTGACATGAAAAGAAAGACGTTCAGAATAAGTCATGGCTGTTCAGAAATGGCATCGGCCGGGATGTCGGTGATATTGTGGAAATTGTTCCCGTCCTGGCCTCAACCAAACAAGGCACATCCGAGCTGACGGTCCTGGCTTAAGCCTCGTTTATGCTTGCGCGAGCAGGCCTACGTAGGTGTCCCCGTGAGCTTTGAGATTGCACAGAGGCGTTCATGCATCCGTTGCAGTATTCTCCGAAACGCCATGCGGTTAGGGTTAGGATCATCATACACCAACATGTTGTTGCTGAGGGATAATGTATCTGTTTTTCAATATTAAATTTGGCAGTCTCTCAGTGCCTGTGGTCTCTCATGGAGGGGTCGCAGAGGTGCTTGAAATGATGTACCGGCTCAGCCAGGCCAGTTTCACAGGCGTCCATGTTGAAATGTCGCGTCACCTAGTTACAAAAACTCAGAGGCGCATGACCACGCGCCGTGACAACTTGCAGAGCCCTCAACATGGTGCAAGATAACGCAACAACATCATTTTAAGGAGCACGGACCCTTGCCCCAGGGACACTACGGCGACCATAAATCCAGCTTCGGGCCATGCTCGGCCTTTTGGTTTGTTGGAGCATATCAGTGTTTGATAGCAGACCCTGATGTCCTTTTAACAGTGCAGGAGATGTATTGTTTGTGTCAGTTATCACTATTTGTTATCATTGTTACTCTTCACGGAATCACATTGCTAAAAAAAATCTTCTGGATTCTTTTTGATACTGAAGAAAACTTTGCTGAAGACGAAGATCTCAAGTTATACGGAGTAAAATGATTTCTACGAACGAAGAGATCTCTATCAGTGGAAGTGTGCGTGCGATGTCTGTGTGAACGGACAATAAGAAGAGAGGGTCTTCTATGAAACAAATCCATATGGAACACATCTGCTCTAATGAAAGATAGCGTATACACACTCTTAAAGAAAAGACACACACACACGCACCACTCCGAGCTGCCGAGGAGAGCAATAATCTGCAAGGTCAAGGGAGCCGCAGTTGATGTAGTTGGTGATACATACATGTTGTCTGTCTAATGCTCGCTCGAGGGAAATCATTAGATCCATAACACGGGGATGTATGTACATCACTGAGTGTGTGTGTGTGTATGTGTGCGTAGTGCAGAGGTACCAGGGGACCCAGACTAGTCATTTCATGCATGAAATACTCATCCCATTGGTCTTAAAGGAGGAGAAAATCAACCTTGGAAGGATGCATGGATGAAGGAATGCAAAGATGGAGGGAAAGAGCACAGAGGGCTGGAGAAAGGAGAAAGGGATAGACAAGAGAGGAGTAATGTATTATAAATGGGCTTAATTTGAGAGTCAGGGTAAAGAAAGAGCAGGTTGTAATTCTCTCTTCAGCTTTAAAAACACACCAGACTGCAGCAAATAAATACAGACTGCACAAATGCTTCTCTTTTTCCCCCTGCTATTCTCATGCTCTCTCTCTCTCTCTCTCTCTGTCTCTCTCTCTTGCTCTCCCTTGCCACATTTCTGCACTCACTCATTCATGTAAAAAACACACACACACACACACACACACACACACACACACACACACACACACACACACACACTTCCTCTCTAGTATTGCTCCATTACCAGCAGTTCCCAGTGATTGAGGATTCCTATGGTAATGGTGATGTGGGGCTGCCCTGGCTGCCAGCTGGCTCACCCCATGACTGATAACGTGTGTGTGTGTGTGTGTGAGTGAGTGTGGCCTATACTGCACATGTGCATTAAAGTTTTTCTCCCTGGCTCCACCTGCTCGTGGGATAGCACAACATAAAAAAAAACAAACAGCTTTTCTAGGCTTTGGGAAAGTTCTACAAAAATCGAATCTTCATAGATAAAACAAATGACAGACGCACATGCACACACGCTGCTTGAACCTCATGTATGTTGCTGTGCCTTTAAATGTTACTGTTTAACTGAGGTACAGCAGAGGCGGTTTAGAAAGGAGACACAGGCGCAACTCAGATATCACCTCTGACTGCTGGTGCTGAACCGGCGCTGAATTAAAAGTTTAAAAACTCAAATGAAACGTATGTTTCTTTGCTTAACAACACTATTATCGTTATTATGTAACTGTTTTTGGAGGGGAAAAAGAGAATATTATTAGACGGATAAAACGAGCGGCAATATAAGGCGGCGGGGGAGGTGACCACGCCCACTTAGGAGACAGAAAGTGTATAGCATTTCATACCATTGGCGCAGCTTGTAATGCGTCATCTTCTGTTATAGAGTATCTTTGGGTGCAGTACCATTAACTCATCCAAAATGAGCTAACTTTAGCTGTGTCTAGCCTGACAACCTACTGAAAGTAGTGCATTGTGAAGTTCAGCCCCATTTATTTTCAATGGGGCACACATGATTCACTGGTCAAGGCATAGTAGCAACCAAGTCTATTGTTTTGTGTGTAGCATCCCACAAACCAATAGCACCTTCGGAAGAGCACTGGTTTTATCACATCCACTGCTCGGATCAACATGTTGGCTGCTCTTTATGGTTCGCCCGATGTGCGCTACAGCCGTCGCCGTTGCCAAGTGCAGCAGAGAGAAGAAGAGAGGTGGCCGAGGAAGGAAAAAGTGGCAATATAGAGGCTCACCATGGCTAGGTAGCAACGAAAAGCAGAACAGTTTCATAGCTGAATAGCTGTGTTAGCTGGTAACATGCCAGCGCTGGTCATCTGCAATAGTCCGCCAAGGTTGACTAACTAACACACAATAAGTTAACAAAGTTTATTCAAGAGACATATTTATCAATTCACGTCTCACTGACTGAAAAACCGTGCCTCTTTCGTGAGGCAGTTTACTGAATACTCCTGAAGAATACAGAGCAGGGTGTTGATAGCTTCCACTATTTGGCCCTCCGCTCTCTCAAAGATCAACACTGTCAAGATGTTTGGCAATTGGTCATGGCACATATTCACATGTCAAACTTTACCAGTAGAGCTCTTCATGGGAGCTTATTTGCACATCTGCAATGTGAATCCAATGATCACAGAGACCTGTTGACATGAAATAATTTTGGTCAAAATTTGAGGCTAATGTGACCAGGTCCTTAGGGATGTAGGCACTGCCCTACCCGATCGAGCACAGTCCGGCAAAGCTATCTTAACAAGCTAACTCACTATCTGACCAATCATTTCCCCCCATCTTGCAGCCTTCTTCACCTGTTGTTCCCTTTTCTTTCACCTCTCTGTCTCCTCTGTGTCAGCATGTCTTCACTCCTTGTCTTTCAGTATGTCTTTACCTTTTTCATTTTTTTCCAAATCTTTTCCCCATCTTTGCTGTCAATCCATACCACATCATTGACATACCATGGAGTGCTACAAGGACAGGGGGTGGGCCGAGTAGAAGAGGCAAGTTTGGATCCGTTACTTTCTCCGTACACCTTGTCGTCTTTATCCCTATTTGTATTAATTCCGTCCTAACCTACCACGTCAGAGCAGGGTAGTCGTCTCTTCCCTGGCTCCACAATGTGTAATTGTATTAATCAGCTTACCACTTTGCAAACTCCTGCCAACTCTACCTGGCCGCTGGAAGTTTCCAAAAGTAAACATCGCAGTAGATATCAAGGGGAACATGGAGGGGACAAACACCAGCTACGAACCCGACCACATAGACAAGCAAGATCATCTCTGCGTCCATCTCTGCATCCATCTCAACATCAGAGGGAAACATGGAGGGATCAAACACAGACTGCGATCCCGGTCACACTGACCTTCCCTGCCCAGCATCCTGTTAGCCAATGTACAGTTTCCAACTGGATTTCAGGAACTGTAATGTCCTTTGCTTCACCGAAACTTCCTGGAATACTGGAGAGCGTCATTCAACCAGGTTACTCTTTTTCTGTATACCGATCTGACAGAACAGAGGGGATATAAAAATGCTATCCCTTTTCCTGCTCACCTGATCTGGAGTTATTGTCAATCAAATGCAGATTGTACTTTCTACTGAGGGAATTTACATCGGCCTTTGTCTGCTCACAGACCGGTAATCCTGACGCTGCGCTCATTGTTGCTGGAGACTTAAATCAGACTAACCTTAAGAAGGTTATGCCTGACTTCCATCAACATATTGACTACACCACAAGGGGAATAAACGGAATCACTGCCCGCACTCAGGAAGAGCAACCATGAGGCCATCTTGCTGAGGTCAAAATATGTAAACAAACTACGACGCGTGCCCCCTGTGATGTGAGAGGTCAAGAAATGGTCAGGCCAATCAGAGGCCACCCTACAGTTTGCACTACATGATGCAGTCTGGAGCTGGTTCCAGGATCCCTTCAACCCTCAGGCCATTAGGATCCTGAACTCTTTTTAATGGACTAATTGAAGGAACTGGAGGGATTCTTGAGTTCTTGTCACAAACCAGCAGTTAATGCTTGCTTGACCTAGTCCAACTCACCGGATGTAGGCTGTTGGGAAAAGTCTTTCATTGGCCGACTATTTCCGCTATCTGCGTGTTACTGTTTTGCAAGGGCACCATCGCTGCATCCTGGGCTCAGCGCTGCCTAAGACGATTGCAATTGGTTTAAAGAAATACATAGAAGCCAGAGCGTTTTTTTCCCTCTATACCAGGATGATAATAGGTTAGGGCTACGCAAAAATATCTTGACCTGACATGTGATCTCCTGTGGCCATGTGAAAAATGACTGCTGTCTCTGAGAAGAAAAGTTTTAAAGTTTAAAGTGGCCCTGAATACAACAGTTGACATTTCGTCTCCTGGTCAACTGGTTTCTATTAACCATGGTCTCTTTTAACCATGACCACGATCTTGCCCTAAACTTAACTCTAAACCTTTAGCCTAAACCTAACCTAAAATCTTAACAGTAGAAGTGGCAAATCAGAAAACAGTCAAATAACAGTGATTTGTAACAGTTTTGGAAGGCACTGACAAACAAAGTCATAGGGGCATCAAATCAAAACCTTTCATATGGATAATTTTAGAAAGCACTGACAAACAGTCTCTTCTGTCATTTATTTTTTAGGACTTGTTGGATCATTTTTCTTTCTGGTTCTATTATTTGCTTCCATCTTACACAAATTCTTCGAAATTCTTTTGTCTATTCTTTCTTTTCCCTTTTTTAGCATGAAAGGATGGAGTAAAGACAGAAAAATAGAGAGAAAACAAAACACAATGTCCAGAAGATACTAATCCTGTTTCCCCTTTCTACATAATTTCCTTCCTCATTCTCCTTCTTGTTCTTGGTTTGATTTGTCTTTCTTCCTCTCTTCCCCTTCCATCATTTGTCATGCAGGTGAAGATTGAAGTGGTTTCTGTTTGGGGTCGTATAAAGTCTTGGCAGAGGCCTGGCAGGCAGTGCCTGCCCCATATGCCAGTCTACAGCCAGGCCTGGACTGGACTGGCCCAGACTGGTCTGGCCTTGATGAGGAGGATTGGCAAAGGCCTGGACAATACTGGTCCAGGTGGATGTGGGCCATTTCTCTCCTCTGTCCAATGGAAAAAGAGCCACTGGGGGATCCTTTATGCAATAATAATTCACTGGATGACATGATATATGTGTAATTACTGGAAATGGCTTGCAGAAAGAAGACACATCATATCGCACATGGCAGCCGCTGGTAATTAGCTGTAATTAGGTGTTGGCTGGCATGCAGAGAAATGTATGGCATTGATTATTGTTATTATGCTGCTCCAAATGAAAAGGAAACAAATCTATACTTCATTAATGCTCCTTTGTTACTATATTTGCTGTCTACCCTCAATGCTATACCTATCTGTTTCACCACATCATGCTCTTCTATCAGACGGTCTTTGTCTATGAAAGAGAGGCCCAGATTAAAAATAATTGCTTGTACATGGTATTTCACTACAAAATACATTTATATACTAATGTCCTTTGCCAAATACATTCAGGAAGAAACATAATCACTGCCTGGAATACATTCAGTGGAAAAGTTCTTCCAATCAAGGGACTATGACATTACTCTATTGCAGGTTGAGGCAAGTTGGGCGGATTTTGACATAGTAGCCACAGTCAGAATTGCAAACATACACGTCCAAAAATACTTTTTCCCTTTGCAAAATTATTACAAAATAAATGATTATAGAAGCTGTTCCTACACGTCACATATACTCCAAAATGACTCTTTGTAGTGTTAAAATGTAGGCTTCCAATAAAAAAATAAAAAGTTACTATAATATATAATTTTTCATATGCGCCATCTTGTAACCTGGCACACAGTTCTCGTAATACATCCATGATTTGAAGGGAGGAGGGTGGGGTTAGGGTTAGTAAAAAGATTGTGGTTTTGGTTGAATATTTGAAGGCCAAGTCTAAGTCTGTTAATGACAGTGAGAAAGACTCATTTGGATTTAGCGTGTTTGCTCGATAAGCATCCCTACTTTTCCTTTTCCTACCTGTCAAAGTAATTTTCTGAGCACTCTTGTTTCTTAATTGTTCCAAGATGAACACGATTCACACGTTTCTCAATTGTGCTTTAGTTGCCAGGAGCAGATATTGGAAAACGCGAGACACTTGTACATGGAAATCATTTCTATGACATACAGTTGGGTGTTTGCTCCAGGACACCATAAATTAAAACTTTTTTAAGGCTTTTGTCCTCCATCACCGCTCCTTTTCTAGAGGAGTGTAAGTCGGCATGTAGTGATAGAAACCAGAAGGAAAGGTGATGAAAGGTCACTCCCATCTGGACTCTCCACTATTGTATATGTGCCGGTGTGTGTGTGTGCTTGAGAAAACAAAGGAGGCCAGGCAGCGATGTGGACAGCTAATCAATAGTGGACTTACTGCCTCATAACTGGCCTGGTTAGGAACTCTGTCTCCATCTCCTAGCACATGTCATCACCAGTCCCTCATCAGAGAGAGAAATAGGCAGAGGAAGGCTGGAGGGGAGGAGAGAGAGTGAGACTGCTTTGTAATTCAGCAGGAAAAATGCACACAAGGACAAAATTCACTTGAAAATGAACAAAGGACTGTTTTTTTTGTGATGCAGTTCTCTTAATCCCTTAGATAACTGCCCAAACATGGACATTACATCACACTTCAACCACCTCAGCGATACGTCTTGGCTGACAAGTTAAGAGCCAAAATTTCATCACAAAATGACCCCTGGAATCACAAACTGATCATATCGAATAGTTTAAAAATAATAAGTCAACTTTTCTTTCAATGCCAGGCGCAGGCTATACAATATTTAATATAAGATTATGACAAGTCAGACTACATCACCTTTGTATATTTCTTCCTCTTCAAAGAGGACACACTATACGGCTGAAAATCATTACCATGGAAATGATGGTGAAAAAGTGATGGGGTAAGGAACAGGAGGACCATGGTCAAAAGGACAATATAGCAAGGGCAAAGCACTTTGGGTAATACCTTTACCATTCCATAACCTTTGTTATCTCTTCCAAATAACCTTAACCCTGTGTTTATTTCTAACCTGTCTGTTCGTCTGACCACTTTCTTGCCCCATCAGACTTTTAATGATGTCACTGTGTTCCCGGATTTCAACAATTACATTGATAGGTACAGTGCTTTTTATTACAGATAGGAATTATGGCCAAAACTACAAAAATGAAACCCAAAATTGAAATAAACCAGCACTATCTTTTAAGATTTATTGCGACACAGACTCTTAGTTAAGGTCGCGGAAAGATGGTTGGTTTGTCCACTACCTGCATTGAAACAAAGCATTGCCAGTGAACTCAATCAGGGTGGCAAATAAGTTTCTTACTAAACATATTACAAATGAATGGTATATAAACACAATCAATTGTAAGGAGGGGCACAGCGAATCCCAGAAGGTTTGTGTAATTCCAAACAAAGCTCTAGGGTTGTATAGTATATTGGGAGAAAAAATACTTTTCAACAAGGTCCTGATCTGATTGCTGTGTTATATACAGCCAACTAAGGTTGGAAAAGGTTGGAAGAGGTTGGAAGTACCTACTATAAAGCAAACAGGAGTGGGAATGCAGGAAAGACAAGAGGCAAAGGCAGTATCAAAAGAAATGCCCATGTATTAATTTGGTAAATGAACCTGCCAAAGTCTAAACCTTTAGATCCTTAACTAACCGGAGAAAAAAACGACTTCACATTCTCAGATGAGGTTCATTATCAGTGGGTCTGCCAAAGTTACCTCTTCTGTCAATTCATGAGCAGAATGTAAAGACGATACATGGGACTGAAGCGTTTCAGCTTTGATGAACATTGTTGATGCCTTTACTAAAGTAAGGTTTGAATCCCCACTTTTTTTGCCAATGATGTAGTTCTGCAAACATGTCATGATCCTCCAAAATGACGCAGCAGATGGCTGCCAAAGTGTGTTGGTGCGCATTGTGTTTGTTTGAGTTTGAGTTTGTTTTAAACTCAGTGTTTTGCTGTTGTTGTATCCGGAGCGCTTTCTCCAGAAAAGAGCTCATGAACATCAGGGGAACAACTTCAGCAGATGTGTTTCCCACTTTTCTTGCGTCATCTGTGGAATTATTGTGTCTTTGCTCACCGCTACTGGGAATATTGCTCTCCAATGTGCAGTCACTGAGCAACAAAACTGGATGAACTTCAGCTACTGGTGGGGAAAAGACAGATACTTTCTTCTTCTTCTTCGGAGAGACGTGGCTGTGTGGATCGATACCGGACTGCAGCTGGCAGGCTTCCGACTTTTCTAATCACAACACAGAACTTTGCTGCACTGGGATGCTCGGATCATGGTTCACCTGATTCCTGAATACGGGCAGAGTTTGTCTCCCCCTTCTGGTGTACGCCTACATGTTTTTCCGTAGCCCACAGCCGTGTAGAGAGAGTGTTGCGCCAACTCCGTTCTCTAACCAATTTGCCGTTATGTCTCTCTGTGTTCACCATGGTTGTGTTATATTTACGCATTCCAATTGCCTGCCAAGAACTTCCTGGAACTGTCTGAAGTCATGAATCACGTGATGAACAAGCATTTTGAACTTCTTCGACGTGACTCTGTCTCTACGTGGCTCTGCTGTAGCCATGGCGGTAGCCCACTCCGTGGCTACGGTTGCTCCCCCCTTCAACTCTGGCAAACCAAATCATTGCTGGTTGATGTAAAACACATCACTACTGGTGCACCAGCGTGGGAATGTCGCCACAGACACCAGATTTAAAAACTCTGTATACTGCAAAGGGGCCTGGGCCTCTCCGCTACTGCCCACCCCAGAGGCTCCTCCCTCCCCTACCACAAAACCAACTCTCTCTATCCAGGAGAGGGGCGTCAACATACTGTTAACGAAGCTTGCAAAGCAGCTGGACCACACCAGTCTCTCCCTCCACCCTGAAGCACTGTGGCCATCAGCTGTCTCCAGTGCTCATGGACATCCTTAAAACCTGACACATGAGACATGCCACGCACCAGCCTGTTTTAAGACCTCCACCTTCAGACCTGTTCCCAAAAAACAAGGACCGCAGGACATTGATTGATTGAAAACCGGGACATTTTAGTGTTTTACACAAACCCGGACAATCCCGGACAAACAGGGGACAATCCGGTCACCTTAGCTTAACAGCATATTTTCTCAATTTAATTGCAGGTTTTACTTATTTATTTTTTTTATTTTGTTGGCCATTTTCCATTAATCTGCATGTATGCAGGAAGTTATTCTCAGTGTCTCAGTGAGGTACTGACGGGGGGGGGGGGTTCCCCCCATTGGCCGACTGCTGTTTTCCCATTATGCCTCCAGCTGGGAGCCTCCCACTTTCCCGCCCCGCTCTCAGATCCATGCCGGGCGGAGCTCCTGCTTGCTAATAGGTGAGCAGTCATGGGACGTAATTGACTTCATCAATTAAGAGACAGGTGCCATACATCTGCTGGGTATGTAGATGTCTTAATGTGAGCGTGTGGTGGGAGTCACTTTTGTTTTGCCTCTTATCAGTCGGGTCCAATTCTACAACAAAGAACTTGAAAAGCAGCATAAAATACTCTAGTTTTATATCTTCAAAACATATAGAAATGTGGATTCTTTGGCCTAAAAACATCAGAACATACAGTCAAACAAATCTTGCCAGTGAGGCTGTATTGGACAGTGTAGTAACCAGTGAATAAGCGTTTCTCTCTCTGTCTTCCTTCTTCCCCCCCTCTGGCGGTAGTGGTAAAAGCACCCATCCGAACGTGAATTGGCCTTCTGATGAATTACTTCATAGTGTGCGAGCATTGTGCGCAGATAGTTCAACACCATCATCTCGAGCGCAATATGTGGCACAATGCACTGCGTTTGTCAGTGCTAAATGTCTTGCAGCAACATAAAAGCCCTGTTAACGGTAACAGCTGCTCTTACATGGCGTCGCATTGACATCCAAGATGGCTGCCGTAGCTTGGGGAAACAGGAAGTGGGAGGGTGGGGTGGGAATGGGGGCTTAGAGTACAGGAGACAACAGCTGGCTGACAGTCACAAATGAGTAAACAAAGGCTGCGCGACTCAGCCATTTATTATGGCATAAGTAGGCATTGTTGTTATTGTCGTCGGCAGAGAAAAGAGGATGGAGGGGAGGTGTGTGTGTGTGTGTGTGTGTGTGTGGGTAGTTGAAAAACAAAGTGAAAAAAGGGAAAGAAAAAAGGTTGGCAAAGAGAATCTTCTCAGCTAGAGGTAGACTTTGAAATCAATTATCGAGCATTCCCTGCTGCGACAAATGCCTCAAACACTGTGTGTGCATACACTCTGACACACATGACGCACACATGGAAGTTACACACACACACACACACAGATGCAGCGTCTTCAGACCTGACAGGGAGAGTGGAAGAGGAAATACATCACATGAGCCGAGCCCTCTGCCGCTTCTCCTTCCCCTCTCTGTCTTGTTAAATGTGATGGCTGCAAGCTTCGTATTTTATCTGAAAGTGAGGGGCATTATGAGTTGAAAGCCGGGGCAACTCGCCCGAGTGTTTACAGAGCAAACACCGTGCTCAGCTTTTAGCAAACTAAAGGGAGGAGAAAGTACAGCGGCTGGAGTGTGTGCGCCCGAGCTGCCTCGTTCACTAATACTGAGAGACAGATCGTTTTTGTGTAGGGAAGCATGTATATGTATGTGTGTGTATGTGTGTGTGCGTGTGTGTGCGTTGTGTACATTTTCATCGGTGCTCCACTATGCAGATGTAATCGACATGCATGCCGCTGCCCGTACCTTCAAGCGCCTATGACGCTGCGCTCAGACGAATCACAGGTGACAGTTTCAGAACCCATCATTGTGTCTTCTACGGAAAAGGTAGGGTGGCCGTCTCGTACCACTGGAAAGGAACAAACACTGTCTTTTTCTTTTCACAAAGCCGTCCTTAATAAGTTTCCATTTGGTGCATCGTCACTTTTAAGACAGAAATATTAGCACCTGTCGTGCTCCCTTCAAGTTCATTTTTAACCTTAGAACAGTTTAAGTTGCTGTCGAACTGTTTTATTTGACGAACGCTCCTGTTTTTCTTAAAGCGTCTGCTTTGTCTCCGTGTAATGTACTTTGTTCACTGCCTTTCTCCTTGCGTTTTTTATATTTATGTTGTCATGTAAGAATGCTGATTTTACACTTTTTAAATCTTCAGCCGTGGCCGGAGGCTGTCTGTGCTGTCCCGTTCTCGTGAAAGCGATATCTCAGGAATGCCTCGAGGCAATTTCTTAAAATTTGGCACAAAGGTCCAACTGGAGCTAATCGTGATCCTGTGAGTTAGTTTCGGCTCATAGGGAGGCTTCGCACCTAAAAACGCCAGGAGAAAACCAAAGCGCCACGTTTTGTGCAGCTATACCCTTAAGTAATCAAGTACGTGTGTACCTGTTTAGCCAATACATCTATGATAATCCTTCATTAATTAGTTCAACAATGTATATTCACTGGAATCATATATATGTATCATCAATATGGTGAAAACTTTATACTTTATACCTTTCATTCAACTCCTTCCAAGTCTCCACTACATATATTATATGAGTCTGAACAGACATGGATGGAAACTGCAACCTGACTGGTTGGTGGTGGCAAACAACTGCGGGGCGGTAACTCTAGTTTATTGTATAACTTATTTTGATTATGTATTTGCAGGGCACCATTGGGAACTTTGCTCTCAATTGGTCCCCCCCGATTAAAAAAATAAAAGAAAGCATATAGGAGGGATGGGGCATGGGGGATTGGGGATGGTACTTACGTTAACTCCTCCAGGGCTCCAAAAACAGACTGCGCAGCAAATTGTACAACCTCCCTAAGTGTGTTTGTATGCATTTGCATACATTTGTGCATGTTATTCCATGTTATGACATGGGAATTTGTATACGTTTTCTTGGGTCTGTGCATTTCTCCCTTTTGTGCATGTGGCGCAGCTTGGGTGTTAGGATAGGATATTACAAAGACTAAAGTCACAGTTTTAGTTTGTTTCAATATCATTTGAACATTGTTGAATGTGATAATAGTTGTTTCAGAAAAAAAGTGCTTATCCATGGATAGGGTGTTGTACAAAAAACTCAAATTCCAGGCACTACATTGGATAATTAGGGGATGGTAATTATTATTATTATTATTATTATTATTATCATTATCCAGTGTTTCCCATGCATTGATTTATTTGTGGTGGCCTGCCACAATATCAATATTGGTTCTGCCCCATATTGATTTTCCATGTTCTTTAACAATTAAAAATGGGTGTAAAGATCAGTGCAACGCATTGAATCGCCCAGCCCCTCCTTACCCTGCTCTCTCTCTCTCTCTCTCTCTCTCTCTCTCTTACAAGCACATTGACAACAGACCGTCGGTGTGTAGCCCCTCCTCTCCGTGCACACTCTGGATCGAAACATGACCGTGCACGGGAGGAAGGATTGTTGTTACAGAAAGACAGCGGGCCCGAATTCCTGAATAGAATCGATTTGGAGTTCGCGAATGGTCAGTATCATGAATAATATCATGCACAAATTTGTCCAAAACTGATGCATTCAAGTTAACTCGAATAGTTTTATCTGTGTTCTGTCTCGGGAGACCCAACTCAACTCACATAAGTTATTAGCAAGCATGAAAGGAGCCTGGCTAGTAAGGGTAGTTATAAGTAAGAATACAGCTGGGCTGTCGAGGTTAGCATGCTGTACATAGCTGCAAGTGGATAACATGAATTCTTTAACTCTGATGTTGACTCGTGGGTCCTGTGCAGACCGCAGTCAGCTATCACCACGAACAGAACACTGGTAGCATTCGTTTTGAATGAAAAAAAAACAAGGGCTTGAAATTCCTTAACGTCCCTGTTTTATAGGAAAAGTATGAAAAGTTGCTAAAAATAAAAGTTTGTTTCAGAGACATCATCATCACTACATCACTACAAACCAAATATGAAATTAAAACACATGGTGCAAGTATCAAGACATGTTTGTCTTTTTTTAACAGTAAAAGTTGTAAAATCACACAGTTTACACGCGTTTTCTTTATTGGGGATTTAACCATGTTGATGCCGGGGCCTCGCCTCTCCATGTGCAAGTGTTCCACCAAAACAAGTCCCCCCGCCCAGACACTACTTTGCAACGGCACCGTCGCTGCATCCTGGACTCAGCGCCGCCCAAGACGATTGTGATTGGTTTAAAGAAAGACAGACAAGCCAGAGCGTTTTTAATCCCCCCATCCCAGAGCAACGATAGGTTGAGCCAGACCTGTCTCCGAATTGTGGAGAAGGTCTGGCTATGCAAGACTACTAACTTGCTGACAAGTACATCAGATGTCAATGCTGACTGGATTCCTGATCGCTCTTAGGAGGGGTAACTGTGAGGACACTGAAGACATATAGAATAGTCAGGGTAGAGTATGGTAACTAGTAGATTACCTCACCCAGGGAGGATGGAGTAATGTTATTAGCTTGGGACGACAACACTGGCATGTGTGTATGTGCGTGAGATAAAGCAGAGCGGATCCCTGGCGTTCATCCACGGCAGATGTGGTTCAGCTAACAGTTTGAATTTGGAGGTCAGAGGTCTGCAGAGCTGCACGCGCTCAGTCGGATAATGAGGGGATTTTCCACTCCGCTGTGAGGTAGATCCACCGGAGCCTCAATCCTCACACACACTCTGCAACACACTCCCTTCATACAGAAACATACTGTCGCTGTACACACTCCAGCCAGCTAAACGTCTCTGTTCCTCAAGTGAGTGTGAGGAAGTAGCAGCAGGTCAGGCTACTTCCTGGGAAGATTAAGAGAGAAAACACTCCACGTCTCCTCCTGAAGGGCCTGGGCTCCCATGTCATATTCATTGCTATCTCTGTGCCTTAACTCTTTCTTACCTCTCACTCTCTCACGCCACATATCAGCTCATATCGACTGCTCTCCCTTCGCTCTGTCAGTATCTCCTCCGCCTCTGCTAACGCTCCTGACATCCACCTCGCTGCAGTATATTCTATTCTGTCTTTTCTCCTCACAGCAGTCCTCCCTGCCTCCAAAACCCTCCCTCTGTCCTGCAAAGTGAGTCATGTTTTGTGTTCTCGCTGTTCGGGGGGCTTTCAGGTTGCGCTTCCATTCAATAGCAATAATCCTAATGCCGCAATAAGATGGTGTTCTTTGGAGAGGACTACGCTTCGAGAGGCAGCTATTCATTAGGCAGCGACAGGGTCTGCGTTTGGACTGATGAGCCCTGTATTCCCTTGCTGGCACTCCCACTCAGGGATCAGTTTGTTTTTTTTTTCTTTGTGGGATGCCACGGAAAATTGATTTAGGAAACGCATAGCAGCGCTCCCACAGGCACATCGCTGACAAATTAGTTAGATTCTGCATGAATGCGCAGGAGGAAAAGGTGGGAGAAGTAAGAGGTGTGGAGATCAGCATACTGTAGCATCAATGAGGGAGAGAGAGTAACTGAAAGAATGAGACAATAGAAAGATGGAGGAAAAAAAACAAAAAACACAATGATTTTGGAGAAAGTTGGAGAAAGGTTCTGGTACACTGGGTGAGAGATGTCTGCACTGGAGGCGATGAGACTGCTGAGGTGCTGCTGCCTCAGGCAAAGACCTGGGGAGGCTCCAGCGCCGGGCCAGGCCTCCAACCTCCACCTCCTCAAAGCCATTCGACACGACATCGACCGCAGCAGCTCTCGCCCAAAGCCAGAATCAATGGTGCCAGATTCCAGCTGCAGAGGTGTTTAGCTCTGCATTGTTTATTTGGGGAACCTTCAAACAACCCCCCCTCCCCCGGGAAGAGCCAAATGATGGAGATGAGCTCGCCCCACCGTCGCTGGGTTTGATTCAAATCTCCGGTTCAAGTGGTTCACTTTTACGGCATGCAGAGCAGTCAAGTGGCGTTCGTTCACACAGAATGCCGGAACGACAGCGGCCAACAGTCAAACTCATCGGCTACAACTCCAACTTTCATTCTGCTTCTGTCCTAACATAGATCCATCTGAAAACCTCCTCACCATCCACCAGGCTGTCGGCATTACAGTGAAAATAAAATACAAAAAGCGTCGGCTGCAGAGTTTGTGCAACTTAAAGTCTGCTGACGAGGAGCTTCCAACCAAACCCCCCCCCCCCCCTCCCCGAAAGTGCTGCTTGGTGTTTTTGGAGACAGAGGCACGGGGAGGAAGCTTATTCAAATTCAAAAGACTTGCTGTTGCCAGGGTTCAACAAAGTATCGCCTCCCAGCTAATTTTGGACTCCGGAGCTATTTGTTCCATGCTGTCTCAGTTGGACTGTTTTAGCATTCTCCACATTAACGGGGGCCCATCATAAATCATGCAATATAACAAATGGACTTATGCTCTGCAGATAGTGCTGCTCCTTCCGACGCCCAGAACAAGAAAAGCAAAGGTCAAATGATTAGCCTTGGTGTGCCTGTGCGCCTTTAATGATTGTGCCGAACCTTTGTGTTGGCCGCGTGCCTCCTCAGCACATGTAGCGCTTGTTAAATACAGAACAGAGAGATAAATTAATGAAGGCTTCCTCCTGCTGCTTCTTTGGCCTCTGCATAACCTAGTAGTGATGACTGAGCAGAAATGCGGCACTCACTGTATCTGTACTGTAACACTGCTAAAGTGCACACAGCTACGCCAAAGTCACTTAGCAGCCACGCTGTAATTAATGCAGCACCTATTTGCACCAATTGGTTTAACAAACACATTTTGAAATGAAAAAAATTTAATGAAAAGTATTCGCTTCGGGGGGAATATCTTCACATAATAATCCTAATCCTATGATTTATCATATGTATTTCATAATTTGTTAATTGTGTCCTTCCGTTTGCTTAATTGGTTTCAGCCATTTTTTTTCCCATCTGCTTATTAGTGGAATTAATGCTGCTGATGGGACCTACTTTACGTTAGGGTCCCATATATGACAATATACATGGCAACAAGAACCGAGTATCAGATGTTTTAACCACAGTTTTACAGTTGTATACGGCGAATTTCTGTGTACTTTAAAGAGTGAAGGGGGGGGGGGGGGGGGGGGGGGGTTAGATTTGCAGAAAAGCGGAGAGTTTAAAACATTCTTCTTCATGAATCATATACTATCATATTTATGGTGTGAAAGGGGAGATACTGATCCAGAATGCATTACCATTTATCTATAGCTATACTCAAGCATCTGGCAGGGTTTCTCACTGAGACATGGCCACACGGGGATATCCCAGACTTTTAACACCCCCCCCCCCCTTCTATCTTCTATGAGGTAAATAATTGTAACCCTCAGTGTAATGACTAGAGCAGCAGATTGTATTTTTCAAAAATACATGTCAATATATTTAGGTGTGGTGGTCATTCTCTTGATTATCAAAGGAGAGACCTTTATGTGATTATGTGTTTGTGAGGGGACCATGGTGATGAGTGTCGCTACTCATACTAACCTGCTCAACGCAATATCAAGGAGATATGATGAATCTTAAAATAACAATAGCTACATATGGCATATATCTATATCTATCTATATTCTCTTTAAAAGTGAAGCTTAGTGGTGGTGACGTTGAAATCATGCGACCGTGGTGTAGTTCCTTTATAGCCTAACGTTAGCTTTTTACTTCTGGCGATTCCATTTACGCTTCAAAAATCATAAAAGTGGTGTTCACAAGTGAAGATTATCTCGCTGAACAAAACGTGTAAGAATCATAAACTTTTGTTTTGCCACAGAGTTTATTTTCTGCAATAATCCAAAATCCCATAGAACAAATCCCACTGGCTTTTTGTCGAGGGAACCAGGGCGACGCTAACTACGTCTACGTCTTCCCTGCAGCACTCTATTGTAATTTGCTTTTTTCAGGTGAGTTGAGTCTCCTCTTCGCAGAATATTTATCATCACATCTTGCCGCCACGCAGAGCAGCTGGTTTCAGGAGTGTTTTGGCGGCTCAGGGGATCACGAGTCAATCACAAAAAAGAAGAAGAAGAAGAAGAAGAACACAGACAGCAGCACTTCCTGTTGACCCTCCCACTGCCACCGCACCAGTCCAATAGAGTAATGCAGGCGGAGGAGAAAAAACACTGTGCCACACTGTTTTACGTGCTGCTCTAAACACTCGCTGAGGACTTCATCCTCACCTATTCTATTCTCTGCACTGTGTCCCCAGGCCTCCATGCTCAACATCCCAGCCATTTACTCTGTGTCGATCCCCAGCTTATGGCCAATTATTAGCGCGGCTATAGGATGCAGAGCGCAGAGTCAGCGAAAAAAATACAGTGCAAACACTCATTTAGCATGCCATCACGGGCATGGAGGAAGAGGAGGGAGGAGGGGAGAAAGGAATGGAGGAATGGAGCTTCCCCAAATAGGATGGAAATGATGGGGGTGGTGGTGGTGTGTGTGTGTGTGTGTGTGGGGGGTGGGGGTGGGGGTACTGTGTAGCGCTCTATACAGATGCAGGCTGGAGAGAGGAGATCATACCAAAATTGTAAAGCTAGCAAAATGCAAATGGAGAATTCTCTACTATGCAGGTAACCAATCCCCGAAAATAAAGTTTTCTGGGATTATTTTTTCTTTCCTTGGGTGGTTTCATAAAGTGAGAGTGGGGAGAAAAAAGGTTTGGGAACATTAAAGTTTGCACTGCAGAACCAAACACAGAAATGGAAAGGCGACAAAAGATGAGATCTTCTCTCACTGTGTCCTTTCGTCATCTTTTTTAATTCATAAATGAGTAAGGACGGTCCATGTGAGAGACCGTAGAAGGAGCCGACAAGGCTTTGGCCTTGAACTGAACTTTTGTTTTAAACCTTTATTTAATCAGGATATATTTACTAAGCGTGAACGCTCTTTTCCACAGAAAGAAATCTACTAGACATTAAATGAGATATTGAAAGTTATGTACACATTAGGTTTTTTTTTATGTATGTCCATAGTCACACCTCTCATTGTCAAATCAGCACGGTGAAATGAAGGCTGTTTCGTATCAATGTTAACAAAAATAATCATTTGTTTTCCCCTTTTAGACTTTGGGCCCACGAAACAAGATATATTTCACGATCAGATGAGAGAGCAGACGTATAATATTCAGTAGATAATTGATATGCAGCACAGCAGTTTACAGCCTACAGGTAGAGTGACATGTCGTCCTCTTTCCATCTGCTGATAATGCATATCTAGGAAGATCACATATGTGAAACATAAGCTTTAAGGCTGTTACTTTATAAATGTGATGCCTGACTCAATGCTAGAAAACGAAACTGGGCTTGTTTTTACGCGTTCATTTTGAATGAAGCCACTGTGTGTAACATGTTTTATATTTCTAGGTTAAATAGAGACATAGTGATGCCCGATTTGGCAACTTTAGGATGTAGGTATAGCGACATTTCAAATTTCCAGAGGACACGTGTAAAAACAGCAAAAGGAAAGTAGACTCCATAGACACCCCCTGATCACTTTTGTCACTGCTTTTGTTGTGTGTGTGTGTGTGTGTGTTTTGTGTCTATTCACAAAGCAAAGTGAACTCAAAAGAGAAGACATGACAACGATACCGGAGCAGACGCAAAGTGTGGTGTGACCTGAGCCGCGGCAGCTGTTTATGGCTGGTCTTTACCTCTCCATGTAGGAGGCAGTGGGTTCTGCTGCGCTGCCCTCATATTAAAACCCCAGCCATTAAACAGCACTCGGCCAAAACATTAGCCGCCGCCCAGGAATTAATTGAATATAAGCTTGTTCAGCACATGCTGTGATGTGGCACGAATACTCACACACACACACACACACACACAGATGTAGATACCTGTGCTTGCATACACAGAAAGCCAACAGGGTCACAACTCGCTTCTCTTCCAACTTGGGTCTCATCTATGTATTCTTGTCCATCATTCCTACCAGTTATGTCAACACTGAACTCATCAGCAGTTCAATTGTAACGGGCTGAGGCCGACGTGCAGGAATCGAATAATATTGTAACGACTGGAGAGCTCAAAGATGACACTAAATTGTGTCAGCTAGCTGCTCCGGAGCCCGCGAGTGGGAATCCATGTGCTGCAGCAAAGGAATGAGAGAACAGCCTTCCCTCCGCCCCAACAAACCGATGCCAGAGGCATTGCTGAAGAGATGGGGATGCCAATGGTCCCTGACAGTGACGCCCGCTGTAAAGGTTCAGGAGAGATGTTTTCCCTCCACTAGAGTTCATTTGTGGAAGAAAGGAAATGAAAGGCCAGCCAATGCGTAAACATGGAGGGAACACCTTTTGCCGTCCCAACCTCAGCAATGCTCCCACGCTGACAGTGCCTCTGACTGTAACTAACTAGAGTTAGTTTCTCTCGAAACACATCTGAGGTCGGCCACGCTCCTGGAGCGTCTGTCGGCTATTGCTCAGGTTTCAATGAGGTTTTCCTGAGGTAAGGGTGAAGGTCTAGACAGGACCACCTCAGACTGGATCAAAGGTAAATCTTTAAACACATTTTTGTGTTATCAAAAACAAATACATTTCACTCAATGTGTATAGGCGCGACCCACTGTTGTACACCATACCCGTGTTACAGCAATCGGAACTTCTCTCTCCAGGGGTCTCCTTTATAAAACAGTGAGTAAGGATGCATGCTAAAAGTGTATCCCGCCCTCTTTACGCCCATGTTACACCATAAATGGCCAACGCCATTTAATGCTCGATTAAAAACTGCTGACGATCTGTTGTTGAGCAATTCTTCAATGCTATTTGATGTAATCTTGGATTTCTACAGCCCATGATTGGGGAGTGGGAGTGTGTGTATGTAATGTAAGAAAGCGCTGATGAAATATTGAGCAGACTTGAGATTTGAGTTGGTGTATATATCTTTAGCACATGTGTGTGTTAGCATTTCTGTACATTCTAAACAACATGTCCAGAATGTTGCAGTGGGTGGCAGGTTAACGAGGGGGATGCATTTTGGTCATTTTGCTAACAAGGGGGGGGATGGGCCTGGACGACAGACTAGAGTGGCCTGGGAACACTCCTCTTCCACAAGAAGGGCCAGAGCCGGCTCTACCGCCTGCGGAGGCTCAGGGGCTTCAACGTCTGCAACAAGATGCAGCAGATAAACAAGCTAGTTAAAAAGTGGTTGGAGGAGGAGTCGAGCTGGACTCTCTGAAAGGATGCTGTTCACGTTGGATAGCATCCTGAGCAACATGCCACACTCCCTCCATGAGCATAGTTTGGACATCAGCCTCAAGCCAGATTTCTGTTTAAGTGTTCTTGAGCAAGATTCCCCATCCCTCCCCAGACCTAGGACTGCTCTTGTAGCTGGCCATAACCTTCGACCTTCTTGGAGTTCAAGAGAAAAGAAGGCAATCACCAGAATAACAATGCTATGTTCCATAAATGTATCATGTATACACATGCACACTACAGTTTCTCCCGCACACCTCTAGTGTCTATACATGCTCTGGTGATTGTCTCCTTGTTTGGTAGCTGCTGCAGTTGGAGTGAGCAAGAGCCTCCACCCTGATTAACAATCAAGGCAGAGCTGCTTATTTTCACACTTCTGGTTGATTCATGATCCGCAGGCTGCGAGTCAGCGCGGGGTCACAAAGTCTTTTCATGAGTTATGAGAGTATTTAGTGGGTACTAGAGAGCCATTAGCGCTGGCTAATCACCACAGGTGTGTGTGTATGAATCTGCCCTGTGGGTGAGGTTAATTGCAAGGAGGAAGGCCTTGGATTCCGGCAGGGGTCCCGACGAGCGGAAGGAGAGGCGAAAGGAAGAGGTAGACAGGGGGGTCAAAGGTCAGAAACCTGCTCAGGGCTACTTCTACTGTACCTCATTTCCAGCGTCACTCAAAAAGTATGGTATGCGTAGAGCTCATTATCCTTGTTTTTGTTTGGCTTTTTTTTATCTGGAAAATGATCAGTGGTGTTTATTTAAAAAAATAGATGAAAATCATGAAATAGTCATAGTGATTATTTTCTTTAGCGAACATCGAGAGGAAGATGGTTGACTGTCGACATGGATCCCGAATCTCACTTATTCCTTTTGATAGCAATGCGAAAGATAACCGACTAAGAATAATTACATCCAAAGCGCTTGGCAGTGGGACGCTAGCTCGCCTTTTTGTAAATGGTGCGCTGACCTGCATGCTTTTGTACTTTGTCCCAGCTCTTTTGTTGCTGATTTTGGTCGATTGACTGATTCTCAGTCGGTACAAAGACAGACACTCACTGAATGCAAGATGCTTCCGAATAACGGTGGCGCAACAGGTCAGGCAGCCAAACATGAAGGAGGTTGAAGAAGAGATATTCCGTTTTGGTCGTGAAAAATAGCTCTTCAATGAATACTCTTCATAAAATGATCACAATGAAATAAAGGTTTTTAATTGCGCTTATTTAATTGGTGCAAAAAAAAGACGTATCAAGTCATGCTGTATGACAAATCATTGCTAAATGAGAGCTTTAATTTGAAAAATGAATTAACATTCATTTTCCTTATGTTCTTTCTTTATAGCAGCTAGCCAAACTAGCGCTGACACGAGGCCCAGGTCCTGACGGTAACTGATGCTGTAGCATGTTTGCATTGCTTTCCCAGGTTTATTTCTCCATGTAAACCTTGAATGTAATGCAGCCAAGAGACTCAGCTAATGGCATTGTGGCAACATTTATAATGAAGCTACTGTCTCACTGTAACCGTAATCATTAATCAACGGCTGCGTTGTGGAACTGCTGCTTGGTGGACACGCCACTCTGCTGGTGTCACTCTCTGAGTTATCAGGGCCTGCGCTCGCGTCTCACATTTCTTGTGAGCATATGCGTTATGGAAAATGTTCGTTTTTGTCGCGACAAAAGCGGCTTCAGAGGTTGTGCAGCTGAACCAGTGCTTTGAAACGAAAAAGGTTCAGCCAGACATGAATCAGAAAGCAACCTCTAAAATATTCACTTGACCTGCTTTGTTTGCTCTCTCTCCCTCCCCAAGGCACGCCACGTCCTTTCGCTCTATCTTTCTTTTGCTTTCTTCATCTTCTCTTTCTTCGCTGTTGATCGGATTTTTGAGCTTGTGGTTAACACAGAGGCCTCAGTCCAAATCACAACATCTACGGGGCGCTAACCTCCACGTTCTCCGGCATCCTTCCCTGGTACTCCACATTTATAACATGTGTTTAAGGAATACACTCTCCCTGTCAGATTGCTGCACACATGTCAACTGTTATGTCCGCCCTTTCATATATATGTATATATATATATGTATACATATACATATATGTATATACACATATATATATATATATATACAGCAAAACATCCTGTACTATAATTCACTATCACAGCTGTCTAACACCTGTTTGGGGGTGTTATGTGTACAAATTCACTGCATTAAAGGGGAACTCAATTGATTTTACACATTAAGATTGGTTTGCTACTCATGGTTAGTACTGCTCAGCCTGTGCAAACAGCTGTATAATGTCTTCTGTAGCTCTGGAGTAGCTTTGTCAAGTCTGAGACAATAACTACGGTCCAAAAGTCTCCTCTGTTTCAGTTTTTCTGTCTCTTGTTAACTTGGTTTTGTTTATCTATTATCCCTTCAGAAATGCCCCCTGTTTCCGCAGCAACCGTCCGACACATACAACAACAACAACAAAAAGGCATTACAGTTAGTGATGTTATACTCACAAACGAATCGTTCTTAATGAACGTCTGTTAAAAAAGAACCAGTTAACTCGAGACGCAAGTGGGAGTGGATCATAAATCCGGCTTCTTTGTGGTGCATGCACGGTTGTGCATAAGAGCCAGGTTAACTTCCGACTCTGAGAGTCTCTCTGAGTGAACTTGCTCGTTCTGCATACGCCCCTTGAGACGAAAAAACGGGTGAGAGCCGCGACTGAATTAGAAAATAAAATAAAGGACCAAAGGAGTCGTTCACGAGACGGTTTGCCAGTGGCAGGTGAGTGACACGAACCGGGTTGCTTCAAAGAACCGGTCTTCCAGTCACTAATTACAGTTAAAGACAGACATACACCAGAGTGCTCCACAACCACATCACCGACTATCAAAAACCAAAGTAATTGTGAGTCCCCGAGTATGATCCAAGTGCAATACTAATGGCCGGATTTACAAAAATGTGCCCCTGAACCCCACCTACTATCGTCTATGTAATGTGTATGTACCCCTCACCTCCAAATTCCAACTACGGACAGTTAATGTGTACAAATGCTTCTCTGACCATGTCTCGTGGCGGTTTGGACTATTGCGCTACTTAAACACAGTCTGATGACCCAGTGTATAAGTGGAATGAGAGAATCTGGCCCTGTGATGTATTTGGCCTTTCCTCTCCCTCCAGTCCCTAAAGGTTAGTATTTACCACTGTCTTTACACCGCTGTAAGGCGGTCTCTCTCTTCCTCTTCTTCCTGTCTTTCTTTCCCTCCCTACGTTTCTTTTTCCTGGTCAGTTGACCATGTGGGGGTAAAGCCACTTTACTGGGACAAAAAAAAAAAAAAGAGCACGTCACGTCAAATCACACTGTAAAACAGACTGAATATACAGTGTAGCCCCTGTGGGAGAGTTGCAGAGACAAAAACACCAACAGCTGTCCATTTCAGTCTCCCTCTAACTAAACACTATCTGACACTGCCGCATTATGGAGGGAAGGCTGAGTATTTTTTGATACATGCCCCTGAGGATCAAAAGCACATTCAGAGTCAAGCTGTTTACCTGAGCACCTATTGAAACGCACACAGACATACACACACAGCAAGAACGAAAGAATTTATAGCCTTTTTGGTCGTCTGTCTACTTTGAAAGCTGTGGTTTTTGTGCAGCTTTGATATTCTCTTGGCTACAGTGCAGCTCTGCGGTATCAGTTGGTGGTTCAGTGCCGCCTAGACTATAATTGTTGAAGAGCACACAGTGTTAATTATTCACATGTTTGAGCTCTGCAGTTTACATCTACTTGAGAGCTTGCACTTCCTTCTACGGTGATGTGGACTGGATAGTCTTTGTCATCAATATGTGTCTGTTTGTCATAGCCCTGTGATAGACTGGACACCTGTCCATAATGTCTCTCCTTCTCTGTAACCTATGTCATACTGGAGTAGGTCCCAGTATCACATTGTATATGAGTTCCATAGGTAACAAAGAACAGGCACACAAAACAAGAATGAAAAGTTGCGCCGCATCCCTTCGCATTCCCTTTACCCTTGAACCTCCATCTTCTGCAAACATGTGAAACGTAGAGGTGTTCGATTTCAAAATGGTGTGAAGTCAGTGTTCAGCCCTCCTTCTCACTTGGCAAAGCCTTGGTAAAAGTTGAGGAAAAAGGTTGAAACCCAGAGTGCTGTATAAGACATCGCATTTGGTGTGATTTGCTGCCAAGAAACAATTTGTATTAGAAATAAGTGACATCATTGGCAAACGTTTGTTTTTATTTTGTTTCAAACTTAAGTAAAATCTGTAATTTGACACGCATAGATGATTAATATAGTGGCGAGAGATCATTGAAATGAATGACGTTCTAACAACAGTCAAACAGAACATCCAGAATTGCGCCTGTGGTGTCACGTACATCATTGCTGTGTGTAAAAGTCTTTCTCGCTGAATGGAAAATGTGCTCAAATGACTTGCATATTCATCTACTTTACCTGGCACAAGGCCTGAAGACTCCAGATTATGTTTCGTTTTCACCTTTTTTTGTCAGATGTGGCTAGCATGAGTGAGTAACTTCAACCATATTACACGTCACGTCCGCGATGGCTTTTGGTTTCACCTATCCACTCCCCTCCACCAATCCACAATCTATCTGGCCATATTTTTGGGGAGGATTTATAACAAGATTAGGGTAAGGTCTGAACTGCCAGTCACAGATTTTATTACGTGTCCATAACAGGTCCAAAGGAAGCATTCCAACCCCTGCATCACGTTTGAATAGGTGTCTGTACAGTGCAAAGGCTTTAGTACAAATATTCAGCCTGTGAATTTTTTGTCTGTGTCCATTTTGGCTTTTTTGCTGTCTCAGAAAAGTGGTTATTAATATTATCAATTCTGGTTTGAAAAGCCTTTATCTGCATTGTGAGCAAGACAGGTAGCAGGACATTAGGAAATGAGACTGAATGGCATATACAACAAGTCCTTCCACAGAAAATGAGGCACTTATCTCTAATGCTTGACATACAGTTACAATAATTTAAGTACAATTAGATTTTGAGACTCTGTACTGAGTTGAATCAGTTGATAAGAGGGTTCTTTCTAGCAGGTGACCTGGCTTCCTTTTCCAAATGACTAAAAACTGTGCACTGACTTTGCCTTCTAAGCCATTCGAGACCTTGCCTCCCCCTCCCTGGTCCCTGCAGTCTCTTGCAGCATGACTGACTGGCTGACAGAGAAATAGCTGATTACAGGTTATCATCTCCAACTAGGGTGATTAGTGGAGGTGCAGAGCAGTCCAGGAGCCAGGCTTGTCAGGGACCCTCTGAGGAGGATCAAGGGGGGGCTACAGAGCTCTACCACCAGACTCAGCAATCTCCATCTGCCCACAGGCACAAAGTGGAAACCTCCCATCATCCCTCCATTTCTTTAAAAAGTATCATTGAGAGAGGGTAGACAGGGGGCAGAGAGTGACAAAGGTAGTTTTCACTTGGGACAGAAGGAAACAATGGTTAGTGGTGTTTTTCAAGGCCAAAGCAATAACACAAATTTTAGACCAAAGCTGCTCATTTGCCAAAATGCTTAAAGCTTATTCATTTCAAGAAATAGCAAGTCTCTATATACAGTAGGGTTTCTCCACTGAAACAGCATATTATAACAAAATATAGTCATACATACTGAAATCCATTTTTACCGCAACTTAGAAGACAAGTCCAAAATGTGTTATGAATAAAATCATAAAGGGCATGCTTGAAATGAAGTAGTTCTTATGACGTATCTGACCACACCGAAAGGTTAACAGCTATTTTAAATGGCCACAAAGACTTTATAACTGCAGGTGAAAAGCCTCAGGGCTTATTGTAGCCACACAAACTTATTGCACTACGCTGATGACACTCTGTACTACTAACAAGCTGCTCTGCTGAAAGCTCCGCTCGCCTGCTGGTGATACCTGGTGATAACAGATCCAACTCAATTTGGAGCTGGTCATTTTACTGAATAAGTCTACCTGATGCTTATCTCATCTGCAGACAGTCAGTCATTCACTACAGACTGCTGTTTCTGGTCAATTTGATCACGTGGTATGTAGGAATTTTCTGAATTACTAAGGAGGAAATTCAATCTTCTGGATACAAAGCCAATAAAAACACAAACTGAACTCGGCTTGGTGGTGGTACTAAACCCTGACATGCTGCTGCTCTATGAGTGCATTCATACCATACACACATACTGTGCCAACAGGGTTTTTCCCTGGCAAGTTTTTCTAGCTTTATTGTTAATCAGGGTAAACCCGGTTCCTCTGAATTGCCATCCACAACTCCAACTTTTTCCAAAAAAAAAAAGAAAAGGTAGCATTTGCCCAAACCTATGCAACTGGTCAACAGACAAAAAGTGCATACAGCGGATGTTGTCATGGATCATAGCTCAACCAACTTGGTCATAATAAGATCATTATATCGTATATCTTATCTCAACTAAAAATATTACCAATTACAAGCACAAGAAAACTAGCGATGATGATGCGATGGTGATAAACAGCGTTTATCCCATGAGGGAAGAGAAAGTGACATGTGATGTGACAGATGATAAGAAACCGAAGACGGGAAAAGAAAGAACAGACAGTTGAAATGAGGAGAGGGATTTTTCTATGCCGAGATGGACAGTGTCCTTTCAAACAACGGAGAGAGTCATAAAAGCAGCTTCCCTGCCTCTAAAAGCATGAGTGTCGTTAAATCAATAATTCATTTACTTTAATGAGATAAGTACTCGCAAAACTAATTGCACACCGCCTCATTTAGCCCAGCCAGTCAGGGCCTTAATGCAAAATATCTCATTGCTATTGTAGCTGCAGGACAGAAAGAGAATGAGAAGGGAGACGGATGAATGGAGATGGAGGGATTGAAGAAGTAAAAAAAAAAAAAAAAAAAAAAAAACGTGGTGAGAGAGGGGAAGAGAAATCAAAGACCAGAAAAACAAAAAAGTGTGGCAGAGAGAGAGAGAGAGAGAGTGGAGTGGGAGAAGGGAGAGATGGAGGAAAGAAGGATACGCGAGGGGCAACAGTACACAGCAGCTCGTCTCTCATGCAAGTTTTATCACTATCACAGCCATGGAAATGAGTGTGTTATAGGAGAGTCGTACTCTTGCTACCGCTGCACTACCATGCCACCCCGCAAACGCAAACAGAATGGCTATTGCTGAAAAAATCTGGCAAGACTTGGCATCAAAAAATGGGTTCAAATAGAAATCTGAACGGTTCTGACTTTAATGCTTTATTCAGAAATCTGTGGGCATGCTCTCATCATCAATACGATCCATAGTTTCAAAGTAAGAAGCTTCAGTCATTTAAAGTGTTTAACCTAACCTAGAGGTTGAGACCTAATTGGAGAACAATCGTTTTCATAAAGCAGTTGTTGTGTAATGGGTAAAGCTTCTGCAGGCTATGAATCACACTTCAATCAAAAACGCTCCCAATAGCCAGTCACCTTCAAATCTCCTCACCGTGCATACTACACATTATTAGTCCTCGCCATATCTAATTACACAAACATTGCTTTGTCCCGTTTTGATGAAATCGCGAGGAATGATCCCCTGCGGTGTCTGGGCAGGGTTTAAAAATCACCTTTCCATTTCTGATATTGAGCAGGGATTCTGGAGTGATCAGTCTTCGCACAGATCCACATCTCATAGCTCATCCTGTGTGTCAATGGGCCCTGTAATGGATCACGAGGCTCTGCCGCACTGCTCGGACAGGGGGAGAAATTTGACTATACAGAATATGTATATATATATGCTTTCTATGCGTTCACTGTCCAGTTTATGTGTCAACAGCCAAGATGAACTCTGACATGTCAAGACCATATGAGACAAACATAATGTACAATGGCAATCTATGAACCTCATGCAGGACATTCTTTTGATTAGATTTATGTATGCACAAGGCGTAGGCTTATGGACCGATGTAAATTAGACTCCAATCATTACACATCCAGACGTTATAAAACTGCTTTTCACAACAATAACACCTGTTAAATATGCAAGACACGGCCATGATAACGTGGTACGGTAACATGCAGGCATTCGATTTCATTCCAAAGGCTCCTACAAATGTAGGAATTAGCATGCGTCTAGATTAATTAGGTTAAAACATCTCTGATCCAAGTGCCTCTTCCTGAAACTTGGATTTTTATATGTCACATGCACACCACAGGACAATGATAATTGGTGCAGTTGATTGCATGACAAATCCCGGTGTGGACAACACTGGTGAGGTTTCAGAGTCAGAGTGCAGCAGATGGATACATGCTCTGTGATCTTCAAGTGCTTCTCATTGAGGTCCAGTGCCCCCTCCCTGTCTGACATGTATGTCAATAGAAAATGCATTTCTTCTGGAGGTTTGGACAGCCAAACCACAATGCTGATCAATGGGACCACAATCCTCGGCCTGCAGCTGAGCAAATCAGGCCCTCATGTGTCTGCTTAGGGATCCGGCTGTCCACCAAAGCCTCCTCCATCACAGCGGACGGAGGGATGGCCTGTCAACATGGAGGACGAGTGATACATGACGCCCACAGACGGGGGCCAGAGATACTGAGCGAGGGATGATGGGGATGGATTGATAAAAGAGAGGGGTGTTGTCTCTATCGCGGAGTGAGTGATGACTCTGTGTGTGTGTGTGTGTACAGCTGTTTCGCTGTCTGTCCACGCGTGTCTTATGTGAGGCACATGTGTGTTTGTTTGCATGTTGTCCCCAGATCTGTTTTCGGCTGATTGATGAATAAGGCGCCATGATTGATAAGGATGAAAATGATGAAATCTGTGATAATAATGACTGCAGCCTTTCACAGAGGTGTCAGGCAGCCGTGTTCTTTATTTGATTTCAAATTTGAATTAGAGGATAAACCTCTCGAGATCTCCTTTTCAAGGGGGTGGAAGCACAAAAATCAAAACAAAAACAAAACAATAATGATACACATACATACATAATAAATAATGCTGGTAATAAATTAAACAATCCAACTACACAAAACAATTCACATAGTAACATCAACAAGGACATACACAGAAGGGCTCTCCCACCACCCCAAACCACACCTACTACATCTGCTACAAGTGTCATATGTACAAAAAGAAAACGTAAAAAATAATGAATGACCAGACAGACATTGAAAAACACTGTCAAAATACTGAGACTACTTGTTGAGTAAAAATGAAGGTAAATACAATCGAAATTTTTTAAGGGAAACACAGAAAGTGTCTTGAAGTCACGAAAAGAAGTAATTAATCTGAATGAGTTGGGCGAATTATTCCAATCTCATGGTGCTTTAAACTTAAACCGAAACGTCTCCCAATGTATTTGGAGATTCTAGGTACAATTTAAAAAAAAGCAAAGGTCATGCTGTTGATTCACTATTTTTAGAGTGTGTGTGTGTGTGTGTGTGTGTGTGTGTGTGTGTGTGTGTGGGTGGGCATGCGTTTGTTGTGTGTTGAGGCGGTAGCATGGCCTGCAGGTCATGGATGATTTAAAGGTGCAGAGATTGGAGAGTTCAACCTTGGGCCAGACTTGCTGGCATGGCTATCAATGAAAAGAAAGAGAGAGAGAGAGAGAGAGAGAGAGAGACTTTGACTGTTACCCTCCTTTATTAAAACATGTCTATCAAGAGAGAGAGAGACCGTGTGAAATGGGACAAAGAAAGGCAGACTAACAGAGAGAGGAAGGGGCGGCGGAATCCTCGGATCATTTCCACGGCGACTGGATATTTCTGGGGTCACATTTTGAGTACATAAAGATATAAATATGCAAAGGAGGCACAGAAAGAAAAATAATGAAAATACAAAAGGATTTTTTTTCACATCACTGCGACATTTAAATACTATATGTACCATCTTAAAAAAAAAAAAAAAAATCCCCCCATCAGTTTCTATTCTGCACAAACTTCTACATCACACAGAGAGAAGACTGTGGATTTTGTTCCCATCACTTGCACATTAAAACTGCAGGATCACTAGCTGGCCAGTATGGACAGAGGGAATGATTACAGTCACCAAAAACCCTTTCAGTGTCCAAATCGACATGTAATGCATGTTTGTTTCAAAAGAATACTTTGACTGGATGCACCATCTGCCTGTCACCGTGTATCACGGGGGCAAACTTCAACCAATCAGATAGTGCCAAAGAGGAAACACAACAAGAAGTCCAAATCTGAGGAAGTTTGGAAGCTCTCGAGCAGCTACATACAAGTAGTTGGTTGGACGATTCTTGCCGACTTTGTAAGGAAAATGTGCACATTAAAAGGCACCTAAGCCACACTTGTAGCTGCAGTAGTTCCTCATAAGACGCCGATACGTCCGAACCACCTGGCAAAATGGATTCTCGCGTGGTCTCGCAAAGTCATCTGCTTGTTTTTTTGTTCAGTCGTCTCTCTTTTTAATTACGGCCGATTGGCATAGTCACCACCTTGCCTTGCCTTGTTCACACATATGGACTCAAACAGGTAGGAGTCAGGATGCCATTCATTATGAATTGAACCTCAAAAAGCATGTTGGCGCTGCATTCCCATCACTCAAGGACGAGACATCAGCCAGCGCTGTGACGTGGGGAAAACTGAGAAAGGTCCACCTTAATGCAAATGTCCAACGTGAAAAAGTCTGTATTTGATGATTATGAGGGCGGGGAAGTTATAAGAGGTGCCTTTTTAACTGGATTTATGGACCTTTATCTGCGATGATGAAGTGAATATGTCCCATCCAGAGAAAGCTGGACTCGCTAAACATGGTCTTTTTCACTTCTTTTAATATAAAGCATCACAAACTCTGTGTGTTTATAACATAAGCTAGTTGGGTGCAAGCACCATCAGCTTACCAGAATATAAAAATAACAGCTCATATTTGGCTGCAGACGAGGTGTCGTACACCCTTGGCAAGGCGAACCTAAATTTACAGATTTTTGAAGGGAGTCTGGTGACAAGGAAATGTGAATGTTTGTGAGTTGTAACATCATCAAAATTTACAAACCGACGCCTGTTTGGAATGTACTGACAACCTGTCTGCCATTATAGGACTTCTTGGAGGCTCTACGCCAGCCTCATGGTGTTAATCCCAGGGGACACAAAGCTCTCTGTGGCACAGAGGTGGTCAATTGAAACTGACCACCATTGCACAGCCATATACAGCTTTTTTTTGGTGCATATCTAAACTGAATTGAACATTCAGTTCCAAGGTTTGTGTTTGCTTCTGCAGGAGGGATGAGTAACACTCCTCTCTCTGTCTTATATTTTCTCACTCTGACTCTGGTTCAGTGTGTGTCTGTGTTTGTACAGTTGGCATGGAACCGTCATGACTCACAGTTGAAGACCCAAGATGTGAAGTCCTGAGATACCCACTGTGGTAGCTGTCAAACTTGAATCTTTCTCTCTCACTCATACACACACACGCACACACACACACTTTCACACCATCAGGGACTTCTTGCTGTGGGGTATTGGAGTGCAGACTTGTAAAATATTCAACAGGTTTTGATACCTCCCCTCCCTCCATCCATCCCTGTGTCTGGAAAAAAAAAAGACATCTCACACACGATGAGAGAGAGATTTGATTGAGTTCACTCTGTCTTCTCGGGGAAAACACTATGTTGCATGGATTGGGCCTGACACACATACACACACACACACACACACACACACACCTCTGTGGAATGAGGCAGAGAGACGGGGCAGACATTAAGTACTGTTGTCGAAGCTTTCACGACTCAATATTATAGATGTGCATTTCACACTGCTTTGTGAGCTCCATTTACATGGTTGAGATGTTATCTGATGGTCATAGTCTCTATAGAGTGTGTATTGTCTGTGTCTGTGTGTGTGTGTCTGTGTGTGTGTGTAAAGAGATATAAAAACTAGCTCAATGCCTCTTCTTAAATACTCCCGAAAGGACTGTGTCATTGATTTTACCTATGAAACCATCACTGCTGATGAAAAGCTATTTAGTGTGACAACAGTGTGTGTGAGGTCAAGAGAGAGAGAGAAAGAGAGAGACCTTGGCTAGGTGTTCAAATGATCCCTCAGGGCCACATTATAATGAGTCACCTATTTAACACCCCCTGCTACATATCTAATCCATCATACATACGCCTTGTGTGGTCGTATAAACATGGCACTGGCCTCTAAACCAAGCAAACCAACATGTCCTCACACCTAAACCACTACTTAAGTCATTTATTAGCGGCTTTCAAAAAATATTCACATGATTATTAACCGATTCGTCATCTCTATGGTTAAGGTTGGTGAGGCTACAGAAACTAAGGTGAAGGTTAGGGAAAGACTGCGGCCAGGGTTTAAGGATCGGTTCATATTTTCTCCAAGTCTATCATAATTTAATACTTGCATGGCCATATGTGTGTTGAAAGAGTTATTCCTTCCTCCTCTCCATGCTGGCCGTGAAGCGATACCTTTGAAGAGGAACTACAGTGAAAGAGCTGGAGGTCCACAGTCCTCATTCTGTCCAAAAAACATTCTAAAATTCAGCTGAAGTTCATATGAGACCTCAGCAATCTCTGTTTCCTTAGTACTTCTTTAGCTCTTCCCACACTTCGTGTTTCCATAGACAGGGTTGCATTGTTGATTGATGCGGGTATATTAAGGTTTGTTGCTGGGGCACAACACCGGCAATGCACCTGAAAAGTGGTTGAGTTGGAAGATGTAAAGGTTTATGAGTCTTACATGTTTTGTTCAGCGAGATAATCTTCACTAATGAACACCACTTTTATGATTTTTGAAGCGTAAATGGAATCGCCAGAAGTAAAAAGCTAACGCTAGGCTATAAAGGAACTACACCACGGTCGCATCACTTCAACGTCAACACCACTGAGCTTCACTTTGAAGAGAATATAGACAGATATAGATATATAGACAGATATATATAGAGTATAAACACAACGAGGCTGTAAAGGCGGACTAGTGAGTGGATGACTTGGTTGTTGGTGTTCCAGTCATCGTGTGTCTGTGACCTGTTAATGCAAACCAAATGTCTTCCATGATAATAATAAAGTTCTAACGAAACGAGTGTACAGTCTTGGTGGGAATCATATCGTTGGTCACTACATCCACAGACTCGTGGCCCAGCCGGGTTCCGGGTGGGCTCGAACGTGTGCCAGACCCGACTACATTGGCTTCCCATCCAGTTTAGGATTCATTTTAAGGTTCTTGTTGTTCCTGCACGGTCAGTGTACCTGTGTACATCTCTGACCTCCATCCCTACATCACCAGTAGGTCGCTTAGGTCTTCTGAAGAGGGCTTGCTGGTTGTCCCTCACACTGGACTGAAAACAAAAGGTGATTGTGCCTCTGAAGTGGTGGCTCCGACACTGTGGAAAGCCTTAGACATACAATCTGCGGTCTCTGCAGACGCCTTTAAAAAGCTGCTAAAGACTCATTCATTCAAACTGGCCTTTGTGTCGCCTCGTGATGCCTGGCGTCTGTAATGCTATGTTTTTAAGGTCTGTTGTTGCTTTTGTTTTATTGTTTGTGTCTTTTTACCGTGTGTATGAGGTGGTAAAGATGCCTAAGGGGCTTAAGTGACAAGTATCAAAGTTGTTGAGCTCTATCTGATGATCAGATTCTCACGATGATGAATCTCGTTTGTAATCGTAAGCAGCATTAACATGAAAGGGAGGTCCCAAAAAAAAAGCTTTAAAATCTGGTTGTAACATTTAATATTAACGCCGTCTGTAAAATGGAATGTTGTTCCTCTATGTTTTAACATCAAAATTAGCATTCATTTAACCGTTTTTTTGCTGTCATTTGAAAAAAGAAAAAATGTCTCATCTAAGCCTTCTAGAAACGCGAGTATGTATGAACGTACGTGCAGGAGTAGGCTCTCCTCCCTCCTCCTCGCTGTGTGCAGGCAGGGCCCGGCAGAAAAGAGAAAATCAATGCTTGGTGTCTCAATGAATGTGGCGAGTGCTGGATTGATCGCGACTCTAAATTGGGTCAACAGGATTGTCTATTTAAAGGGCAAGACCCCTTAATCATCGTTTTAGCTGAGATAGACTCTCAGGCACGCACTGTTCCATCACTAACACGCCGTTATCTCCTGCGCAATGAGACCCACAAAGCACATACTAACGTGTTGGAATGCGTACCTGACTGCAGGATATCTAGAGTTAGGACTGAATGACAACACATCTTTTGACTGTTATACAGCACAGTATCGCTGCGGAATTCTTGACATACAGTAATCGTAGACTACAGGAAAAAATGGGCTTAGTATCTTTAACCTGACACATACAATGTGTTTCTGATGTGACATTTTGATGGTTGGATTTGGGTTCATGGCTGTGAGCAGCCACCACATCAGTTAGTGGAACCAGATAATCCAAGTTTGGGCAGATAAATGAAGGTGAGGTGGGATGTGTCAAGGCAGACGACCGCCCACCTAGAGTCTGGTTCTGCCTCTTTAAAGGAAGTTTTTCCTTGCCACTGTTGCCAAAGTGCTTGCTCATGGTGTTTTCATATTATAAATATGTATAAATAAAATTGAATTGAATGTGTTTGCAGTAAAGGATTCATTTTCAAAACATAAGAAGAAGTATAATGAGCTCTGACAGCCAACATCAGGTGGAAAAGATTTATTTTTTTTGTATTTCAAGAATGACGTTGGGGGCTTTGCCCGTTCACTGCAATACAGTTGGAGTTCACCAAGATTCAAAGGGTTCAGGCCAAAAACACAACACTGCTTTAAAAACCAGAATGGTCCACACTGGTGTGGGCATGCTGCTACTGGTTCTGGTGAGGATATGAAATAGAATGCACGTCCAGTTTGAGCAATAAATCCATTAATTAGAAGCTTTATCAGACACCAAAGACCACAACAGTGCTTTGTAATACTATGATACAGGATTTTACCAGTTGGCGTCCATCATATTATCCTCGAGGATCACAAGGTAAACAACGGAATTATGGTATGCACTTGTTCGCCTGCATTGTCTGTGATTGGTCAACACAGTGTGATGCCAGATGATGTCACGAGTCAAGCCACGTTCAACTTCATACATAAATATCATAGTGTCTGTCTTGAAAACATTCATGCATCGATTCTTAAGTCAATTATTCTGGTCATGCTGTGGTGATGCCATGATGTGCCATGATGATGAGGGATACCCCAAGTGCCAGCTGAGAGACGTACAGTGATCTCTCCGACATTAAATACATCAGATTCTAATCGAAACCTAATTTGTAGCGGTAAAATGCTGCATCGTAATCACTGGATGTTTAAGCCACGATTGTCTTAAACCAAGCTCCAACTTGTCATAAGAGAAAACGCACAAACATTGCACCCCTCCCCCTGTTGTACTTGAAGCTAACCCTGTGACCTTTCCCCTCCGAGACATTCAAGGCCATCGACTGTAGAGATATATGGTAAGGCAGCAGAGGCCATTAACAGACCTGTTTATTTAGTTTCTAAAATGGCTTTTCTGTAACAGACCCCCCAGGGAGCATGAGAAACAGCCATTTCAGCAGCTTTCCCCCCATTGCCCTCAGGCTCCATGTTTGTGTGTGTGTGTGTGTGTGTGTGTGAGTCTGTGGTTGTGGGGTAAGCAGCACATGGCATATACAGAGTCTATGGTTTGCTTCTTCAAACACAACTAATCTGGTGCTGATAGCTTTTCTGCTACATCACGGCTTCCTTCTTCTTCTCCTCCTCCATTTCCCCTCTATCCCTTTGTTAGCTGATACATTAAAAAGAGGGGTTATTCTTATTCATCCTTGACTCTAATCCCAAGCCACAGCAGCCAAATCTGCATTCTGGCAAATCAATTAATGGCAACATTCATTAACTGATAAGTCGATTAATGGGCGTGTTATTCATGGGCGGGCTGACATATAATCAGAGGTTGGTTTTAACAGGAACCACTAGGGCTGCTGATTACCGCCTGATTCACTGCACTATCCACAAGAGGCCAGAGAGTGTGTGTGTGTGTGTGTGTGTGTGGTAGTCATAATGGTACTAGGCTGCATTGCTATGTATTTTTAAATAGCACACAGTGCAGCTCGTGACCTTGAAATCATAAGGTTATATCTGCAGTCTGAGTTATTTACAAATTCAAATTCTTCACATTCTAGAAGGGAAGTTTTTGTTTTAAAATAACATACACCATAAATGTACTCTTTGCGCCTGGGCCACGCACGCCAGAGCAGCGCATGTGCGCCGCCGAGCCTCTTGCTTTTCATTGCGGCGGCCATGTTAACAGGTTCGAGCTGCCACACAGTCTGCGTGACGCTCGCGGTTCTCAGCAAATAGACCTGCAACATTACACACATTTCACCACAGTTTCAATGTCTGTATCTGTAGAACATGTCACAGGCGTGAAAACAATATATATATATTTTTTTTTTTTTACTCAGCACACACCTCTAATAATGATAAATACATCAACCTTGAACCTTGATCTGAAACCATACACAAGCAGAGCAGCTTTACTAAAAAAAAAAACTACTTGGAGAATGAGTTGAGGGAGGTGTTCTCATGCTAGATGCTCTGATGGTGATGATGCTAATGTTAATGATGATGATGATGGTGGAGATATTAATGGCGTACGCAGGGAATTTACGTGTTGCAGCAGCAAGGATATAAATACACGAAGGATATTACAGGCAATCAAAACAGCAAAAACATAAAGATGGAATCTTCATTGGTATCGCTCACTAAAGCTTGGTGGAAGGTGTCTTGACTTTGAACTCTTAGCTGTGAGGATGTAAACTAATAAACTCCATCCTCGTTGCCTCGTAAATCAGACGGAGTTGTCAGCAATCGCAGTGAGACTCCGTAATGTAACCTAAGAGGAGGAGGTGTGTTCGTTAGCTGAAACGGCGCAGCGCAGAGGCATGCCTGCGATTTGGGATGTGGAGGTTTGTTGTTGGTGATGATTTAATGAGGCTGATGTGCGCACACACACACGCACGCACGCACACACACATACACAGCTTTGCAGTGTATGTGAGTCCAGAGCAGCAGGGCTAACAGAAGCTTGATGAGAGACAGATGAAGTCAATCAGAGAGCTATCAGAGGGGAATAGCACTGTGATGTGCAGACAGACACACACACACACACACACACACACACACACAGGCATATTGTCTCATGTATTCAGGCACATTAAAACACCGAGATAGACACACAGGCGGCACTAAACAAAAGCTGTAAAACCCTCCTTTAACACACCCGTAGAATGACATCTCCGTGTGTGTATGTGTGTGTGTGTGTGCTGTCGTGTTTCTTGCTTGGTGGGGTCCAATTACCAGGAGCCCGCGTGACTAAAAAACTGGTGTGGAGACAAAAGTTTGGGATTCTGTTAAATTGAGGTGATATTTAGGATTAGGAACTGCTCTTGAGCTTGCCTGATTTTTTTTTTACAGCGGTGTAGAACCACTGGGAAGGGTGGACCCCACAATTGGGCCATAAATATGCAGACTCCTCATGGGAGAAAAACGAGTATGTGTGTGTGTGTGTGTGTGTGTGTGTGTGCCTGCTGAAAAAAAAAGGAGGAAATATCAGCTGTTGATGGCCAATATCATGTGACAAATACACTTCATGCTGCCATCTGGTGTTATTTTATATTTTTCTTGTCAACAAATCCCACGAAAAGACGAAAACCAACAATGTGTGAGTCCATCTCTCAATATTGTCTGACATCTGTGGCTCTCAATTCTTAGGCCATTGGTTCGATATGAAGATATAAATCTTAAAAAAAAAAACACAGCTCCCGAATATATAGTTTCAGCTGAGCCAATAACAGTGATGCATGACGACAACAGCTCAACAAATGAAGAATCAGCTTCTCCAAGAAATCATATTGTGGTCTGGATGGTGTAAAAAAAAAAAAAAAAAAACACACAGCACCACAGATCTGCAGCCAGAAGCAGATGGTGCGGGGTTTTTTTTTTTTCCCCCAACAATTAGTACAATGATGATCGTAACAAATCATTTTTGAAAAATAGTTTGGTGAAGCATTTTATACGATCGCAACAATCCAACATTACGCAAGTCATAATTTTACATCTCACGTTGTAAATGGTTACATCATATCTTAAGATGTGACACAGCGGCTTTTGCTTCGCAATGCAATGAAATATTCAAAACAAACAAGAATGAAACTTAAAACGCTGACGTTTTTCAGTTGGAATGCACAGGTTTAGTGAGCCGACGTCTCCCACAGTTACAACTGACCGGTCTGAGCCCAAACTTCTTTTTTCTTTTTTTTTAAAGCAGCACATCCAGCAAATGATACGCGCCCCTGTGTATACACAGTGACATGTAAGACTACGCCTGCATTTCTAGTTTAACCTAATATGGGCCAGTAGTGTTCGCACACTGTCACCTCACTTCGGCTGCGTGACTTCAGGGAGTAAGGATCATTAAGAACTGTGATCAATACTGGCCCACAGACCGCAGGGTGAGACAACTACATAATTATTCATTTGGAGCGAATTATTCCTTATTCCTTTGTCCATCCACTCATGAAAATTGGACAACTATTCTCTCTCCTTATATGTAGTCTACGGGCCAGTAGTTCTTTTTTGTAAACTGTTTTGTAAACGGCTGATTTGCGACAAATAGTGTAGGCCACGGTGTGCCACCATTATATAATGAGCATTATTTATCAAGGGGCGGTTTGCAAATATAACTGGTCCTATACAGGCCTAATGCATGAATATAAGCCATCTCATCACAGCAAGAAATAACATATTAAACAGTGGCACTGTGCATCTACAGGTCTAATATTTACTGTGCTAACACCTACCATTTGAATTACAGATATCAAATATATCACTAATTTACAAGGTCCTGTTATTAAACAATGCTCACCGTCTTCATTCCAAAAGAGGCCTTATTTTGTTGCCATATTGAGGTAAACCAACAGGGCAGGTAGGCTGCAGGCAATTGCAAACCAAAGGCATAGGCCCGCCCTACTCTGTCTCTGATTGGCTTACACTGATATTCTCACTCTAATCCTAACCGACCTCACCAACAAAGGCAACGAGTAACAGCCAATCAGAGGCGGAGTAGGGCGGGTCGTGACTTCATCATCCTCGGAAAAAAAAATTTGTTGACAACAATGAAGCTCTATGGCACAGAGGAAGAAGATGTTTGTTTGCGTTTGTTTGTTTATTTATCGACATTAAGCTACATTAATATGCATATTACCGTCAGTGAAACCCAACAATTCACATTAAAAGCCTGTAATCACTGACGACAGCAGCGCTGCAAAGAAGGGCTAGCGAGCGGGTGGAAGCGGTTGGAATTAATTGGTAAGTGGAGACAGTATTTCTGTGAAAAAGAAAAGGTGAGCAGTAGAGTGGTGAGTATGACCTGACTCAGTTGTTGTGCTGATGGTATTAGTGCTTTGGAAATGGACATTATATTGAATTTATCTGGAAAACTATCAGCGCATTGGTAATTGTCCTCCCTAGGTGCTTTTTACCCTGCCTTTAAAGGCCACAAGCTTTTCATGCGTTCCAGGCTATTATTTGAGTATTGACTTTTTATGGATATTATTAATGGATAATAAAATGATTTAATCTGAAGATGTTGAAATAACAACTTAGCAGTGCGGGTTCGTTCTTTATTCGGAATTAAATCTATATTCCACATCAGAAACAAAACAATTTGCAGGTAATACAAGAGAACCAGTTCAGCAACGCACACAACAGCCCATAAAAATATGCAACGACGGAAAGTGTATAATACTCATCATCTTGACAACCCTGACGAGGCGATATCAGATTTTTAATAAAAAGCCAGTCGTGGCAAACTTGTGTATCGATCTGACACTACTTTGCAGACAAAGTGAATGTTACGAAAACAGCTTCTTCCTGCAAATCTGCGGCCAAGGCTTCACTCTTCGCACTCTGCTCAGACAGATGGACAGACAGAAAGACAGGCCTTACTTAAACCATACACACACACACACACACACACACACACACATTTCATTACACCTTGACAGCTTGGCCGCCTGATAAAGAAAGTCCTTAACGCCCGGCGTGTGGTGAGGCAATCAGAAACAAGTGACCCTTCCCATCGAGCCACGGGGAATATATTGAAAGGATTCAATTAAGGATGTGGAGTGATGGCAGGAATGAGGGGGGAGCGGGTGGGTGAACGGATGAATGGATGGGCTGAGGTGGGCTGCCAGTCAGACCGGCCCCAGTGCACACAGATGGAGAGACGGGTGTCAACTATTGGGACAGGTGAGCTGGTGGAACCAAGAGGTGAAAAAGAAAGGGTCGGACGATGACGGGGGAGGAGGAGGAGGAGGAGGAGGGTAAGGAGCTGCTATCAATCACCCAATCAGTCACTCACTGAATCAAATGAGCCTTGTGGTGACAAATGGCACAGTAAGCAGGTTTTGGTGGTGAGACAACCCCCCCACCCCTACACACACACACACACACACACACACAGAGATGTCCGTGATAACACAACATGTAGCTCATCACAAAGATAATGCATGTAATACTACAAGGTGCCGAAAAAATCTGGAAATGACAGAAAAGCCGGTGACCTCTTCGAACTAGAATGTGTCTTTACATCTGACAAAGCATTTAGTACTACAGTACCGCAGCTCATGTCCGCTGCCAATCCCAAGAAACCTGTAAAAGCAGCTCCATGCCACCCGAAGAAAGTGTCAAATAGACAGTAACACGTTGTCTATTATCAACGCATTTCTTTGTTTCCATCCAGCCACATAGTGCACTATTTCCACCATACAAACACATTCGGATTACGTTACCATAATATTGTTTACCTCCATTACTGACAACCAACATTTGGCAAGCGCATAGAATAATACACATTCATCTGCGGCCACGATATCAATTGATTTCAGTTATTCACTGACCCTCGAGGGGAATTTTGCTTCCAGCATAGCAAGAAACACTGATCCATGGGAAAATTAACTACAGACACACTCAAAACGAGTGGAAAATCAAAAAAAAAAGTCAATACGCTACAACGTAACGCCAGCTAAAAACGGTGAGTGTGTTATCGGCCAACGCTGTGCGGTCTGTCAGCACCCACGCTGAGTCAGTGGTCAGTGGTCTCATTGAAATTTATAAATAAACATCCATTCCTTACATGTGGGGTAGTGTCCTGTCATACACTTCCAACATACTAGGGATTGCACGCCGAATGTGTATAATCATGCCGTCCATTCGCATTTTCAGGTTTTCTATACCCCGCGTTCTCGAGAAGAACAGTCGAGATGCAGTATATACAGTCACGTTTACGGCACAATGTGCGGAGAGGGGAGTGTGGACATGTTGTGGCATCATGATTTGGACAGGTTTTGACTGCCTATATAGTCATGAGCTTTGGATAGCGACCAAAAGAATGAGGTCACAGACACAAGGCAAGCAAAATGAGTACACCTCCCTGTATGGAGGCATTTCATGTACATTCAACTGGCAGGAGACCACAGGGCATAACCAGAACACGCTGGAGGGACTTAATATGCCATTTGGCCTCGGAGGCAATTTGGGATCCTGCAGGAGGAGCAGGAGGAGATAGTGCTTTTAGCATTCCATTGCCAAATTCAAAGGTGTGCCCTCTTGCAAAAGCATAACAAGAAGAAAAATTGTAATATAAAGTAGCAAAACATTTCAGTATTCTTCTGTAGGAGAACTGATTAGCAGTTAATATCTTCGTATTTCTTCCTCATGCTTCGTGTGTGATGAAAAACACAACATGCTCAGCGCCCACGTTGCGTAAGTAGTGTTAAAGTTAAAGATATTCATTATTCAGATAGTAAGATGCGCCTACATAGGCAGGCACGATACGCACCGTAACAGCCAGGAGAGCGCATAAACCGATCAGCTGGTAGCAATCACTCTGACAAAACACTCTAGAACAGAAGCTCTGATGGTCAAGTTCTTACATCACTTCAGGCCTACCATCTCTACAGCTCACAGGGATGCGCAGCAGCTCTCCTCCTCATCCTCCTCCTCCTCCTCCTCCTCTGTTAAATATCTGCAGGCGCGCCCGCCGTTTAAGGGAAACGGGAGATGACACTGTGACTGGTTTAATTCATGTTACGCCCCAAAACACACCTTTGAATTATTAAGAAACTACAAAACAATTGCGTCCAGATGATGTACTGTTTAACTAGCAAACAGGGAGCAGGACACGCCCTAAATGCACTTTAGACCATGCACTATAGATCGTTTAAACAGGGCCCAATTACAGAATGATTTCACTACAGCTATGGCGCCGCTACAGTACATCTGTAGTACAATACGCTACTACTGTACAAACACAATACCATGCTTTGTAGAACCTGACACAGCACATCTGGACTGTTGGCTGCACATGTGCTGGTACTTTGGCGCAGCAGACGGTGTAACATTTTCACTTCCTTCAGTTTCGAAAGCACAGCTCGCTCTGTTACTGTGACTATATGCTGCTAATCCCCGCGAATCCAGCCTGTTATGTACAGCGTCTGCCAGCATTCTTGTTTACTGTGAGACAGACAAGAAGGCAAGAACGTGAAATCAAAATGGAAGGCCTAATCTTCGAGCATACACCGCCATGTGGCGCACGGCGCTCTGCCTGCTAAAAACCCACATCCCGCGGGTTGGTTACACGTGTTTCGGAGTAGTCATACATGTTCATGGGAACACTGGATCCCATCTACTCATGTCGGCTATGATCGCACACACTTACAGACACAAAGATGTAAATGAAGTCAGAAAAACATAAATGCTGCCAAGGCTGAGAAAAGGGCGGCAACAAAAGACAAAAAGGATGTCTAATTAAACAGAGAGAAGAATCAGGGTGATTTGAATATATCAAATATGAGGAGCACTGATTTCTTTCGCGCTGTGTCCAAACAAGCTGCTGTTTAAAATGGAATTCCGTCTAATTCAAGCTCCGTTTTCCTCCGCCTGGACTCAAACACCAAGCCTCGCCACTCCAATCCCCCACGGGACTCCAATAGGAATCTAATTAACCAAGATCAATATTAACACCATCTCCTCTCTCTCTGCTCTCCCCCCTATAGTTTTCCATACCTGCATTTGAACAGGAGGGGAAATTCATTTCTCCAGCCTGGCGATACCGCCACAAAAGGAGGCGGAGGAGAGCAGGGTGATAGGGATCACAAAACACGGGGAAGGTGGAAAGAAAAGAAAATGGAGGGAAGGAAGGGCGGCGAACAAAAAAAACAAAAAAAACAAATTGAAAGAGAAATTACAAGAAATTATAAGAACAAGCAAAAGGAGGGAAGTGAAAGAGAAAGGCTGCAGACGGAAACAGTGATAGCAATCGATAAGCATTAAGGGCTCACTCTGTAAATGTCTCTTTTCTATTGTTTCCCCCCGCACGCAGACGGCTTCAATACACAAAAGCAAATGCCCGTAACTGAATCAACAGATTGATGGTGTTTGAGGGCAAACAGGCTGTCGGCATGAAACCAGACGTGGAGTGCTGGGCTGTTCTGCAGCACGCCCGCTTGTTCACACATTCACGCACTGGGATTGCACTGCACTTGTCTTTTGACTGCTGGAGTTCACCCGAGTACAAAAGCTGCTTTGTGGAGACGTCAGGGGTCTGAATATGGGTTTCTCTCCCTTTTAAATGGGAACATGAAGTAGGACCAGACCGGTGTCTGTTTTCAAATATGGCGTTACCTACCTGTGAGCATGGGTGTGATGGAAGTTCGCATTTATAATGGAGCTAGCTGATACAACACTGATTGTGTGGTTCATAATACAAAGCCACATTGTGACCATTCACTGGCTGCATGTCTATTACCGGTGAGCAGGTCAACTGAAGACTCATTTTCCCATGTTTGATTGTTCCATTTTGTTATGTTTTGAGGCCTGAATAGGTCAACTATACAGTATTTCCAGTAATCATCTTGTGAATCCTCAGAATCATCTTGCGACATGTTGCGGGTGGCCTGACCCCGACCACTGGTTTATACATTCATGGTCCTCAGAGGATAGTCATTAACCGATGTAGCACCACTACACTTCACTGTAACACCACCGTCGGGTCAGATTTTAACCCTGAACAACAACTTTTGTCCATTTTGTCGTAAAAAAAATGAATGGCTGGGCTTGCATAAAATCCACATAAGATATTTTTGGTGACCCTGTGACCTTCTGACTTATGGTCAGTCAAAATATTCACGTCACTTCCACACACACAAGAAATCTATTAGACGTAGACTGTAGACTGTTATATTTAGACGATGTTTTACCTCTACGGCTGCCCTCAGGACAAAATGTCAACCTTTCCGCTAAATCTCTCCAGATTTTCACAAGCAAATCGCAATTGAATTTACTGAGCACATTCGCTGTGTTTGCTCGAGGGCAAAGATCAAATACTTCTGTCCAACACGTTTTGTATTGTAAGCTGTGGTGATGCTGCAGCCTCCAAGGTCTCCTTCACTTTCACGAAAAAGGCCGAGTTGAACTCACTGTTGAAATCGCTCAAATCATAATGAGAGAAAATAACTGGACCTGTGTGGAGCTGGATGATCCCAGCCTCAGTGTGTGATCAACCTCCCTCAATGTCTGGTAATTCATTTCAGTGGTGGGACTCCTCAAAATAGTTTAGATGCTGTTCAATCCTGACTGGGAATAGAAGTAATGCAAAAAATAAAAAAACTGAATGCATATATTTTGTGTTTTTTTTTTTGTTTTTTTAAACCAATTCAAGATGGTGAACATCAGCAGAAAAACTGACTAATTCTTCACAAATCAGGTGAAGTTGATGGGAGGCAAGAAGCAAAAAGTAAGAGTAGAGTGACAACCGGCTGAGAAGAAGAAGGAGGAGGAGGAGGACACATGGAGACGGGAGAATAGAGGAGGATGGAGAGGATGAAAGGAAGAAGAGAGAGGGAGAAGAGGAGGTGGGGGAATGGGTGATGGAGGAGTGGTGGAGGTAAAGAGGGCGGTGTGGGAGCTGCAGTATGCGAGCCCCGGAGCCCTCCTGCTCCCCTCATTAGGCACAATGGTGAGCCGGGAGAGTGATCAAAGGCCGGGTGTGATCGGGCCGGCACACAGCTGTCACACTGTCACCACCACAGGGAGGCCGAGAGACACTGACACAGAGAGGGGCACAGAGGGAGAGAGAGAGCGAGAGGGATGAAGCTCCTGGTTGTAGCAATGAGATGAAAATAGGAGGAGGAGAAAGAAGGAAAGAAATGGGGGGCAAAAAAAGTGGGGAAAAGAGCAGAATGTACAGCAGGTGAATAGAGTAGAAGACAATCAAGGAGTGGAGAAAAAACAGACCATACACAAAGAGGAGGAGGGGAGGGGGGCAGAGGCGGGGGGGGAGATGTGGTGAAAAGATAAAACGAGAGAAGGAGGTGACAAGAAAGGAAAAGAGAGAGGGAGGAAAAGAAGGGAGGTTAAAACAAGGAACAACAAGACGTGAAAATAATAGGCAGGAAAAAAGATGGGGAAAAAGAGCATAAGAGAGAGGGGAAGGCGAGAGGAGGGAGAGAATCTAAGACAGAGAGGGAAAGGAGAGTTGGGAGGACAAAAGAAGTGAGTGGAGGAGGAGAGGTAAACTGCAGAGCACATCCATCCTGTGCATTCAATCCAGCGCTCAATCCCTCTCCGCTCCCATTTTCCTCCGTCTGCTCTCCTCCGCTAATCACTCCATCCAAACCAAAGAGACGAACGGAGCACATCTCCATCCTGAAACTCATCTCTCATTCTCCCACTCCTCCTCCTCCTCCGTCGTCCCCGTCCTAATCACTCTATCCTTGAGGAGGAGGAGGAGGAGGAGGAGGGGGTTACCCTCGTGCCTGCTTTAGGAAATGAGAGAGGTGAGAGGATGGAGCCCCCAATGGAACACAAGGAAGGAGAAGGGGAAGGAGCGAGGGACAGAGGAAATGGGAGGGGGAGAAATATGGAAGAAGAGGGAGTGAATTGGGAGGGAGGGAGCGATCATTCCCATTCGCTCACTCGCTCACTCTCTGGGAACACAGCAGAGGAGACGAAATACAACCAGGAAGGAGAAGATTAAAAACTGCATTCAAAATCGAATTTCACTCAAGAAACTCTCTCTTTTTTTTTTCCCCCCGACGGACCGTGGCTGCTGCGCTGGGGGCGTGGCGATCAGGACGGTGTATGTCATTAATATTCTGCCCGCCTGTTATTCAGCTGCGACTAAATCTCCTCTCTGTTCTCCCGAGAATCCTTTGGATGGGAAACGCAAACTGACATGTCGCCACGTATCACGTGATATCATGTTACAGTGTGATGCGATAGATTTAAAAAAAAACGTATGAACACACACCTGGGCGGAATGAATGGGCGTTGTCAGTGGTTATCAGCCTCATAGATACGGGTTAGAAGGGGCCAGCTACAACCTGCTGGTAGGTTCAGAAGGCTCGGGTTTAGGCAACAAGACCACTTGGGGAAAAGGGAAACGAGTGTTAAACTGTCAGATCGATGTATTTTGCAGCACGCCTGGCCAGGCTTAGCCGGGTTTCCGGGTTTTGGAAAGCGGAAGTTAAAATCACGCAGGTATTCTTCTGCCCCTGCCTCATGAAAGTGGGAACAAACCTTTAAATGAGGCCTTGGAGATCTATAACACGAGTGAAGATTTGTTCAGAAACAGGTTTTGGAGGTGAAAATAAGTGAAAGTTTACGCAACGTTAATGGCAATCCATCCGCCAGCGCTTTGCATTGTGGGAGAGACGGTAGGCGAGGTGGACTGGTCCGATGCAGACTGGAGATTGATTCCGCATCGGTGCGACACCCTGGTGTTTTTGACACACACTGGCTGTATTGGAACCCGCCTACTACTCGAGCAGCACGAACTGATTTGGCCAAAATGCAACACTTTAATAAAGAAAACTGTCTGTAGTGGTGCTGGGGAAAGACGACAGCCTTCTTTCAGCATGAAAACATTCGGAAGTCCAATATCTGCCAATCTGATCGCTCCGGTTCTCGTGGAGGGGGAGAAGAAAGTGGAGACACAAAGCAAAGAGAGAGAGAGCGAGAGAGAGAGAGCTGATCTTTCCCCCCTCACCATTAATTATGACTTGCTCCACTTAGAGGTCGATTACCATACATCAAAGTTAGAATAATAAGCCCATCAAAGCCTTGTTCAGTCGTTGGCCTCTCCTGTTCTATCACACAGCTTCACCATGTTTTATGTTCACTATATCACATGGCGGAGCGGTGGGGGGGGGGCGTTTATCATGTAATAGCTGAATCCTAACTTGACCCTGTGGTTTCTATCACATGGAGACAGATTTGTCTCAGTATTATTTGCGTGAACAGATCGATAATCTGTGTGTAAATGTGTAATCTGTACACATAAAACACCTTCCACAAATACACACACACACACACAGACATATATATATATATATATCTGTGAAAACATTAAATTAATTTACAAATTGATAGAAAAAAAAAAACCTGTACAACTTTCGAACAGGCATTTGTGGATCTCAATTCTATTCTATTCTATTCCTAGACTGCTGGGGGGGGGGGGGACTTCCCATGATGCACTGAGCTTTCCTCCTCTCCCCTCTCCATCTTTACACATTCATCTCCCTCCAGTGCACATTACTAACTTTACATCTTCCCCCGGAGTTTCTTTGTGCTTCCTCGTCTCGCAGGTTCCTGTGGATCGTGGTCCTGGTACGCCCGGGTGCTCCCTCTCCCTCCCTGCAACCCAACCGGTCAAAGCAGATAATTTCAGATAGCATGTGATTGCCGGCTCATGTTGTTTCTAAGCTACAGTAACTGTTTGGCGATCTACTCTTTCAGCATAATCATTAAGCATTATCACTGCGCGGCACTCTCAGCTGCAAAGAAGATACTATGATGACACATTGTGGTTTTTAGCCACACTCGTGGTGCAGGACATTCCTCACAGGCAGGTTTCCTTCGCTATGTTAAACAGGACTCAGCACTAGACTTGAACAACTTGTTGTGGGTGAAATCACAGTGCGTGTTGCAATCGTATAAAACAGCAATTAAAGCCGACTTGGCCGCTCTGTAGGGGCCGAGCTGCGGCTAATCAGTCCTGATGCTAATGCGGGCTAATAAGTTAGCATAACAAGTGGGAAAGAGAAAGGCTCAGGTCCGCATTAGCATACTGTGAGCTAATTAGCAGGCTGCTGATTAAAGGGGAGACTAAAGCGGAACTGAAAGCTATATGAGGGATGCTTGTTTAGCACACTCGCTCAACAACTGGGACAATGTGGGGACAATTAGCAAACATCCATCAGACCTCCGTCAGGTCAGTTCAAGTCTGTGTATGAAAGACAAAGATGTAGTGATAGATAGTGTGTGTGTGTGTGTGTGTGTGCACAGAGAGAAGCACAACCAATGCGCGCAGACTCCAGCATGTGATGCATTACAACATGCTGCGGCTCAAACTGATTTTATGTTTACGTAAAAGTCTTTGACCTTTGACCTTTTGGAGATTCAGATCTGCTAAAATTAGGCTCATAACCCCCTTGCAGCACTCACGCATCATTTCTGGGATGAGTAATTCGATTGGCCAGACAACTGTTTGTCTGTTAAAGTCTGTTAAGATTAAGATTAAGATAGACTTTATTAATCCCACAGCGGGGAAATTTACAAGTCACAGCAGCAAAGACAGAAAGGTGCAGACAAACACTGTGTCAATAATAATTAGAAGTATTTTTTAAAAAAGAAAAACAATATACAAATAATAAATACAGATATAAAAAATATGGGGGACAAAAATAAATATTGTTTTTTAATTTTCATTATTTTTTTTGGACACTTGGGGGCAGCAGAAACTAGGTGCGCACACAAAACTGACAACATATTACTTTCTAAGTGATACCAGTTTAAGTTTAAGGTGAACTTTTTGGCACACAATTGGTTATTTACACATCCAGGAGACAGAGCCCTGGTTTGTTCTTACCATGCGGGCTCACAGGTCCTGGTGTTTATCTGCTGTGAGGTGACTTAGATCTGGTACCAGATACACCAAGCCAGCACTGAGAGGATCAGGGAGAGCTTCTACCCTCAGGCCACCGGGATCCTCACTGCCTAAGACATCGCACACATTCTTTTTAAACTCCTCTTGAAGGAACCAGCAGGATTGCATTTCGCTGCGATTGTACCTTGTATGATTGCACTTGACTGATAAATTGATTGATAATATAAAAGCATTGATAATAGCCGATTTAACCACCAGCATCCTAGCATGCAATTCCTAACTGCATTTCAACTATCACTTATTTCATTACCTTACAACTTCATGTTATGCTCTTTTGTAAAATAGTAAAATAGTATCATAACACTTTCAGGCCAAGATGAGACTTTTTGATAAAAAAATTTAAAAAATGGCAGTTAGGGACAGTGCACTTATGAATCAATGAGTCTTGAAGGGCAGATGGCACAAGATGTCCTCTGCAAGGTGCATCTACACTAACAATATGACCAGAGATCCTTTTTATGTTGACAGCTTCAAATGATTTACTAACTGATCTACAGTCTGACGTTCGACCTTGGTCTCCAAAAAAAACTCACTTTACACTCATGAGTGTATGTATACATCTGATTTTTTTTTTTTTTTCATGGTCTGCTCACTTTTTGTGTGGATTTATTTTGAATTGACATATTTTTTGGAAAGGTTTGTCATTTGTAACAACTTCTATATACAACAACACTCTCTTTTTAGGGCATTCAAATGTTGGCTAGCGTGTATTTAAAAATAAATCTCCACTTGAAGACACAAACATTGCCAGGTTTGTGTGTGTTGAATGTTCCTCTGTTTGTTCCTCTGCTATTCTGTGATGGCGTTGTGCTTCTTGGCTTGGTTTTGTGTGTAAAACACACTGCTCCCTGCACTGTAGTTTGAGTCTCTCTGCTCTGGCTTTTCCTCCCTCTCCACCCCCCCCCCCCCCCACCTCTATCTCTACTTCCACACTGTTCAAACACGGTTGACTGTATTGGGCAATAGACTTTCCATTAAAAACCTTTTGCATAACCATGAAAGTGGAAGACTGCATCGAAGACCAGACGTTGAGCAAATATTCAATATGACCTTTTCCAAAGGCCTGTATTCCAATAAATACTAATTTCCTGTTGATCTAATTAGTGCCTGGAGGAATTTGTCTTCATCAATTATTGAGTAAAAACAGGAGAAACTCTATGGTCTGCCATTATAATGGATTTATTATGGTTAAGGGGGGAGGGGGGAGAGGGTATTATTTATTAAGCAGTTCTTTAATTGCGTTGAAACCACCCGCTGATGTGTGCAATATTAAAGGAGTGGGGTAAGCCACACTACAATGGCACATTCGCCCCATAGGCTTACATATATATATATATATATATATATATATATATATACAGAGAAGAGAGGCATGTAGAGTATACAAACCTGTTTAAGTAAAAATTAACTATGGTCATCAGTCTTGTGTACTACATACTCTACTTTCAAGCCACTTGCAACAGGGTGTTGCAGGGATGACGTATTTTCGTAGGCCAACCCTGAAGTTAGCATCGCCCTGGTTCCCTCCACTAAAAGCCGATGGGATTTGTTCCATGGGATTTTGGATTATTGCAGAAAATAAACTCTGTGGCAAAACAAAAGTTTATGATTCTTACACGTTTTGTTCAGCAAGATAATCTTCACTAATGAACACCACTTTTAGGATTTTTGAAGCGTAAATGGAATCGCCAGAAGTAAAAAGCCAACGTTAGGCTATAAAGGAACTACACCACGGTTGCGTCACTTCAACGTCACCACCGCTGAGCTTCACTTTGAAGAGAATATGGATAGATATAGATATATAGACAGATAGATATAGAGTATAAACACAACGAGGCTGTAAAGGCGGACTAGTGAGTAGATGACTTTCCATGTTTGGCAGGAAGACGTTTAATGTCCGCGACAAAGAATATCTGGCTAAATACAGACAATGTGACTTCAGGTTGCAACTTTTCTACTGTAGCCGTCATTTGACAATCCAAAATATCATCGTTAAACATTATTTTAGTTTTGTATATCAGAGGATGTGATTGTAAAAATCATCTGATCAACTTCCTTCCACAAAGCAACTGCTGATTCTCAGAGTGAAAGCTTGGCCTGTGAGTCTCCGGATCAACCTGGCTTCCATGTTTCATGTTGCATTTTGCTTTTAAAGCACTCCTCCCTGTTTAGTTCAGTTGACCTTTGTATGAAAAGTAAAGCAATTTGCCGCTTCCTCCGTTTTCAGTGCTCCCCCATTTGTCATTAGGAGTGTAAATGACCGGGGCCCCATAGGGAGGGGTCCCCTGCATTGCATTGCTTGCATTGCACTGTTAAAACAAGCATACTGGCCAGTAGTTCCCTTCCAGGAAAAAGACTAATAAGATTTACTTTGTTGGGGGCATCTAATTACGATCCTTCCGATGGGGGCCATGTGATGCGGAGAGAGTGGGAATGCCAGATCTGTGCTCCCGGACTAAATGTGCTTTGGGAATTTCAGAGATACATGTCAGGTGTTGCGCTTCACACATGATAACAAGGTCCAAAGTCCTTATGATGGCCAGACAGGTAAAGATTAATGGACTAGTGCAGTTATGGACTGTGCCTATGTAAAGTTGAAGCTGAGTTCAGAGTTCAGTGGAATATGTTATTTTGCTAATTTATGGCTGCTGGGATTAAGATGAAGCTGTCAAAATGGGGAGACATTGAAAACATTTTTTTTGTGTGCATGATTGAAATGATCTTGCTTTAGCATTGCCTTGGATGATGGTCAATTCCTCCTACAGAGTATCTGTAGAATGCATTGCTGGAAACAGGATTTAGGGTTCTATTTGAGGTAACAACTGATCCGCTGCTCTTGGCTGTTATACTTCGTGACTGCACTGATTTCGCTATTGTTGTTTGGGGGGCAGGTCCATTAGTGAGAGTGTATTATTCATCCTAAGATTTGTAACACACTCCTCTTGCAATAGTTACCCTAGGAGAGTTGAGGAGGGGCGATGTTAGTTGCACACAAATACCATACAGTGCAGTACTGCATGGTACACTGAATAGTTACTATCCCTGAAAAATGTTTTTAGCCGATGGTCTAAAGTCAGGTAATACAGATGTCCAGAGCACTGCTAGAAGGACGTTGTGTCTCTGTGACAAAAGAAAAAAAGTGGTAAATGTCATGTACAAATAATATTAAGCTTTCTCAAAAAAAAAGACAAGGTACAGATAGCCTAGGCCAGGCCAATTATAGGCCAATATAATTTTCTTCTAACAGCAGAGGAGTTGCTATCTTGATACACATGGCACTATGATGAACACGTATGCCCCCAATCCACCGCCACTTTCATTTTGGACTGGGGTAACAGCAGACTTGGAAAGACAAAACAAATTAGACAGGTCTAATCCAGTAGACACATACAGAAAAGTGCAGGTGCTTCACTAGCTCAAATGATCATAGGACATAAGTGATTGCAGATGCATGATCTATATATGATATAATCTATACATCAGTGATCAGGCCGCAGTTTACTTGGCAAAGATCATGAGTGAAGTCTGGTAAACAGAGGTGGCAATTTCCATCATATCTACTTAATGACAAGGAATTAAAAAAAAAAAAAGAGGGCGGGATTTTTTTTTTTATATGAAGGACAGCAGTGAAGCAAATCCTGAATTTCTTTGGGAATCCGTTTACTTTAGAGGATTCACTATCTCAAACGTGTCACAGTGAAAGAAAACACTGCTGTTGAGGCAGCGTTAGCTCATAAATCTAATCCAACTAAAACAAACCTCATTAAAATACAAACTGTCAGAGCAGCGCTAAATTTCAATTTTGAATGAGGAAGCTTCTGGGTCATTATTTCATCAAAGGCAATGACTGTATGAATATGGAAACAAACCTTGTAAATATTTGGCACGCCTGCTTAACCAGAAAACAAAATCCTAATACTATAGCAGGGATTAGAGATTCGGGGGTGGGGGGCAATACATTTTGACAAATCATTATATAAATCTAACAATAATAGCACCAAAGACGAACTCGACAATTTCTAAAGTTTCTAAAATTACATGACCAACATTAAGAGAAGAACTGCAAATATTTCTGGGGAAACCCATTCAGAAGAAGGAAATATTAGAGGCAATGCCCCTCTTGTGCAGTGGAAACTCCCCGGGCCCCGATGGGTTTCCGGTGGAATGGACTTAAGACTTTTAAAGATAGGCTCACTTCTTACCTGGTGCATACCTATGACTACGGTTTCAACACTGCCCACCATTTACTGGAAACAATCTCATTAGCCACATCAATCAACATCAATATTAGCAAAGCCTGAAGGAGGAAGGAGTCCCTTTCGTAATGTTAAGAGGTTTCTGAACAGCTAGCCAGTGATGATGGCCATGGTTTGGTAGTGTCTCTAGATTCATTAAAAGCTTTCAATAAGGCTAAATGGCCTTTTCCTTTTCTGTTCTATGGAAACATTTATAGGAGCAGAATGAAATTGCTGTATTTGTCTCCTAAAGCAGCTGTTAATAATTCCTGCTGCTCCTTTTCCATTGGAGTGTGGAACCCGTCCCCTTCTGTTTGCGTTGGCTATTTAGCCCTTAGCAGAGCTCATTAGAACTCAACCTCAATGATTAGAGGCTTCAATGTTAAAGGCACAGGACATAAAATGTATCTTTAGGCAGACGATGTCCTGCTGTACTTAGTATAAATGTAGATGAAATGTTCACACAATTAATTTGGCAGGATAAAAAGGTTAGAATGAAAATAGGTAAACTACAGAGAGGAAAAGAACAAGGGGGACTGGGAAAATAATAAATACATGGATCGATATGGAGTCTAGAAACTGTGGTCTACTGACACTAAAGTACTGCCCCTTTGTAAAACCCAAGAAGGTGAAACTGGAGGTTCAAAATCAGGTTTTTGTGCGGAACACATTTAATACATGGTATAAGATTGGGATCTTTTGAGTTTAGGCTCTGACAGGAAAAAGGGTCTTGCCAAACTCTATGAAGAAGGAACAATGGAATCTTTCTCTTATTTACAAATAAGATGTTGCATACCAAAAACTTTCCAAAACGTGTATTTTTTTGGAAGACAATTTGAAACAACCCATACCAAAATAATTTATTTATTCATTATGTTTATGAAACTTTCCCTTCAAGTTTTAATTACTCTACCGATCACATCTGAAAGCAGTGGTAGATTGATATAGAACATATCTCAGCATCAGTTATAGAAATTGCACACTGTAATACTGTTAGAGGGAGACCATTTGAAAATATTACACTGGCTTCATTGTACATCATTATTAAGGGGCAGGCTTGGTCTAATATACGTTTTGGAAATGTGCAAAGACAAAATATTTTGGAGAGATGTGAAATGTGAGGTGATCACCTTGACTGGATATGACTTGGAAAACACCTCTTCAGAGTATTTTTGGCAGCTAAAGTGGGCAGTGCATGGAACAACCGCCGCATCCCCGGCTCTGGATGATTGCTGTAAGGAGGTACTGAGAATGGAAAAACTGACCTACACCCTTTGTGACAAGGTCAAGGGATTTATCCAGATATGGCAACCAGTGTCGGAAACGTACATTCAATTTTATTTTTATTTTTTTACATAGCGCCGCATCGCAACAAACGTTATCTCATGACACTTTACATATAGAGCAGGTCTCTCTCTCTCTCACTCTTATTATGGTGTTTTATTTAAGGTGGTTGATAAATATGACAAAAGGGGTTCTGTACATATTCGGAACTGGAAGTATATGTAACTGTTGCCAGAACCTCAATAAAAAAAGCAAAAAAAAAAAAGATCCACATGCAAACTCCCCACAATTCCATCACCAGCTCCGCAGGTATGACTGCCTCTAGACCAGTACACGCTGCCTGATGGCTTTTTTTCCCCCCCTGCGAATCCAGTGCTTTCTTATTTTGTTGAAACGTAATCCCTGTGTCCTCTTGCGCACACAGAGCAGCAGCAAAATTACCGTCAACCTGTGGAGTTAAGGGGATAATGAACGCGTGTGTGCAGAGAAAGTACTGACAGCTGCGGACAGACGGGATGGACGTACTAATTACTGAGTCAGCAGCAGTGGAGGCTTGTTGCAGGTTCGTATGTACTCGATCGCATGGGTCATATCTATCCTGTTGTAATAACATGTTCATGCAAGTTGCAGATTTAATTCGCGCGCATTGCATGTATTCTTCGCCCTCACTGAAAACAGGTTCCCAGGTAATAATCATGTCATCTTAATTAAACAAAATGACAAAATTACTGCCAGCTGACATTTGCACCGACAGTGGAAAGAGAGCAGAGCACACAGTCAGAGTGTGTGGGGGGGGGGGGGGGGGACAGTGCAAAGTGTCATCTCTACGCACATGCGTTCACACAAGGTTTGCACACACACACACACACACACACTGCAGTAGAGTACAGTACAGGCTACAGTGTAAGTGATGAAGCAGCAGAACCACGTTGGCGTCGATAAGGATCCAGCCTGACATTTATTAAAGCACTCTTCCTCTCGTGCTGCAACACTGGGACTTCCACATGGGGCCGGTGGATGAGGCATAATTAAAAAGATAATGGTGCTGGCAGTGGCCTGCCTGGCATGGCCCAAGGGCTGCCCACCGCTATCGGGGCAGCCAGAAATGAGAGGCGATCCATTTCAGCCCATCCTCCCACAGTCCCTGTCCACCGGCTAAAAGGCATATAATACCTACAGCCTCTGTCCGGGTGGAACAGAGCTGAGCAGGAAGGTGGGAGTCACAGATAGGGCCTTATCTTACAGTTTAAAATGTAACTGTCCTCTTCCCTCCACTAAGTTTTTCCTCCACCTTCACTTCAATCTTTAATGAAGATTAAGGAGTCTCAACAAAGCCTTATCAATATGACTGAGGAGGGAGAGGAAAGGCCTAATCGGGGAAGGGGGGGGGGGGGGGGGTAGCCTTGTACACACAGTTCTTCCATTTGTTGGCACAGCATGGACATAACATGCCAACAAAATTGAAAAAGATGAGGATATGCATGCCCTCACACTAGACTCGTGCATCCACAAATTCATAAAGAGTGACACGGACACACACGCAAGCACAGGCCTGCAGGTGGAGACGCTAATACACCTGTGTATAAAGCGTACAGACTCTGCTGCTGCACCTGCCGCAGCTACATCCAATCGCTTTTGGCTTTTGCAGTTCAACAAGACCACGAGAGCGGCGAGCGTTCCTCTCCGGAATCAAGCGCACGTCACATCAATTTCAGCAGACTCCCCTCTAATAGTTCAACTTTCGTGCAGCCCAAACTAAATGACAAAATAAGTTGTTTTTGCTTGCCTTTAAAGTCCATAAACCAAAACCTACTTGGTTAAGGTTAGGAGAAAAGAAACGAAGCCCACTCCAACCTCCTCCTCCGTACGGGTTTTTGTGGCGCTGTACCCATTGTCATGTACTTCCTTTGCTCTTGACAGACAAGACTCATAATTCACATGGCCACTAGAGGCCTATGGTCACACATATATGTCATATTATAAAATGTATATCTGAAAAGTTGAGACTGAGGACTGTCCTTGTGATTTGGCGCCATATAGATACGAGCGAATTGAATTGAAATGTGATAAGGACACAGAAAACCTACAGAACCACAGAAACACTAAGTGAAGCAGCTCACAGCCCTCCTAAATCAACGGCTAACGGGGGACGTCCCATCAATAACAGCCCCCGTTAGACCTCGGCCAATCAGAGGAGAGGAGATCCAATTTGATGTCTTGGATACAATCTTAATCCCATGGCGCAATCAAGCTCGGAGGGACGCACTTCACTTAAATGCGCTGCTTTCATTAAAGCTATATTGCCGCATACCTGCACACATGCATACACACGCACTGAATAGGAAGCTGGGGCTTCCATATCAAAGAGGAAGCGGAGGTTGCATGTCACTTATTGATATCAGCAGTAGGTGATTTGTTCATTTTTAACAGGGGGGTGTCTATAGTATATAGGCTGCAATCTAATGTATAATTGAGTATTTATAGTATATAGTTTATATTGTAGATCCGAGACCGGGACTGAGAGAAAAAGGAGTCATTACAAATCCGTCTGCTACTTCAGCACCACGGACAGCAGCATGGGTTCATCGATACACAGCACAGTTAGGCTACTGATATTTCAGAGCCGTGGTCGGGGGGGGCATAGATTCTAACTCGCACAAACCTCAGTCAGATAAAGGATCAATGAGTCACAGCACTCTCTCTGCTACTAGGGGATGGGCAGGGGGGTGGGGGGGGGTGCATTTTGGTTATCTTGCTAACAAGGGGGATGGCATTCCCCCTCAAATCGCCTACAGGATATCAGGCAGGGGGGAAACCTAACACACACACACACACACACACACATCTTCCCACAAGACAGGAGCAGCATTCACAACAAATCGGGGTTAAGTGAATGCGACACATGAGGAGATGTAGAGCATTTTTATTTTTGTATAACACTGCGTTTGTGTGTTTGTTTGAGTGTGATAAAAGGAGTTGGTTTTTTTTAACGTGCCGCCTTCTTCTGTTTCTGTGTGATGTGAGTTGTGGAATGGTAGTATAGTTCAAATTGCTTCTGTAGGAACACACAAAGCTGCATGAATGTGCGTGTGTGTGTGTGTGTGCGCCATCCATTAGTTCTCTCTATATGAATTTTAAGGCAACGAATGTGAGTCAAATTGACTAATAACTGGCAACTCTGCATCTGCAGCCAAATCCCATACGGGTCTTCATATGTAAAGTGCTTTTCCACTGAGCAGAAATGACTCCCCGTCTGCCCTGCACACACACACATATATGCATACACACACACACACACACACACACGTATGCACACAGTCTCATACATATATCTAGATGACCAAGAGGGATAAGGGAGGGAGGGGGGGGGGGGGGAGAGAGAGAAAGGCTGACTTAAACATTTTTCTCCATTTCACAAAAGTAGCTGTACTGTTGTCACCATGATGAATGAGAGAATAAAAAAGGGAGAGAGACATAGGAAGAAAGGAGAGAGGGGGGGGGGGGGGCTGGTTTTAGATGAAGGGGGAGGTGGAACTGTCTGACCTGAAGATGTGACAGCAGCTGTTGAACATTTCCATTGTAATATTTTACAACGTTGTAACGTAATTGTTGATATTTTTACTACTGTGATGGAATCTAAATTAGAACGTGTGTGTGTGTGTGTGTCATCATTATGTAATAACAGTGCTTGCAAACATGCCCTTTCAGTCATTTAATGATTAGACGGTCAGCACATTTGTAGGTGTGTGTCTGTGTGTGTGTGTGTGTGTGTGTGTGAGTGCTTGCATGCATGAAGGCAAAAACACCCACACACATATTTATGACCCCCGTCCTGCTGCTGGTCATTAAACAGGTAAGAAGTGACTCTAACAAGCAGGCTCAGCATGTTACTGCGATGGACTGAAAAGCTGCATGTTCGGCATACAGGTTTTCAGAGTGCGCCCGAGTGTGTGTCGGCGCATAATGAGCTGAAAAAAAAATGTAACGCCAGAAAAGACCACACGCTGTCAAATGACTGATGTCTTGATTTAATTCATTCACGCGTTTATTTGGTGAAATATCTAGATTTACCAAAAAAACAAAACAGAAAAACTGCTAAATTGTTGATTAAAATATCAAAATAACCTGAGAAATTTGTAGTTTTCAGTGGGTATTTTAAGCACGTGAACGTGACAGCTCCAGTGGGTTTCCTGGTTTTACAAAGAAAAACATCCAAATTAAGATTTTAGTGAAGTCTATATCCTGCTGTTTCATTCCCATTTTGAAAAGGTTCAGTGCTGCAAACTATCTGATCCAGAGGGTTAGAATAGAGAAGATGAAACCATCAGTAGTCAAAGAGACTCGATTTTTTGGTTCAAAGGATGGGTTAGAAAATAAAAAAAATCGTTTGAAAAGTTGTTTGGGAGTCATCCACCATTTGTAGTGTGGAGTGTGTGTGTGGTGGTACAGTTGCTGCTTCAAGCACTCGAAGATTTTAAGTCATGTCTGAAAAGCTTAAAGGAGAATTCCCTCTCACCAACAACATTTTACTCACTAGTGTAATTACTGTGACCCGACGCAGTAACATCACCAGACCTAGCTGTGTGCCCGCGTTATTTATTTATTTTTTATTATGGGTGGGTTCAATGATTTAATTTCCACATTAGTGTTTCGGATCAATGGGGGGACTGTACGAAACCTGTGTGTCTGAACAATTGTGTTGATTCCAATTCCAGTGATGTCACAGTGTCCCCAGATCTCTGCGATGAACTTCAATAAGAAACAAGGCCCAAAACTATGAACATCCAACCTGGGATGTATAAAAACAGATTTTTCTCGAAGCTATTTACTCATACTAAAAAAATGATATAGTGCTGGAGAAAAAAAAAGGCACCACAAATACATACTACAGCTGAGAGGTCTTAACTTTTAATGCTGAGGTCAAATGAATATTGTGAAAAGACACAGCAGAACTGAAAGCAGACTGAATGCCAAGCTGCAGATGTCCAAGAAAGGAATGCAGCACCCAAAATAACAAAAGATTTCACCGCCCTGACACGTTTCAACGCGGCATTTGTCTTGCAATTGTGATACCCTCAGGCGTGAGAGAGAGTGGTGCAATGAGAGAGAGACAAAGACAAGGAAAGTTAAATATCTGGTACCACCTGCTGGTCAGAGTCTGAGGAGATGAAACACCGTGGCACCTCCACACTGCCATCTCGTCTTTTTCTCCCTTTTTTTATGCCCGTGAGAGAGCGGGTGAGAAAAAGATAGACCTTGAACCGAAGCAAACAGTTCACAAAGATACGATGCAAAGGCTCGTCCGGGCGCGCTGTTGAAGGCGTGGGGGGGGGGGTTTATTCGTGGTGATGTCGGAGAGCTCTCCAACCTATTAGAACCAGTAAAACAACATGAATATTCAATGTGAAATACCCCTCTCCTCCGGATGGGCCCCGAGGACTCGCTGGCTGATTGTGATCCATGGCAGCTGACAATCGCCCCCCCCCCTATTGCAGAAGGCCATAACCTGGTGCTTGTGTGCTGATGACAGTGCGAGGCGGCGGCCTCAAACGGAGAAGTAATTGGACATTACTCCTGCGGAGAGAGAGAGGCTAAAAGCATCTCCGCCACTCTTTGTGCTGACATCCCTCTTTTACTCCCATCACACTCTTCTCCATTTCCCGTCGCTCCGGCCAAGCGCTCCTTTAATTGTAATGGCCTTTCTGGGAGTGTTAAAAGCAGCTCAGAGACACTGGACATCACTTTAACAAAACACAACGAGAGCCTCCGTCATTTACGCTCCTAAGCTCTTCCCTGTCTTGAGTGTTTGTGTGTCTTTTGCAATGAAAGCCAATGAATCCCCCCCCCCACCCCCCCACCCCCCGCTGATCACAGTTTGTGTCCACTGAGCCTTATCGCCCTTTCGTGCTAATGAGCATAATGCGGATTCCAACTGAACTGGAGATATTTGCGGCGTATAATCGCGCTTACGTTGGCTAAATCATCATCGCGGCCATCTTTCCTCTTCGGCCCCGGATGCTGGTGTTTATCTGTGTTAATAATGTAAGGGTGGCTTTAACGGCTCGCCGGGTTGCTTTTTGCGCTATCACCATTAAGGCCAAGGTTTAATTTTTAATGAGGAGGGAAACGAACTCTTATAGCTTCGCTAACGTTAACGAACGACTATGGGGTTGATTTCCACCTATCGGCGCGGAGCAATCAGTCCGGAGCAATCAGCGTCACAGGTACAGTTTGGATTAGCTTTGTGTCCGGGGATCAGTCAATACTTATTGTGCTGAACGTCTCTTGGTCTTGCCTTAGTGGTCCGTGTTTATTTTACCCAGTACATACTGTAGAACTGTCCCATCTGACTCCGGCTGATGGCAAATATGTGACAAATGTAAAACAACAGCGTAGGAGTGAGATTAATTTCCAAGTAGAGGAACAACAAGAGCTTCCATTAACCTCTGGGCAGCAGAAGACCCCTCAACGTGATTGTATAATTTTGAGACGACACGTTTCATGACGCTTTTACAGGGCGCTAGAGAAGTACACTTGTTTAGGATAAGATAGAAAGGGCGCACTATTAATCATTGGAGGAGACTTCCATTTACAATTTGTATGTTTCTGTGAACTTGAAAAGTTTGTTTCTTGAGACGAGCAGCTTAATCAAAAGCCCAAAAGTAAGGACACGTCTTTGACTGTTACAGATGTTACAGTTTTTTTTGTTTTTTTTTTGTCATTTTGTGCTTAACCTTTACAACGAAGAATCACATCGATTACCCTGTTGTTGTTGTTTTGTTGTTTTTTTAGTTAGTGACCAGAAATGTTGTGTTTGTGAATGAACCGTTGGACCTTGAACAGACACTCAGGATCCACCGACAACGGTTTCTAAAGCTGCTGACATTTAACATAGGCAACAAACTAACCCTTTTTTAAAAAATCAATACAAATATTCACACCTAGAATTTAATACTGAGTGGAATAATCTGGTAATCTATAGTCCCCTTTTCTAATAGTAAACATTGGAGGCAGAATAACTCCCTGTTTTGTTGGCTTGTATAATAATAGTTTCTCTGAATATGTACGGTCACTCACTCGGTTAAAGTTAACATGGGGCCTGACTGGCGAACCCGTACACGCCCCCTCAGTGGGTGGACGGTGTGACAGGATTACCCCCGGTGGAATGGCCGCACATTTAGTACGGTACACCTACCTGATAGAGAAACCAGGCGTGTACAGTAAAAAGAAACTGAGGGCGTATAAGTCTTTACATTCCTATAACTTACAAATGATTGAACAGATGAGTTTTGATCTAGAAAGGAGTCGTGAAGAACTAAAGGCTGTAGTGCATGGAGATGCTAGAGTTCAGTAAAGGGCCAATATCGACTATATATATATATATATATCGGTACACACCAAACACAAGAGCTCTTGTGCTGTATCATCAACACACATCTTGTCATGAAGCTTCAAAGGAGCCGCAACTCTCCAACAATGATCTTCTCTTTGAGCCATGCACAACTTTCCAATTAGCTGCCATGTCAGTGTGATTGGGCTGCAGAGGCTTGATTGGGGCCTGGAGGCCTGCTGACGAACACTGATAGAGGCTAAACCAGGCCAAGCTGTAATTGATATTACGGAGAGGGAGGAGGAACTGTGCGTGTGTGTGTGTGTGTGTGTGTGTGTGTGTGTACTCCAGCTTATTATGTGTATTATAAATTCCTGTCACTCCCTCGTGGCATACGTTGATTAAATTGATTTCTACTATAAAATATTTAACGAGTGGTGTTTGCTCGAAGATGTTCAGATCAGTCTCCTCTAATAATAATTTAATGAAATGTATATAGTATTCAAATAAATCCGTAATACAGCTCCTTGTCCTCATCCTCTCTGTCTGTGCAGTGTGTTCTGGTAAAGGGTCGGAGAAACGTGCACCGCCAACCGTGGAGATTAAAAACAATGGAGTGGCGCAGAAGCTGCAGAGGAGAACCACATGGGCCGTGTATATTTCCACAGATCCTTAAGCTGGTTGTGATTGATCTTTCCTCCCGCGATTAGATTGGTATCGATGTTGCCGGTCGGACAGATGGCCACACCCACAGCCAGGGTCACGCTTCAGAACCGCAAATTTAATCCAAAATAATAATGAAACATTTTTTTTTTATGATCAAGCGGCACGGAGGGGTTTTTTTTGGGGGGAGGGAGCGCCGAGTTGCAGGGGTAACATTAGGGCCAAGCATTTACAGCCAGCGTTTACGAGTTTACGGCACTAAAACACACCACGCGCGCGCAGTGGAAACTGGGGGGACATAACGGCGAAAAAAATACACTTGCCGTTTAAGATCCTAAAGCTATCCGCACAAGTTAATCCAACATAAAGGCTCGGCCTCAGCCAAACAGTCAACGTTTGAGTATCTCTGCTTTCAGAATGTCTCTGCGTGATTAACAACTGCATGCTCCACATCTGAGAGCAATCTAGAAATTCTACAAAACTAGAATTTCCTCATCCTTCCTCCCTCGTAGGCTTTCTTCATCCGGCTTTCTTCTACAACACAGTGAGGAGGTACATTACAGGCCTACATTTCATATAAAAAATTTAAAAAAAGCCAATATGTCTAGCTGTAAATAATATTCCATTGACGCTAGTGAATACTGGGGTCTTAACTGTGGATATTTTCACCAGAACAGGCCCCCCCCCCTTTCTTCTTTTTATTTAATTATTAACAGAGGAAGGGAGGGAGAGAGAGAGAGAGAGAGCGAGAGGGAAAGAGGAGAAGAGAAATCGAGAGAGAAGAAGAAAAGGTGGATGGATAGATAGATGGCGAGATAAAGAGAAAGCGGGAGGGGAGGGAGTGTGCAGCAGCGTGGCAGAGGCAGGCAGAATTAAAGAGGCTTTTTTGTGGCGTTTAATATCCATTCATTGGCTGGACTGCTGACACAGTGAGAGCACTGCGCTCAGGATTTATAGCCACTTCTAATGGGCATGCCCAGAACCAAAGCACTGCAGTCAGCACATTCTCCCTCTGCGCACACACACACACACACACACACACACTCACAAAGACAGCCCACTGAACACACACACACACACACACACACACATACACACACCTGGGTAGCTGTGCTGTAGAAGTCTGAGCACATGTATCAGTAAACCCACTGGATGAGGGAACGTACAGATGTGGTCCTGTCGAGTGATTGTGTGCAACACAAGGAGAGGTGCGCACACACACACACACACACTGACCTGACCAACTGGGGGTCTCCATGTACAGCCGACTGGTCAGAGAGAAGGGACCTTTGTGCTGCCCTGTTAGACAAGCAGAGAACAGAGAGAGAGTGAAAAAAAAGGCTTAGCCATCAAAGACACATTTTAGCATCAAACGCAACCGCCCTTTAATTAATGCTACCTTTACGAAGGGGTGTAAGAGAGAATTTTGGAGGCTGTGGTTTGTGGTGCTGCTGCTGCAGTGTATTGCATTGTCCACCATGTTTTTAACAGCACCATGAATTACATCCTCCAAACTAGTCTCGCATAGCCAGACCCTCTCCACACTGTCTGTTCTGTCGGACTACATTAGTTTAAGCCAGGTGTGCCTAAGAAACTGGCCACTGGGTTTATATTCCACCTACAACTGCGAATAATGGTTATTTTAGTCTATTCCGTACGGAGCCGAGGGTGACATCTTCAAATGTCTCGTTTTTATCTAACCAACAGTCCCAAACCCAAAGGTATATCCCCGCATTTCACTTTTGCAGATGGAAATGTTTGCAATTTTGCCAAACGTAAAGAATCCATCAATTTTAAACGTCGTTATTGATTCATTTTCTGTCAATCGACTTATAGATGAATGAAAAGGTTGTGTTAGCCAAATCACAATGCTATAATAAATCAGCTTGCAGTGCCATTCCCATCGACCTGATAGGCTTGATGTTTTGTTTTTCCTTTTTTCGATATTTACAACTTTACGAGTCCACACATATTTTTACTTGTGGTCTTCTTTGTGGTTGAATCCTTTGAGAGCTTCAATGATTTTGTTAAACCTTTTCTCCAGTCTTAAGTCACATTAGCCGTAGCCAGTCATATTGGAGCCTAATACAGCCAATTGTTGCTGGTGGCTAACAGGCCTCTTTCAGAGTTTGGGTAAAGACGTTCAAGACTAACTTCAAGACATAGAAATTCAAATGGTCAAGAGGGCCCTTCTGATTACTTTTCAGAATCTGCTTTATTAGCCATGTTTGTGTACACAAACAAGGAATTTGACACAGGAATAGACATAACGGCTAAGAACAAGGACAATAAAGCTGGACGAACGATGGTAAAGAACAGCATGTGAAAAAAATAGGTGTATATATAAAGCACCAATGACCAACAACTTATGATAAATAGAACATAAATAAAATGTCTATATACAAGTGTTTTTTGTGAGTTGTAAATAAAACCATACAAATAGAGCAAAGAAATAAAGAGATAAATAGATAAGAATAGATCAATGGATGATTATGTACAGTATGCAGTATATGCAGCGTGCAGGATTTATATTGACAGCGACAGGTGACGCTAACGTTAAAAACAATGCGTTTTAAACTGTAAAAATGTGATCTTTAATGTAAGTAAGTGGATGTTTTGGTGTTAAGACTGTGACACTGTACGCCTGATGTTAACTGTTCATCAGAGTGATGGCCGTTGGGAAGAAACTGTTGGGTCTGGTTACTTTGGCGTACAGCGCTCTGTAGCGCCAACCAGAGGGGAGAAGTTGGAGCAGGTTGTGTCCAGCGTGTGATGGGTCTGCAGTGACGTTTCCTGACTCCAAACATGTACGAGTCCTGAACGGAGGAAGGTTAGTACCAATGATCTTTCCTGCAGTCCTGACTGTCCAATGTAGTCTGTTCCTGTCCTGTTTGGTGAGCGATCCGAGCCAGACAGTGATGGATGTGAAGAGAACAGACTGGATGAACTGGATCAGCAGCTCCTGAGGTAGGTTGAACTTCATGAGCTTGCCTAGAAAGTACATCCTCTGCTGGGCCAATTTGATGATAGAGTCTATGCTGTATGTCCCACTTTAGGTCCTGGGAGATTGTGGATCCCAGAGACCAGAAGGCTTCCACAGCAGACACAGTGCTGTTGAGCATGGTGATGGGGGGGGCAGTGTTGGTCAGCTCCAGATTGTCATGACCTAATGTAAGGTGAACCTTGAACATAATAGATTACTCACAGAAAATGAATTTTCAAACAATGATTCTTATTTTGGAAGCGGAAAACGCATTTGACAGGGTGTCGTGGCCCTTTATATTACAGGTCTGAAGTTTGGTTTCCACAACAACTTTATCAAATGGCTTCAAGCAATGTATCAATCAGAATCAGAAATACTTTATTGATCCCTGGGGGGGGGGTTATACAGTACTGGTGCTCCCATTCAAGAGTAGAAAGTAGCGTAAATTTAGAAATAAGAGTATGTACAAAAATAAGGCAGTATATGGCAGGTGAAGTAGGTCCAGATTTCAGTGACAGAGGGAGGAGTTGAACAGTTTGATGGCCACAGGCAGGAATGATTTCCTGTGGCGCTCCGTTGTGCATTTGGGAGGAATGAGTCTCCCACTGAAGCTGCTCTTGTGTCCGACCAGTACGTCATGGAGAGGATGTGAGACATTGTCCAAGATGACCCACAGCTTGGACAGCATCCTCCAGCTCCACCCCCCACAACGTCACTGGCCTTGCGGATCAGTTTATTGAGTCTGTTGGAGTCCGCCACCCTCAGCCTGCTGCCCCAGCATGCAACAGCATAGAGGATAGCACGGGCCACCACAGACTCATAAAACATCCTCAGCATAGTCCGGCAGATGTTGAAGGACCTCAGACGCCTCAGAAAATAGAGACGGCTCTGGTCCTTCTTGTAGAGGGCATTAGTGTTCACCGCCCAGTCCAGTTTATTGTCAATGTGGACTCCCAGGTACTTGTAATCCTCTACAATGTCCACACTGACCCCCTGTATGGAAACAGGGGTCATCGGCGCCTTGGTCCTCCCCAGATCAACAGTCAGTTCCTTTGTCTTTGTCACGTTGAGCTGCAGGTGGTTCTGCCCGCACCATGTGACAAAGTTGTCCACAGCAGCCCTGTACTCCTCCTCATCACCCTTACTGATACATCCAACTATTGCTGAGTCATCAGAAACCTTCTGAAGATGGCAGGTCTCTGTGCAGTAGCTGAAGTCAGTGGTGTAGACGGTGAAGAGGAAGGGAGAGAGGACAGTCCCCTGCGGGGCCCCGGTATTGCTGACCACTCTGTCTGACACACAGTGTTGTAAGCGCACATACTGTGGTCTGCCAGTCAGGTAGTTGACAAGCCAGGACACGAGGGGGGCATCCACCTGCATCTCCGTCAGCTTCTCACCCAGTGGAGCCGGACGGATGGTGTTGAACGCACTGGAGAAGTCAAAAAACATGACTCTCACAGTGCTGGCCAGCTTATCCAGGTGGGCGTAGACGCAGTTGAGCAGGTAGATTAAGAGCACAGGTCAGGGTAAATGGGACCCTGTCAGATTGTTTTGAGCTAAAACGGGGAACGAGACAAGGAGACCCACTATCTCCTTTCATTTTTGCGATCTGTATGGAACCCCTGGCAGCATATATCAGAGCGACTAACGAAATAGAAGGTGTGAAAATAGCAGAGGAATGTCACAAACTGGTCTCATACGCAGATGACGTGGTCCTATATATCACAAACTTTGGAAAATCATTACCAGCACTTGTGCAAGTCATTAACAACTATAGTTCAGTGTCAGAATACAGGCTAAATATACAGAAGTGTGAAGCAATGGTTCTAGGCCCTCCTGTTCGCAGAGAATTGAAAAATGGATATTTATGGAAATGGGATATGGGTAGAGTTAAATATCTGGAAACTGTGATACCAGAGAACATTGGAAGCACAAATTAGGCAGGATCTCAATCGGTGGAGAACAGTTGTTTTATCAATGGGTAGAAGAATAGATACAATTAGAATGAATTTACTACCCAGCTCCTCGTTTTGATTTCAGACACTACTCCTGTATATAAGTGCAAGATCATTTGAAAATTTCATTTAAAAATTGGGATGGGGGGGGGGGGGTTGCTCTCCCCAATCTAAAGCATTACTATTATGCTCAAACACAATCAATACGTATTTGGTTAAACGATGACTCTGAAGCAAGGTGGAGGTCAATAGAGAAGTCCATGTGTGGCGTCTCAATAAAAACAATACCCTTCTGTGCAGAGAATAAACGAAGAACACAAGTCATCGACAGTACCTTAATTAGAAACACTTTGGAGACTTGGAGTAGAATTAAGAGAAACTGTGAAATGAAAAACGACTTAATGGTACTGAGAGAGATAATAGAAGATCCTGAATTTTCTCCTAATAAACACCACACAGCCTTTAATATATGGGCGCCAAAGCGACTGACCATATTTGGACAGTGTCTCGATGAAAATGGAATAACGTCATTTGAATCTTTAAGGCAACACACAACGATTTACCACACTCCCACTACTTCCGACATCTTCAAATGAGAACCTACATCCAGAATAGTAAAGTAGGAAGGAAGACCAGCAGTGATCTCCATCCACTCGTGCAATTCTTGGTAAAGATATATTGTACTGTCAGAGTACCACCATCAAATTTCAGCAATCTATGATATTTTAGAAAATAGCCACAAGCAACAAGGGCAAAGTTGAAATGGGAAGAAGAACTTAATATACACATATCTGAGGACACTTGGAAGGAAATGAACAGGAATGCACACACAACCACAGCATCTCCTTATCGGAGAGAATACGCATGGAAAATACAATTACGTTACTTTATAACACCAGCGCAAACAAGCGCAAACAAGCTAAATACAATAATAAAAAAACGCTGGAGGGAGTGCGGTGAATCCTGTGCCAACTTTGATCGTATCTTTTGGTTCTGCCCATCATAACAATTGTTTTGGAACAATATACAGAAAGAAATGAATATCCATCTTCAATGGTGTTATTCACTTGAATACAGAATTTCTGCTGTTTGGCAATACGGTGGACAAAAATGCAAAATGAAAATAAATATTTGTCAAGGATACTGCGTAGGACAGCACTAAAACAGAACTGTTCGCTTTGCCATACCGCTCATGAAGGTGCAAAAGCTTAGGTGAAAAAAACACATGGGTTTATGAAATATAGTAAACAGATTTTCAAAGATCAAAGATGTTTTTGTATGAATTCAATGCTATATGTATGGATTATTTCAAAATGCTGTAATAACCTAAACCTGTACGGTAAATATGGTTATTACCGATTTTAACTTACATCAACTGTCATCACTATGTATAAAAAATGTTGTCATCTCTACATAGGATACATAAAATGGGTAACGTGTGACAAGATAAGATGACAATAAAAAGTATATATAAAAAAAAAAGATTGTTATGGCCGCACCAGAAGACCAGTTGCAGACTCGCCACCGTCCCAGATGAACACATCCCTGGGGGGTGCCAGTGCTGAATGTCCAGGTGCTGGATGTGATTTTCCCTTGCCTCACCTCCTGCTTCCTGTCTGTCAGGAAGTTTGTGATCCACTGACAGGTAGAGGCTGGCACGGCGAGGACTTCTGGGATGACGCCGAAGTCCACAAACAGGATCCTTGCGTATATCCCCTGGAGAGTGTTGCAGGATATAGTGCAGTCCCATGTTGACTGCGTCCTCCACAGATCTGTCTGCCCGGTAGGTAAGCTGCAGGGGGCTCAGCAGGGGGCCTGCGATGTCCTTCAGATGGCTCAACAACCAGTCTTTTGAAGGATGTCATGGCCACAGACATCAGGGCGGCGGGCCTGTAGTCCCTTTAATCCTGTCATAGAGGGTTTCTTGGGGAATGGGATGATTGTGAGGCAGGAGTGGACTTCACACAGCTGCAGTGATCTGATGAAAATCTGCGTGAAGATGGGGGCCAGCTGGTCAGCACGGACTTTTCTGCTTTTCAGTGTAGCTCCTCTTTGCTGCTCTGATCTCCTTCGTTAGCTTCTGGCCTGGTCGTACAGGATTCTGTCCCCAGTTCTGTGGGCCTTTTCTCTACACCAGGGTTTATTGTTGTTCTATGTGCAGAGAGTTTCAGTGGGCATACACATGTCCTCACGAAAACTGATGTAAGATGTCACAGTGTCAGAGAGGTCTGTAAAAAAAAACACTCCAATCGGTACAGTTAAAGTAAGCCTGTAACTCCAGCTTTGCCTCGTTCTCCTCACAGTCTTGGCCACAGACTTGGCAGATTTTGGTTTCTGCCTGTAAGTAGGGAGAATATGAACCAGACAGTGATCAGAGAGTCGCAAAGCTGCATGGGGGACATCGTCCTTTATTGCAATACAGCAATGGTCCAGTGTGTTTTTATCCCTGGTGGGAGACTTAATGTGCCGTCTGTATTTTGGCAGTTCGTGGCTGAGGTTTGCTCAGTTTAAGTCCCCAGGAATAATGAGCAGGGAGTCGGGCTGTTTGCGCTCTATGTTAGTTATCTGGTCAGCCAGGTGTTGTAACGCCTGCCCAACACAGGCCTGAGGTGGGATGTAAACACAGACCAGAATAAATGAGGAGAACTCCCACGGGGGAATAAAGCGGTTTACAGTCCATGAAAATGGTCTCTGAGTGAGGACTGCATGATTTCATTAAAACTGTGACACCAGCACACAAACCTTCATTTTTATATAGAAGCGGATTCCACTCATTTTTCCTGATAGGTCCGTCGGGCTGTCCACTCGGAGGAGTTGGAAGCCCGGCGGATGTAGCGTAGTATATGGGATGTGCTCACCAAGCCAGGTTTTGGTGAAGCACGAGGGCGGAAGATCTGCAAAAGTCAAGTGTTTGCTCTGTTGAGGAGCAGTTGATCGAGCATGGATTGACGGGAGCGCAGTTCGAAATCCCCCCTGAAATGTTTAAACAGCACCGTCGGAGTCTCCCTCAAATTCCATTGAGAGCCTCCTCCAACTAAAAGCTCGGCAAAACTTTCCGGTTCCCTCCCGAGTGAACGTGATCGGAGAGGGCGAGCTGAACAAAATAAACAAAAACAGAAAGCCTGCCATCCGCGGCCGCCATCTTGCCCTCTGCAGAAACGATACATCTACAACCACAGTGGCGTGAGTTAATAATTCAAAGATAAAACTGTGTTATTAAAAGGGAAACAATATTTCATCCAGCCCATCAGTGACCACAGCGGCAGGCTGAATTCAGCCTCACTCTGCTGACAGAGATTGACATTCACGCGACACAGTTTATCTGAAATCACATTAACATCTGGTGCTGCTGCGGCATGGTCATCACTTATCTCTGCACACACCCAAACAAACAGTCGCAGGGTTGTGTTCACTCTGTAGACACAGCAGAAAAAAAAAAGAAGAAGAACAAGAATATGGAAAAATGGAAAATGAAAAATGACTTTTCGGAAGTGCTCCTGTAGACCAAACAGCAGCTGTGACGGCGGCACTTGTTGGTGTTGGTGGGACAACTGGCTCAGAGAGGGGGGGTTAGGGTTGGGTTGGGTTGGGGGGGGGGTGCATCTCTCGCTGCTAGCTGCTGTATTATGGTAATTAGTGGGGTGTAATGGTGGAGCGAGGCCTATTCTGATTAAAAATGCATGCGGTGAGCACAGGATGGCGGCAACTGTGTGTATGTGAGCATCTCTTAAATGGTTGGCATTAATCTGATCTATAGCTCTAATCCCTCCAGTGGTTAGGGTATGTGTTTGTGTGTGTGTGTGTGTGTGTGTGTGTGTGTGTGTGCGTCTGAGAGAGAGAAATAGGGGTTTCATTTTGGTGATATAAGGGCTGATGTATGTTCTGTTTATTTGTTAAAATGTTAAAATGTCTGTGTCTGAGTCGTGTGTGTGTGTGTGTGTGTGTGTGTGTGTGTGTGTGCACCTCTGTGCATGTTGTGTGTGTCTGGCCATGTTCCAGCCTTGATTAGGTTGGCTGACACCAAATCATGAGCAGAACAAGAAAAGAAAAGAAGGTTAAAGTAGGGAAGAAAGAAAAAAAAACAAAATAAGTAGAGTAGGCGAGAAGAAAAGAGAGGACAATAGAAAATGTGATGAGAAAAAGACATGAACACAAAGGAGAGTAGAACACAAGGGTGGGAAAAAAAATGGTTAAAAGATGGGAGAAGAGAAGAAGAAAGGAACGCGCAGATGAAATCGGTTCAGACAAAAGAGAGCAGAGAGTGAAACAACAATTTATCCGTTCGCAATAAAGATGGAGTTCATTTCAGCAAACAATAGCAAACAGATAATTAGCTGTCAGCTGAATGTTTAATATACTTTTCACCCACCCACACACACACACACACACACACACACACACACACACACACACACACTTGGAGCAACAGCAGACATATGAACACATCATTTAACAAATATAGACAAAATGTCCGCAGAAGATGCATTTATCCTCCTTGACACACACACACACACACACACACACAGGCGTTATGCCGCTGGTCTGGAGTAAAGACAATTTTACTGGCTTACATTCACTCTAACTTAAATATTACTCTCAAGGTACTTTCATTCCCATCATTTTCCGCAAAAGAACATGCACACATACACAATTTCGTCCATTTAATCTAATATGTGCATGTTTGTTTTTGTAAGTAATTATTGTTTCTTTCTGGATTTGACTCTTATTTTAGATTAGAAAATATCTGAGACAGCACGCAGACTGCGGGACACTGAGACACTGCATTGACCAGGGCCCAGGGCAGCCGGGTGGGTGCTGTTTGTGAACAGCAAAAAAAAAAAAAAACACCAAGGCAATAATATTGAGAATGACTACATTATGAGTTATGCCTGGTATTACTAAACATAATACAGCAGCCAACAGATGCATCCTGGGTCTGGTTACAATCCTGCTGGACCATCCAGTGGTCACTCCTTTATTGTCCCACTGGGGGAAATTCGGCTGAAATCTGTTCTATCTGTGCTCTGCTGTAAGCCAAATTTTCCCCCAATGGGGCAGCAAAGAGCTGAACTGAACCTACCTTCGGTGTTCACGGCCTCATGGCTACTTTTGTCAATCACAGTCGGGACTGCCCAGTGCTCATTCTCCCAGTGCAGTGGGACGCTACCAGGCCTTATTATCCTCGGAGTGACTTCAGCTCCGCCTTCAACGCAATTCAACGCTACCAGACGATCAAGAAACGTCACCCACCTCAACATCCCTCCACTCCTCATTCAGAACATTCGGCGTCATTTTTGGAGCCTTGCGCCAGGGACACTGGGTCAAGCACAAACCCTGCTTTAGTTGGACACAGAGGGTTGTAATTTTGTAAACCCAGCGCTGTGGCGAGATCGCAGTCAAGTGCTGCCCTGCCCAGCGCGTCCGGAGCATGCCAGACGCACTTTTGGAAATCTTGTAGTGTTTTCCTAAGAGGAAACTTGTCTCAAATAAGACTATAGCAGCTCAAATATACTCCAAAGAACAGATGATTCTTTTTAGTTTGAAGAGCCGATGGTCACCATGTTTAATTCAGTTAGAATTGACTGTTTTATCATCATCATCATCATATTGCCACATAAACATGATACTGGTAATGATCCTCAAATAAAATAGGATTTTAAAACCCACACTCTTTTTGTTTCTGGGAACATCTCTCTATGAAATTGATCCCGAACAATCTCTATCACATCATATTGCTCATCGCCGCCACATGTCAACCTGTATTATAATTACAAACGCGGAGCTCCAGGCGGTACTTTGGCCAGACTCATTAAAAAAAAACAAGATGGCGTGAGCAGCCGTTACCGCCGGTTTAACTGGTGTTGGATGGAGACATCGGGCGAAGACTGGTTGGAACGGACGGTCCTGATGGAGTTATTAGCGGAGAGAAGTTTTAAGTGATCCACAATTTTTCTCATGCCTCAATGGCATTAATGCCGCAATCGGTGTGATTTCAGAGACGCTGCAACCCCTATAGCTTACTATAGAAATAAGGGTCCAGTGGTGCAGGGTCTGTGGACAGCAAAATGCCCTAGAACCTGCATTATTCAGTATTTTCATGTTAAAACAAACGACTCCAATGTGAAAGGGATTACTAGTAGTGCTGCAATCACTGAGAATCACCATTCGACCCTCATTTTAGTTGATTGTTTTGCTTTTAGGTAACAGCCCGGGAAAACAGCTGTATGCCTTCTGGGGCTCTGAAAATAACCCTGATGGTGTCGTCATTTCTGTCAGGCCAAAGTAAGGCTTTGACTCTCTGTCACAATAAAATCCTAATAATAAGGAGATCTGATTTGAAACAAAGATCATCAGCTGGATGTAGTAGTCTAAAACTCGTTACCACAGTAACTCTGTAAAAACCTCATCTGTCAACATTGTAATTAAAAGGGCCTCCTCGTCTGTCGCTGCTGCTGGCTCTAATGAATAGTGGGAGGATAAGCAGCAGGTTTAGGACCTAGATGGTTGCAGTGGTGCAGTCACTCTAACTGACCATCATGGCCACAGGAAATGATGTCAGGACCTACCAGCTTCTCCAGCAGCACCACTTTGTCTGATCAAATGCTGCTTTTAAAAAAAGCACGTGATCGGCTCGAGGAAAGGGATTACTTTAAATGTGTTTCTATGAATCTGTGGTGTGTGTGTGTGCATGTCAGGACTGAGCACCTCGACTAGGGGCCCCTGGCAGGTGACTGGGCCTGATTCCATTAAGCAGCCAGTAATTTGGCCCACGCTTAATCAAATCAACTTTAATACCTCCAATCAAATTACAGCAGCCTCCTGTGTCCCATCACACTGAGCACCAGAGAAGAAGAGATGGAGAGAGAGAGAGAGAGAGAGAGAGAGAGAGAGAGAGAGAGAGAGGTGGATGGAAGGAGGGAGACAGGAAAATGGAGACAGGGAAGTAGAGCAAAAGTACTCAAAAATGGGATGTTGTGGAGAAGAGTGGTACATTGGCGGTCACCAAATGTGTGTTAAAATGAGTATATGATGAGTGTGTAGAGCGGTTGGGGGACATTTTGAGTGAGACGGGAGGAGAATGAGAGAGACGAAGGAGATAAGACAAGGTGACGAAAGGAAGAAGTGAAGAGTTCGGAAAGGGGAGTTGCAGAGATGAAAAAGAAGTGAGAGGGAGGGAAAGGCAAAGAACAAAGGAAGCAGGTGAGAAGGAATGAAGCAGTTTGAGGTGGCTGTTGGTAGACCTCTGTGTCTGACTGAACAGTGTGTGTGTGTGTGTGTGTGAGAGAGAGAGAGAGAGAGAGAGAGAGAGAGCCACTACAGCCATATCGGAAATTGATTCTGCGTTTCAGGAATTGGACCGAGGAGTAAAATAATCGCCTCCTCTTCTCACTGCTGTTTCGACTGTGTGTGTTTGTACGTGACACAAAATGAAAAATGGCCACCTCTATTAAGGGTTTCTCATTTCTAATATGACAGATATCACGCAGTTTACTTGGTCATGCACTTACCCAATAACTGCTACGCTGCAAGGACCCTGTCATTCTGGTGATGGGCTTCAAAACTGATAGAATCCTGGAGGTGTGTTTAATAAGGGATCCCATTATGTGTGCTCATTGCGCGGACGCAAAATTTGTTGGTGGAATACAAATTAAAAAATGAAATTAAAAAAAGGATGAGACATCTCATCAACAAAGCCACAGGTCTGGACCAGGGATGTCAGTTTCGGTAAATTTTGCTTTTCGATAGCCTGACACCCAGTAACCGTTTGTGAGAGCCGTCCAGCAGTCAGTCAGTGGTCAGAGCTAACTTAGCCTGTCTGCCCCGGCTAGCTTGACTTTTCGCTTATCCTTCTCTGGATCCCTCGCCATCTCAGCAAATGATAGCGAAGTGTAGCACTCCCCTGCTCTATAGGCATGGTCAAAGTGCAGTGCAGTTTGGGAGTTTCTTGAGCTAAATTAGAAGAGCCAAACATCAACAAGACGCTAGCCATTTAGTGAGATTTAGTCAGAAATTCCAAATTTTTGCTTTACTGACAAATCCTTATATCGCCTCTTTGGGAGGCAGTTATGGTCTGCACTTGTTCCGTTGTCGTCCGAAATGTTGCAAATGAGATTAAAGACAAACAGAGTCTTGCTCCCAACCCTGAAGATACATAGCTAACTGACTGATTCTGAGGCCAAATATGTTGAACAGTAATAATGATATCAATCCTACTTTTCAAAAATCTGAAACAGAGACACTGACAACTTTTAGATTAGTTTAATCTAAAACAACAATAATCAACAATTTCATACAAGTTGGTATTTTGTTCTCAGTGGTTGTTAGGATGTTGCAAGGTGGTTGTTAGGTTGAATGTTAGGGTGGTTTCTATGGTGATTCACAATAGTTTGTAGGAGTCAAAGAGGTACTAAAACTACTGCAGGTAGTGTCAGCAGTAGACTTTATCATATTTATCAGTACTCAGAGGTAGTTCTAACAGTGCTAGTAGAAGAAGCTGCAGTAGTATGAGTGTAGTAAAATGGCTGCACAAAAAAGGAGGCCAGGTAGTAAACAAACATTAATAGACCTTAGGCCTTTCTGCCAGAAAGCCTTTCTAACACGAGGTTAACGTGAAACGGTCGCATTTTGGTTCGGCACCAAAACTACCTGGTTAGGTTTAGGAAAAGATCATGGTTTGAGTTAAAATTTAAAAAAAATTTCACGTGAGACACGAGCAGCAGTGTCCTGGGTGAAAGTCCTGGCTGTCTGTCAGAAAGGCTTTCTGTCAGAAAGGCCTGAAGGCAAACCTCTCCCACGTGCCCCAGCGCAGGTCAGGTGTACACTTGCTGCTTTTTGAAACTAATATGCAACTTCCCAAGTAACAGCCGAGGGGCATTATTGAACATTTACTAATTGGTATAAACAAAAAAAACAAATCCCAGTGTCAATCAATTGTCGGCGGGCCGCCCGGCACCCTGTCATGTGCCAGATTTGGCCAGTTTGGCAAATTGAGTATTACAGCCATACACCTTCCCCTTCTCACTACCGTCCTAACCGAGCCTTTGCAACAGTTCTCCCAGCAGGTGTTTGTGAACCACAGTCCTGCAAACTCTTGGGGGGGGGGGGGGTGAATAGTTGCAGGGCCTAGACGTATATCTCAGCACCACCTTTACTAAACCACCGCAAATGTTAATGAGAGCTCCCAAATGCCAGCACACATAGTAGATAGGCCTGTTAACACACACAGTCGCTGATGATTAACAGCAAGTGCGGCTACGAGACTATCACCAGCACGAACAGAAAGACAAAGGCGACCAAAACAGGACAAAACAGAGGAAAGAAAGCAAGTTCAAACTGCGGGGGTTGTACCAGGAACAGGAAAAATAAGGAATTATGCGGAGAGTCGAAACAGGAAGCGCAAGACATAGGACTATGTGTGGATAGGAAAAGACATAAAATAACACAAACAATGAAGGAAAACATGAATATTAGGAGAGGGAGATGATCCAGTGAAGAGCGTGTACATTATGTATATAGAGTTAGAAAGCCTAATAAAAACACAGAAAAAAATGGATGGAGATTGCTGAAGGGAAGGACGTAAAAATGAAAAACAACTAAAGGCTCCAAAATAAGAGACAACACCAAGAAAAAAAAACAAATGCTCCCCACAAACGACAAAACCATGCATAAATAATCACAAAGAGCACAATGCTTTGCTTCCAATTTGTGTTGATTTAAGAAAATGCAAGAAGCCGTTAAAAAGGTGACAAGGATGTAAAGCTGCGTCATAAAAAGCCATCATGTCATATGCAAAATCACTCCGCTCTGGAATGATGGGGAGGAAGTTATTTGCTGTTTGTTCAGGGATGAATAGTTGTTGTTACTTTTTCCAACAGGGATGTCTCTGTTTGGTTTGTGGTTTGGAGGGAAAAAACATTGAAAGTTCCCAATGGGTGGGTGGGGGGTGGGGGGCATGAAGCCTGACTTTTACGGTAATGATGAGAGCTGGGCTGCTGTTAATGTTGGAAACCCAGCTTCCTCACCAGCAGTAATCTCTTTGATTTCATCCTGTTTAATTGGGTGCTCCTTGGCTACAAGTAATGGGCCTTTTTATTTTCAGATGTGTCCACGCAGCTGGGTGATGCTGGCTACTGATGAGATCCCCATCTGACTTTTTTTTTCCCTTTCCTCTAAGAACATTTCACAGACACCATGTATACTGTGTACTTTTCACATTCCTTAATTACATTTCATTTGCAAGAAGATGTTAAGTATAAATACAGCAACAGAACCTGACTTGGATTCCTCCAGTTTTCAAGCGGCACTCATCCCACCATGGTGTAAATGACTCCTCTTGCTGATCCAGGTATATCCCTGTGGTTTACCAGATGGCAAATGAGGCTCCACTGGTATCACGGGAAAACCAAGACAGATTGCAGTCAGATTTGGGATGTGGCTAATGGAGACACCTACATGTGGCTAAGTGTAAACAGAAATGGTGTTAAATTGCATCTGGATCTTTATCCCAAAATGGCAAGTGTGACTGGGGCCTAAGAGATTCAAGTCTGGAAATCACCTGCTGAGAATGAATGGATCCCAAAAGAAATGTGTCAGAGAAACGTACATGGGGATTCAGACCGAAAAACAGCCCCAAAAACAGCTGTGTTTGTGGGGGAATGCTTTTTAAGGTAACAGTGAGAGGAAATATGACCCAGGAAGTCCAGTTTACAGATGAATGTACGTAAAAGCTTATCAGACAACAACACTGCACAACGGTTTATAATACTCACTAGTCTCGCATAGCCAGACCCTCTCCACACTCTGGAGAAAGGTCTGCTCAACCCACTGTCGTTCTGGGATATACGGGGGAAAAACGCTCTGGCTTCCTATTAAGTACATGATTGTGTTTTGGGATTGCATCAAAATGTGAAGAAGAGACCTTTCAATCTTCTTTCCTAAAGCCTAAACATCAGTGATACTCAACTTGCGGCCCCCCGTGGGCCAAATCTGGCCCGGGATAGGGTGCCCGGTGGCCGGCCCCTTGGCCGTTAATTGGGAAGTTGCGTATTAGCCTGTCAGCAGTGTGCAGAAGCGGTGACACAAAAAGTTTGTGTACACCTGACACGTGGGAGAAGTTTGCCTTCAAGGCTTTCTGCCAGAAAGAAGGAAGGACTTTCTGCCAGGAGACTGCTGTTTGTGTCCCATGTGAAACCACATGACTGACTTATTATTTTAACTCAAACCATGATCTTTTCCTAAACCTAACCAAGTCGTTTTGGTTCCTAAACCTAACCAAAATGCGACCCTTTCACAAAGTTAACATCGTGTTAGAAAGGCTTTCTGGCAGAAAGACCTGAGGCCTATCAATATTTGTTAAATAACTGGCCTCTGTCCTCATGTCATCTTGTAAATGTGGCCCCCCCGAGCAAAACAAGTTGAGTATCCCTGTTATACATGAAATGGCATGTGTCCTGAGAAAATGTCTGTTGATCCTTGCCAGAAAGCTAAAATTACAGTTTGGCTCAATCTATAATCCAAAAATCATATCAATCAATCAAAAACGGGATTTCAAAAAGTGGGGTCCTCCCCCCCCCGGTTCCTAGTGGATGTATGTTATGCCTAAGGTGGTTGTGGAGCTGGAGGAAGACAGAAAAGCGCTTTAGGACAGGAAAGGATTCTGTGCACTGGAGTATCTCTCTTTTAAGATCTTTTCCCGTGGCTGATTTTCACAGTCCTACATATCTCTATCTTTATGGTTTACTGTCCTTACTTTTTGAAGACCCACAGTATGCAGAATGGCCGTTTCAGTTCTCGCCCTCGTTTATTGTGCCAGGTCCACATAAAAGCTTGATTGTAGCCATATATTGCACTATGCTTGGCTGTGTGTTATGGCCACTGATCTTTATGTCTCTCCGTGCAGGAAGAAGACCCCAACCTCAGCAAAACATTGGCTACACAGGCATTCGTGCTTGTGGTGTGTGTGTGTGTGTGTGTGTGTGTGTGTGTGTGTGTGTGATGGAACTCTATGCCACCACCACCAACAGTCCATCTGCATACATTCTCCCAGGGGATGCATACAATAGGAACACTTAAATGAGGCATGCATAAATGGATGAAGTCCCTGCTGCGTCATACGCAAGGCCCTGTGTGTTTTCCTGGGTTGCATGTGTTTTATTCTCCTTTCTACATGCCTGGTGGTGGCAGTTGGGTAATTGAAAGTGAAATGGAGAAAAATAAAGGAAGAGAGGGCGGGGATATGAAGATGGAGCAGGACGAGGAGGGAGGTTGAAGTTGTAGGCGTCAGACACAATTAAGCCCTAGAATAATTCAGGGATCACATGTGCTGTAAACACCTACAATGGAAAAAAAAAAAAAAGAGGAGGCAGGGAACGGGTGAGGAGTGAAAGGAGTGAGACGAAAGGGTGTAACGGGATAATGTAATGAGTCCCACTGTGGGTGTGTGGAACAAAGCACGTGTGTGGATCTCTATTGAATCTGACTACACCTTCCTCTCTTTGTAAACATCTGAATTCCTCCATGTTCGACGGACAAGCGGTAAGCTGCCATCTCTGGGAGGGTGAACTCTATTTCACGGGTTAGTGCCACAAAGAATAATGACAGCATCTAGCCTCTTGGCTTCATAAAGCACGGTACCACCCGCTCTCCTTCTCACAAATACTGTCCGTTCCATTTTCAGTTCCATCTCAGCGGCGCTATCTCCGGCAAAGCCAACCGCTCCAGGCCAGGAGAGGGGAGTTTCTCCAAAAACAACAACCACCCAAGCCAGATGAAGCTTTTCTGGGAATTACGACCACCCCTAGTCCCTGAAGGCCAGTACCTACTATATCTCCCCGGACCTTCCAAGACCCTTAAGACTTGCATGGCACAAAAAACACGTATGGCAGTTTGCAGACGCAAAAACATATAAGATAGCCAGCAACTGTATAATCAGCAACAACGTCACCAAACTACTTCAGAAAAAGTAAAACATTATTCATTCATACTTTAACTACTTTTGTATCATAACGACATCCTGTTATTATGATCTGCAACGCAATAAAGGTTGCATTTCTGTGAAGTCTGTAATTCGCTTTTATAGACAAATTTTTTAAATGTTTTCACAAATGTAAATGTGCCAGTCTTTAATGCATGCTATTATAGCTATTCCTAGTTAAGCCCGCAAAATGAATAACAGGTATGACTGAAGTGTAAAGCCTAACTCCTCAGTGAAAACTAAATAAGGAAGGTTTTAGCAAAAGCAAGAAGACGGTGGAGTTGGTGGAGCAACTCGTCTCGTTCCACTGGTCTCTTGCAGAGGAGCTCTGGAGGAAGATATTCCGTCCGCAGAGGCAGATACACACAAACACCTTCAGTGCTTTCCAACACTACTTCCAGGAGTGCTAAAACTGCTGAGCTGAGAATAATCTAAGCTAGCATTTCCAGCTTGTGTCAGTGGCGGAGGGAAACAATGCAAGACTAATAGGCGAGTGGTAGAATAAGTGAGTGTGTGTGCACGTTTGTGTGTGTGTGTGTGTGTGTGTGCATGCGTGCATCTTTGTGTGCTCGTGTATTTGCATGCACAACAGTCTTCCAGCGGTTGTTACCTTAATGCTAACTCAGGCTAATGTATTCAGTATACCTTGGATTAATGCACCTTCAGAGGGGCTCGAGGCGGAGCCTCTGCTAACACTGACTAGGGGTGCTAGCGAGCTAGCATATGGCAGGCCATAAAGGGAGGATTGCTGTTCGATGGATGTAAAGTACACAGAGACCAATCCCCAAAAGGAAAGCCACTCATGTCCAAGCACTCAAGCCACTGTATCACTTTAACATCCGGATTAATCATCCTCATCATCATGATGGGCCCCTGTATCCAGTAAAGACTCACAGACCCAGGAGAGAGGGAGGGATATAGCTTTGTTTTGTATTCTACTAAATAGGAGAAAACCTATGTTGCCGGGCAGCAGCTGCGGCAGGCCCCGACTACCTCCGTTACTACCCGCCTGTACAACACAGGCTGCCGCTATCCACTAACCACCTAGTGTAATGTTGTAATGTAATGTCAGCGAAATAGAGCAGACAGCAGCTTAGAATAGAGGAAACGGTTAAAACTGGATAATCAGACTTTGAAGCTGCTCCAGTGTCGTTTCTCGTCCCCCATCTGTCTTTCCTGTGGTGGCGAAAGAGATGAACAGGGAACTCCGATACAGCAAAATCAGGTCGTGTATTATTTCCTAGTTTCTGTGGTTGCCACGGACACCCGGCGGTTGAACCACCATGAACTCCAAATGCAAAGAGCCGTGCGCGCTCTCGAGAGAACGGCAGCCCTCCATTCCTTCACATCCGCAAACAACCCGATTTTCTGACGTGAAAAGAGTAGCTTAAGTCTTTAAGTTGGGGTGGGGTGTGTGATCATGACACTGCCTTGTAGTTCACCATAGATCTTTTTACAGATTTTTATTATTATTTATTATTTGATCTGCTGGGCAGCATTCCATTTATTCACTTGGGAAAAGTACCGTTGCAACACTACAGACTAGGACATATAAAGGCTGTATATATAATTTACTAACTCAAAAAAGCAGATTCGTTAGTAGATTATGTTGATGTTTAGAGACAGAGGTAGAAAAGTGTAAATTCGTCATCCCAGTACTCATTTCAAACAAGATTAGTGAACCACCTTTACTTAAGAATTACACCTGTGTGGGTTTCCCATAATGTTCTAAATGCAAGCTTTTCCTACAACAAAGAATCCATTTCTGGAGGAAATTATGACATTTATTTGGGATTTTTTTTGATGCTGTGGCGATATCACATATTACTGGCGTCAATCCAAAAACATCAGTGTCAGCCTGGAAAAACAACCTGTCACACACACACACACACACACACACACACACACACGTGTGTGCCTGTGTGTGTGTGTGTGTGTGTGTGTGTGTGCGCATTAGTAATACATGGCTACGGAACATTTACTGTGTGTGAAGGTAAATTCAGGATTATGAGTAGAGAGAGCTGAGGTCTTAAAGGTTCTCTGTATTAAACATGGAGCCCTAACCAAATCAAGCATCATCACGAACATACGCACACACACACGTACACACACACACACACACCAGCATTCACCTCCCATGTAAATCAATTCTAAGTTGCCGTTTGTGTGCATGTGTGAATGATGGCATGTGTTGTGTTTGGTGGCAAGCAAGTGAGAGAGAGAGAGGCAGAATGAGAGCCATGGTTTGTGTCGGTCTGTTGGCCTCTGTGTGTGTGTGTGTGTGTGTGTGTGTGTGTGTTGGGAGGTGGGAGGGGTGAGACGGACACAAAGCAACAGAGAACAAATAACCTATTAGGTGGTCATGCTAGACTTTCGAGTGCAGCACTGTGTGTGTGTGTGTGTGTGTGTGTGTCAGAGACGGAGAGGGGGCTCTTTTCTGTGTGACATGATTGGTACGCATAAAAAGCCCCATTCTGCTGACAGTTGCAGAAAGACACCGGGGCTTTTTCGCACCCCTCCCCCCACTCGCTCGTCCCGCTGCCGTCGTTTTATTGATTCTTAATGACACCAGAGTCACTGTCATGGATCTGCTGTGACCACTCTGCTGGCCCTGTTTCATTATATGTGGAGAGAAAGAGGCAGAGAGACACACAGAGAGAAAAAGAGTGTGTGTGTGTGTGTGTGTGTGTGCGTGCGTGTGTCTGGTTGCCTGCGGAAAACCCCAATAAGCTCCCTAATTGTCGGAATCGCGCCATCTTAATTAATAACACTGAAATAAAAAGTAATTTAGGATGGCATATCCTCCTAAAACTGTGAAGCACTCTACGGCATTTTGCGGGTGAAAAATCTGTTTACTGCTCAGCGATGACTGAATTCATCGCTCGTCGCCAAACAGAGAGCTCTCGCTGCTAAATTGTTCACACATCAGCAGACTTTTAGCTAAATGATTAATGTAATTTGGTTTATCATAATTACTTTATCCACTCTGGCCAAATGAGCAACAGGGTAGGTCTGTCAGCTCACCCAGCACTACAGACTCGCTACAGAGAGAGCTTTTGACTGCCACCAGACAATAAATCCCACTCCCCAGACATGCTGCTTTAAATACTGGAGGGATAGACTGATATATGGGGCCAATATTGGGCGTTTTTTTTTTTTTTTTTTTTTTTGGTTCAGTCAGCAGTCATGGTTTCAGTCAAATGTTGCGTGAATGTTAAACAATTTTCCAAAAAAAGGTCATCAAACGAAAGTGAAAATTAATGCGTGTTTCTATCATCTTCTGCAAATAGATAATGGAAACAGGTGGTTGTGTATTACATAATCAAAAAGGTGCCAGAGACGCTTTTTTTTTCTAAACCATTGGTGATTTCCACCAAATATGGCAATCATATTAAATTAATGGAAAAAGTAAATTTGGGACATACTGATAAAGGAATCCACAGTGAGTGTCCATCTACAGTGTAGGGTAAATGTAAACCCTTTACCCACCTTCGAAATCTAAAATGTTTGTGATGCTGAGGAGCCATGAACGCCTGAGAAACAACCTTTGCAGAATATGGCCGGTGAGCCAGATATTACAGGAGGAACGGATCCAGTCATTAAACATTCACATCAGATGAATAAGACATCCAGAGGACCTTGCGCCATGTTCATTATGAGGCCAGATGGAGTATCATCAAGGGTATTGAAAACACAGAATTCATTAAAAGACATTCATCCTGTGGGAAAAAAAAAAAATTATTAACTCCAACCACTCTTGACCCCTTCTGATTTGTCTACCCCCCCCCACGGACTCTTCATTCATTCTGCTCTCTAACACCTACTTGGACTATAGACCCAATCAGACCTACTAAGCTTGTTAAAACGAGTTGATCGCCTGGTCTGACCATTCCACTCTCTCATTAACAGACCACAACTAGTTAGACTGGGCAACACGCAAGCACCTCTAGTCTCAGAACATCTTCTGGATTTCTTTCCAAGACGCAAGGACATGCTGTTTTTTAACCAACTGTCTCCTTACCTCTCACTGACCAACCTCCGAGACCTGGTTTCACAGCAGGCCACTCAACTGAGACGGTGCAGTGACAGACGTGATCCAATCTGCTACAGCAAACCCCCTCTCTTCTGTCCTCATACTCATACTAAATCTGTCTGCTGCACTCTTACCACGTGAAATGGAAAGAATCTGTGTCTCAACCGTGCAGACTGACAACAGGAGTCCCACAAGGCTCAGTCCTGGGCCCTCTCCTCGTCTCCCTATACGCAATGCTTGGTGCTGCATGGCTTCTTCTACCACTTCCATGTCTATTCTTGTCATTCCATTTTCTGACATACCAGTATGAATGAACAAACGGAAGGGGATCAGTTGGATCACCAGAAGTTAACTGGAACTTCACTCTACAGTACAGATGCACACGCCCATTATAATTGAAATTGTAGGCTAAAGGATGAGGCATAAAGGCATAAAATGTTATTTACATGTTGTCTTAAATAGGCATATGGTCTGCAATCACTCCTTACAGAGTAATGTATTCAAAAGCTGATTTTTTTCCCTTCTTCGGACTTATATAACCTTGAAAAAAACATGACCCAGATGTTCGCAAGCTCAACCTAGATAAGCCCGAGCTTGTGGGCGGCATGGTGGCGCAGTGGTTAGCACTGTCGCACGGGAGGTGAAGCTGGCTAGAGCGGGTTGGGGGTTCGATCCCCGGCTGCCCCCGTCATGTCGAAGTGTCCTTGAGCAAGACACTGAACCCTAAGTTGCTCCCGATGGAGACCAGCACCTTGCATGGCAGCTCGGTCGACATTGGTGTGTGAATGTGTGAGTGAATGGGTGAATGAGACTTAGCTGTAAAGCGCTTTGGGAACCGTGAAGGTTGAAAAGCGCTATATAAGTGAGATCATTTACCATTTACCATTTACCATTTGTGTTCCTCCAGGGGAAAGGGTCCCCTCACCAAGACCTGTCCATCAATAGTGGAAGCAACTTGGATGGCAAGGAAGCTGAGAGATGCCCTGGAAGACGAACTATCTTTCTCGGCAAACATTGCAGCAGTAGCCCGCATCTTTTGATTCTTTCTTTACCACACCAGCAGGCTTCGACCCTCGTCACCAGCGAGGCGGCCCAGATGCTCATCCAGGCATCTCCTGCCTGGACTACTGCAACTGCCTCCTTACTGGAGCCCCTAGACCTGTGCAGCTGATCCAGAATGCTGCAGCCCGCCTGGTATTCCACCTTCCCTAATTCTACCACAATCCTCTTCTCCATTCACTATGCCGAACATGCTTTTGGATGATATCTAGCTCCTGTTCCTACGTAGTTTGATCGCAATTACTGTAAGTTGCTTTGGAGAGAAGCGTTCAAATGAATGTAATATCATGAATGAATGTAAAGCTGAACCAACAATCAGCACAGGTGCCTCCCAAGGCTGTTGTCTCAGCCCACAGCTGTTCAAACTATACAAATGACAAACGACAAAGCTGCAAGCCAGAGAGAGGTTGGTGACAAATAATGAGACCCTACCTGTAAAAATGGCAGACCCTAACAAAGTTTAGAATGACAAAATTAAAGCTATAAGCTTAAATCTCTAAACATAACAGTACAGGCCATCAAAATCACTCTTGGTCATACGGAACCTGTGCTGCAACATGAACCTCCCCAACCCTCTTTCAGCCTGGTTTAATGAAACACATCAAACCACTGTCTAGACTTTAATTACACTTGACAATAACATACATGCCAGACTGGCTGAGAGATCCCCTGGCTCAGATGTAGGATGTCTAGAGCAGTGGATGTCAGAGTGCGGTCCACAAACCCCCCAGGGTACTTTGGGGGGGGGGGGGGTCTCATTGTTGAGATGCAATTTGAAAGACTAGTGTTTCTTGACTCTATTAACTATGCAAACACACCTGAAATTAGCTGTCCCTTATCTAAATCTCTGAAATTCTGGCTGGGGGGGGGGGGTTTGCAGCTCTCCCACTTCCTTCCATTAGCTGTTGTGAAAATTGTGCCTAGCTTGCATCAAAACGACGTACAGAATTCACTTCACAATTATGAAAAATGTTGCAAAATTCCAACCGAGTACCAACTGGCCATGAGGGTACCTTTGGTGAAACATTCTGGCTACCTGGATAATATCCATCAGCATTACACTAGCTAATCATGTTAGAATAAACACAGCAAACATCATAACATACCAGCAAAAACAGGGCACAGGCCTAAAAATACTTGCCTCCTGCCTCCTCTCTGCTGTATCCATCAGTAGTAAAGCAGACAGTCAAATGAGATCAGAAACTGCAGTGAGACGGCTGTGTGATTGCTTTTTTTTTTTTTTTTTAAGGCTAATAGTGTTTGTATTCAAACCACTCTAGGATAAATCTGTGTTTGTAACACTGAGGCAATGTCGAGAAAAAAAAAACACAATTATCCAAACACACTGGTGACAAGGTCTCGCCATTCGCCGCCTTCTTCTGTAAATATGTGGCAGAGGCCAAATAAAACATCCGTGACACTTGAAAACGGTTATAAAAGCAGATAGGTGTATGCAGACCGCTTAAGGCGGGAAGTGTTACTGCCGTTTTATGACTTCTGAAATGTAGTCTTTCAGTTGAATGCCATGTCGGCTTCAGCAAAAGCTGTCCCGAGTTAAAAGTCTTTCAGCCTGGGGGGGGGGGGCGGTGCGAGGCTAGGGAAATCCGTTGATCCGAGTTGGTTGTTTTGTGGAACAACAGCAAAACCGCTATGAATATTCACATCAAGGGCTCAGAAACGGTAAAGTCAGCAAGACATTACTGGCAGAAAAGCGATGCAAGTCTCTACTAATTGCAGGTCGTCAATGAGAAAACACTATCAGACACATGGAACAGGTACCATAGGAATGTTTGTCTGCTTTAATATAATATTCACATATTATAGGTCACTCTTATCAATCCTCTTCTCCGTACTGACCATGAGCAGATCCACAGTCCTGGTTGGAAAGTATCTTCACACTGGCCTTTTTTTTGTCTCGGTTTATTGGCAGTGTTTCTGTCCCTGGTCACAAACCTACATGGGGCTACCAAGAACTATTACTCAACCTTGGCTTGGCAAGGACAAACTAAGGAGATGCTACATGAAAAAGACTGGCAAAGATTTTTTCAAACTTTCAGACTGCTGAAACCTCATGTCTCGTATGGCCATTCTGAAGATCTATTAAGACTCGTGCCATCAGACATCTGACAAACAGTGTATGAAGCGGTTTGCTTCAAATACATGGACCCGTTAGAATTAGAACAGGACGAGGACTGTGGATTTTGTCCCTCATCTCTTACAGTACATCTGTGTTAGGGAGCGATTGCTCCACGGTCAGCGTGGACAAAAGCAGAATGATTTCTTTTAATGCTCTTTTTTCTTTGGATTTGGGAGGGTTAACATTTTGAGTGTGTGTGCCCGTGCTCATGTGTAGGAGCATTGGGTGGAAGTATCACTCGTGTAGTTAATACTGACTCCTAAGACAGACGCACACACACGCTCACACACACACACACACCTACCTTGGCTGGAAAGTATTGCTTGCTCATTGTAAATAAAACATAAAGTCCCCGGGTTCCCAGGAGAGGACTACATTACTGTTTCTGCACAGGACAGCAAAGTTTGCAGCTACTGAGGAGATGTCTCTGTCTGTGGCTCGCTCGCTCACTCTCAGTCTCTCTCTCTCTCTCTCTCTCTCTCAATTCACTTTGATTCAATTCAATGTGATTTACAGGCATGCATGTAAAGAACAATATTGCCACTGCGTCAAGATATAAAGTTCAAACATTTTTACATGACATCACTTTCCTGTCTTGTGTGTGTGTGTTTGTGTGTGTGTGACTGGTGGACGTTTTCAGCAGTGCACAGTGAAAATCAATGGCGCAATAATAATAACTTATTCATACTAGCATTCACAGTGGAACATTTACCATGCTGATTATAAACATTAACATTGACAATAAAGATATGAGGTAATCAATTCTTCTGTCTCACTTCAAATGGCCAAAATAACAAAATAGAAGGCCGGCATTCATCCATCAAATTGTCATTCTTCCCTATCATTTTATATATATATATAAATAAATGTTTTTTTCTTTCATTCACAACAATAATAGCAGAAGCAAAACCATACAGTTTAAATGTATTTGTCACTTAGGCTGGCTCAAGGCAAATTTATACGATCCACGTCCACGTAGCTGCAGGTGGCTTCTGCTGGCCATGTATTTGATTGTTTGGAAGTATATCAGGGTTCACCGCTCACAACCAGCTCGTCATCTCAGCTGGGCCAACAGGCCTAAAAAAAAATAACTCAACCAGTACTCTGAAACAATGGGCCTCATGGAGGACGCGATATACCAAGAAGTGTCCTCTTATTTTTGTTTGTATCCACAAATTGTTGTTGTGTTGATTTCTGGGATTGACCAATGTTTTCTGATTTTTGCTCTTCTCTCAGGTAAGAGACAACTTCACGAGTGGTTGAGAGAAAAAAAAAACATCTCATTCTCATAGTCCACAAACTTTGTTGGTCCAATGCAAGGAAACATACGTTTTAAATGTGAGGAACATAAAAAAAACAAAAAAAACACGCATGAATATTATTCTATGTTTTAGAGTAATTAGAATGATTGGATTAGGCAGTTGGTGGTAAAAAAAAAAGAAAAAGGAGTACTATTGGTCCAGACAATAAAAAAAAAAATGTTCTCCCATTTTCATGTCAAAACATTGTCTTTTAATTTCATTTACTCTCCGTCCCTCTGCTGGGTTTTTGATGTTCCTGTAACGCCCCAGAAAAAATCACGTTTATTTTGTTTAAGAGAAAATAAAAGAGACATTTAAGAGAATGTTGCTGCTTGGGGGCCCAATGTCACATCATTCACATAAGAATTCCAAATCCATTCACAGAGCTAAAAAAACCCAGCGACCCAGGTGGTGCATGAGTTCATGCCTTTCAGAGGCATTTTGGAACTAATGACTGAACAATTAGCCTTGAGAGACAACAGGTGAGTAACGCAAATGCTGAATACGTCATCACCCAGACACGGCGCTTACGAAGTGGAGCAGCAAACCCCAGCGTTGACGAACGATCCAACCAACCCTCACACGCAGCGTCATTTTTTTTCTCAAAACGTTCATCCAACTCTAATCAGTTGGTCAGATTAACTCAGCCCGTAGTCCTTTTTCATGACAAAAGACGTGCAGCTGCTCAGCGCTGTGGATACTGACGGGTTTTTCCCTGAACGTTGCGGCAGACTGTGCTGCGTTAGTAATAGTTGCTGCGTGCTGCACTTTTCTCGGGTCGTTGGTGTTTCATATTGTATAATTCAGAGGACTCAAAACATGAGCAAATGGTTTGGCACGCATGACACTGAAGTAAGAGCCTGAAAACATTGCCCCTTTTTTCCCCCAATTATCCCCGTGTATAATCCCTGTGTGTCTGGGCCGCTTCTGTTTGGCGCCGTCCGATCATAGATCACAGGACCCTGGTCTTTCTTTGAATTGAAGAAGAGAATAAAACTCGGACTGAATTCTGTCTCCAAGGCCTTATTTGGTGTTCCGGAATGCAGAGTTGCATTATGAAAAATGGCATTAAACTTTCTTTTTCCTAAATCACTTGCCAACAGTCATTGGCTCATTCTGCATTTTGTCAGATGTGCCAGTGAACCCCTTTTTGTTTTTTTTTGATTGAAACTGGGTAACACTGGCCCATACACTTCCACCATGCGGTCCCAAAATGTGACTAATTTTGACTATTTGATTTGTCCGTTTGTCTTGTAGCAGCCCTGCTGAGACAAGGAACCTGCTGCAAAACCTCTTGAGCACCATGTTCCCGTCTCTGTGGAGAAAAAAAACTAAAAAAACAGTCCAGCTGTGCAGTTGAGTCTTTTGCTCCAAGCCAGCACACCATGGACAGTGTTGGGGTTTACAGTAATATATTACTTTTAGCAGTAACAAAAGAATATAGCACGTTTACTATGTCAAGTAACGCGTTTGCCACCCAAAATGAATTGCACTGCGGAAGTTTTGTCTCCCCCCTTCTGGCACATATGAGCGTCATCTCCATTGTCTTAACTAATTACCAAAAATCACAGTTCCGTCTCTCCGTATTCACTGTGGATGTGTTATATTTACGCATTCTAGTCGCCTGGAACTGTCACGAAATCACAAATCACGTGACAGTCGAGCATTTTGAACTTCCTTGATGCAACTCTGTCTCTGCATGGCTCTGCTGTAGCCACGGTGACGGGGTTAATCAGCATTGTTGTGATGTTGTTGACGTAACGTGACGCCATTCGTATGTAAAAGTCCCGCACTCCAGCTTTAAGAATTCATCCACACTGCGGCACCAGAACCCCCCCCCCCCCCCTCCCCAAGAATTTCAATGGCTGAAGTCTGTAGCGCAAAGAAGGTCTCATTAATAATAAAAATAATAATAATAATAACTTTATTTATGTACAACTTTAAAAAAAAAAAAAGTACTTTACAAAGACGCAAAACCAAGATATACCAGATAAAGCTGGTATTAACTAATTAAATAAATAATAGGTTAGATCAGGTTAATACATTTCTACAGACAGAGGCCAACCCCATGCGTGCTTTAAAAGGGAACCATTGAAATCTTAAAACCCAGTGTTAGAGATGCAAAAGTGGGGTTATGTGCATTCTTTGGCTGGATCTTTCTGGAGCAGCTGAAGCACAGACAGGTAGGAATACAGTATAGCACAGTTATAGTAAAAGTTTGTTTTGATATTTTAATGGTACGAATGAATACACTCCGTTCTTCAATTTGACTTCTATAATGCCCATTATGCTCATTACATTTCTGTCTGTTAGTTTGTGGATCAGAGCCTATGGTACCTTTCTCTATATAGAAGCTATTGTTTGTTTTGAAACCAGAAAGATCTGCTGCAAATAAATGACTCTCTCTCTCTCTCTCTCTCTCTCCGTCTGGAGTGGACTGGATAAACCTCTAAAAGCAGAAGGACTATCAATACATTCTTTATTGTGGCTTCCGACAAAGCCCTTTTGAGTGCTTTATGTCGGCACTCGGCGAGCCTGCCATAAGTAGCCGTAATCATTCATAAAGAGTTATGGCGAGTGGCTGCAACGCTGCAGAGGGACGGAGGGAAACGGCTGGGGAGGGAAAGAAAAAGGGAGAGGTGGAGGGGGGGGGGGGGGGGAAACTCTGCAAGGATGGAGGGATGTGATGAGAACGGCGCAAAAGGAATTAGAAGCTAAAAGGCACATCACTGCGTGCTCTTATGGGATGTAATGTTCAGCTGCGTGCCGTCTGGATTGTTGTTGGATAAAGCCACCGTCTCAGCAGGAAAATGCCACTCGAAATGTCCAAGCCAAAGGACACTGAAGCCGGGAGAAATGGGCTTTTAGATGGCACGTGAATTATACTAGCTGCCCTCGCCTACTCCACTTGATGTGTTTCCAAGTTGAAGGACTGGTTGTAAGTGGCCAGGATACCTGCTGTCCCGTCTTTCTGAGCAAACCATGATCCGTTGGCTATATGTGTTGCTAAAATGTTCATTATTACACATCATTAACCCTTCGAGCTCCGTTTTTGAGTACTCTGGATCTTGCCTACTCTAAAAAATGTTTACCATGCCAGTGTTTGGCAATAACAGCGGACAGCTACAGATCGGGCCTTTCATTCCCAGAGTGCGAGGGGCTCCCAAATAGCACACTCCCACTTCCACTTCTCTGCTCGGTCCCTGCCTCCCCCACCCCCACCACCTCCCTAAAATGTTCAGCCTGTAGAGTCAGAGTCGGCAGATTCGTTTCATCATGTGACAAAAAAACGGCAAAGATATTTAAAGAAACGCTACGTCTGCCCCGTCCTCCCGCCTTGCAATACGCGTAAAGCATGATTTTTATATGAAGTGTATATTGTCCTATCTCTGCTGTGACGTCTTGTGACGTCTTGAACCACGCTGCCGTGGTATGGCGACTATTCTGGGTTACACAAGAGGAGCTAATCCGAATATTGGATGTGGAAACGCCAGCCACACTATATGACTTGCATTCATTTGAACTATACTAGACTGTCACTAAAGTCATTGAGACATCTGCACGGTCACATGTTTACCGTCAGTCATTTGAAATGAATGTTGCTGTAGGTGTGTTCAGAACCCCCCCCCCCCCTCCATGTGAGTCAGAGTTTGTGTGTGTGTGTGTGTGGCAGCCTCGGCCTCGGCCTCTGACCGCTTTCAGAACTCAGCAGGGTTCTTTCTTTCATTTCCCTCCAGTCTCTGTCACATTTTCCTCTCTTGTCTCTGTAGGTTCTTGAGGCAGCTTTTTTTTTTGTGTGTTTTTTTATGTTCAAACATTTTCAACCTACTGTCGCTGCCTGGTGTGAGCACATGGTTTGAACTTCTCGTCATGTCGACAACAGAAATGTATTCATTTATTTATTTATTTGGTGAGACATAGAGCTTACCTAGAGCAACATATATATATATATATATATATATATGTGTGATAATGAATCATTACGTAATCATTTCTTATCAAATATCTGCGAATGGACATCCTGACCACTGGTTCATTTTAAATTCGATTTTAGTTGCTATTTTTTATGCTTTTCCAAGTAAAGCGGCATTGAGGGCGACAAGGTGGCCAATACAGTATCATAATGCATCGACACAAAGCCATCATCACCCATTGCAAATGCAATTTGTAGCGGCATTTTTGACCTTTCTGTTTTGTCTTGAGACGGTGTGAGTCGTAAGCAACGCCTGCCACGTCTGAGACACGTCTGTGAGCGAGAGAAAGAGCAAAGGGAAGAGGAAGTGAAAATGATTAGGAGTGGGTGAAAAGAAGGAACAGTGGGGAAGGGATGATAAGGGGATGTGTAAATGATGAAAAGGTATAGGAAAGAAACAGAAAGGGAGGGGGGGGGGGGACACAGAGAGAGAGGCAGGGCTTCTTAAACTAATGAGATATTGATTTGGGAGAGACACACCTCCTCAGGGCTTCCGGCTGACACTCAGATAAATGGGCAGCCATTCATTACCCAGAGAGAGCGAGAGAGAGAGAGAGCGAGCAGTCATGGATGGACATAAGGATGTGTGTAAAGGAATGAAGCAGCTAAGACTGGCATATATATATATATATATATATATATATATATATATATATAGAATCAAACTGGACAGAGGGTCAGAGGGTTAAAAACTGACAAACAATACAGACAAATGAGCTGAGGGGGAAAAAAAACTGAACAACAAAAAGGTATTTATGAAAGACTTTTGGTGTGCAGTTTAAAGAAGGAGATATTTTTGGATCAGGCAGCAGAGAGCTGGATTCAAAGGAGGGGTTATAACTCAGGCAGAGGCTGGTAGTGGAGATCAATACCATCCCAGGATCAGAGAGAGCAAACACTGACTCATGCTGGGCTCACTGGGCCCATACTAACAGGGAATACTCGTGTGTGTGTGGAGTGTGTTTTTTTTTTTCTTTTTGTCTGTCCTTGAGAACCAGTCCTGCCTCTAGTTTAAGGTGGTGTGGTACAGGGGTATGTGCTGGTGGAGCTATGTAAAAAAGAAAAGAAAATGATGAGATGGTGAGTAGTCCCCCCCCCCCCCCCCCCCCCCCCCCACCACCAGCCAGTTTGACCTCATCCCAGTTTAACAGAACTTTACTGGGATCCAGCAGCCTCCACACAAACAAAAGTCCCATTTACCTGAAGACGACTAAGAAAACACGTGTGGTCTTCTCTTTCTTCACTTTCATGCTATGGCACGGCTCTAGGGATATCGGCGTGACGGTCAGTCCACCATTCAAATGAATTACAGGGCTGCAGGTTTCGGGGGGGGGGGGGGGGGGGGGGGGTTTGCCTACCTGAACACTGTGTAACTTACGTGGGAAAAAAATGAAAGTGAGACAAGTCCATCAGTGACGTGGTGGCTGGAGGGTCTGTGGTTCTAATCCCCACACGCTGACCGAGAAAATATGGATTGGGAAAAGCAAATGGGCAACACTACCAATCGTCGCTCCATCAGTGAGGAACATCACAATGCTTTTAGAACAAGGATCCTGGATCCTCGACAGTTATGGAGGAGCTGCACAGTCGGTCCACAGGGCAGCTCCGGGTGTGAATACAGAGTTGAAGAGGGCAAAAAATGTTGCATTCGGAGTCATCTCCGTCGACATTTGCCTCACACAGTAAAAAAAAAAAAAAAAACGGAACTCCAGATCCAGATTCTGGTGCTTTGCTCCCCCACGTACTCACAGAAGATGACCATAGCAGTGCTGCTCCACGACAGAATCAAAATTGAAATTGCTAAATCAAAGCAGAGTACGTTTAAACGGATTCCCGGAGATTTTCCGTTGAATTGTGATGCGTGGCTTCACAGTACACGCACTTGTCTGTATCAATTACGTAAAGTAATTACGTGGTCAATGGTCAGCATTTTTTTTTTATCTGCAAAAGACATTTCGTTGCATTTCCTCTCTATGTGAAAAGGTCACAGTGTCACTTGTGGAGTCTACCTTTCGACAGGTTTTACGGGTTCCGCATTTGTAAACGGATACACCAGTTGTTCTTTTCTGTGTTGCGCCCAGTGGCAAATACACGTTACATTCTGAACAGAGCCCTCGGAACCTGGCTAGGTTCGAAATTTGCCATCCCCCCCTGACGTTGAATCAGAAACGGAGGAGAAAGTTACTGTACTCATCCACCCGACATACTTGTCCGGCTCAATAGCGATTCAGATTCAACGGTTCGTGTTTATGTGTGTTTCTTGTCTGTTAAGGGCAAAGGAAAACTGGCTTCGCGTTTCCCGTCTGAACGCAAGTTTGAGCTACGTAAAAAGTTGCATATATTAAAGGTTCTGGAATGAATGTACTCTGTAGAAGGTCTACTGTGTCCGTGGGTCTGAAATGACCTCACTACCAGCTCTGAGCTTAAGTCTGCCTCTCATATTCATCATTAGGCATACAGAACAGATGCATGCATCCAACCACCGTGCACACACAAACACACACACACACATAGACACCACCAACACAGTCACATCAGCGTGTGGGGACATAAAAAGGAGCACAGTTTGTTCCCTCAGAAATGCAACAGAAGCAAACAGCACTGCACCAACCAAGCATTTTCTCGTTGCTTTATGGTCTAATTTTACTCTCCAGTGAAACAGATGACCACATTAGCGATCTCTATTGTATTCTCTCACTGCTTAAATGCGTTATGTGTGTTTTTAGTGCAATTAGCTGTGTTTAGGTATTGTTCCTGGGAGTGTGCTTGCATTTGCCTATACAACTTCTTAAGTGGGCTCTCGGTGGAAATACATTTAGGCACACCGACATATAATAATTACGAACTGACAAACAAAGCAAAAAGTTTTGATGAGAAAAACTAAATAAGAAAAGCTTTTTTTTTTTTTTTTTTTCTAGGTATAAACAGCAGAGTTTGCTTACATATGGATCTCTGGTTGATTGAAAAAAAAAAAAAAAAACTATGAATAATGCATGTGGCGAGTATGAAATTACACTATTACAGCTTTAAGATAATTTGTGTTTTGAGAACGGAATATAATTGTTTTGAGACTATAATTTTCCCTTTGCCTTCAAGAAAACTAATTGAGCTAAGTGGAAAGGAGCTGCTGGTAAAGAAGGAATATGTTCCTTTCAAACAGTGGCCATCTAAAGGATCAATAGAGGTTGAGGTTTTTTTGGCTTTACAGTAATGCCGACATTATCTGTGCGCGTCCTGGTGTTTTGGACTCTGACTAATTTAACACAGAGCTAATGAAAGTTACAGAATGAGAAATGCGCACAGGTGCACTGCAGGGAGAGAAGAGCAAATAGCATACGAGATTAAAGGAAAGAGTAAGAGAGCTTGGGCAGGAGCTGGTGATGTTCGAAATGCTGTAGATCCCAATTAAAAGCGTACTCTTAACAGGAAGCAGTGGAGACACCTGAGCAGGATGGCCTGGTGCCAACACTCGGGTGAGGGAAATGAACTATTTCACCCATTAACACTTTGTTCATACATGGAATTGGCGGGCTGTCTCTTGCCTCTCATGACTCTCTACCCTTTCGTGTGTGTTTAGTATTGAGCATGTAATCCACGCGCTCAGCTTGAGGCCAGCTGCTTTCTGAAGCCGCCACTATACGGCCTCGCAACTCCATGTACTCCATATCCACGCACAGATTTTAAACTAGGACACCTAATAATTCATTTCAATTATAATTGGCTAAATGGTAGCAAATGTGACCGTTCACGCTCATATCTGGGCTTTATTATCGTGTCACAGCTTTGATGAAATACTGATTTATGGACTTGGCTTGCTACAGCACGAGGTCGTTGATCGCTGAATTGCACATATATATGGCATTACCCTCTGCTTCCTGTTTGACAGACTTATCTAGCCTCAGGGTAGACGAGCTAACCTGATGCTAAGCTAAGGTTGTGAGGCTGCCTTAAAGCAACAGTAGGCATTATCATTTCATAATACTTTTTTTTTGGTCAACAGTGCCTCTTTTTCTTTTGGTTTGGCAAACAGCTTTTAGGTGCCTTACCGCCACTTTCTGGTTTGGAGTGTGAATCAGAATCAGAAGGGAGGAAGATCAAGACACCCCTCGTTTGTACAGAGTCGCTGTGATTGACTCGTTACATGCTAGCTAATCCTGATTGGTTGTTTGATTCAGACCAGATCCAGTCATTTGAAAGACTAAATACAAAGGGGCGGGTGTTCACACACACACACACACACACACACATTCTTTTCAAGGAACCCTTCAATTAAATATTTTTAGTGACATGCAATGATCAAAATGGGTTATTTCAAACAAAAATTTGAATGAAACAGTATTGCCTACTGTAGCTTTAATATTGGGTGTTGACAAGGTTTCATTTTGAAGACGGTTTGTTTTAAAACTTAATTTCGAAAGGTGCCCCTGGAGGGAGCAAGGGGAGATGTAAACAGAGAACAGCAAAAGCATCACTGTGGGAGCTTCATTATGAGTCTGTTTTGATTTTAGTTAAACTTCCCCCCCCCACACCCACAGTATTAGAACAAATACAGTTTCTAACCACAGCTAATATATCTCTGCCTACACTCTTAACAGAAGCGAGTCAGGCTCGCATTGTGATCAGATCTCAGCCAGATGTAAAGTGTTGCGGTATAGGTTTATGTCACCAACGAGCAACAGGTAGCAGGAGAGCGCCAGATAACATGCCTAACAGCTGCTACTATTTAAGGTTTAAAATTAAAGACGGTGATTATCAAGAGGGGTCAGAACCCAATGATTAAGAAGGGTTTTGGTGCATGAACATATTTCAATATGCTTGTTGGAGCCCCTCTTTCCCAGGTCTCAGACAGCTGTCATCTCATCGGTTGAACATTAAATGTAACAAACAAACAGGGCCATCGTTAAAACTGATTACAACTTAGATTGCCGCAGCAAGGCGTAAAATCTGTGCTGTCAACGCCCAAGATAGCACTGCCGCAAGGTTCAGCATCTTTGCTTTGTCCATAGGAAAACAATAGATCATGCCGACACAAAGCTTCTGATCCGGATGATGCAAAAAGATTCTCTCTCATGACCCCTCCAGAAGCCCCACAAGAGACCATCGATTTCAGCAGGTCTTTGCTCTCTTCTTCTCTTTCTGTCTCCTCCTCCTTCCTGAACAGAGTGGAATATCTTCAGCTGGCCTGTTATTGCCATTCCACATCTTAATGGCTCCGCTATTGAGTGTGTGCTGATTGTTTTAGCCGGTAGAGGAGGGCCATTGACCCAGGAGGGCTGTCTCACAATGAGCTCTGTGGGATAACAAACCAGGTCCGTGGACAACAGCCACAGGGATAAGTGCCCTCTCCAGAGACCGAGCAGGATCAAATGAGCAATCAAGAGGCTAAACAGATGTGGAGAGAGAAAGAGACAGAGAGAGAAGAGAGAGAGAGAGAGAGTAAGAAAGAAGAAGCTGGTGGGGGCATGGAGGGGAGGGGGGGGGCGTGATAAAAGCCAGTGTCAATCAATATGTAGAAATGATCATTTATAACCATTGCTTATGCACAAAATGGGTTATGAAAGAGGCATACGTCACTTCCCATGCAAAAGTTGTGATGTATAAAAAAGAAGCCTGATGGGACAATGTGCGCACCTGACCTGAAACTCTGACCCATACTTATGAACATTAAAAGATATAAGCCAGGCGCACAGAGCCCATGGGAGACACCGCGGCGGCTGCCACACACACACTCTGCCTTCTGCAGTCACCTCACCCGGCTCATCTTCACCACCTGCACATATGGGTTGGATAAATTAGCAAAGTCTGGAAAAAAAAAAAAGCCAGTGACAGCTCTCGCACAACTGAACCGCCTCGCCACCTACCACCCCCATGGAAAAACTAAAGGACACAGCAACACAAGCCTCTACGACAGCTTCGATGCCCCTGCATTCTGGACTAACGGCGGAGGTCTGCAGACACAGGGGGCTCAGGCGAGGAGGGAGTAGTCTAGGCAAGAGAGATGACAAGCACCCGGGGTCACACCTAAGTTCCTCACAGTATTATCAACGGCGATAGACAGGTCTCAGCGCAGGCACGCTTTCCCCTGAAGGAACGCGAGCTCAGTCTTGTCTAGGTTGAGCTTTAGGTGGAGCCTTGACATCTGATTCTAGACATGCAAGCAGTAATGAATGCCTCCACCTGAGTGTTGGAGGGGGTGAATGACAACAATAGCTGGGTGTCATCAGCATAGCAGTGGTTGGAGAAGCAATTCGAGGGTATGACATCTCCAAGCACGGACGGAGCCTTGTGGATCTCCTGTTGCCAGGCTTTGCGGTTTAGACACCAATCCTTTCTATGTCAACCTGATAGGAGAGACCCGTCACGAGAGAGTGCTGAGTCTAACACACCCAATCCTCACCATCACCAGACCGTACTCTCAACCTTGTCTGGTGGTTAGTGGTAACCATGTTGATAGGCCCAGCAGTATGGCGACAGAAGAGAGGGAGTTTGCTCCTGCAGTGCAGAGTGCCTGGAGGGATCAAGATGGGAATCAAGGAAGTTGGTCGGGAGGAGATATGCAGACAGTTGAAAACAGCTCATTGAGGTGTTTTGGAGAAACAGCCCTGGTGTCCTGTATGGAAGCATCTGCATCCTTTACATTCCTTTACTCATTTATTCAGGTGTTTCCTTTAATTCGTCACCTGCCTGTAAATCTGTTTGTACACTTTTGTGAATCATCATTTTATCCCCAAATTCCGGGGGAATTCTGCTTTCCAGTGTGGATGGGAAGGACTCCATCTCTGCCTCCATCTGGACCTGTCTGGATCCTTAATTTACTTGTTTGTTTGGGAGGGAAGTGAAGGGATGTACTTGAGACTAATCCTAGATGCTCTTGCAGTTTTTGTGTGTGTGTGTGTGTGTACAGCTATATTTGTGAGAACCAATTTTTACCAGTTCCAGACCTTGGAAGTGAGGACATTTGGCACTTCTGGACAGACCTTCAAAAGGCTGTTTGAGGGTTCAAACATGGTTTTAAGGTTCAGGTTAGAATTAGGTTTAGGCTAGCTTAAGGGTAAGGGTTGGGGTTAGGCATTTAGTTGTGATGGTTAAGGTTAGGGGCTAGGGAACGCATTACGTCAATGAGGGTCCTCACAAGTATAGAAGTACAGGGTTTTGTGTGTGTGTATAGTGATGGTGCAGCTGTATATACAGCTGGATATTCGGGGAGCAGAGGTGATCAGCAGGTATTAGCAGAGTTCTGCAGCCCATTACAAAGCTCTGCAGTGAGGTAGAGCATAAAGTATAAGCACATAAATATAAGCACATATAAATGTACATAAATCTCACATAGATTATGAATTTAGTGTCTATATGCATGTATTGTATCATTTGTTTCACTGTGTACTGTGTACAATATGAAGATAGCAACAGTAAAGTATACAATGTACTGTCCAAATGATCTAAAATCAAGGGTTAAATTGGCGTACGTAAGGAGAGAGTATATTTTGAGGTTAGAAGTCTAAGAGCCGTGCCATCACTGCAATCTGAGTGCAATATAATAATGATAAATATACATACAGAAGAAGTAGGTACAAGGCACAACAAATGGAATGTACCGGTCCGGGGAATGGATGTTATAAAAGCTAGTAGACTGACGAGTTCATGCGCCAAGACAGCCCTTGTGTGCAGGTTTGCGTAGAAAACAATGTGTGCAGGTGCTGCCGGTGCATTTCACAGAATCAAAGAATGACTTTCAAAATACTAATTGAAAAATACACTGTACATTTAGCAGTTTTTGTACTTTGTAAATAGCAAGCATCTCAGCAGCATGCTGACTTAGACCCCTCTCGAGAAGGTCATTCAAGGAAAGAGACTGGCTCTAGCCCAACGTGACCCCTGGGGTAAAATGTACATACAGTACAGAGCATGTGTTTGTGTAGGCATATGTCTGTGCATATGACTACAAAATGCACATATACACAAAGTATACAAGTAAATATACACGTAGATATGTATACACGTATATGCGCACCCAAACTCTGTTATACACACAAGCACGAAAAATTATACCAATTCTGCCTTTCTTAAGGGGCCCTGCGCCACCAGAACAATAGTTTTGCCCTACAGAATGCCTGTATGAAATATAACCCCATTCCCCCAGCCAGGACCCTGTGGTTTTGTGATAAATCACTCCCCAAGCTGCTATACAAAGAGGAAACATGCATAACCAAGACCTGGGCAAAGGACACAGCTCTGCTGCTTAGAACTTGAACTGGCTAAAAAAAAAGAAAACAGTGCTTCAAGTGCAGTATTCTGATCAGTGTTTCCCATCTAGCTTCATTTGCGGGAGCGGCTTTATCTGAAAAAGGTTTAGAGAAGTCATTGAGAGATAATGGCTCAGCAGTTTGACTTTTAGTACAATATGTTGTCTTTATCTCCAAGGATGATCTGTCTCTTTTTTTGTACAGGATATCCACATATTAAGATTTGGATTCTCGATTTCCTTTTTTTAAATTGGTCTGAATTCACAGTCTTAAGGTCTCATAAAGTCTTCCTTTTGGCTTTCTGAAAGCTGTAGGTACCCTGACTAGCCTTCTCTCTCTCTCTGTACATGTGGCTATTTGATAGATGTTGGTCTTTGAACCCTCTCTGGCCCCTCTGTTCACTGGGTTTCACGCAGACCAAAGTCAAACAAAAACCAGCTTCTCCTTTTGCTTTTATCCCCTTGGCTGCAGCCACACTGTAGTCTTCCTATTCCCGCTCCCCTAGCTTTGAGCAGCTTCAAATACTGTACTTTTCCTTACTCTTTCTCTCTCCATCCACCCACCCCAACCCCCACCCCCCACCTTCCCCCTCCATCCCACTGAGTTTCTGCACAATTAGCCTGGTGGGGGAGATGGATGGCACGACTGGTGAAGGTGACGATGGGAAGAGAGAAAGGGGACAGAGGAGGAAAAAGGTGTGTGTGTGTGTGTGTGTGTGTGTGTATGGGGGGGGGGGGGGGGGGGGTGCATAAGACAAGAAGAGGAGAAAATGAGAAGTGGGTGGGTGGGTGCAGAAGAACCATATCACTCCCCACAGATACACACTGTATATTGGAATATACACAGTCAAATACCTGCTTCAATACAGCTACAGAACTCTTTGGCACACACTTACCAACACACACACACACACACACACACACACACACACACACACACTCACACACACACTCACACTAATATACAAAAGCTAAATATGCAGTACGTCAAAAACACTCAATCTCCAGTCTGTATCGGACCAGTCCACCTCGCCTGCTGTCTCCCACAACGCAAAGCGCTGGCGGCGGATTGCCATCAACATTACGTAAACTTTCACTTATTTTCACCTCAGCAGCCACCAAAACCTGTTTCTGAAAAAAATCTGAGGCGAGAATAAGTTACTGGATCTTCACTCGTATTAGATCTCCAAGGCCTCATTTAAAGGTTTGTTCCCACTTTCATGAGGCAGGGGCATAGTACCTGCATGATTTTAACTTCCGCTTTCCAAAACCGGAAACCCGGCTAAGCCTGGCCAGGCGTGCTGCAAAATAATGGATTTGACAGTTTCATACTGCATACTGATAAGAAAACCAGCATGCTGTATGTACTGCTTACTGCATTTGTCAGTAGCATGTAGTAGGCGGTTTCAAATACGGCCTTGTTTCGGTTTAGGCAACTAGAAATACTTCATGTTCCCATGAAATTGCTACTTGAACTTCCTGGAAAACAGTGCATCTTTGCACGAGTGGCGTGGAAAAGTCCAACCTGTGAAATCATCCCTTCTGGCCTGTCTTATCGTATCAAATCAAAATGCCTTCCTCTCCAGAACTAATAGCCGGTTAGTTTACAACTAAGATCGACCCTCACCGACCTGTTTCAACAGAAACCTAAATGAGTAAGTAATGATCAAAAGGTCCCATGAAAAGAGGTGTTCTTACGCCACTTACTCTTTTAGCTCAGAGAAAAAGTTCTGAGATTTTCAACTAGAAGGCGAGGCACTTTGGAAAAAAGAGGTCGCTGACACTCTATGTCTTCCGGAACAGAATTAAGAAGTTTATTTCTCTCTACATTTGGTTGAAGTTAAGAATGAGAAGTATCCAGTATGAAATTCTAAGAAATAAAATACAGTGAAAGCGTTAGTTGCGTCAGAGTCTTTGTAGTGTCTTTGTGAGCCACCGTTTCCGTTATATCAGCAAGTGACCCTTCAGATTAAAATAATTAGCCACAAGTTTCTCTCAGAGGCATCTGAACAATTAAACAATATTCTTTGTTTTCTCCTCTATACGGGCCTTTATCTCTTTATGGAGCCATCCTTTAAATCTTCCCCCTCTGTTATCCTCAGTGGTCAAACAAACATGACAAACAAAGAGGTGCTGTGGAGGGGGGGGAGTTACAGTGCAACGGCGGCTTGATAGAGACACATTATAAATTGAATTTCTATCCTTGAGAGCCCGACGTTTTCATTAATTTGTCCTCACCGCAAAGCGCTCACTCTTTAAATCTCCCTTTGTGTCCTTTTTTTTTTTTTATTGTTTGAAAACTTTAATACCGAGCCGTATTAATTAATGGATGCTCTCTCTCTCGGCAGTGTGCTTCCAGGAGGAAGCGGAGCTGCTGCTGGAAAATGCAGGACATCGGGGATCTCTTTGGTGTGAACAATTTAACTCTCCAGGCAGCTATTTAAGATACTGTCACAACACTGGCTTGCCACCCCCCCCCCCCCCCCCTCCTCTCTTACTGTTTTTCTTTGTGTATTACTCTGTCTGCACTTTCTCCTGTTTCATCCCATTTTCTGTCCTCCTCTCCTCATAGAGTCACTGTCTGTCCATTCTCTAAAGTTCAATGTACCATCTGCTAGTAAGAATCGACTTCTGTCACTTATCGGTATAATAACCATACAGATCTTGTTCTTGCGTTGTTTGTGTGTTGATTGCCACTGTTGCTACACTACGCTGTCTAAGTAACACCACTCGGGCAGCTGTGGCTAAGGAGGTCACAGGGTTGGCAGTTTGATCCACAGCTCCTCCTGTCCACATGTCAAAGCGTCCAAAGTGTCCAAGACAGTGAAACCCCAAATCGCTCCCGATGGTTGGCCAGGACCTTGCGCGGTCGCTTGTGGGTGAATGGGCTTCAAAAACTGGATATTTAAGGACCTCTTCATCCTCTTTTCAGTTGCATCACAGCCAACATCGGGGAAGGAGCGGGACAGGCAGGTTGCGAAGGTTGTCTGACAAAGTGAACGTAAATTCGGGGTAATGCCAACCCGTTCAGCTACACTGACATTTAATGTGAGTGATCACAGAGAAGGTTTGAGACGACGGGGACCACCACGCAGCTCCCCGCCCTCGCTGGGCTGGTGTCATTGTTCTGCAAAAGCTCCATTTTTACCCATATACACTGAAACACCAAGCTAGCATTTTAAGATTCATAAACCGTGCAATTTATTTTGAAAACCTACCATTTTTTGGTAGAAAAATGCAGTGTTAGTCTGAATGGACAGAAATGTAACCTGCCCATCCTCCTCCCTGCCACCACCACCTGTCACAGGTGGTGCGAGCAGGGTAACAGGAACACAGGGGACAGGACCCAAATGCAGACACTGGAGTCCAATAAACGGGCAGGTAACGGTGGTGGTGATTTGGGGTTGTTTTTTTGATTGAACTGCACAAACATTTCTTTAAACTTACTCCAGGTTAGCTGCAATAATTGTACACACAAGTCCTTTCACACTGATACATCGGTTAACTGTATAGGCACACTAGCGAAAAGTGGTGATTCATTTTATATGACACACGCACACACGGAAAATATATAAACAGATATTCAAATATTGAAATTCCACAGTATATAAACGGGGACAATGCGCAGTGAGATTCCAATCACACAGACACAAACGTTAAAAGATGTACATACATGCAAACATGCACATACATGCCAGTACAAACACAAGCACATGTTTGGAGAACCATATGCAAGCTCTATATGCAGCCCTTCCTCTCTCTCTCTCTCTCTCTCTGGTGTTTCATGGAGGTAAATCCCAGAGCAAACCAGCTCGCTACAGCTTCATCCCTACATCCACTCGTTCGTACGTCCCTCCTTATTTCTCTTGCTTTCCCATCGCACTGTCTGTCTGCCTATGACCGTTTTGACGCATCTATTTTGTGTCCTCTAGCGTTAAAAAAATCTACTTGCACCGAACATGGGTTCCCAGCTCAAAAGGTAAGAGTGATATTGAGTGAAAATGCAGGAGATCTGGGGCCTCACTTCTAACCATTGCCTCCACACAAAACGGGACTTTTGTAATGCATGCAACAGATTTCGTAATGATTTGTCATAAGTCACATTTCACTTCATATCTACAAATATATATCCCTTCCCTATTCATATATATACACACATACATACACATATATACACATATGTGTATATATACATACATATTATATATACACATACATATATACATATACACACACATATATACATATACACACACACACACACACACACACACACACACACATACGTGCACAGATGAGTAAATGAATGAGTAAAATAAATGTCCCCCAGTATCCCCCGTCTCTGCATTTTGTCTTATTACAGGCTATGACCAATGTACTGGTTATATAAATATAATTCAAGTCTCTCGTGTTAATCTCGAGTCCTGCAGACCTGTTTCTTGACCCAGAGGTCTTGAGAAGGGGAAGGTCAGGAAAAGTCCACTTAATGACATCACCTGACAGCTGGTTTTTGTTAGTTTGCATTTTGTCTTTAGCACAACCAAGTCAGGCCATGATTGTGTCATCCCAGATTTCCTGTACACTCTTCTGTGCAGGCCTATTTCAACCTGTCGTATCCCTCATACATTAAGTTTCTTTCTTGTCTCCTACTTTGTCTCTCAACTGTCTGACCTTCTTCCTGCCTCCAGCCCCCCAAATATTCTTGCTTCCTCCCCTCATCTCCACCTCATGTCACCTCTCCTGTGCACCTCCACACCCCTCTTCTGCATCAAGTTCTATTTAATTGCATGTCATAATGAAATCTAATTTGATCGGGAACAATCCAGTGCTGCCTAATCAAATTAACGAAGTCGTTCTTTGATTTTCAATTTTCTCTCCTCCAGGCTGTAGCTAGCTTTATTTTATACCCTCCATCGGCTGCCAGCCACAGGCAAGAGATGGATGGCGGGGGGGGGGGGGGGGTCACACACAAGATGGCTGGGTGGATCACACACACACACACACACAATCACACACACACTTCAGAAGCTCATGCAGTGTATACACAGAGGAATGAAGTCAACGAGCATTTGCAGATAATTGTTAGGGCTGTTTTTATCCTGCATGGGTTACCAGATGAGTAAAGGTTTAGCAAGTCGGGACAATTAAAATGGTGTCAGGTTAAGACAAGATACGTTTACTTTAATGATCCCCATTGGGAAACCGAGTTGATGTAGCGGCAAATAGCACCAGCAGAAAAATGACAATGAAAAAAATGTAACTACTGTAAGAATAGAGCAAATTAATGGTACAATGCCATGCACAACATGATAGATTTAAACAAGTTCTGCTGCTTCATGAGATTGCCAGATTCATTGCATCCCAAAATACGTGAGTCCATCCATCAATTATTGGCCACTTATCCAGGTCACAGTGCTAACAGGCTAAGCAAAGTAGCGCAGATGCACCCTCTCCCTTGCTATTTCCCCCAGCTCCTCCTTGGAATCCAGAGGCATCCCTAGGTCAGGTGAGATATATAATCCTTCAAGTGTGTCCTTGCTCTCCTGGGCTTCCAGTTGGACTTGACTTGATTGCCTCCACAGGCAGATGACCAGGAGGCATCCACATCAAATGCTGAACCACCTAGAATGGCTCCTTTCTATGACAAGGAGCAGCAGTCCTCCTTCGAGCCCCTTTCTCCTCCGAGACCTGTCCCTAAGAGTGTGACAAGACATTCTGCAAATGAAACTATTTGGGTATCTGCTATCTCATTCTTTAAGTCAGTACCCAAAGCCGATAACCACTGGTGACGACTTCATGCTTAGCTCCAATACCTTTTGTTTACAGCTGATGCTGCACCAGTCTGCCTTAATCAAAGCCGCTTACCTTGTGAACAAAACCCTGAGAAGTGAAGAAGTTAAAAGTGAAAAAGCCACCATTTTCCAGCATAGCTGTAAACTTTGAGAAGCTCATTCCTCTCCCCTACATGCCCTACTCAACCCAGTGACTGCTGGAGGCCACAGTCTGATAAGCCAGCAGAACCACATCACCCACGAAAAGCTATAATCCCATGGCCACCTTGACTGCGTCTCAAAAATCTGTCCATGAAAATCACAAATCAATCAACGAGTCCAACACCCACTTAGACTCTGAAGACTTACTTCAGAGAATAACAACACAGCTCTCACACTCAAGGGTCAGATTGCTCGTAGGAAAGGCCCCCGTGCCCCATACCCCTGCAACACCTCTCTAAAAAAGGACATGGTCACAAGTCTTTTCTCCACAAAGCAAAAGAAACATGAAACAAGATACATGAAATACAAGTATACAAGATTGTTTGGAGGAGAGGCCACAGGGTCGTTACAGTCAGTTGGTGACTAGCTCACTCGGTCCACCATAACTGAATTCTGGCTCAGCCTGGTAGACTTGGCTGGGCCAATCACAAGTTGGGGGTTCCAAACGTCCACAATGTCTTCCGTCATGCAGGTCTTTTCCAAGTCTTCAACGTTCTCTCTCTCTCCATGAGCATGCGTTCTCCCCCCCCCCACAGGTGTTCCTAATTCACTTAATCAAGAGCCAGAGCCACGATCCCCACACGGGTAATGTCAGGTGTTAAAGGAAAACGTTAGGGGGCCGCTATAACTTTAGGGATTACCTTCCATTGACCATAAATGCCAACAGCAGATTTGGTAGAAACCAGTCATTGAGATACTTTGTTATCAAAGTTATGGAGAAAGTCCAAATCACTGGGCAAGACATTTCACTGTTTCTTCAGGATGTACGGCAAAACACCTTCAATTAAAAACTCTAGTCCAGTGATTTGGATTGACTTCCTCCAGACACTGTGCCAACCTGGAAGCTTGACATGAACCTTCACGAACATCATGGAACCTCGTTCAAGTAAGAGATTCTGACCAGATAATGGAGCTACATAAAAAGTCATCAAAATGTGTAGTAATAGTGACGATATTTTGACTGACCGACTGGCCAGAAGTGCTGTCACGAATGGTGCAAACAGAAGGACTGCAACTTTCTGCGAGTATGTACACTACCAGGACAAGGAGAAATGAATGGAATATGTGTAGGTGTTTACATATGCCAATTACATGTTGCTTTACAATCAACAGATAACTTCACTTTTTTCCCCCTCTGTGCACATGGTAATGTACTGAAAATAAATATATAAAATCATGTAGGTTACAACAAACACTGTAGGAATGTACTGTATGTAATGGCAACAAATACACAGAATATTCAGTGCATCTTGCAAGCATAATTTCATCATAGCATTCTCCTAACCACACACTTTATATTAATGACCTTATATACTGTTAGAACGATGTTGAATAATATGCATTATTGATAGCTAATAACACCGACCTATCTGTTGGCTTCTTCGGCTGTATCGAATGCCAGCCACAGCTGCTGTTGTGCCGTTGCAGGTCAAGCCATGGACACGCAATAATATGACACACAGCCAATAATCCCCCTCGTAACGACCACAAAGCCAACAAGGCCCGGGAACAACCCCCGTGTTAGGAACCATATTGAAAGGTGCTCTGCCTGTGTGTTGCACTCAACAGCCGAGGAGATGCATGGCTTTTATTAGCCCCTGACAATAACTGTCAGCCAGCATTTCATATTCAAAGTAATGTGCATAATTACAGTTTTACGAGCGGCCTCTGAATACATTTAGACAGCGATTTTATTTCTGAATGTGATGCTGTTCCACAGATTATCAATAGTTAATGTGCTCTCTGTCTTCCTCCGGATAGCCAGAGAGAGCGAGCGAGTGAGTGAGTAAAAAGACAGAGGGAAGGAGAGAGAGAGGGACTAACCCAATAAGAGAAGTTTATTCTCTCCATTAGATATAGATGGTCAGCCACAGGAACTTATCCTAACTAACTGTAGAGCCTTTATTTACCCGGTTCAAGGTATAATCATTGCGATTTTCATTATAGTGAAACAATTCTTGATACTACTTGGGGCCAGTATTTCACCGCAATAGACATTCAGTGTATTTACATTGTCGTATAGTAGTTTTCATGATTAAAAGTTGGAGTCTGCTGTCCCAGTCGGGACACGCGGGATTATACAGGAAACTATTCAATCACGTGGTCGTGATGTTGAAGACAAATCAATGACACACACTGTTGCACTGGGCGACATGTCGTTTCATTACCGTGAACACACATGCTGTAGTTTATTTTGACTCGATCCCTCCTACATCATCCTACCGCCCTGCTGCCCGACGTACTCACTACAGCACCAAATGTGGATTCATCCGCCGCTGAAAATAGTTCCCAACAAATTTCCATTTGCCCTTGTTTTAGTAACATTTGCTTAAAACTACAGTGTTTCATTCCTTTAAGTATTCATACGATAGTTTTTAAAGATTCATGTCTTCATTAGGAACCAATGGGCTTGGAGCTGAGAGCCACAGGCAGGGTCGGGAGGTCAACGTATTGAGAGGGGGACAAACACATTGATGGATGTGGGCTTTGTTGACAATAAGCACAATAAGTCTTACCCTTAAATGATCGTGACGTTAGAGCCCATGATAAACAATGTTGACACATTGCTGTTGATTGTATGTTATTGTTTTTGTCGCTGTAATTTTTAAGAGTACAAATGGCCATCTGTTGATGTGAGTCGCTGCGTGTGTGTGTAGTGGCAGCTGAGTTTGAGTTTTAGACTGGGGAAAAAAAAAAATGCAAGATCAGTCATCCTCTGTTTGTCATGGGTTACTGTAGAAGAGATGCAGCTGTCTGCGTGCACACACACACACACACACACACACACACAGTCATCATGCATACACACAGCATGGTTTTATAGGCTTCATCATAGTCCTGTTTGCATCTGCTCCAGCTTGTTTCCATCCCTTATTTACATGCTTAGGGAAGCAAAACGTCATTTCTAGAAAGGGCCGGTGCAGCAAATACTGTTCAAGATATTCACTCTCCACCTCGCTTACATTTAACTCATTACTTTTCCCTAATGCATGCAGATTTGCTTTCTGCCTGACTGAGGGAACAAACCCCCCCCCCCCCCCCCTTGCTGTCTCTCTGTGCTTTGTTTCCACGTATACCATTCATCTTAAATTTGAATAATGTTGAGATAATAACAGTAGAATGTGGGCCCTCTTCCCAACCCTGTGTGTGTGTGTGTGTGTGTGTTTGTGTTTGTGGATACAAGGGAAACCTTCTCTCATTTCCCATTCATCATGGTCATGACAGCTCTTTGTAGTGGAGGCCCTACCTCCTCATATCAAGCAGTGGGAGAGGGTAATCATAGGTGTCATTCAATCATTCTGAATGACTCTGCTCAAACAGACACACACACACACACACGCACCCACAAACATGCAGCCCCTTGATCTAATTACAAACCTGACCTTTAGTTGAAATGATTGCTGGCATAATCGCTCATCCACCGACACACACACACACACATTCACACATTTTTCCCTCACCTACAAACACGCAAAGGCAATTTTTAAACACACAAGCACATATGCACACACACACACACACACACACACTGTACTTTCTCTGCTCCACAAATCTTCAAGGCTGTGCCCTGACTCTAACTCTCTCGCCCTCACACTGTCCTGTCCTTCCCACTTTCCATGGGCAAGAACAGATTTCTGAATTTTAGAATGTGGGAAACATGAGATTTGAAGACACTGAGGGTCAGATATCAACACGAAAAAAAAAAAGCACAGCAGCTTCCAAAAATATTGACAAAGGCTGAGTTGTGACATTTGTACCGTTGCTTTGGACAACGAGCATCTGCCAAAATGAATCCGTGGAGATGGAAGAAGCCGCTGGTTCTGGGTACTTTCACCACGCTGTGTTTATATCATGGCCAGGCGCAGATAGGTACGGAACAAAAACAGATGGAATTCTGATGACCACAGGTTGATAAAGAATGGTGGAATCAAAAACAGATAACAAATATAGAGCAAAGAGACAGGAAGATATGGGCTGAGTGATCAGAATGGGAAATGATGGAAGGAGAGCATTACAGAGAAAGAAGGGAAGAAAGAGTGTGAGCTCGAAGGAAGAGGATGCTGATGAGAGGCTCGACAGCCAGCGTAATAAAGCATGCTAAGTGCAAGCCACCAGATTTACAGGGCCTTTACACCACAGCTGAATGTGCCATCATTTTTCCTCCCAAAACGTTAATGTCGCACAAGACCGCCATAAATACATCACCATGCTAATTTAAGGGTCCGCAATGGAGAAACCCCTCCATTGTTCTCTCCCGGGCTCAAAAGTGCCCTGGAATAATGGGAATTTTTATGAACATGCGGGAATGAGGAAGTTCCTGCTCCCACAATGGCACAATCGGATGCAAAACACACAGCAAACAAATGAGGGCGTCTTCCCTCAGATCTGTCACTTCAGCGGCTCCGCATTAACAAGCAGTGATCGTCAGCCTTTGTCTAATAACGGCTTGGAAATGCATCTTATTATGCAAAACTGCGCACACTTGTGCAGAAATAGTGTTTGTTTTTGTTTTCTTTTTGCTCGCGAGGGTTATTGGTGTCAGGTGCTTGGGTTCCCATTTTTCTTCATCTGCAGCGCTGCACCAACGCACAGCAAAGCTCGGTGAAGAGGAGGAAAAAAAAAAAAATGCGGCTCTATATTAAGAGAAGAACTCATCCAAAAACGCTTTCAAGTAAAACGAAACTTTTGTTGTTGGTGTCACCAGGAAGGCCGAACAAGTTAAGGACAACTCGTCTTATTTGTGTATTTACTCCCAGCTGTGTGGCCATCATTAGAAGAGTACAAACCCGGTGCACAGAGTGAGTCAGCGACGCTGGCAAGCGCACAGCGTGAGAAATGAAGCCGACAGGTTTGTTTTGTTTTTTTTTTCATTTCTGCCTGCATGGTGGCGGAGGCCTTTCACACAGGTAATACATGGCAACAATTACACAGCGTCACGTAATGAGAGGTGTAAGAGGGAAGACAATGGCTAATAAGCGAGAGAGGGCCATTCGGCACTTCCCAGGGAGCTAATGAAAGCTTTAATTAAGTGTCAAACAGCAGCGAGGCTGGGGAGGCAGAGGGGAGCACTGCTGAGGCTCCACACTGTGCATGTTTCTTCAAATTCATCTGGAGACCGGAGCCTAAACTGATAGGCCAGACTGCGGCAAGAAAACCCTTTCACTATGCAAACGCACACACACACACACTGTATACACAACACACACTACAGGAATTAAAAAATGCACCATGTTTCGTGGCCTTTGTTTCTCTTGAAAGGCCTTCATCAGGACCGGGTCGGTTACTGACGTGGTGCTGCACGAGCTGCACTGACGTGGCGGCGGAAAAGGTGCGAGAGACGCAAGAGGAGGAAAAAAGGCTTTTCAATCGAAGACATCTTAGCGTAAGCAAAACTTTATTCCTGCAGCACATTTCATTCTACAGGAGATACAATGCGCTGCACAGAGTGCATTTGTTCACCTTTGTTTATATTACGTTCATATAGAGATGAACAGGACATTAAATCAACGGTAAGAGGTGCCGGTTCCACCACTGGAACCAATGCAGTCTAATTCAACAGGCCGGCAATAAATCCTGCCTTCATGAAGGTTCTAATATTCAGGTTCCGTTCCAACTGTCAAGTCAACAACAACGACAATGCTTCTTCCTCCAAAAGCCTGTTAATTACGGGGAAATGCACACATGCAAAAGCTTTTTTTTCCGTCGGCATCATGTCCGGTATGCACAAGCATTGTGAATCCCTTGTGCATGGCTACGCAGTGTGAGTCTGGCACAAACAATAAAAACCACAATATACTGAAGGCAATGCACTGAAAATACACTGAACTAACATTGCTTTTTTTGCTGGGGTTTGATATTATGGAAAATCTTAAGCGTTATATAACTCTAATGTCACAGGTCAGAGAGGTTTCTGAGGGGGAAGGCCGTGTAGGGCTGTGCAGGCAAGACTTAGATACTGTAATCGATTCTAAAGCTAACCACAGTTCAATGCGCACATCTGAGAACAGCTGTGCGCCCGTGCTCCTTCCTGCTGCCTTTTGAATGAACCGTGGCATCGTAACAGGCTGACTGAACAGATAAACAGATAAATGCACGTACAAGCGTTTCAGCGCCTACATTTGGCGACACTTCATTTGTTAATCCTGCGCCTGACCCCACTGAAAGCGGGTTTACCCTAATATCTGGTGTCCCTCCCCAAAAAACACTGTGACCCCCCCCCCCCCCCCCCCCCCCCCCCCCAACAGCTCCAATATCCCTCGATCCAGACGCGCTCCAGCCTGTGGTGATGCCCGTACGCCTGGCTTTCATCCTGAACTCGTAGAACTGTAGTTACATACCAACTCTTTTGTTTTAATGTCTGCACCAGCCGCGTCTTTTGGACAGTACAGTGTGCAGTACTGAGGCGACATCACAGAACTGTTTAAGTAAATGGTAAATGATCTCACTTATATAGCGCCAACTTCAACCTTCACGGTTCCCAAAGCGCTTTACAGCTAAGTCTCATTCACCCATTCACTCACACATTCACACACCAATGGCGACCGAGCTGCCAGCAAGGTGCTGGTCTCCATCGGGAGCAGCTTAAGGTTCAGTGTCTTGCTCAAGGACACTTCGACATGACGGGGGCAGCTGGGGATTGAACCCCCAACCCGCTCTAACCAGCTTTACCTCCCGTGCGACAGTGCTAACCACTGCGCCACCGTGCCTCCGTTCTGTTGTGTTTATGACATGAAGCCATGTTGGGATCTCCCTAACTACTTTGCAGAGTTTTTCCCCAGGAAAGACCCGTTCAGACAAACGGGGGGGTGCCTCAAACAGCAAGAGTGAATGTGGAGAGCGACCAAACTTTCCCAACCAAACTCATCCTCTCATCCCTCTTTTCCTCCCATTCCTCACTTATCCTTTTCTCCTCTCTCTTGATCTCGTCTCCTCCTCCTCCTCCTCCTCCTCCTCTCCTCCCTCCCCCCTCGGCGGGAGAAGACAGCAGTACTGTAATGACTATAATTAATAATGGAAATAAATGCAGCGTTTTAAAACTCACTGGGATTTCACTCTTATTGAGTCTTATTTCTCCTGTACAGCTGTGCCTCTGTGCATGGGCTGATTGGAGAGTGCGCGCGCACACACACACGCACACACATACACACACACACACACACTGAACACACACATGTATGCTACACAGGCAAACCTAAGGTAGCTGGCTGAACTACACCAAATCTTATTTCCTCTTCCTTTGTTTTGTTTTTTTTTGTCCTTTTTTCTGTGGTCTATACTTTCTGTTACACACACACACACACACAGAGGCAGGGTTTACACACTTTGAATTGATTGTGTTGAAAACGTATTATTTTTTTTGTTGATATGATGTTAAAAATAACATCATAATTCATATTTTCAGACTCTGTCAGTAACATGTAGAATTTCATCATATTTGTTATTCACGCTTCATAAAAAACAGTGCAGTGTGAAACCGTTACGCACAGAATGTACATAACATTCAACTATTGCACTATTCATCGCTGAAACAGGACAATACAGTCTGTCGCATATGATGATTTGTGTTTTTTTTTTATTATTAAATATTGACTAATCCAAAAAGTGATAACACTATAATAAACAAGTTATAAAACATTTCTACCCGCGTCTATATTCCAAATATTACATTTCACTGTGATGGGATGAAAGGATCATTACTCCTCTTCACCTGCGAGTGAACCTGAGTCAGCCTCAGGCTGTATCTCACTTTATACAACCAGCCTGTTAAGGCCTGAATGAACAAACTCACACTCATAAAGAGTGTGTCTATACCGCAAAAAAAAAGACCATTGGTCAGTGGAACAGTATTTGTGTGCAAGCTGTGACATTATACTCTCCATGGCTTGAATGCCGACAGCACTGCAGGTTTACACTGCCATCTGTTGGCAGCTCAAACACCCTGCTGCCAAACATACACACACACACACACACACACACACACACACACACACACAGCCTCATGAGTGTGTCGCTGCGTCTGATAAGTTCAGTGATTCTCTCTGTTGGCCGGTGATGTTTGAACCAGAGGACGTGGGAGTGTGTGGAGGCTGTGACAACATTACACGGTGACCACACAACGGATCACAGCTAACTTCAAATGACGGGAAAAGAAACTGGTGAACAATAAACAACTGATAACAACACTAGACAGCATCTAACATCAACCAGAACTATACCCATGAATAAACACATCGAGGAAAGTGCAGCGTGCGCAGTAAGTGTGTTAACAAACACGCATCATAGCAATGAATCCAAATGTATACCATACATACCATACAGCAAGAATGACAACTTATATAACAAATATATTACACATACATACAAACATATCACATCATAAAAATATATCTAAATTTTTTACGGATAAACTGAATGTATATTTAAAAGAATGAAAATTGTATGAAGTTCAGCCATATTTGTAGAGCGGCAGTCCGACCACTAGATGGTGGGATCAGTACAGAAATAGCGGGGGCGCTTGTTCCCTTTCCTCTCCAGTGTCTCTCCAGGAGAAAATGCAGTTGCAGTTGCCCCGACACACTGAGGCAGACTGATCCAGACTTCATCACGTCCAGACTTGTCTGCAACAGTGTTCTTTGTTCTCGTTACATCTTCAACAATCCTCAATAAACGTCAACATATCAACACCCCACGCTGCTCGCCTCATTCACTCCGGCTCCTTTAATACCCTCCCACCTGTTCCCCACAAGGGATTCAATCTTAAACTCCTTCTCTTCGAAGCCCGCCATAAGCAGACCCTGTTCTACCTCGCCCGCCTTCTCCACCGACGCCGAGCTCCTGTCCCATCCATCCACATGGTCCCCACTTTCTAGAGTTTAGTATTTGTTTACTCACCTAGCTTGTAAGTGTCTATAAAAGCATTATGTAAAAGAAAAATTAAATTGTAAAAGCAGGGTTTCATGCAGGTGACACAGTTTTGAAGTACTGACCCATGCGCATTCATTTCACTTGCATCCTAAAGCAGAGATGAATGGGTTTTAGATCCTGTTAGGACTAATATGCTAACTGGCTTCCCACCAGCAGTCACTGGACAACTGGACCACGACGACAAGCTGTGACACACAGTACACGACACGACACGTAAGTCAGGACTAAAACCTGTCGAGAGACGAGACGTCATGGGGGGGTCAAGAGAGAGGATTGTGGGTGCAGGTTGGTCGGCGAGAGCAGGAATTGAGATGAAGAAAAAGATGAGCACAAACAACTTTGGACTTTGAAGAAAAAGGTGAGAGGGAGGGATGAAAGTAACACAGAAAAGGGGGGGGGGGGGGGCAGACAGTGAAGGACGTGAGAACGCTGCCATGCTAAGCAGCACGGATCAGAGTCTAGGCCCTTCGTCCACCGAGGCAAACAAACTCCAACAATTAACAATCAACTGAATTTGTGATGAGCAAGCACTATCTACAACTGGAGGACAAAAGGTGGTGGTGGTGGGGGGGGGGGATTTGTGTCAGACATCATTTGAACGCGCTTAATCCGGACTACAAGGGAGGGACAGAACACAGGTTGAACTGTGTTTCAAAAGACACTAGTTCTTTTCTCGTCTGACAGAATGCTCATCAGCAAGCGCCACAGTCACAGTCATGTCCGCTTTTGTTGAATAAACTGAGGCGTAACTGCGCAGCAGGATTTGATGACTTTGACTTGCCCAAGGAGTTGCTGCATTCCCGTGAGGGGTTTGACGTTGACGAGGGTTCCCTGCGACCGGAAGGCGGTTCTTTCCAGTCTGCTCTCCTTCGTTGAATTCTTCCATTAGAACATTGCGGAGCATCACTGAAGGCGGGTTCTCGGTGATTCACATGGTGTGCTCTGTTCTCTTTGCTGAGTTTCGTCTTGTGAGCGTTTTCACTTCTCTAGGACGTCTCTGCCTTGTTTTGAGTCTCTCTCTTTTTCCCTGCAGCAGCCTGCCTGCACCTCTGCGGTGTCTCATTCAAGTCAAACGATGCAACATCCGGGGTGTTTCCAACGGTTGAGTGTCTATCTGTCTGTCTTCGCTCTCTCGATTCTCTCTGGCTATGCTAACAAATCTTTATCTTTTCCCTCTGTTCTTGCTTTTCCTTCCTCAACTCTCTGCTTCCACCTTTGTCTCTTCACTTTTTTTTTTTTTTTTTGATACTCTCTGTTCCTCCTTCTACGCTCCTCCAATGAGAGATGTTGCCAGGCCATGCTGGACTCAAACACAAAAAGAGCACAATATCTTTAATCATATTTATATATAATATAAAATATACATAGAGTTGTCACATACCTAGATATGATGTAATAATGATTAAAGAAACAATTGAAAACATCTTCATTTTTAAACCTAACAGCGGTCCCAGTTGCTGGAAATGTTTTCGTCCCACATCTCAAGAATCATATGTTTACAGGAAAGATTGCGTAGAATACATTTGTTTCAAATATGTGTTTAGCTTCGGGACTGTGCCACAGCTTGGGATGTAAAGAAAATGGAATTAAGCCAATTACTTAAGAAATGGCATTTTATTTCCTTTTTTTAGGTTTATGATTAGGCTACCTTGGCGTGTTGAGTCAAGTGTACACGCATAATGAGATATAATAGCTCGGGGAAATGATGCACATAGTTGAATATCCCTGCTCTACATCCTCTCTTTTCCTCCGGTCTCACGCCAAAGTCTTCAGAAAGCCTTTCATCATCCCCGAACATCTACATTCAACCTGATCGCCTTCCACGGACAAACAATAACATCCTCACCCTCAATGGGAGAAACACAGCTCTCCTGCCAAACCCCACCGTTCTCCCTGAATTAACTTCATGCTCTCCTCCGAGGGGGGCGCATTATCACTTTTGGCCAACAGGAACTTGAGGATGACAGAGTTGAAGTTGTCCTCAACTCCGGACACAGCAGGATTGACTCACTCATTATATTAGAACTTCAAGTTCCAGCTCTGGCTCATCAGGACGCTACACTTGAACTGCACGCTGACATCTTTGTCACTTGATTTGGTCGCATTTTCATTGTGAATGTAAGTCAGGCTCCAAAACTTTCGGAGTTTGTCCACCAGAGAGCGCTGGCAAATTTCGTTTTACACTGCAAAATGTCCCAATTCTGTAATTAAATGTAAGGGATCCTTATTAAAAAATGTTTTCTTTATTAATGTTTTCTGTTATATCTTCATATTCAAAAAACATATATTATAACAGATTAAGTATCAGCCTCAAAAATCTATTGGCAATAATGAGAATTTCTAATCAATTTTTGCATTGAGTTCAACTTTGACTCGTGAGTGTGCATGGTTGACCAATTGCAAACCATCTTGATACTGCTGCCCTGTGAGCGAATGTGATGGATACACTGTTTATGTGTGACATATAGTACGTATACTTCCATTGGTAACTTGGTAGCCTCGTGGTTCTTACAGTACGACTCTTTTTGTACCCTCACCTCCATAAATCCCTCTTTATACCAGAGGCCCCTTGTTATCGATCTTCACAACATGACTAAATAAGGATATGAGGAGAGGGAGGTATGATTCAGTGAGTTCAAATGAGTCAGCACTTTTACACTTCCTGTTCACTCGTCTGGAAGTTGGTGGGTTTTTTGGTTAGATGCCTGAAATAAGGTCTGTGGTAAACACAAGCTGAAGAGATTTACACGTTTTGTTCTACGACATAAAATACGTCAGTAGATACCCCCCCCCTCACTTGTGAATCTTGAAGCTTTTACGTGTCTTAAAAATGGCGGTTGCCAACAAGCGGCTAAATGAGACTACAGAGGTTGTCGCGGACATTAAACGTCTTCATGCCGAACACGTAAAGTCATCTACTCACCAGTCCGCCTTTACAGCCTCGTTGTGTTTATACTCTACATCTATCTGTCTATATATCTATATCTATCTATATTCTCTTCAAAGTGAAGCTTAGTGGTGCTGACGCTGAAGTAATGCGACCGTGGTGTAGTTCCTTTATAGCCTAACGTTAGCTTTTTACTTCTGGTGATTCCATTTACGCTTCAAAAATCCTAAAAGTGGTGTTCACTAGTGAAGATTATCTTATAAAGTATAAAGTATCATAAACTTTTGTTTTGCCACAGAGTTTATTTTCTGCAATAATCCAAAATCCCGTGGAACAATCCCACTGGCTTTTAGTCAAGGGAACCGGCCCACCTTCCGAGTTTGCCTACAAAAATACGACTATGTCTGTGTCACCTATATAGACTAGGATACCAAGACTATATAAGTGTGATATGTATCCTAGTAAAGTTTTAAGAGGCTGTGTTCCATATAATGTACCGCTCCCCGGCTGTGACGATAAAAATTTGTTTTGGGTTCAGTGTTCAGTGTCTTTATAGTCATCACAACTGAAGAAAACTCTACAAATGAAGACCCTGAGAGTCCCACAAGGAGGAAGCTATTGTATACCTCTGTATATAACCCTGCTCTGCTGAGAGTATGAATAGCTTCACATGAGAGAAGCGGCATAAAGGTCAGCGAGACAGGAGTGGATGGTACAAATACATTCCCTTTAATTAACTGCGTTAACTTACTGTCTGAGCAGCAACGGAGGGCACAGGTAGTCACTAAATCATCAACAGTCAACTTCATTTCTGTGTGCTGTTCTCTGGCGTGAGCGGGTAACACTTATAAGTCCGTTTTTAGCGTGATAAAATGTATGAAAATAACCTGCATAACATTAAGGCCTCTAAATTATGACCTCTAAATGAATGTTTTGAAACATTTTCATGCCAATTCCAAAGACTTTTAGACTATTGGACCAATGACAGGGCGGGAAGACCACACCAGGTAAATATAGCAGTCCAGTGTCCAGTGTTTCCTGACAGAACAGGTAGAGGAAGCAGATATTCTGCCATGTCCATCTGCTCTTGCCAACATCCAGCACCCCCCACCCACCCCCCGGCAGGCATATCAGAACAGGCCCATATGTTTACAGGCAGGGAATGACGGCACAACCACACACCATGGACCACACACACACACACACATGTCACATGCTTATAGTCTTATTTCCTGTTTGGTCGCCACTGTTAGACACAACTCATAATGCTAACCACGACAGCACCATAAGTCAGAATGTGTGAGGGAAAAGACAAATATGATCTGAATCTGATTCTTTCTTTAAATAAAATCAACCAAGTGCTGAAATGATTCATTAGTCTATAAACATTACAATAATTCCCAACAATTTGGATAATCCATGTTCTATGTCATTGAGTCTCTTTGGGTTTTTGGACTATTGGGCGGAGAAAACGAAACATTTGAAGACGTCACCCTGGGCTCTGGGATGGGTTTTTTTTTTTTTTTTGCCTTTTTTATGAACTGAACAATGAATTTATTAATCAGAAAAAAAATACTGGGTCTTAAGTATGTGTACAAATATCACAGCTCTATTTCCTAAATCTGTCTATTATGTGTAAGTTTACAATATGTTTCTCCGTGACGCCCACAAATTTGCATGTAAAACATTGCGGCAGATGGAAGTGAATGTATGTTTGAGTATCTTTCAGACTTTGAGATTTTACAATTTGATCCTACATCTGAATTAAATTCCATATGACTCACAAGTTCTCTTTCCCTTAATAGCCTGTGTGACATCACAAAAATCGAATTATCATCCCTACCATTGGCCGTGAAGTCTCCCACAAAGCACCTGATGAAGTCCTACAAACAAAATATCTAAGGTAATCACAAATGCATCCAGTCCATGAAAATGTTCTATTAATAATAATATAAGGTATCTCGGTCCAATTAATACACCATCTACTGGTAACTCTACAGATTGGCCTATTACTGAAAGCTGCAGCCCCAACAAGACCCTCAGATTTGGTTTTATGAATATACGATCACTGTCTATCAAAGCCGTACTGTTAAATTATTTGACTCTTCAGTATAGCCTGGATAAGATTGGTTTATGTGTTTTCTTACCATTAAATGAAGCTTCCCAGCCCGACTACACCAATGCCCATGTTGCACGGGCTACTACACAAGGTGGAGGTGTTGCCTCAATCTATAGATACATTTTTAACCTCCAAACTTTATATTACATTCAACTCATTTCAGGCTCTTGCATTAAAACCATTTCCATCAACTATGAATTGCTTTGTCCAGGGCAACAGACTCAGACTCCACCTCGTGGTCCTTTACAGACCACCTGGCCCTTACTACCATTATTTTGAAGAATTTGGAGATTTTAACCTCAGACCTTGTCACTCATTCTGATAGAGATTTTAATTATTGGTGACTTCAATATCCACCTGAATAAGGTCTTTGATCTTCTAAGTAAAGCCTCTTTGACACACATACTTTTGGTTTCACTCACTTTGTGCACGGACCTACTCACTCCTGTGGTAACACCTTTGACTTGATTATATCACGTGGGATAGAGGTTTCTTCAACCGATTTGTTATAAATTTGCGACACTAACCGGTCCTTGGAACGTTGGTGCTGATGTACTCAACACTTAACATTAGTCTGCACTGCACTTGTGTGGAACTATGGCCTCTGGTTCTGGCTTTTTTCACTGCAGCGACAGTGACAGCCCTTTCTAGTCTCCTGGATTCAGTTGGACCCCTTTCTACCAAAACTAGACGGTCAAAGAGTTCTACACCCTTAAGCAGGAGATGCCAAAGTATCTTATTTCTCTTGCTGAATCAATAATATATACAATCCTAGACTTATTTTTTGACACTACAGCCAAACTTACTCAAAAGCAGCTGTCTGTTAGCTGTTCACCCTTTACAGCTCATGATTGTTTAAAGACAAGATGAAAAAGTTGAAAAAGAAAACCCTTTTAACCCTTTTAGATCACACCCCTGGTCATATTTCTTTGTATTTTTTTTTAATCAAAATCCAATCATGTCTTCTTCCTGTAAAACAAAGTATGACGTGTGCTTACATAAGCTTGACCCAACCAAATTCAACCAATAATATCGTGACATCCACCCAACAACCAATCTTCAACTTTTAGCGGCACAAAACTAAGATTCATTAGTTAGCTAGCTAGCAACAGTCGGTTATGACACGCCAACCTTTCAACGTTCAAATCAAATTCCTCCCAACGTTACGTCCCGCCTGCCTGTCCTTTTCGCTTGGAAGCACAACGCGATACGAACGTTAGATACTCTCAAAATGCCGTTCCAGCTCGACTTTAAAGTTTCTACATTTTTTGTAGAAAAATATATGAGATTAGATACAAGACTTGTTCCTCATCTCCAGCTACTTATGTAATAGTGCAATATTAATATATTGAATCCCAGTTAAAATCTAGTTGGTGCCTGGCTCTGAAGTCTTATCTATCTGAAAGAACACACTGTGTTCAAATCAACATTTTCTGATGTGTATGTGTGTGTGTGTGAGTACCTCAGGGCTCTGTTCTTGGCCCTCTGCTTTTCTCTGGTTATATTTCACCTCTTGGCCAAATTATACAGCCAAGCTGGAATGCGATCCCCCTCGAGGACATAGTGAATTTGGCGCCGCCTCATAACACCCCTAAGCATCATGTGTGGAAACCAGTTGTTATTTCCACTGCTACGCTGATGACACTCGGCTATATGTGAGGCAGATGATCATTCCCAAATTGTTAAATTACAGGGCTGCTTGTCTGCTGTGGAAAAACTGCAGACAGTATATATACACTTGTCTGTGCCCATACACCTGTGTGTGTGTGTGTGTGTGTGTTTTAAATCTCCCCAAGCTCTCTCAATCTAAATCACAGCGTTAGTGTTTAACAAAGGGGCCTCACTCCTGGCTGAGGAGTGAGCACTGTATCGTCCTCTTCAGCACAGACACACACGCAAACACACACACACACAGATGAAGAGGCTGTCCGCTGTTTTCTATTTGATTTGTATTTGAAGAAATATTAGATTTTTTTCTCCGCCAGGCTTAAATCCCTCCCCTGGGCCATGAGATAGTGTGGGGAAAGCCGCCACGGCCGGGCAAATAAGAGCTGAATCGCTAAAACACCTCCACTGCTGCCTTTATTCATGAAGAGAGACTCAGTGTGGGGAGGGGGTCTTCGGGATTTTCGAAGGTCGCCACATGAAACAAAGAAAGTAATTTAAATCCCTGAAGGTTTCTCTCAATGAATATCAATAGAGAGAATTACGTTATTTTTGTTCAGCACTTTCACAAAATATGGAGACACAGACGGGAGGGCAAAAAAGGAAAAAGGTCGATCAGCAAGTAGTCCCCACCCTCTGCGGTCTTACTGATGTGATCCTCATCTGGATTGTCGGGGGGCAGCGGCAGGCTCAGCTCGTTTTAATGGCTGGTGTTATTGGCACCCATGTGTCAGCTTAGCAGGTAGCGTGCAACATGGGACCGCAACGTGCCAGAAGCATGTCACAGGTAACATTAACAACAGATAACACTTCCCTCTGACACCTGAGCAGAGGATTAGCCAAGACCTCTGCTGCTCTTTCCACTCCTCCCATCAGGCACTGGGAAATCCCTGCGAGTCAAATGCTATTTACTGCTTTAAGAGTTACAAATCCTACATAAAGGAATTCCCTTTCTTTCACAATTACCCTGGTAAATCTTGTCTCTTCGTAGGTAGAGGACCTCCTCAGATTGCTGTTAGTTGGCATCATGTCTTAAGCTTCCTGTAAGCAGGTCTGGCCTGTATGTGACCCTTTCATGTCAAACCTGATTACCCGCAACATCAAGCTGTGGGGGTTTTCATCAACTTTGATTATTATGAAGACAAAGAACACTGGACCCGCTTGAGTCCAACTCAAGACTTTATTGTTACGGCCGGGAAGCAGAACAACATACTGTATGGAATACAGTCTCTTCAAAGTAATACTGAAGCACACAGCTCACTTATATAGCCCTGAAATCTTATTCTTAGGAATCCTATTATCCTTATACATTCATCCCCAAAAGGTCTAGATCCTCATGTCCTTATTTTGTCGTGTTCTGTAATTTTAAACAAGGGGTCCCTCTGGGAACATTGTATGGAGAAATGATCGTGCTCATCTGTATGTGAAGGGTAACTTAAACTATTGTTGATGAGGACTGGATCCCTTGCAGGCAGCCCGGCGTGCTCTGCTTTTGATTTCATGCTCATACATTTGTGTGTTTATAGGTTGTTTTGCTGGTGACGTGCGTAACGACAGAGTGGGCTAACCGCCACGGCTTCAGCAGAGCCATGAGAGCAGCAGAGTCACGTCAAGGAATTTCAAAATGCTCGATCATCGCGTGACTCACGTAGACCTCAGACAGTTCAAGGAAGTTCTTGTCAGGCAATTAGAATGTAAATATAACACATCCATGGTGAATACGGAGAGACAGAACTTTGATTTTTGGTAATTAGTTAGAGAGCGGAGTCGGCGCCACCGTCTCTCTACATGGCTCTGGCTACGGAAAAAAAAAACCTGTAGGCATACAGGGGGAGACAAAAGTTCTGCACTGCAGCTTTAATCATTATGTTGTAACGATAAATTAACATTTCAGTTTTGATTCAACTGTGAGGCGTGCTGGGATAAATGAAGTGAGGAGTTGGTGTGTACAGAGCTGACATGTATTAATGACCCTGGGTTGGATGGAAAGACAATGGTAATAACCCATTCAATACTGTTCCTCTCCTCCTCCTGGGGGAAGGAAAAAATTATACCATACTGAACTCTGTGCTCTAACCAGAAGCCATACACTCACCAAACAGGAAGTTGTAATTTTGTTCATTTGACATTTCAAGACTCAAATCTAACCCAAACGTACTCTTGTGATTTTATATTTCAATTATTGCCAACACATCCCTCGAAAAGACCCGGACCAACAATGAATATATCCTACCGACAAATATTGTGTGTGTGTATCCAAAGCCTGATAGACCTTCTCCCTCGGTGCCATAGAGCTCCGTTGTTATCCAAAAACTGTTAAAAAAACACCAATGGGCCACACTGTTGCACTGGCTGTGTCAGTTCCCTCGTTGCCATGAACTCACACACTAGTATCTTTTGACTCAACCTAACACACCGCCCCGCTGCCAGAAACACTCACCAGAGCGCCAAACGTGGATTCATCTGTCAATAAAGAAGTAGGTCCCAAACAAATTCTACTTCCCTCAGTTTAAGTAATGAATGGAATAATTCTGGAATTCTGTCTGGAGCCCTAGACAGATGACTTTACTTGTTGCTATAGTAACCGCTAACTGCTGGTAACTGTAGCTGCCGTTAGCTAGTTAGCCGTGCAGCTAGCGGTCCTATTAACGCTAGCTGACTCTGCCTGGACTGGGAGCTGGGAGCACCTGTTCACCTGCCCTATAATTTAAAATACTCATATTAAACTGATATTGCAAATACAGTACATACTTTCTGTGTATATGTGTATAGGTATAATATATGTATATAAGTGACTATATATTTTTATTCTATTCTAATTTTAAATATTTGCATATAAAGTATGTAGCGTGTGGCGTGCTACAACTTTCATTTCATTGTGCAACCCTGTGTTGTACAATGACACGCCAATAAACCTTGAACCTTGTATCCATATTGCAAAACTGCCGCCTGCTTTCAGAAATTGAACTCTCCTCCACCTCCCCAGCCTCCTCCGGTATTAGCATTTAATCTACTTGAATTTGAAATGTTTAACGTGTGTTCATGTTCAATAAATGTTGTGCATCTCGGGCTCTGCCGGGGGGAGTTTGTCGAGCTCAGGAACAGTCTGTGTCGAGTCGGCTCCGACTTGTTCCAGAGCATCACATGAGCAGAGCCACATCGTGAAAACGGATATGCATGTTGCTGCAACAAATGGTTAAAACCTTGACACGAGTGTCCCGACTGAAGTGTGGTTGTTCGGAGATGTATGACTCCAGAGACAACAGTGGAGAGAGTCTAAGAGAATGCATGCTTTGAGATGCCTATCCACCTCACTGACCTCCTCACCTTACCTTGAACATCACCCTACCTGTGTTGCTGCCGCAACTGGATGTAAATCATGGGCCACCAAATCATCCAATATGAGCATAATAACCTTTGCATGGGGTTCCTGCAAGAGAACCCTACATTTATCACAAGTGAAGGTGAATATGTTTCAGTGTCAACAGAAGAATGAACACTTTTACTTTTACTTTTACTTTTAAACCAAGTATTAGGGGGTGTGACGATTCACCTAAACAAATCGGAATCCGGGCTTAACATCAAACTGAAGCTTTGATAGAAGATAATACGTAGCTGCCCTCGCAGATGCCTTTTGTTTAGTTTTTCATGAAAACATACCCATTTGATTAGTCTTTGGAGTCTTGTTTGAGGAAACGTGTCACATAAACTACTAACACTCAGTCGCATTTTGGACGTTGCTTGTTGTTACAGTCTGTTTGAGCAACAGAAATACTTGGGATTCCCCGGTCTTTTATGAAATATACAGTATCTATTTGAAGGTAAGCGATGCTACGTTTATAGAATTTTATTTTAATCTATATAATATATATTTGAATCGTACTGTAGCCCATGTATCTAGATATGTATCGGATCGTCTTATAAAGGGAGAGATGCTCACCCCTACCAAATATTAGACTGGGTTACGTTACCCAGTTTTTTTTAAATAAAATCCACAATCAGGATTTCCAAATGACCAAAAAGCAAGTGAGGGGATTTGTTTCCACACACACACACACACACACACACACAGATCAGCTCAGTTTTCAGCTCCAGATTTGTCTCCAAACTCCTTAGCTCTGATCAGTGAGTCACTCTTTCAAGTTCAGTCATCCAGTGTTGCCTAGTTGCTGTGATGCTGCGAGTCTCCAATATAACCAGAGGCCAAGGCTGTACTGTAGCTCCACTCACTTAGATCTGACAGTGATTCGAGGTGGTGAACAGGGACTGAAGTGTAGCGAGTACGAACTCATCTTAGGAAAGACTGATCTATGCCATTCTTATCTTTCCTGAACAAAAGCAATGGTTGGACGGCAATGAAGCGGGTGTATGAATACTGGGGGTGTGTGTTGGCATGAGCCAGGTGGTGGCAGAGATGACGATCTATACAAAACTGAGCAGGTCCCCTATAACATACATGCTTACACAAACACACCCCCTCTCTAGTGGCTGTAATCCATCCAAGGCCTATCAGCCTTTGGGTGTTTAATGTAAACACTGTGATAACGCAATCAGTCCCAGTCTTCTCCATCCTTCCCTCTATCTCTCTGCTCCTGCCCCCTCCTCTCCCCTGCTCCTGGGCCAGATAATGAAATACATAAATGCAACATGGGTTTTTTTTAAGACAGTGGGCTGTGTTCCTCCCCTCTCCCCATTTTGTCTTTGATGTCAATGCATGTCTCGCTCCAGAACAAAATGCACAACAGCCAATGAATAATGGAGCCAAACGTGGCACAGCCACCTTCTAATCTCAGCAGGCCCGCAGCCCAGCGCTTCAAAGCTTCAGGAGCCCCCAAAGCCACGGCAACAACACCACAATTATCATACACTATCACCACAGCAACAACATCTTCATAACGGTGAAGTAACGCGACTGCGACGACAGCATTGTGGTGCTACATCACCATCACAACAAAAGAATTAGGATTCCCGACAATATCACAGCAACACCAGTATACAGTATACACCATAATGACGATGCAACACGATGGTGTAATGCTTAATGCCATGGCACAATTTGCACTATGAATATATGCTATTCCATTGCGAACATTGTGATATCACTGTACTAGCCTTTACTAAAAACACTCTTGACGTTACCACTGTATGGCAAAAACCACATGACGCTAAAACCTAGGGGTGTAACGGCTCACAGATACAAATCGGAAGCCGGGTTTGACGTTAAAGATGCGACTACATCGATCCGCGGACCCCTGGATTGATCTAAATGTACCATGATCCGGTCAACGGCCCGATTCTAAAGTCACACATCGGTTGACTGAAACTATGGCGCTAATTCCGCACACCGTCTCCACTCTCGTGAAAAGGTCAAAGGTCACGAGCGTAACGTTAGCGTGGTGTCGCTTGCGAGGTAAAAACAAAACGCGTGCGACACGGTTTACAGTGCACCGTCACATCTCAAGTTCTCAACATTTTGTATTTCATAAGAAGGAAAGAAAATTAGACAAAAGGGTAGCGTAGCTGTCCTTGTAGATGCCTGGCAATAACGTCATTGCTCGTAAAGTTTGGGAAGGACATCTTTCTACTAAAAGTTAGCTCTCCTTTAAGCTCGGGTTTGGCCTCCACCAGCTCCAGAGAAAAATATCTGTCTCTGTAGCAGCTAAATGCTCCACTATGTTCACCAGCCGGTCGCTAACTTTGTCTTTCTGCTGTTTGGTGCTAATCAGAAAAATAAGATTCAAAAGAAGCTAAAACACTGCAGAGCTGAAGGCTTTGAGACAAGTATATGAATTAAATTACCTGGGTTAACGTGTGGTGCAAGAGTTGCAGAAGGTTTGTAAACGCCAAGAGAACTTTCTTTGTTCTGTTGTATATTGAGAGGCGCAAAGAACCACATTATTTTGTCCACAGAGGTGAAACAGGTGGGAACACAATAAAACATGTATCTGCTTCTCAATGGATAACAGCTTGGAGATTCACATTTAGGAATTATGTATAAGAAACACGTGTACGCTTGTGTGATGTATGCTAGTAATTATAGTAAGGCATTGCCAATTGAGCAAAGTTGCAGCTTTGCAGATTTGCCACAGTGCGGCAGCAACTCCTAATGGGACAGGAGTGCAGCAGTATGTACACATGTACACATTCGTTGTTATGTGCATGAATCCAGGAGGAGGTGCCATGAAGATGGGCACAGTGAGCATGCACATCTTTATTCCTGAATGGAGGTAAACAAAACATTTAAATAAACTATGAATATGATTCCATCAAATACACCACTACAAGCTTCAAAACTGACCATAGAGGTGACACAACATCTCTCTGAGACAGCGTCAGCAACAACTGAACATTTCACAATTTCACAATGGCAGTGGGTGTATTGGATTCAACTGGCATTCTTAAAGGTCCCATATAGTAGAAAGTGAAGTCTCCATGTCTTGTTTTGATTCTAAAGCAGCTCTAGGTGCTGTATAAATACTGTGAAAGCATCAGAACGCTCAGTCCACAGAGAAATGAAACACAGCCCCTATTCAGACACTGTGCCTTTAAAACGAGCCGTCGGGACTTCCTGTAAGGTTGTGATGTCACAACTATACAGTCACCACACTCAGCCACGCCCCGAGCAGGTCATCCTGGAGGTGGTTCAGTTTGTCTAGAACGGCTTGTTTCAGACAGAGGGGGGAACTGAGGGGCTGCAGAAAGGGCCGGGACAAGATACATAAGGACTTTTTTGAACTGTGAATCATGCAAAGCTGCTCTAGTGGAGCCCCAGAATAAAAATACAGAGCTGAAATGAGCATGATATAGGACCTTTTAATAAATTGGTGAGTCAGTGTTGTGCATTGCAGACAGAATTATGTTTTGTGTTACATGTGGTACAAATTAATACAACTAAGACACTATTGAGATAGTTTGAGCAATTGGGTTTTAATCCATCTTAACTGCTTCTTGGATACATTTACACCTAGCTAACCGATTCACCCGAGACACATGCGTCATTGTTTGACCACAAAAAGGCAGATCTGAGGTCAGAATGACCTGGTATGTACATGCGCACAAAAGCATGACTTCATCAACGAGGCTCACAGATGTACTGTACCCATTAAAACGAAAGTAGAGTATATACAGTAGTTGGTATGCAGAGGAATACAATGGCAGCAGGGGAGGGCGATGTTGTTTCAAAGCAATCATCATGCTTATCATGGAATCAGTGATAATCCCCTCGTATTGAAACAAGCAAATGAGCACGACGACTGTGAGTAGGATCTTCCATTAGGCTAATCATGCACGGCGCCACTCTTCCAGACGTTATTCCATTACACCACGCCATGCGCCGCACGCAACGCCTTTGTTTGCATAAACACCACAGAGGGATATCTGATTGACAGAGTCGAAACGATAAGAGGCAGCTTTGATTGAGCCCGGCTGTTTGTTCAAAGGAACGCAGCTAACTGGCTCTGCAGTGTCTCCCTTTTTCTCTTTGAGCCCGTTTATCTTGTGCCTCGCTTTCCCCTCCTTCTCTGTCTCTCCGTCAACTGTAGGAGGAGGAACATAATAATGCCACTAAAATGCGTATGATGATCAGCTACCCAAAAAGAGAGTACGGTTTTAAAAGAAACCAGCTGAAGGCCGTGAAAAATACGCATACCCAAGCCTCACACAGCCAGAAAAAAAAAAACATATAGGGACACAAAAAAAAAGCTGTCTCTGGAGTCAAACCATCCATCCTGACCATCTCCGTAAGAGTTTTCGCAACAACACAGCAATGTCACGCAACTTCCGCCTTTACTAGGACTAGGACAGTCATTTATCTCATAAACCATATTGAGGTCGGATGTCAGGAAAACTCAACACTCAAACAAACGCCGACGAATTTGTGGATCTCCGACATTTTGAGACAGTCTTGCACCAATGCTACGCCAGCTTGTCTTTCACAACTTCATCACAGACTGCATTAAAGTGGGAGGATGTAGAACGACTTGTCCCCCCCCCCCCCCCCCTCCCCCAGTACATTTTGCCCTTGTTAAATTGCTCGGGCATGTGCGGACAGAATAATGTACGACTTTCATAAGAAGGCCTCACAAGCCCATGCAAAATAAGTGTGAAATTGCAATATAATCATTTATGTAAATGACATCGCGCCGAGGAGAAGATTCATTATTTCCCACAAAGCCTGTAAAAAGGCGGGGCAAACACGAGACCATAAGGAACGGAGAGAGATGGGGGGGGAGGGGGGTTACCAAAAAAAGTAAAAGGATAACTAAACTTAAAAACAGTCCTAAATCCTACCTCGTTCACTGCCTTTGTGGTGGAAAAGTGATGGCGGGACATTGGGATGCAGGCAGAAACTAATGGATGAGCAGAAAGAGTAGCTTTGTGTGAGGGTGCTGTGGAGAACCTTGTTATAACACTGCGCTGTTTGTCAAGCCTCACTGTGACGTCATCAGGGTTATCTTAGCCTGGTCTTCAACCCCATTCGTGCTCACTGGCGTCGCTGGATTACTTTGATACTGAAGAAAACTTAAAAAAAAAGTTCTGAAGTGTCTTCTTCTATGATTTTTCATAGTCACACATTTTTCATGTTTATGTGTTAAGATTTCACTGATTTGTTTTTTAAAAAAAAACATTCTATATGTCGCCTTTATTCTGGCTTTATTCACATTATGTACAACTTGTGAACTGCATAATCGGATTTTTCTACAGGCTTCTCTCCGCAGCCATGCATTTCAACCGTAACGGCAGCTGTGAGGTTGGCCAAGGTTCTGCCTAGGCGGCTTTGGTATTTCGCCCTATCACGGAGATCACAAAGGATGGGGGCACCAAGGATGACATTAGAGTGAATCCAGCACAGATGTTTTGGTTCCCAGTTTTCAGGTTAAAAAAATCTGACATAGTTCTACAATTCATTTCCATACGTCCACCAAAGAGGTTACATATTCAGTCAGATTTGTTTATTTGTGAGATATCTCAAAAACACAGTGAGACATTTTGGTGAAATCTGACTCAACTTTTAGACCATGGGCCAAGGATTGAGTGACTCTGTTTTTTTTTTTTTAGAAATGTTCTCATCATTGCAAGACAGAGTGTTTACAACTATTTACTTGTGTTTATTGCACTCGGTTGAAAAAAAGGCATCTGGCACGTATTGTGATGTAGAGCCAGATTGCAAATAAAAAAAAAGATTTCTGTTTAATTCAATTTAAAAAAAAAAAAATTCCAATTTCAGTTCCAATCTCAGTTTATGTTTGTGTGGTGGAATGTGCCTTATTGTCTTTATTATCTGCATTATCTGTTTCATAAATATCCGATCTTAACAGCATTCAATGTTTTTTTTTTAAAAAAAAAGACACTTCATGATTGCGATTCATTTAATTAATTGTCACCCGAAGGAGGCCATTCGAAACTTTTGTCAAGAAAGTGTGATATGGGTCGCGATGATCTAAATGTAGTCAATTATTCAGTATTTACTCCAATTTATTTGCATTTAAATACTTCTCAGCTGTACTGTTTGCAAGTTCAAAAGTCAACTTTCCATATGAGCATCAAGTATATGATAGAAACAACTTGACTTGTATGGTTAGATAAACTGCTGAACACTGAGCATCAGTATGTACTCTACTACTTTGGTCCACGGGGCTTTCATTCTAATCGACCCATTCTATTCACCTCGACTCCACACCCCCCCCCCCCACTCTGTGGACTTTGTGGCTCGGTAGTAACGTCACCCGACCTCCTCCTTTTGCTTTTGTCATAATTCCTGCAGCCGCAAGAATTTCAGTTCAATTCAAATTTGATGTATATGGCGCCAAATCACAACAAGTCATCTCGTGACGCTTCACAGGTAGAGCAGGTCTAGACCGACTCTTTATAATGTTATTATTACGCAGAGCCAACAGTTCCCACCATGAGACAGCACTTGAACATAAATAAATAAATGTCACATAGGATTGGTATCCCAATAATCCCATTTGTCCTTGCTTGTTTGACGCCATGTTGGACATTCAGTCAGCGCTCCCTGTTTATGCTGGCCAGCAAGAACACGGCCTTCACACCTGGCACAGTGCGGTCTCACATCTAATCCAGTGTTGTCTGTTACTCGAGTTTTCCTGCAATCGCTTTTGTTGACATGGTGACAGTACAGATGTTCAGACGGCAACGCGCGGGAGAGCGAGAGAAAAGAAGGCAGAAGGAAAAGTGGGGGGTGATTAAAAAAAAAAAAAAAAAAACAGAGTAATTCCTGGAGGTGTGTGTGATACACCAGCCTCCTGTTGACTGAGTGACGGCTGAATGCCGAAACCTGACAGGGAGGGAGGGGAGAAGAAGGGAGGAGCTGCGGATAAAAGTCTGCCCAGGTGTCAGCGCCTTCTTTCAGCCTCCTCCAACCCGCTATCAGGAGGATCCTCCTCTCAAATCATTCAACTGATGCTCTCGTGTCTGTATCTCACTTTGAACGGCTCTGTTCTTTGCCAGACAAATTGCCATTCAAAGAAAACCAGCTTCCCGGCAGTTCTCAGGGTAGTTCTTTTAGCGCCCTCTGTTATTTGATTCTGCTCAATAAAAAAAAGCTAGCGCGCTTTTACCAGATTTTAGGGATTCATTCTGAAATGATCACGCTTCTGTTTAATGTGACAAAAGATATTACACACTAGCACCTTCAGCTGCTAGTGTAGTACATTTACGCTCACCCTTTGCTGCCTAACCTAAAAACAGCAACACCTGCACATTCTATTCTGTTAGATGGAGATATGTCTGTTGTTATTGAGCCAGAACTGTAGCGTTTGTTTTTTCTTCATACTTCTTCCTGTCGACATGTCGAAATGTCCTTGAGCGAGACGCTGAATCCTAAGTCGCCATCAGTGTGTGTGTGAATACGTGAATGAGACCTGAACTGTAAAGCACTGAAGGAAACCATGAAGGTTGGAAAGCGTATATATATATAGATATATATCTATATATCTATATATATATCTATAAGTGACTCCCTTTACCATTTAACACCTCCAAGGCTTAGATTCATATGAACATTATGGATGAGAAAAAAAACAGTTTACTGAAAAAAAAAAAGGTCAAACGCTACATAACAAGACTAAGGGTGTATTGGAAACCGCCTACTCCACTAGCAGTACGAACTGATTTCGGCCAAAATGCAGCATGTAGTATGCAGTATGCAAACAAAAGCAAAATATGTATTCTCTTGTATAATATAATACTCAAAAATCTCTATCCTGCATCGGACCGGTCTACCTCGCATACTGCGTCCCACCGTGCAAAGCGCTGGCGTTGGATTGCCATTAACGTTACGTTAATGGCAATCCTAGCTAAATCCAAGCTAAATGCTAATGTCAGCGCGCTACCTTGTTCATAGCGACAATGTCAACATGACGCCATCGTGGGTGATGAGAGGCATCAAAACTAATGATGATGCCAGGTGAAAAGTCAGAGTGTCACCAAAGGGATTACGATTCACCCTGAGGGGAACGGGAACGTCCGAGCCAAAGCACGCGGCAGTCCGTCCGGTAGTCGTTGGGATATTTCAGTCTAGACTAAAGTGGTGGACAGACAGACGCTGCCATACAGCCGGGGCGCCAGAGAGAAGTCAACTAGAACTCTTGAGGAACACTTGGGGGGTAAGAAGAAACCTCCCACTACCCAGTTTGCAATTCCGCTCCGTCCAAATCTAATGGCAAGCTATAGGGAGGGACTGTGCTTTGTAGAATATTGGATGAACTCAGCAACTATGGTGCAGTTTTTTTTTGACTGCAGTATTCAGTAGACTATGCTACAGCTCTAGCACATGCCTCTGGGTGGCATCTTCTCCTTTGCAGCTGCAGAGGCTCAGGGTTGCTGTAGACGTTAGCCATACCAAACTGACATTTAAAAATCAATAAAGTCTACTTATAATGTCTTACTTGCAGCTCCACACCGCCTACCACTCAGTGTGGCTCAGATAAAGATGTCTTTTCCAACTGTTTGTATGATTCTTCATATACAGTGTTGAAAATACAGAATCAGAAATACTTTATTGATCCCTGGGGGGGGGCTGTTATACAGTTACCAGTGCTCCCATTCAAGAATACACCCTCTTCTGAGGCGAAGAATGCTGTTTTAAAATTTGATTGAAAGATTGAAGATTGATAATACTATTCAAGAATGGAGTCTTTAATGACACTGGTGTGTAGCAAATAAAACATTACCCATTTCAACATGGTGCATGTCGCTACAGGTAGGTTGTATAAATGAACATTACGTGGAAAATTGCAGATTACAATGTTATAAGCATGTGGAACATTGCACTTAATAACTGAAAATATAGGTTGATTAAGGCTAATGCATATATGTGTGTGTGTGTGTGCCTTTCATATCCATGCAGCATAAACCGCAAACTCGTAGAGGTGTTAAGTTCATGGCGTCCTCCCGTCAGCACAGCTCACAGCGGGAGTCAGCTGCCAGGAGTGCCGCTCATGTTTTCCCCTTTTTCCTGAATATTCTCAGACAGTTTACCGTGTTGTGCTAATAACATCCCATCCTCCCCTCGCGTCCCTCCACATCCTCCAAAAATAAACCGTAATTAGCTGCTGTGTTGATTCATGTGCAGGCATTGAAAAAAAAAAAAGGGGGGGGGGGGGGGGGGGGGGGAGAAAAAACAACATTTGGAGTTTTGGAAATTGACCGCATTAATTATGGCTGCCAACTCCTTAAAATGCATTTGGTTCACAGGGAAATATGTAGATCATCTGTTCGAGGCAGTCACATCTTATTAAATATGGAAAGCAGGGAAAACAGACCTTGGCAGGCTTTATCAAACACACACACACATACACACTGTCTCTCTCACACACACACACTTACCTCCTGGCAAATGGTATGCATTTCACATAATGTATGATGCACCGACACACACATACAGTATTAACAGTATGCGTATAGGGGTAGGCACACAATCCCTTGCACATTAAAATTCCTCCTGCCCCTCTCTTCAGTAACAGAGTTTACACTTATTAGCTCACGCTAAGCAGCATGGCCCCTGTGTTGATTACTGTAATATGAATACACAGACATCTGCATCTAATACACACACACACACACACACACAGGTTATTGGTTCAGAGGATCTAAAGAAGCAACCACGCTCAGTGAACTGAAGGATTTGAACAGAATTACACACCTGTCTGCACAGAAAGTTACGACCCATTCACACGTCCCTCACAGCGTCATCAACAGCTGTGTTTCCTTTTTCCAGTCCTGCTTGCTTTGTTACTTATTTGTCGAAAGCAGGAGCAAACCGTCAATGATGGAATTCAGTTATACTGATATATGTGTTTGTCTTGGAGTTTGATACACACACACACACTATTTACAACCATGAAAAGCAAGCAGGCTAAGAAACCAAACTACGTGGCGTGTTCTGTCTGACGGCGTCCTCTGCTCTGTTTTGGTACTTCTTCTAGCTCCTTGGGCAGTGTTGCCAGGTTGGTTCAAAAACATAATTATTAGCCAGAAAATAATATCAATATTGAAAGAAATAAAAAAATAAACGTCCGTACGATGGCAAACCAGGCCAAAGTTTTGTCAACCCACCCAAGCTAATTTTTACTGACATAAAACCATCCTACAGCCTACAACCCACATGGGCGGAAAATCTGGCAACATTTATTTTCTGGTGAACCAATCAGGGGCCACCAGGGAAAGCCGAACATACTACACACACACACACACACACACACCGACGTCGGGCGGAGGTAAGGGCGCCCTTTGTCACACAGACAGCTCTTTTATTAGTTGTCGCACGCCTCTGTTATAATGTACGATTTATGATTTTAACGATTTTTCATTCAAATATGCATTTTTCACAATTGGAATCCCTCTCCCAGAACAACGATGGGTTGAGCCAGACCACTTCCTCCAAAGTGTAACCATGACCTTCGGAACGAGCCACAAACAAACGGCACCTCTACACCTCTGCTGAGCACGTATCTGTTTGGCCTCATATCATCTTATGATTTGCATCTTGCATTCTGCAAAGTTGTCGCACACCTGGGCCGAAGCCTGCACTTCAGTTCCACCGGGACACTGTAATAATTAGAAATTGACATTATTAAGATTCGCCAGACTAAAATGGTAAGCCAATGCTATTCTGCTCATAAAAAACTGAAGGTATAAGTTGAGTTTAAGTGGTCCCACTCTCCAATAGGACCTTGGTGATGACCTTCCATTGATGGTGTCATTCTTACCCATTAACCTAAGAGTTCAACTCTTGGAGAGTGATTTTCCTGACTGCGCTAAACAGTGTAGCCTGCAGGCCTGCGGAGGTGAGCTGAGAGGAGTGTTTATGAGCTCCCTCTCTCTCCATCTTTCTCCATCTCTCTCTGGAGGATAGGATAAAGCTTTAGGCCTCTGATCTCCTCATCACCAATGCCCAGTGGTGGTGGTGGTGGTGGGGCGGATTTGCTTGTGAATCTTAATCAACCCATTTCTCACATTCAATTCACTTCATCCCTCCATCTTTTCTCGCTCTTTCGCTCTCTATCCCTCCTCCGCTTCCCGACTCGAATTCCCATGTCTTCTAATTACAAATGCTAAAAAAGCACACATAAAGCAAAACAGGATGGAGAGCTAGTTCCCTGGGTGGCATGCTGAAATTTGGCCAGGGTCAGGATGACTTAGGTGAGTTTGCTTTGTGAGAAGGAAAGTGAGAGCTGAAAAGTAGGGGGGGGGGGGGGGGGGGGGGGGGCTACAGAGGAAAGCTCCTCACAGCGACATAGAGCATGAACATTCTGACATTGACCAGCTTCACTCATCAGAACCTCAAACAGCCGAGGATGTCATTCCTGATGGGTAATAGAACACCTTGAAGAAAATTGTGTCATTTTAAACTTTAAAATGCATATTTACAAGGATTGGGAGGATTGCCACATAGTTCCAATAATGACTCCTGAGTTCGTGCAGTCTTGACCAGCATACTTTGCGTATGACCTTAAATAATGAATGCATACTTTCCACCATCACAAAAAAAAAACAAGAACAAATGAAAACATCAGTGACATGGTGCCATTGTTCAATTGTTATCCTCAAGCAGGGCGTCAACAAACCACCAGAGACCAGGAGACCAAAGCCTGAGTACCCTTTATGTTGAATCTGCCCCCTCGTGATGCCCGACATGATGTCTGCTGTTTGACCTGACCACAGACTGTATATAAAGATGGACGACATGACAGCTCCCCAAAAGTGAAGACAAAACGTTTCGATGCCCCCCCCCCCAGGTGGACATTGCAAGTTTAGGATCACCTAACTAGCAAATTGTTTCTTTTTAAGCGTTCCTAAAGGTTGAGGTGAGATACTCATTTAATCTCAGCATGTCCTCAATTTGATTTCACGTAGACATCTTTTATGGTCTGCGATTCACATCCTGCCATCTTCCTCCTCCTCCTCCTCCTCCTCCTCCCCCTTTCAGCACTCCCTGCCTTTCCCTCCCTAAACCTCTCATGACTCTTCCACAAATATTTTCTTGCTGTCACTTGTGGCAATAAAGACATCGCAATCTGAGCTGTGATAAATGAAGAGTCACAACAACAACAAAAAAACATTCCATGAATTTGCCATAATCAGAACTGTAACTGGACAATATGAACCAAAACTAAAGAACACAGCGCTGAGATTCCTCTCAGTGCTGCGATGCAGGAGTTGAATAAGAGCTAGAGGTTAATTCAACTGTAGATGAACTTTTCACAAACATTCCCAGATGGGCTGTAAAGGATATTTGTCACAGCAGTATTGGTATACGCTGTGGTGGAATACAAATGCATGATGCCCTTTCCACGTTATATACAATATGCTGTGGCATACAGAGTGAGACACAAGAGGCTAGAGGCCATTTTCTCAGGTCTTTCCATTAATGCATTTGAGAGGTGTTCTTTAAGAAATAGAAAAAAAAAACAAACCCAAAACCCAAATGGTTGCCTCCAGGTAATGTCAACATCTACAGTATTGTACTCAACTGCATCTCCACGTGGTGCAAAACAACGACCAGCATGAGAAGGTCAGTTCAGTGCCCAACTGAAAGCCAGAAGAGGTGTGGCTTTGCATAATGTGGATGTTCCATGAAACCCCATGAATGACAGACATAAACCAAAGGAAATGGCCTGCTATGTCACAATTCTAAAGTATACCAATATGGAATAAAATATCTGCAATCACTTGTTCATTGGACAATTCTGGTTACCCATCACTCACCAAAAGATATTGTGGCAGTATCAACCATAGACTCTCTATAAAGATGGCTGACGCGTCCCCGCCACAGACTGTAATATATTGATGGCCGACGAGTCTCCACCGCAGACTGTATATAAAGATGACTGACATGTCTCCACTGCAGACTGTATATAAAGATGGCCAACACTTCTCTACCACAGACTGTATATAAAGACGGATGACGCGTCCCCGCCACAGACTGTATATAAAGATGGCCAACACTTCTCTACCACAGACTGTATATAAAGACGGATGACGCGTCCCCGCCACAGACTGTATATAAAGATGACTGACATGTCTCCACTGCAGACTGTATATAAAGATGGCCAACACTTCTCTACCACAGACTGTATATAAAGACGGATGACGCGTCTCCACCACAGACTGTATATAAAGATGGCCGACACTTCTCTACCAGACTGTATATAAAGATGGCCGACATGTCTCCACTGTAGACTGTATATAAAGATGGATGACGCGTCCCCGCCACAGACTGTATATAAAGATGACCGACGCGTCTCCACCACAGACTGTATATAAAGATGGCCGACACTTCTCTACCACAGACTGTATATAAAGATGGCCGACATGTCTCCACTGCAGACTGTATATAAAGATGGATGACGCGTCCCCGCCACAGACTGTATATAAAGATGACCGACGCGTCTCCACCACAGACTGTATATAAAGATGGCCAACACTTCTCTACCACAGACTGTATATAAAGACGGATGACGCGTCCCCGCCACAGACTGTATATAAAGATGGCCGACACTTCTCTACCACAGACTGTATATAAAGATGGCCGACGCGTCTCCGCTGCAGACTGTATATAAAGATGGATGACGCGTCCCCGCCACAGACTGTATATAAAGATGACCGACGCGTCTCCACCACAGACTGTATATAAAGATGGCCAACACTTCTCTACCACAGACTGTATATAAAGACGGATGACGCGTCCCCGCCACAGACTGTATATAAAGATGGCCGACACTTCTCTACCACAGACTGTATATAAAGATGGCCGACGCGTCTCCGCTGCAGACTGTATATAAAGATGGCCGACGCGTCTACACCACAGACTGTCTATAAAGATGGATGACGCGTCTCCACCGCAGACTGTAAATAAAGATGGCCGACACTTCTCTACCACAGACTGTATATAAAGATGACCGACATGTCTCCACTGCAGACTGTATATAAAGATGGCCGACACTTCTCTACCACAGACTGTATATAAAGACGGATGACGCGTCCCCGCCACAGACTGTATATGAAGATGGCCGACGCGTCTCCGCCGCAGACTGTATATAAAGATGGCCGACGCGTCTCCGCCACAGACTGTCTATAAAGATGGATGACGCATCTCCACCGCAGACTGTAAATAAAGATGGCAGATGCGTCTCCACCGCAGACTGTATATAAAGATGGCCGACACTTCTCCGCCACAGACTGTATATAAAGATGGCCGACACGTCTCCGCCACAGACTGTCTATAAAGATGGATGACGCATCTCCACCGCAGACTGTAAATAAAGATGGCAGACGCGTCTCCACCGCAGACTGTATATAAAGATGGCCGACACTTCTCCGCCACAGACTGTATATAAAGATGGCCGACACGTCTCCACTTCCTCCCACTGTACAAACATGAAGCAAAACTCTCCCGGATACGGCCGCCGCCATCTTCAGTCATTTGGAGCCAGAGTCTGCGCAGTGTGAGGTCCCGCCCATACACCCGCCCGACCCAATTGCTAGCACACCACAGTCAATCTCAGCTGTCAATCTTGTTTTTACAGCACCAAATAAGAACTGAAAACCAAATGTATTAGAAACACTTGAACAAACATCAGCGTGATAAGAGCTACCTGAAATGACAGAAACCAACTTTGGGCAGGAGTGCATATCTATCTTCATGGTGGTTTAAATTGCTTTAATTTTGATCAGAAAGACGATCATGAGACTCCTCTGAGACGCATCATGTATAAAAAGATAAATAACAGCCTCCATCATGTAACTTTCTTCATATTAGAAAGATATTCGAGGCTATTATTTACATCAGAACCTTAACGTAATGCATGCTGGGAAGTACATGCTATCTAATTTGATGAGTTAAGTAAACGATCCTTTGGACATCAAATCTTTATTTAGTTACAAGGACGAACTCATGAATATAAGTTCTGAAAGTGATAACTAGAGCATTTAAACTTGAAACTGCCAAACATGTAATTACACTGAGTTACTCATAATAGAAGAGTTCATTTAATATGACTGACTGAGATTTTACAGTGCAAAGGAGTCTGGCATCAAGTAAACACAAGTTAACAGAACATTCTCACTTCGTAATGAATCACAGATTGAGATCCTAAATTATCAAAACTCTTGTCTTCTCGCTTGATTTCAGTTTTTACTTTCAATGCCGATCATTTTGTTGTAATTTTTTTGTTTTACAGCGTAAACAGAATCTTATCCCAGCCCTGTAAAATTTGGTTAAGCGTGACGTTGGCTGTGCTCTTCTTCTGTGGTGTTTACCAGTTAACCACATGGTCATTACTGTAACCATGACGACAAAGGTCCCCATACATCCTCCCAACCTCCTCCCTCTGTACATTTTGTGGCCCTGTCACAACGTTACACTCGTTAAACCAATCACAATCATCGTCTTGGGCGGCGCTGAGCCCAGGAAGCAGAGATGGTGCCGTTGCAAAACAGTGTCGGGAGGGGAAACGCCACAAACAATAGTAAACAATGCATGTAGACTATGTGATTTTACAACATTTGCTGTTAAAAAAGACGAACATAACTAGATCCTCGGTGTCCTGGAGGTGAAGCCCACCTATACTTTAGCTCTGGAGGAGCTCGCTGGACCCGTTAAAACCACAGACGATCCAAATCGTTGTTGAATCGCGCCATTTGCCAGGAGAATGCTGACTGAAATAATCGCCCAGTGGCAGACTTGGGGAGTCAGACTATTCAAATCTAAACAGATGTCAGTATTGGGCTTTTTTTTTTATTGGTGAAGATAGAAATAGTCAATTATATAGTGTAAACTGTAACAGACTTTCTGGTGCAATGTATAAAATACTCCAACCTGGAAGTAAAATACTGCGTCTCTTAAACCATTAGGACATACGAACCCTGATTTACCTTTTCTATCCTAAGGAATCGGGGGGGCTCTTTGAGTCATTACAGAGCATTTCCACAACATTTCTAATTAAGTGTAAATCACTGAAATATCTTCTGCCTCTACAGTAGCAGAGCCTCACCTCTCTACCCCACTGTGGCCTTTTTGTCAAAAAGAGAATGCCTTTCTTCAGGGGGGGGCAAAGACAACGAGATTGGCTGGAGAAAGAACTGAGAAAAAGAAAAGGAGGAGACAAAAAAAAAAGGAAAGGATAAGGACGTAGCCAAAGCTGAGCTTCGTTTCATGCCATGCTTAAGAAAAGCCATAACTACTCAAATAAAAAAAATAATTCTCCTTCATCTTCAGTTTTATTATATTATTGAATTATTGAGAACATTCTGGTTTATTTTATTGACACAATACATTACCTCTTACTTGAGAACGAGGATGGAGATTACGACATTATTATTTTACGGGCATAAATGAGCACACATGCTTGGATGTGTGTGGAAATTACTGTTCAAACTGTTGAGGGTGTTCTTTGTGATAGAGAATTGGCGACGTCTGCACACAGATAACACCTGGTTTTAATGTGATAAAAAAAAATAAAAAAATGTTACAAGACCGATTTTATGACTGACTTCTGATAAAGCTTTTTGAGCGTTGCATGATTGGAGGTCACGCTGTCTTGCTTTTAAAAGAGAGCCTGGATGCATGGTCCCACCCTTTCAGCCCCGCACAGTTAGTTAAAGTGTAGCGTGCAAACTGGAATTTGAGAGACAGCACAATGTGTTGATCTCACATCCAAAATGCACTAATGCAACCGAACCACTTCATACACATCTCAGGATCACCAACCAACCTTTGTCCAAAGTAAATTAGAAATAAAATCTAATATTTCAAATATTAATGACAGGTGTGGGAAAGATTCCCACCATGTACCGGATGTTTATAGCAAATAGTCTAACCTTCATGAAGTGGCTTGAAGTAACAACATTTAGTGGCAACAATCGCAGATACAGAGAACGGACATGTATTATAAAAGTAAAAAAAAAAAAAGAGGACCCGTGGATAACCTATCAGAGACCCTTTTTTTTTTTTTTTTTTGCTGCCAGGAGTCAGAGAGACAGATAGTTTCCATCAGGAGTGTTCGGGGGCTGACCTTGTCTGAGTGTCGACTCTGACCTAGAGAGATGTACAGCCTGGATCATATCACCGGACGGAGCAATACACACCCTCACATCCACCAGTGAACTGATTATGGAGTCCCTCCACATTGACTTTCTGAGCGACGGTGGGAGACCACAGTGGGAGGAGGATGAGGAGGAGATAGAGGAATTTAGCACGTTTGTATTTATTGCCGAGTCAGGCAGGAACTGAGGAGGATTCGAGTAATGGGAAACTATGTTTCACATATGCTGCTGTTTGTGTGTGTGTGTGTGTGCAAAGGCTGTGATAGGTGTGTTAAAATGCCTGCTGCCACTGTCGGTGGGGCTGATAGGGCCTCTAATCGCCTCTGATAATGGGGGACAGCCTGTGACTTTGCCTGGAGCAGGGATTCTGGAGAGAGAGTGAGTGTGTGTGTGTGTGTGTGTGTGTGTGTGTTAGACATGGAGACACACTGAAAATACGCCTGTTTTACACACTGACTGAGGGAGAGAATTGTGTGTGTTTGTGTGTGAAAGTGTTCATCCCAGTGGCCCTAATTACACTGTGACACACACACACTCCGGAGAGCAGATTGCTCCCTCCGTGGCTCCAGATTTTACACATTTGCAGACAAGAAGTCAGCGACACTTGCTGCGGGTTTGTAAATATTGAGTAAGACCAAAGTCAAACAGTCGATCTCTGTCCTAAATCTCAAGTCGAACATGAGGAAGTCCTCACCGTCGGAGGCACCTGTTCCCCAAAACTGCACCGTACGATACCCAAGCTATCACGGCGACACGCTGAGAGTTTTATTCTCCAGTTTATCTCATGTCCCTGTGGAGGTTTTTTTTTTTTTTTTTTTTTTTTTTTTGCTGAATACAACAAAGTCCTCTGCTTCCCCCCGTAGCTGGAGATGTTCCCATGCTCAATCTGTCTGCCTCTTTGATTCCCAAACATTTCACAAGTGTGTGCTGTGTCTGCTCCACCTGTTCAGGTAGCATTAATAGATGTAGGCTGACAGACAGACACAGGTTTCAAGCGAGGACCCCTGGAGACTCGAAAGCGGATACAAGAAATAAACAGCCATGGATTTGCAGCAGCGTTGCTCATTAAGGAGTTTAGAAGAGTTATTTAATGTACAGAGTGAGCAGCTGGTACGGGGGGGCCAAGATAATTCAGCACCACGGACAGCTACAGGGTCTGCTCAGGCCAAAATCATACTGACCAAGCTGATCTGCTCCGAGTGGGAAGAGAATTTTGACTTCATATATATATATATATATATATATATATATATATATATATAATGATATATTATAAGTGTAATAATATATAATATAATGTAATACAGCCTGGAAGTGGACTCACCGCTACTGTTACAAACTGCCCGTGTCTTTATTTCAAGCAGAGAAAAGAAACCTGCGACGAGCCAATGTCAGGGCTGGAAACAGCGAAAGAGGATAAATTAAACACTGAGGTGATTAAATGGCTATCAAAGCAAATGTTCTATCAAATACAGTGAAACAATATTTCATCACAAACACACAAATCAATTCAAATGTTGGCAAATTCGTTATGAAATTACTTCACACATGACTTCATCATTTTCTTTTATCTCCTCAACGTTGATTCATGTGAGGCTAATTCAGCCATTGAAATCGCTGCAATCCCATCACCACTGCTTAAGTCAATGCTGCCGTAATATTAATTGATTTTATTCATCATGTCTCCACCGTGTGCAAATTTGATCTCCCACTGAGCCCATTAATGGAGGTGCATATCCACGATCTCTGCCCTCAAAGTACAATGGTACTTGCCTGCAATTAGTATATGATCGACCTCTGCACAATCCTGTTGGCCATCGACGGTATAAAAGGACATCATGTACAGACACCACAACATCAGTGATTGGATGGTGCAGTAGAGCGCTGCAGGGATGACGTATTTTTGTAGGCCAGCCCAGAAGTTAGCGTCGCCCTGGTTCCCTCCACTAAAAGCCAGTGGGATTTGTTCCATGGGATTTTGGATTATTGCAGAAAATAAACTCTGTGGCAAACAAATGTTATGATACATACACGTTTTGTTCAGCAAGATAATCTTCACTAATGAACACCACTTTTAGGATTTTTGAAGCGTAAATGGAATCAGCAGAAGTAAAAAGCTAATAGGCTATAAAGGAAATACACCACGGTCACATGATTTCAACGTCACCACTGCTGAGCTTCACTTTGAAGAGAATATGGATAGATATAGATATACACACAGATAGAGTATAAACACAACGAGGCTGTAAAGGCGGACTAGTCGGACGTTAATGTCCGCGACAACCTCTGTAGTCTCATTTAGCCGCTTGTTAGCAACCGCCTTTTTTAAGACACGTAAAAGCTTCAGAATTCCCGAGTGGGACTCATTTCCGGGTTTTAGGAGTCGTTCCTGCAGCACTATTTGATTGCCATGTGGTGGAATTGCTATTGCATTAAATGCACTTGCATTCAAGGCGAAATGGAGGAATTAAGAAATGACCTAAAAGAAAAGTAGAGTCGATTCGAATCGTTAGCAGGAAGAGTTCTCCAGGGAGTTAGCGTTGCAACAGACAGAAACTTACTTACTTACAGTGACCTCACAAAAACCAGACCATTGTACATTAGTACTCCCTGTGACTAGTAAATTGACTTTAACATGTGAAACTGTTGAAGCGGCCCTTTAAGTTGCTCGTGACACACACACACAATAATTACATAACGTTAATAATTTATTAAAATGATCAAACGCTAGTCTTCCAATATTTGTATTTTTGCAGTTTGATGCTGCTGCGACTTCACTAGATTAAAGAGCTTTGCCTCTCGCTCATCTCGCATTGCACTTGATGAACTTGATCTAAAATCAGTCCAGTGCTGAGTTTGTCATCGGCTTTACTTTCAATCCTCATGGATTCATTGTAATGCGAGCAAATGCAACTGACCTACCGCCAAGAAAAGAAAAAAAAAGCCGCCTGCACCACAGGGAAGATCCCACAATGCAAGGCAGAATGGCAATGATTCATAACTGTCGGAAAGCTTAATTTAATACTCACAACAGAGTTAACTACTAAGTACCTTTTGGTGTGTGTTCTCCGCACCTCCAACTGGGTAATAGTGTCTATTACCGCTCTGCCATTTAACCAGACCTGCTAAGAACTGTTGCATGTTGGAGTTTTGCACTGTGTTGCATCAGGCCTCTTACATGTACATGCGCACACACACACACACAAAACATAACCCTGCACAACTCTGATGACTTCTTGTCTGGGTTGTTTTATCGCTTTTTGCTTCTTAACCTGCTTCCGATTGATTGTCTGTCGGGTTATCTGCCCGTCTCTCATTGGCCTCACTCTGCAACCATTGCACACTATGTTGTTGAGTTACACTTTATCCGCCGGCAAATCAGAAACACAAGCACAAATAATCAAAGTCTTACCCTTCTTTTCAACTCTTTTTCATCACAATGCAGTTCACTGAATGTCTTTTCTAGCTGACTGCCTTCAGCACTCTGCCACCCCCACCCCCCCCCCCCCACACACACACACACACACACACACACACCCCCACCTTAAACTCTGAACCACAAAAGACTAGCACTACCTAATGTATATGTATTTATATGTGATTCATATATTCACCGTCACGCTCCAGTTGGTACTTGCTGTGGGAGCGTTTACCTGTAAGATGCTGCTGCAAAACAATACAGCCTCATCCCCCATTCACAGAGACAATACACGCATACAGAAAGCACACATAGAGACACACACCCACACATAGAGACACACACACACACACACACACACACACACACACGAACACTGGCGTGAGTTCCATTGGCCTGATTTACAGTTGATCTTTAGCGGTACAGAGCCGGAGGGAAGCCTTTTGCTTTCTCATTTGGAGGAGCGAGCAGGTCTGTGGATAGATGGGAAGATGGGATAAGCGTGGTAGGCCAGGAACCCCCAAGAACATTCTCGAGATACACAAACAATGGAGGGATAATCAGTGAAATCACACACACACTAAAATAGAAACAGAGAGAGATGGGCAGAGAAAGAAAGAAAGAGACTGAAACCTGGGAGATTCATGAGGTACATTTGACGCTTTTACTTTGAAAATATTTAACAAACGCTTTCTTTTGCAACTTACAAAGCTAAAAAAAATACAACCAGACATGTACATCGTCGCCGAAATATCGACCCAATGAAGCTCATGTAGGAATAGGCTTCAGGGCTAAAGCTGCCATGTCCTCCAAAAATGTACACACAGTGGGCTTTTAGAAGATGAGACCAATATGTTTTTAGACTCACTCAATTTGACCATGTTTAAACTGAGAAATGTCCTTCTCAGTATGTAGAAGGAAGCAGGACGACGACTGACTAAGCGCACATAAATAATTCTTTAAGTGAGTACGTTTATTCATATAGCACCTTCCAAGAGCAGAAGTGGCTCACGACAAAAGATATATATTATGATAACAAAAGAACAGGCAACAGACAATAAAAACACAATAAAAACACAAATAACTACAAATGACACAAAGACAAGTTTAGACAGGTGGGTCCAACGCGAGAGAGTTCCAAAGTTTAGGAGCCCTTTAGACATTCTGGACCACTGATGAGCAGTCCAGAGATATTTTGCCAAGTCAGGTGAAGAGGGAGTTATAATAGTCAAAACTGGACGAAATAAAAGCCTAAATATCTCAGCTTGAGACACGATGGGTCTTACTAACAAGCCTGCCTGGGGTCAAATGATCTGCTGTCCCATTTGTATAGAGTTTAGGCAGGTATGTAAAACTTTTGAGGCTGCACATTTTGAGGCTTAAACAAGATGTAAAATTAAACGGAGTGTTTATTTGCACCCAGGTAGGAATACCTACCTTCACCTTTTTACACCCGGCGTGAGCGCCGTCCGCGGGTGAGTGTCGACTGAGGGTGGCGTCGGTCGCGATTATCTGTTTTCGGCCGCAGGGGTTTAGTCGGTCAGGGGAAGTCAGGGGACATAGAATGAAGAGCGACAGAGTCCATTCGGTAAACATGTTGAGATGGATGGCTGAGTGGATCCCGCAAAAACTTTTCATCCGGGAGACTGCTGACCGACTCCCATGTGGAATTCAATGAGAACTTTTCCTAACCCTAAACTAAAGGCTTTCTAACACGTGGTAAAGTTAGGTTTAGGCACCATAACTACTTGGTTAGGCTTTCTGACAGAAATGTTAATGTTGTCACTTAACACATGGTTAAAGTTGTGAAACGGTCGCAGTTTAGTCGGGTTCCACCCCGGGTGCAAATAGCACTGTTGGCTACGGACACCCGGGTGCTTGTCTCTGCCATGCTATATACACAACTGGGTGCAAATAGCATCTGCCATAATTAAATCAGCATATACAAGACAAACAGAATAGGACCCAGAACAGAACCTTGGGGCACACCACAAGTTAGTTACCAACAGCAACTGAGGAACTGCAGGGCTGACGCAAAGATCAGGATATACTGTGGTCCACAGAGATCCAACAGTACCAAAACTACGCTTTTTTCTGCATCACCATGCAACAAGAGGTCAATTGAGACAATGACAACAGTCAGGGTTAGGTAGAGCTTATATCCAGCAGTTTGTGCAACAGTACAAACTTTAAGAACCATTTTCTGGCACTGCATAGAAGCCTTCCTGTTAAGAGAGACGCAGCGATGCAGCCAACCTGCTCTCTCCTTATCACAGATGGGTTTCTGACAAGGAAAAGTGTCTTGCTGGAAGATAACTATGACAGCTGGAGAAGCTTATCATACTGTATATCCAACACAGTCTGCAGCACTGCTCTCTCGCAGGTCATTGTGAATTCTGCGTGCTAGGGAAGGCATCATTCATGCTAAAATGTCCCGGCGTATTCCAAGAGCTCAGCGTGTTCACAAAACAAGTTTTACAGGTTTTTACAGACGCCACGGACTCCTTCAGTTCGGTTCATTCGGTCTGGACCATAGGCTGCATACAAAGAAGGACGACGCGTCTCCACTTCCTCCCACCGTACAAAAATGAAGCCAAAATATCCCAGATGTGGCCGCTGCCATCGAGGTCCCGCCCGTACACCCGCCCGACCCAGTCTCGAGGACACCACAGTCAATCGCAGCTGTCAATTATGACGTCTCACCCCGTTTCGTAGCATCAAATGACTAATTAAAACCAAACATGGACTGACTCTAACTCTGCAGGAGAAAGTCTATATTATATTATTCTGAGCTCACTTGAACCGCCACCAAACAGATTAGCTGTGAAAGCTTAAACTCCACACTAAAAAAAACATTTTATTATTGCTATTTATATATTAACAGATTTAGCCATTTACACTGTGATCAAAAAATCGTATTTGAATCCATTCATTTAAAGACAAACAGTACAGTAATCAAACTGCATCTCATCCACTATATTCATGATCCAGGTAGTCCACAATGAGTGTTTGCATTAAAAAGCTCACCGTCATCAAATAGGAACACAATTCTATTTCCGTATTATGATTCTCTTTTAATTTCATTATATATTCATCTTAATACAATTACATTTTTTTTGGTTTAGTTTTTAGTAGTTTTAATAGTCTGAGCTTTATAATAAATACTTCTAAAACTTACCTACTAAAATTAAAATAACCCTTAAATTTCTTCTTCACAGAAATTAATTAAATGCATGTATATCACACACACACATATATATATATATATATATATATATATATATATATATATAAAGTACAAGCACATGTTAAAAGAAAGAATAACAGACACCTACAGTACATATCTGAAACAATTATTTCCCTTTGATACACACATACATACACATCCAGCTCAGCCCGCACACCCCCAGAAACCACCTCACAGACCTCAAATTAATAGGGTTTGGTTAATTTGAGTGTTGTGTGACCTAAGGCTATATTCAATACAACCATAGAGGTTTCCTTCTCACTAATGAAGGAAAGGCTATTCATTTCAAGGTGAGTCAAATAATAAAAAAAATAAATAAATAAATAAAAAAAACATGCTGGGGTGCTGAAAAATAAATTACTCGGAGAGCTGTTAAATTGTCAAGGCCAGCGGCTGCGCCACAAAAAAAAGGACTCCTCACGGCAACAAAAGTTCATTATTTTATCTGGATGTTATTGCTTGACCCAAAATGAAACTTCATATTGAAAAGCAGCAAACACCTCAATTGTTATTTACAAAAGCAAAACTTAGGAGACGCTTGCGTGGGCTTGGCCAAAAGGAAGCTGAACTTCTGAGCAGAAACATTTCAGCGAGCCGTCGTCCTTGTCCCAGCTGCAACGACGTCGCACAGTTTGATGCAGAGTGGAGGCAGAACTGGCAGCTGGCAGCGTTGTGCAAGTTCAGTCTGCGCAGTTCACAGTCCCAAAAAATGAACTACTTCATGTTCATTTCGTCCGTTTTATTTTTTTTCAGCCGAACCTCCTCCGACCCATGCTGGCAAAATGGTTGCCATAAATCCTCGGGTGCCGTAAGCGTCGTTAACTCCTGCGTTCATGTTCATCAGTCGCAAATGGATACGTTCAGTTCACCAAAAAAATGCCGCTTTTTTTTTTTTTTTAATCCACTGCACTGAAGCACAGATCCAAAACAATGAAATACCAACCACCCCCACCAAAAATTACCTTTCTATTAAATGTTTTTGCCTAATACATTTTGGAGGAAATAAAACTGCTGCCTGAATTATGTGAAGGGTCGAGGGTTTGGCACATGCTTAGTTTTAGACTATTTAAGAGAAGATAGTGGTTAAATATTCAAATGAAACACCTGACTTTTATTATGTTTACCTCTGACCATATTCGCGATTGAAAATGAGAAGTATTTAAACTTTTTTTTAGTAGTTGTAAAAACAACATTCATTCACTATCCTAATACTACTCTCAAGGGTCTCATAGAGGAGGACTGGGACACAACTGCAGTTGTGAACCACCACCTTAGATTTGCGGGGGATCCAAAGAGTTTCTGACAACAGCAGCTGGTAAAACCAACATGTTTCAACACAAAAAGTCGTCGTCTGAGTAAAAACCTAACAAAAGCTTTCTGTTACTAAGAGGTCATTTAACACTGTTGTGAAACAGGAGGTTGCGAGCTGTTATTCGTTCGCAGCAATTATAGCACAATTCATTTAATTCCAACGATGCTGCAACTGCAACATGCACCTGGCACCTGTAGAGCAACTTCCGTCACTGTGTGATTTAAATCCAGGGTGAAAGGAGGTTGTAGAAGTGGAAGGGAAAAAAAAAAAAGACAGTGTGACAGTAAACTGGGAAAAGTTGCCTACTTACGTTAGGGTGATGGCAGAGCGGATGAGACGCCTGGATTGTCTGCAGGTAAACGTCAGCCTGTGGGGGGAAAAAAATACGAAGGCGCATATTTAAATACGTGTCCACAAAGCACGCAGGCAGTGAGAGATTGTGTGCATTTCCTGTGTGTTTGTCTGCATTGCGTAGACTGTTGTATGCGTTGCTCCGACAGGTCCTTGTCTGTTTCCATTTCTTCCATAACTACCCCGTAAGCCTGGTTCTGTAGTTCCCATCAAGAGAATAAAGACTCAGTGACCCCCCCCCCACACCTGTAACTTATCCTACAGGTACTCTAGTAGCTGCAATGTGTGCAATAGTATGCATGTGAGTGGAGAGAGAGAAATCCCTCCCAGCACAGAGAAACTGAGCAGACTTTTCATAACCTTCCTTTGACCATAAGGCCTCTGGGTTAAGAAACAGGCCAACAGGACAAGGGAAGGTTGAGTGCCAAATAATGACGAACCTAAGCCAGCTCATTCATTTAAGAGCTGCTTTCACAAGTCGCGCATGGCACCGACCGAGCACCGACCCCCCTTTAAGCTCCGAGTCGCTCTGGAGTCCGTCGAGGGCTTGCCCTGGCCGGGGTCGCGTTTGGGACGCAGAGACAGGAACTGACAACATGGTGGGAAAAAAATGGAATATATGCTAATAGATAAAATATGATCAGTTCATGCAACAAGGAAGAATATGAAACATATTGATGCCGGAACAAAAATTTAAACTGAACTAGCTTGAGCGGCGCACACATGGCCGCAAATCTTTAAAAAGATAAAGACAATGGGCGGCATTCACAAACAATGCCACACCCGAATTTGTTTGCGCTCTGAAAAACTGCGTCAGACCATCCTGTCATACAAAACGTAAGCACACACACATTTTAACTAAATGCACAGCATATTAAGACTAATGGAGTGTATGAGAATGTCCATGTTTAACAGTTTTGGTTTCCTTTGGTTTAATTGACTTGGCCTGTAATGATCGGCTACTCCCACGAATTTCTGGTGCCATGAAATTGCGCACGTGTAGCCAATGTTAACACAATACGACAAAATGTAAGTTGAATTGGTAAAGTAAAGTTTGGCACCATGGACACCAGACACACAGAAGACTGTGAAACAAGAAGAATCCCAAAGATCATGCTCTTCCTTTTTTTTTTTTTTTTTTTTTTGTATGCCCTCTTCCCTCTTGGTTCCTCATCCCTTTTTGGATGAGTCAACTGAGTCAACCCCAAAAGTTAGTTAGAACGTGTCCATCGCACCCGGCTAGTGAACGGAGAGAAACTGGCTCTGGCCAAAGCTGCCCCCCGAATATGCCCGAGAGCTCCACCACTGACCATCTGCTGCCCTCCCGTTCCAGAGCAATTTCTTTTGTTCTTTTTCCCCCCGTGATTGGGGGTTGATGCTATTGATTAATAAGAGTGATTAAGAAGCAATGGCTTAAAAATAGGGTCTGCCATCCAGGTTGAAACGATGGCTTCAGATATTTCCCTTGCGCTTCCCAAAAACCTCTCAGCTACTCAGCGGTGCTTTAAGTTCCACCGGTTAATGTTGAAGTTGTCAGCCACCCGGTGGTCTCCTGTGTTTCCACAATTCAATCCAATCTTGCCAAGACATCATTCACTGCTTTATCTGGTATACGGTGGTATCCCCATTCAGTCATTAATTGTTCATCAGTGGATTCATGGCACTTATTCATTCATTTGAATGTTTAGTAGTTAGTAATCATGTCATGTGTGTAGTTTGTAGTGCAATTAAACATTTAATTTCTAAAGAAGTTGATAACACAGTTTGTGTGTATGAAGTATTACTGCCACGGTCTTGGAGTCCAGAACTTGGTTCCCCCTTAAGGCAGTCATGCTACAACTGATTACCTATCTCCTTCATTCACATAATCTGAATCAGAGTTATGGCATCAACTACTGCAACTTTGAGCTTTTAATCAGAAAGTTACGCCAAAAGCTACAAGGACACCGATAATGACGGAGTTCACTTTGAAGACGCGGTGTTCTTTAACATACCGAACACACGGCCCAGGTATCAAACATCACTGCTTTTTTTTGGGAGCAACCAAAATGTGTTCTCAATGCCAAGTATGAGAAATTGACGTGGCACTGAAGAGAGGGAAGCACGCAGACTAAACACAGAAGCAAGGTGGGGTTAATGAGGGGCAGGTGAAACTAATCAGGGCAGGTGCAGACACACAAAGGCAGGAAGTGAGGTAGGTAAGTAACAAAATAAAACAGGAAACGCGAAACGCAAATAGGAAGCAAACTGTGACAATAGTTAAAATCTACTTTTGACTGTTTTAGTTTGGAAATAATGTTGTATGGCTGCTTGCAGTCAGACAGCATTAAACATTAGAGAAGTTCTTTTGTTAAAAAATGAAAACAGCATGTTTCTCAAAGTCAGTATGTTTTTGGCATGGGTGCTATTAGATTTTCATATACTTCATTCAGCATTAGCCATTCAATGTATTTACATTTAGCAAATTATCATTTTATGTTGTAGTTGGTGTGGCAGAGTCCGCCATTCCCATGCTGGATGCAGATTTCCTACCTGAGCACGTGGGGTTCACACGAAACACTGCTGGATGTAATCCAGTGTAGTTTTATCTCATTGATATCAGCCTCGGTGTTTATTGTTTGCTCTATTTACAGCGTGTCAGTGCTGTATCAAGCCACTGCCAACGCAAACTGAACATCACATTAAAGGCATTTAACTGGCTTTTATTGTGAAACAGCCACAGGAAAACGCAAGTAGTAGAAGTAATGGAACAGTCAGGGCCAGCCCCAGTGAGCTGTTCAACGAAGAGCTTCAGATGACAGGCTGCACCCCCCCCCGCAACGTGAGTGTGTTTGGTTGCACTGTAAACAGATGCATCAGCTTGTGTTGTATTTGTGACAAAATGTGAGTATTTTGTGCGCGATATTTGACGTTACCATGGAAACCGCGGGTGTCGCCCAAATCAGTCACTGTCACACCCCGCTAAAGTATTGGAAAAAGTTATACATTCAAACAACAGAACACCTCTAGGACTGAGACTGGAAACCTTCACAAACCCAACATGTATGAATACATGTTCATACAAAAAAAGACATCTGACCCGAAAGGGACCTGATTCATGGAGAGTCAGTGATGGTTCGACCCAGTACAAAATGCGGTCTACTCGAAAGACCCCAATTACAGAGGCAGACGGTAGCAGCATGACGCTCCATAAATTAGCAATACACATCCTTTCTCCTGCACAACATGCTGCGTGATCAGAGCTGATAGAGTCCACTTGGTTCTGCTCAGATATTAGACACACAGACCTGAGACCCGTGGCAAGAAAACGGGCCTTACCTGACCCAATCAGACTCAGGTCCTTGGTGGGGTCTTGGTTACTAGGAACGTGAAGTCAAGCTGAACTAAGCGTATCAGCTGATGAACCAAGTGATGAATAAACTTCATGGCTTGCTATCACCCTTGGGTTTTCAATGACAGTTTCGGATCCGCAACAAATAAACGAATGAGTGAGCAAAACATTACAAAACACCTGCATCGTACCAAAATACACCAAACTCTCTTAATTCTCTCCTAAACACTACCTTCTTCTCGACCTGTCAGTCGAATTAAAACACTGTCTGTTCCTCACAAGTTAACATTTGTGTGTGGCTCTAATGGCTGCCGCACTCGAAACTGAAGTTGAGTCTATAGATACAGACCAGTGCGGAGAGACAGCCAGCATGTGCCAGACAGATGGTGTTTCATGGCAAAACAACTTTCACTAAACAGATACAGACAGCTACACCGACGGCTGGCAGCCACTCGCTCTCTACCCTGCTCTCCCTTAAACCCGGGCAATTAAAATATTTCTCGCTCAATAACAAGGGAGAGGAGAGAAATATACTGGAGGTGCAACTCTCTCTGGTTAAAAGAAAAACACGTATCATGCCAAACTGTGTTTCCATGGTAACAGTGGACCACAGAGGCAGTAAAGAGAGAAAAAAAAAAAAAAAAAAAGGAAGTCAGCTTAGGAAAAATACACAAGATGCTGCAGGGACAGACCTCTGGGACTGTCCTTATTTCAACTCTGACCACCGCTGCCTTCCACACTGCGCCTGCTTTTGTGTGTGTTTTCATTGGTGAGATGTGTGTGTGTGTGTGTGTGTGTGTGTGTCCCTTGGGCATTCCATTCAAAGAGGTCAATGACCTGTTTGAATCAGAATCAGAAAGAACAAACAAACATGCAGATGATCAAGCACGCCACACGGCAAATCTCTAGATCCCATCACGCTGAACAAACTACAACTGGGCCTTTTGTGTGTATGTGTACGTACGAGCATGCGTTTGTATTCCATACAGCTACATGTACAGCAGGTCCCTACGGAGCGGGCAGAGGCAGCTCTTTATTTGTCCTTGACAGGGAGAAGCACAGTAAACAGACTGACGGTACGGCTGATTCAGTGGGGGCTGTCAGTGTAAACATCTCCACAGGCTCATGTTGGGACCTGATTGTATGAGATGTGCTGCACATGTTATTTGCCGTTGTCTTTGTTGTCAATCATGCTTTTTATTGGTACCGCTGATAGAGTGTTGCAGGGAAGACGTGTTTTTGTAGGCAAACCCGGAAGTTCCCCTCGACTGACAGCCAATGGGATTGTTCCATGGGATTTTGGATTATTGCAGAAAATAAACTCTGTGGCAAAACAAAAGTTTATGATTCTTATATACAGACAGATAGATGTAGAGTATAAACACAACGAGGCTGTAAAGGCGGACTAGTGAGTAGATGACTTTCCGTGTTCGGCATGAAGACGTTTAACGTCCACGACAACCTCTGTAGTCTCATTTAGCCGCTTGTTAGCAACCGCCTTTTTTAAGATGCATAAAAAGCTTCCAAACGTGTAAATCTCTTCAGCTTGTGTGTAACCACAGACCTTATCTCAGGCACCTAACCAAAAAAACCCACTGACTTCCAGACGAGGGAACCGGAAGTAAAAATGCTGACTCATTTCCTGGTTTTGGGAGTCGTTCCTCACTCTATGGTATTGTCCATCATTCAAGCCTCCTCTGCTCTCCGCTCATTTTTAGTTGGACCTGTGGACACTCCAGGCAGACATTGGCTGCCATTCAGCTCCCTGCAGAGTGAAAATCACCTTGGAGGCTCGATAGTTGCTGCAGATAGGTAATCCATCAACACGATGGTTGATGAAAGCAATGGCAGCCCATTCTCAGATCATGGATGTCGAGGCGTCCTAGACTGCACCGGCAGGGACAGTGAACTGTAACTTTGCTCACTGTGATGGATTCGTTTTTCCACAACAAGCTTCAGGTTCCTGCATGTTGATGTTCATATCACACTGAAATGAACTGAAACCAATGGCTGCCTGGGAGGAAGGAAATCAATCTAAAAACACTTGGTAAGCTTTGAAAATGGCCAGCAGTATGTGTACTATAAATAATTTGTTAATTGGCTAAAAGATGCAGAGTTTTAATATTTAATTTCCTGTGGGGAAAACAAATTAAAGAATGTTCTCAACTGCAACTGTATTATGATGTTAGAATGCTTTTCGTAGACATCTGGGATCACAGCGCCATTACTCTTTGTAACGCCCTTCAGCCCTGTAGCCCTAGGAATTACGTAAATACTGGTCCATGATTTAGTGTTCTTGTGTGGTGATAGGGTTGGTACACATGCCTGTCTTGGACCATCTGCAGCAGGAATGCCAGACCGCTAAATCATTTTCATACAGCCCGTCTCCCACAAGCTCTTGAGGATCAAATGGCAAGATAAGATTTACGATACCGGTATGCTCACCCCGGCTTGCAAATCAAGTGTCCATACCGGGCTCAAAAAGTTGCAGATCTGAAGGGCTGGACGCAGACACTGCAGGAACAACACAGGCCTCCCAAAACAGCTGCAGTTTGAATTAGGGTTGGGCCGATAAACGATGCCATTGTCAATCGCCGATGGCTCGCAGTCATCTGCCACCTCTAAAATCGTAACATCGCTGATTTAAAATATCGTCACTGAATGTGCAATAAAAGCTTCACAAGTAAAACCCCAATAAGAGAGGTTTATCATTATGACTAGTTTTATTTTTATGTGATCTGCTTAATGAGGTATAGTGTTGATGGTCCTGAGGCAGCTCCCAGACCGTGGTTCCAGGGTCGATCGACCTCGGAGCTAATCAACTTCACTTTTACCCAGCAGCTTGGGAGCAAGACGCGGGAACTTCTTGGGTATTGAGGGGCTGTACAGTTTATTCATGGACAAACTGTAAACTACAATATATTTTTACTGCTTGCTGCTGCTAACCTTTCCCTCTGCGCCGATTGCCAACACCTGTCCTTCATAGAAGTAACCCATAAGATGAACCCCCCCCCCAAAACAATGTCATCGTCCATCACAATGTTTCACTGTGGTCATTGTTGTATGCCAATTACACAGACATCGCCCAACCTTAGTTCGAACATACCTAAACATTCTATGAAAAGCCTGGAAAGTCAAGCAATGACAAATGGGCAAATGGGCAAACAAAGCAAGAGCGAGCTACTGGCACTTTCTCACGATCAATGAGTCCAGATGTCACATGCCATCATTGCGGGACAAACCTTTTCACGCCAAAACAGGCCTCGTCAGACTGGTACAAACTCACAGTTAACCAAGAAAAACGCCTTGACGATTGTGATCGCCATCATTCACCCCACCACGATGCACTCACAATGGGCCGCATGCAAGAACATTTCCACGTACTCCTCTCACTCGTACTCTTTCCTGTGACGCAGTGGATTCACCAAACTCTCTTAACTGCACGAAAGACTAAGGCTGTTTGTTTGCTTGTGGGAACGTTTGATTCACAAACATCGGAGTAAAAAAGTCGGCCTCACTAATATGAGACAGTGGCAGTCACTGAGATATTAAATTGGACAATATATTGGCCTACAATAGTGATCTTAGACTGCTGGGTTGCAAAAGAGGATGATACTGGACACAGACCTGCATAAAGACCCTGACGTCTAGTAACTACTGAAATGTCTACATTACTGTGTCGAAATATGTCAAGAAAATCTAAAAACAGCCTCTCAGTGAATTGGCAAGCCATGCTGAGGATGATGATGATGATGATGATGATTTTGTTCCACTTAAAGAGAAAGTTGGTAAATGCCAAGAATTCTCTTAAATCACACTCACATGCCACTTAGGAATGAACCTGTTCTGAACTGGTTCTCGCAGGAGTAGGGTCGGGTACCAAAAGGCATTCGTCAGAGGGTCGATAAGCAGTATCGGTTAGATAAGTAGTATCGTTAAAATCTTAACGACGCCCAGCATATTGTGCTTATTTTCCCTCATCTCAGCATGGGATTGCTCGTGAGCACCACTTCAGGTAAGGCATTATCAGAATGAATCCTAACCTGTCCCGACCCAGAGAAAAAGTATATATGACCGGAGGCATCCAGAGCTCCGTCAGAACCCACTGCTCACCAGTTGAAAATATCTTAACAGGAGGAAAGATCCACGCAGCAAAGCAGACAGTCTGAGCCAGCCAGCCCTGGGCTTTGTTCAGAACACTGCTCCTCTGTAGAGCAGCCAGGAGCAGCATGAAAACACTCCAATTCACACTTGGCTTTGCAAGTTTGCTAAATGAAAACACATTCCATAATTTACACCCTCCTCTTCTGCGCCTTATTGGCAGAACAGCAACTTTTCCCTCTTGACCAATTACGAGGGATTCAGAGCCTGCAACCTGCAAGTCCACATGATCACACCGACGCAGATGCATCAACCGGGCCTGCAGGAAGGTTTGTCGCTGCTACTACGTTCTCACAGCCAATCCTGCAGAGGATTGTTAATGATGCATGAGTGGCAGTTCATATCACAGAGTCCTGCTTCTTTAACCTGCTATTGGGCCAATCAGAAGGAATGTTACGCTTACTTGTCATCAGCAATCAATCCCAAGGAACACCAGCTCATAATCAACCAATCGGGAGAAACCACCGATAGGCCGTGATGAACTGTCAGCCTTGTTTTGAACCTTGATAGTAACCACCACAAACCCTAGACCTAACCACCAAGTACCACCATTACCCATATTTTAACATTTATTCTGTCATCCCATTCATGTCTCTAACTCTCAATCTACCGACTGGGGTCACATCTCGCAGGTGCTTTATTCTCTATCATTCCAATTTTTCATGAATCAATTTGTTCCTTAATGTCTTCATATCATTGTTTCACGTTTCTGCTTTAATGAGTGCTTTTTAAAAAAAAAAAAATACCAATGCATTGTGGGGAAACTGTAACTTTAACTTCTTTTTTTCATGATGGTTGTTTCTTACAGTATTTTATTTTTGGGGTCCCCGGGGGTGAATGAGTAGGACGAGGGGTTAAAATGGTATACCACAAACCATGTCATCAAAATGAGCATTTTGGTCAACATGATAGCAGTAGAAATTGGTCGCCGGTGAAATCAAAACACGTTCATGAAGCTGAAACCTGAGTAATGCCAACGCAAAGCTGCTTCCTAAACACTAAACAACGGGGCACTGACTTTACGGCATCATGGGATATTAAAATTTGGGAAATGCTGCTTTTGCTGATTCTGTCCTGTCTGAGAGTGAGAAAGCTCACTAGTTAACACATTGTACCGCATTGGTTTACTTTTTAATTTTGCTCTAGTGGAGTGGAGGCCTGTAATGGGAGGAAGCTTTTCCTTGTGTTGCTCATGGTGGAAACTGTTTCTGTAATAACATTATAAAGAGTCGGTCTAGACCTGCTCCGTTTGTAAAGTGTCATGAGATGACTTTTGTTGTGATTTGGCGCTATTATAAATAAAATTGAATTGAATTGAATTAATGGTGAGTGGCAGCATGACATGAATGCTTTGCCTACAGTAGAATAAGAAGCAGGCAAGGTCTTCATCAGCGTTCATCCCGTCTCCTGTTTTCCAATATACCAACTCTTCCATCTCCACAGCTCATGGCGGAACTCCATTACCATTACCATTAGAAAAAAGGATCAATCCAATGTGACACACGAAGTGCTAATAAAAATCACTTCTTATCATTAGGCTCCAAGTCTCAGTCAAGACGGCAGCAGCTCATCAATAAACACAGCCAAGCCGCGGTGTGCCGTGTGTGTCCTGTGGGAGCGGCCTCTGCACACATCCACACTTGCCCGCTGTCACAGTGTGATTTATTGAAATATTACCCCGACCAAATTAACAAACGGGGCTGGTCCCGCTCCCAGTTTGCAGCTGCCTGTGAATAACACAGTGGGGGAATCCATGCAGACCACCACCCTGACACGCACTCTTATGGATATTAATATTTTCTCTCCCCCCGTCATTGTATATATATTTATTTACCGGCATTCCGACCCACTCTCCCGGTGGTATTGAGACAATCCATCCTGTCAGATTTACCCTGTTAAACAGGGACATGCGGTGGGGGGAGGGGTGGAGGATACATGACTGTGTGTGTATATGTTGCTGCTTGTATATTTTGTGTGCTTGTGCGTCAACATATGGGTGTGTGTGTGTGTGTGTCAGCAGCAGGGGAGTGTTTTGAGAAGGTAATGAGAGCGTTGTGAGAATGTTATTAGGGGCTGTAAGAGGCCCACTGAGGCGTTTGGGAAATGCTGCACTTTGAAAAAGCACTTCGACCGAAGCCACTCACAACCTGGAAGTGAAAGCAATCTCTCATCGTGTCTCATCCATCCCTTCTGTTGACTCTCCTCTTGGCCCCCCCATTGACTCCCTCCGTCGCTCTCTCTCTGCCTTGTGACCTTCACAGTCAAAACATGCAGGATTATTGTAATGGTACTTTAAGGAGGAGGATTCAGAAAAGGAGGGGAAAAATTAACCATTTGAGCCTCCTGATGTTTTTGCTCCTTTTACTTATTGACTTGTGGTCTGGTTATTGTATTGTTATTATGGACGACTAAGTTGGACTACTCAGAAGTGTCATTAAAAGTGAATTTTTTGGCCTGTATGTCCACTAGTTTTCAGCAAATATATGATTGTATAGAAATTGATAGTGTAAGAAAAAATGCAAAAGGTTTTTTCGCCTGTAGTTTTTTTGTTTTTTCTTTTCTAAATCGGCATTTGGTATGTGTTTATTTTGAAATGATATCGCCAGGGTTCCCATCATGCTTTGGGAGCTGTAAACAGGAAGTGTAATGTTGCCATAGTCAGTGAGTTAGCTATGGGCTAAACCTGATCCTTGTTCTTACCCTTAAAGTTGAATAATCTTATCATATAAATATGTCATATTATATAAATATTTTGTGTTATGGTAAATCCTACAAGCGGTTTCTGTTTGCGCTGTAATCACAGATGTACAGATCACTATCAGCTTGGATTACTGTTGATACTAACAAAACAAAAAAAACTGCCTAAACTTCATGGTTATGATCGGAACTTTTAGATGATTTTTCAGGCACATTTATGGACGCTGATCCTTGATCTGTGCGTGATGTCTGGTTGTTCTGGTTTGACTCTGAGAAAAAGGGGTTCCAGGTCGCTGGGAGAGCTTGATGCCCTGCAATCCTCAAGCAGAAAGCACATACGCCAACACGTATGAACACATTTCGGAAAAAAAAATAAAGCTGCAAATAAGTTCAGCGCAAGCAAATTGAGAAAAAAAAAAACAAGCAAATACCGAAAGACTGCAAGTCGTTTGCAATAATGCAACCGTGTTAGAACACAATACACATTTCCATGTTCACAGACAAAAGACATTTGCAATTGGTAAGCTAATGTTAGGACTGTATGTATACCCACTACGTTCAATAACAACACAATCATGCGATCTGAATGGTAAAACAAGTCATATTCCCACATCATTGATCGGCGGCCGGTGTATTTATCAGCTTTATCACCACCCACACCGTTGCAGTGCATTGAGCTCTCTCAGCCACCGTACCATGAATCACGACATCATACGCCACAGTCCGATATACAGAGGCACGTAGGAGGACGTGCGTTGTCTTACGCTATAACCTACGCGGACTCGGCCTACCTTCTTCAAACCGCAGGCTAATGTGTCAAACAGCTGCCAGCTCTGTCCATCTATGTCGCAGACCCACCTAGTGGCCCCCGAACCCCTGTGCTTGAAAGCAGCGACATGGGCTGGAGACTTAGCAGGGCAAAGGGTCTTTCCACCTTCATCTACCGTGACAGGAAAAGAGCGGCAATAGTGAACAGTGAACGAAAAAGGTGGAAAAGAAGGAGAAAACAACAGGCAAGCTGAAAGAAAAGGCCATCAGTTTCAGAATCAGAATCAGAAATACTTTATTGATCCCCAGGGGGGGGGACGGAGGCGTGGGATCATGTTGGGAATAGACTCGACTGGGCAGAGCTGCTCTCAGGCCAGTGACAATGTGCACAGTGTGCAAATTATGTTTTTTTTTTTCCGAAGCCGATACAGACAATAACATTCTGAGAAAATTGTAAATATGATCATTGATACAGGCTGCTTAATATATAATCACCTGATCGCGGGGACTGCACGATGATACGTTTATATTAACAAAGACTCCCATTGAATAATTGCTCTACTCGGGCGCTCTGTGTGTGTGTGTGTGTGTGTGTGTGTGTGCGTGTGACAGCTCTACCTCAACTGGAAAACTTCCCGAGAGGGAGAGCAGAGGAGAGTGAAACAGAGGCGGACAGAAAAAGACTTTTAATGGGGTCCTTCAAATTGAAAAGAATTTACCCCTGAATGTGGGAATCCAATTCTCTCCAATCCAGTGGGATTGGCATTGAGCAGGGTAAATAAGGATGGATTGTTTGTCCGTTAGCCCGCTGTGGCGTGAATCCGCCGCTTAAATGTAAAGTGACAGATCCCCCCCCCCCCTCTTCTCTTTAAGTCAGCTTCTCTCATTCACCTCCCTCCGTTACTTTCCACGGTTTCTGTCTCTATTGCACACCACACCAAGACGACTACTCCTAATGAGGAAACCTAAAGTCACCTACACACAACTACCCACACAAACGCATGTCCGCACACACGCCCGGACTACACCTTCTCTCCAGTATGTGTTGTGTAGCAGAAAGCTCGAGTTTGTTTCTCAATACAAGAAAAAAAAAAAAAAAAAAAAAAAAAGGGGAGAAGAAACGGAGTAACTTTGCTGCCATGATGCAACCGAGTGTAACCTCCCGGCCACTTCTCACAGCACACAGAAGCTAAAGGGCTATTTCAACAATGATCATGACGACAAGGAGGGGGCAACATAAAGAGAGACAGATCACAAGATGTGGTGGTGGTGGTGGTGGGGGGGGGGGGGTGGCTGAGAGAAGAGGACAAGAAAAGGTTACCGCAGGGAGCATGGCAGGGAATGGAAAGCGAGGGCTATTAAAAACTATATAGAGCTGAATTAAAAGGTAGGAAGACGCAAAGACACGCACTCAGGTGGACCTGCGGCTTTAATGATCTGTGAGGAGATGTCAATATCTGCAGGTGCCAGCTAGCTGGCTGCCCTGCCCGGCATGCTTGTGTGTGTGTGTGTGTGTGTGTGTGTGTGTGTGTGTGTGATCTGATGCGTGCTTTTCAAACTGAACTCAAGGCAGAGACGCATGTGAATGCAATGAACCTGGAGCCCACACACACACACACACACACACACAAAACGACAGCGTCAGTCATTTCAGGACATGTTTCCGTTCAAAGAGACCCTCTAGCCGTTGTCTGCCGCTTTGGGAGCCATTAAGGTTGAAATTCATTCAAAACCCACATATGGTATGATTTTTATTCTCCCGACTGTCAACACCAGCTGACCCAGACTCCGCTGGACGAGTTGGCACAGAGAAATCATTTTCATAAAGAGCCCAACAATGATGATGTACGTGTAACAGGGGTCACATGCACCTTATTTCTTGCTATAGTTACAACAGTTAACAGTTAATCTATCTGGTTACAGTTTAACTTTGACTTGAAGTTCAGAGCCCCTCCTCCTTCATTTCTTCTTCTGTGGTCCCTAGTACAAATAAGTTTTGTTCCTTCCCCTCTCCCCTGTTCGTTAAGTTCCCCTATCATTTTATTTTTGCCCTTTTACTATCCTAATCCCATCCCACTGTTTCTCGTATTTTTTGTTTCCCACAATACTATATATATATATATATATATATATATATACATGTCTGTCCCAGCCTGTTAATGTATTCATTTCAAGTCACTGGCACTTAAAGTTTCGGGACGTGAAGCTAACTTCCATCTTGTGTATTTATTTTATTTGTGTAGGAGCTGTAGCAGGCTGTAAAAAAATAAAATAAAAATAACACTGAGGTTGTATTTCCCAATGTGTTTATCAGAGACCAGAATAAATGTGGTGGTCAAAATGTCCCTGTCTTTAGCACCACGGCTACACTGCACATTTAAAAACATGGCATTAGTCCATGAGTGGTCAGGTGCGTCAAGGAAACCACATTCAAAGCAAATGACTCACTGTGTGTGTGTGTGTGTTTGTTTGAGTGTGCACGATTTCAATCTGGGAAAGGAAATCAAAGGTTCATCGCTTGCTTCTCAAAGTCTGAAATGCTCACCTCTTGTCCACACTGGACCTCTTTCCACCCATCTTTCTCTCACAGACAAGGCGACAGTGGCCCAACATCGCCCCGATTTCAACACGCCAACGCGTAACATATTTAGTTGTTCAGCAGGAGGCACGAGATTGACTGACCGGCTAACGGGACGAGAGCCGCGGGCAGTGGGTGCCTGATGATCCATGATAGCGCCGAGCGTCTGAGGAGAGTGTGAGAGTGAGAGAGCAACTCGGGCGGAGACACAAAGAAATAGGCGGCGAAAGAGAGACGCCACGTCTCGGCGGCCACCATCGATCGGCCTCTCCCATGAGACACAAAGACAAGTCAAGTTGAGTTACACGGTCTCTCTCTCTCTGCCTTTATCAACTTGCGAAGTAATGCAGCGTTCGTAGCATACTGAGAGAAATCAAAGAGCAGGATAACCACGAAGCCCCCGTCCCTCCCCACCCCGCACCCATCACATCCGAGCAAGAACTGAGACAACTTTCCTGGAGCAATCCAGCTCATCACTGAGTCATTCTAAACGCCTCAACAGATTAGCGAGACGTTCGAGACACTTAGAAGATGTCGCGTTAAAGTCACAGCATCAGTTGTTTCTTCAAATGCCTGAAAACAAATGTTTGTGTTTCTTTGGCAAAGACAGCAGAAAGTTGGCCTGTATAGTTTTGTCGAGCGGCAATAAAGGCTTTCAGGTGGGTCCGTGATAATTAAATCACCTAATCCGAAAACAAACAATTTTACCAGTAATACCTGATTTAAAAAAAAAACTCTGAACCTATTTTTAAAGCAATCCAACCCCCCCCCCCCAGCTCCCCCCATATGCAGGCACATTGTACTCAAACTGTGTCTGTTGTGTCAGGCTTGTGAAAGGAAACAAGTCAGCCTGACGCCGGGGGACTGCCACTCTAAAACCCAGTAGCTCGCCTCAAGGCAACACAATCCTCCTCCTGTTTTCTGTTTCGTCTGCGCAAGAATGACAACGTTTCGTCTGGTCCCGCAGAGTTCAGGGCCCAGCAAAGGTTTCCCTGAAAAATCCATGCGATGGCAGCTCTTTCGTACACTGTGCCATTCCAAACACTTCCCAGAAGAACAAGGCAAGGGACTGAGGAGAAGCTGGCGGTTACTGGCGGGTTAACGTCATGCGTATTCTCTGAGGAGACCTAAGCGCGCCGATCGCATCGGATCCAGTACATATACAGTACATGCAGCTTCCAGCGAATGCTGTGCGTGAACGGTAAATGGTCTCACTTATGTAGCGCTTTTCAACCTTCACGGTTCCCAAAGTGCTTCACAGATCAGGTCTCATTCACCCGTTCACACACACACACACACACACATACACACACACACACACATTCCAAGCTGTCATGCAAGGTGCTGGCCTCCATCGGGACGAGCAACATAGGGTTCCCGCTGTACCCTGCTCTACCTACATCTAAGAAAAAAAAATGTAATCCTGGGAAAGGCGGACTGCACACGCAAGTGGAAACTACCAAATAGAGAGGCAATTACAGAATATCAACACATTGAATGGCTATTGCGGAAAAAATGCCAACCATACAGATTGTCAAAAATGGGTTCATAATTAAAATCAAAGGAAAGACTTTGATTACAACTTATAAAGTTTTATTTCCATTGTCAAGCCATAAGTTCCCGTAAATTGTGAGAACACTGTACTCACTAAAGTAATTGCCGAAGTCTCTGAATGCGGCAACGTCAATAAAAACAGGTCCGGTGGAGCAGGTTACGGACAGGACTAGACAGGTTGTAAACAAGTTGGCGGTACAGCCAGATGAGCTACTGCTTTAATTGGAAGTAAAAAAAAAACGAGTGTCATGATGCGAACACACAGATGCAGAAATCTGCATCCGAAGACAGACGGTGTGGCTTTTCATTTCAGTTGCATGAAGAGAAAATAGAAATGAATAAGTGATGATTAAAAAAAAATGTTGAACACAGGGTCTGGTTGGAGAGAGATTCGTTGAAATGGTTTATTTAAGTGTCATTTACTTCATTGCTGCACATTATGTTCCAAGTATTTAGTTTGCTCCCGTGGATAAAATCACCAGACCTGGCAATGAAACAGACGTGGTTCTGAGACGACTATTCTGTCAGCACAAAGTCTAAGACCCAGTTTCCAACAAAATACCAACAAACTTTCTTTGTGCTGCCTCATTCGAATGAACCTCCTCCCTGTGCTCCACGCGAATGTCAAGGTCAGGAAAATACCAAACAGTCGGAGCACCACCTCTCAATACTTTCTACCCTGTCCGTGGCTCTGAGCCCCGGGTCCGTTGGTTCCTACCGAAGGTATCTTTAAAAACACAAATATATCCTTTCATTTTTTTTTTTTAAAAAAAGGTCCAGTAATTTCCTAAAACAGCTGCTCACTGTAGTTTGTAGTAAATGGAACAGGTGGAAATGCTGCATTTGTTGGGGACTATTTTCAGTGGCGGATTAATCCACATTTGGTGCTCTTGTGAGTATTTTGGGTGTATGTGGGATTGAGTCAAAATAAACTACAGTGTGTGTGTGTTCATGGTAATGAAGGAACATGTCACCCAGTGCGACGGGTGACTCTCACTGCTTCTTTTTCTGGCTCTGCTGACTTTCTTTTTCGATCAACCTTGTCCAAATATTACAACAATAACGCAACACATTAATCTCAGCAACAAGTGGCCAGCGCCCCCCCCCCCCCCCCCCCCCCCCCCCCGTGAGCACAAGGCCAAGCGCTATCAGCGTAGCAGAGGAGAGGCAAACCCAAAGTGCTTTACAGGGTACACAGGCAAAATCACAAGAAACAAATGATAAAAACAATGAAAAGAAAAATGAGATCAGAAACAATGATCATATCAGAAATTTGATTGAGATGCCAAATGACAGTTATTTACTTGCATTCCTGAGCAGAAACATTTGTTTTGTGGTTGTGAGAATGCAAGCTGTCATCAGGGCCAAAGGAGGTCGTACAAAATATTAAGATTTTTGGTTAATATATGTGAATAAGGACTATTTAGTTGTTCCAGTTTGTTATTTGCCTAATAAATAACAATACAATTTTTAGTTTGAAACATGTTTTTGACAGATTTCTAAAATATTTGTGTTTTCTCATTTTTATGACAGGTGGTCTAATACATTTGTTAAGCACTGTATATAAAGTCAGTTAATGCATCGGTTCCATCTGCCATCATCACACTCCTGCCTGTGTGTATAGCTTCTGCTCCCCTGGTCAGGCATTCAGTCACTTCATTTTGCAGCAGGAAATCACAGGATGACAAGGTACAGGCTTATCTGATTTACTGTGCCACCAATGCCTGGGGGTTAACAATGGAAAAGTGATAAACAAGAGAGGGGGGAACCCACCCTGAGAAGCAGGAGGTGTGTGTGTGTGTGTGTGTGTGTGGTGGCTCTATTCAAGTGTGCGCAAGAGAACATGTTTCGTCATAAATCCAAGACGAAGCAACAGAGGAGGAGATGAGGTGTTTTTAAAGGGTATTCTTTTCGTCTATTCTGGGCTGTAAAGACTGTGTGGTAGTCATGGGGGCACACGGGGAGTACAGTTTGGTGTCAGTGTCACCATTTGGTACGTTTTTCAGTACAGTAAGGAAAACAACAAAAAGAAATGCACAAGGTCACATTTTTGTAATTTTTAAAAAGTGAAAATGATGTCACTGAAACAAAAGAAAAGACACAAAACCAAAAATCATTGTAACCGAAATTTAACCAGAATATTGTCAAATATAAAGTTAAAAACAGGACAGGTGCTTTAGAGCCAGCAGTAAGTTTAAGCTTTTTGACATATAAGTCAACTGTTTTTGCTTAAAGGTCCCATATAGTAGAAAGTGAGCTCTCCATGTCTTGTTTTGATTCTAAAGCAGCTCTTGGTGCTGTGTAAATACTGGGAATGGATCAAAACGCTCAGTCCACGGATGAAACGCACACAGCCCATATTCAGACACTGTGCCTTTAAAACGAGCCGTCGGGACTTCCTGTAAAGGTTGTGATGTCACAACTATACAGTCACCCACTCAGTCTGTCTAAGTTACTGGAGCGCTCTGCTCAGGAACTACTCTTCAGGTTTTTTGGAGGTGATTCAGTTTGTCTAAAACAGCTTGTTTCAGACAGGGGGGGGGGGGGGGCAGAAAGGGCCAGGACAAGATACATAAGGACTTTTTGAACTGTGAATCATGCAAAGCTGCTCTAGTGGAGTCCCAGAATAAAAAATATAGAGCTGAAATGAGCGTAACATAGGACCTGTAATGTTATACTTAGTCAAGACTCACTGTATTGTCAAGTCTTCCAGTTATGTAGCTCTCTGTATTCCCGGCGGTCGTTCCATCCGTAGTGACTGCTGTAGTTAATTCCTGGGCGACTGCAGCTTGTGCTCGCTTATGGCGCAACCACAATGAACTGAAGTGCGCGCACTTATGGGGCGTTATAGTTGAAGGGCTGAAGATGAATTTTGGTGACAGTTTTTAATGTCAATTTATGTTCTGCACATGCTCAAACATACATCTAATTAGAGCTTGTTATGTTGATGTCGTTAGTACCAGTTGCCCATAGAACATGGGCAACCAGTGCCATTTGGAATCTAGTCTGCACTAACACGTAATCATTACGCATCATCTGCATGGATCATTTGAATTTTCCCTTTGGAATTGTCTGGCATGAAACCACCCTCAATCGCCACTGCTGACAACTATCTAAAAATATCAGTATCAGTACCTTTAGAACCCTTTAAAAACTAGTCCAAGCCTTGTCGAAATCTGCCAACATATCAGAAGACTTACTAAAAGACTGTCTGTTAAGGTCTCCGATGCATTTAACAAAAAAAAAAAAATCTATATCTTCGGTCATCTAAGCTAAAATGATTGTTTTGTGTGTATATGGCGAGCAAGTGTGCTACTAAGATGCTGGTTTACCATTTCCACGCTTGACAAGCCAGTGTTAATTAAACCCCAGACGGGGGGGGTACGTCTTGTCTGGGTGTGGATTTTACGGCAAGAGGTGTTTATCTAAAGGGGAACTACACCAGTTTTACAAATAGAGAGAGGTTACTCATCACGAGGAGAATTGAATGAATTGATTCATTTCAGTGTCATTATTTATTGCAGTTCACACACCTTCAGTGTATTGGTTTCAAGGTAACTTAGTGTCAATATGGGAAGTTGCACTTTTTGTTTGTGGCAACATGTCCCATCTTGTTGAGCAGAGATAGACTCCATTACATACAGTATCTCATCCGGCTTGGGAACGCCTCGATTATCCCCCAGGAAGAGCTGGGAAACGTTGCTGGGGAGAGGGACATCTGGACTACCTTTGCTGAGCCTGCTGCCACAACTGGCTACAATGCCTTAAGAAGCGATTTGCTCGCACCCTACAGAAAACCGAATAGTGGGGGTGAACTTCACTTTGTGATGCAGCCGTCATGGGGCCAAACAACGGTGCCGTTTTGACGAAAAGTGAAGACAAAAATGCTCTATAACAGAAGATGACGCATTACAAGCTGCGGCAATGGACACTTCCTGTCTCCTAAGTGGGCGTGGTCACCTCCCCCGCCGCCTTATATTGCCGCTCGTTTCATCCGTCTAATAGTATTCTCTTTTTCCCTCCAAAAACAGTGACATAATAACGATAATAGTGTTGTTGAGCAAAGAAACACACGTCTCATTTGAGTTTTTGACTTTTTAATTCAGCACCGGTTCGGCGCCAGCAGTCAGAGGTGATATCTGTGATATCTGAGACGGAGACAGGCCTCCAACAAAGTTCACTTCCTCCTGATTTGTCCGTCTGAAAAAATGCCATTTTAGTGTCAGAATGTTCAGAAGATAATGTGGCTTGTGAAAAAATGGGTCCAACATTTACTTTTGTGACTACGGGGCGAAAGAATGGGTCATAATCTGTGCTCACGTTCGCTTCTCCCACTGGAGACCTGCTGCTAGTCTCCTGAATGGTGAACCCACCCCTCCACCCCCGTGACAGATACAGAGAACGGTCTCCTGGTGAAGGGTTTGCGGGTCAGTCAGGAGGATGAACCTTATAACTTTCTTTTTTTGTGCTTCACTGACATGCGTAAGACGCATCTTAAATAACTCTGCTGTGGCCGTGTTCTTTGACATCATCATTCGTGATCTTCAACAGTGAAATACTGTACGGCCTTGATGATCATTTTGTGGTAGGCTTCGTGAATCCACCCCTTGTTATCCATCATTAACAAGACTCTGTGATTAAATAGAGGCCGCATAAATTAAACATATACAAAGCATATGCCTACACACACACACTTACACACACAAAAAAAAAAAAAACCTGCCTGTGTACTGTAGGTCCATCCTACTCATGGTGCTATCACCACTGGACCACAAGGCAGCAGAACAGGAAGGCCTGACTTCTCAAACAATACAGTCCCTCCTACCACTGTACTTATTGTACTGTACTTCAGGCCACCCACTATAGCGCCTCCTCTATCTCCAGCTCCTACTGTACAGCTACGACTATAGAAATAGCACACATTTGGATTTGGGCATTTGTTTACTACACTAATCTCCCGGGAAACCGGGCAGGGAATAAAAAAATATATGTATATATCATGGGTTTGTTTTGGTTCGAAATAGCCAGGGTGTGGGTGTGTAGGCGGCATTATTCAGCGTTGGGATCAGTAGGAGAGGCGATCACATGGACCCCACAACAACAGAAGGGTTTTCTCTCGGAGGGAGGGAGGCGATGCAGGACAAAAGATGGAGATGGGGAAAGGAGAGAGAGAGAGAGAGAGAGACGGTAAGGGAAGGATGGAAGGACGTGAGGTGAGAAGAAAGATGGAGGTAGAACAAGTGAAGCGAGGAGGGACGTGTAGACATACAGGGACAGGAAGGGAAGGGTGGAGTGGGAGGAAAATGATTTAGACAGCGAGAACGTCACACTCATCTCAGGTAAATACGTCTAAAAAAACATTGTCATTTATACCTTCTCGTCATGATAAGTTGACAGTCAAGGGTGTAACGCTCAACCCCACCCCCCGTCCTCCAGAGATTAGCTATAGTAGCGCTGGAGGTGCTGCCGTTTACCGTAACTAAGACAGTCTCACTTCTTCAATTACTGGGAAGTAAAGTCTAATAAAGAGTCTTCATTTCCCACATCAACGCGAGAAGTTTGTTGTTTTGCTTGAGGGAACAAAACAGAAGAAGAAGCGGTCCTTTTTTTTTGTTTTTTTTTCCCCTTCTCTTTTGGCAGTCGTTTTCCTTCTGGGTTTTTTTTTGTTTTTTTTTTATTGCAGTGTTGACTAACGTGGGCGTTCTTCATTGTTTGCCTCGACATGATTTATTAAGACAGAGGATCAGCTAACAAGACTGTCAATGCGGCATTGTCATCTCTTAATCTCATCTATTCATCTTATCGCACTGGAAACCCAAAATGAGTTAGAGCTCGACACACTCAGCCCACACTTTGAAAATAAGAAGTTTAGAAGGAGAAGAAGAGATGACACAATGCGCTTTTCAGTTTCCTCCGAACGAAGGATGACGTTGAAGAAGTTAAAAGGCAACTCGATTTTCTACGGACGGTGAAAGCATACAGCTGACGGATCCTTTCTGAAAATGATGGGTGTACTTTTTCAGGTGTCCAGGATTTTCTGGGATTTTTTAAATAAGGTGTCAGGAAGGGGGGGGGGGGGGCAATGGGAAATCCTGTGCCCCAATACAGGTGGTATTACAGTGTTTAACCTTAATCTACCTCGCTCCCTGCCAATGTTATTTCCTCGGTAACAACTCGTTGTTGGCGAGAATCAACACAAAAGTCTTCATCTACCCCCCACCATCTGAGGATGTGAGGACTAGGGCCGCCCCCTTAAAGTGGAGGATTCTAATCAGCAGATGGACACCCCTCGGTCGACTTTGAGACTCTTCCGTCAGACTTGTCAGTCAGTGTTGCAGTGGGGTTTCTGGCTCTCTGGGGTACAATCATTCCGCTAACGCTGGCGGCTGTTGACCCCGGACCCAGGGTGAGCCCAAGTCACACGGAGGCTGCCCGGTTTGACCTCCACAAACATTAGGACCCCATTTTTTCCAAAGTGCCTACATTCATCTATCTGTCTATACATCTATATCTTATTTATATTCTCTTAAAAGTGAAGCTCAGCGGTGGTGACGTCTAAGTAATTTAACTAACTTCTGGGTTTGCCTTACAAAAATACGTCATCCCTGCAACACTCTTTTGTCTATGTGTGTATGCACTAGCCAGTGAATAAAGTTTCTTTAATTAACACTTTCCAATTCATTTTTGCAATTCATTCATTCATATTTAAGTGACTCACAAAAACCCTTTTGTTATTATAGCTTGAGATTTTATCGATTTTTTTTTTTTTTAATCAAACAGCTGTTATAAGAACCTAGAATCCCTAAAAGAGATGAAACTCCGAGCAGAAGACAAACAGGAACTGAGGGGAAAAGGAAAGAGATGCAGAGGAGAGGGAAGAGTGGAGAGCTGATCCAAGTTCAGTGTTCAAGTTCCACTGGAATGCCTGCAGGTTTCTCTGACCTCTGACATGACGGCATCTTTCGATCTTACCCACACACAAGCGGACGTCACTCCTCCAATATTTATTTCTCACTTATGGGATTTCTGGTTTACCAACACGTTATTGGGTGAGCAACAAAATCTGCAGCGAGGAAGCACACATGAGGAAAAACAGGCCATTGATTTGCTCATTCTTTCAGTTGTGCTGCTGTGCCGGAGCTGGAAAGTTAATTATTTAGAGGGGTAGCTATCTTCTGGAGAGGGGGGGGAGTACAGTGCACATAGAGAAAGAAGGAGAGGAAGAGTGCAGTGCCTGTATTCACCCGGCTACTGTGGCTGATATTAACCCCCGGTGCTGCCAACAAAATGAAACAAACGTTGGGGTTCAAACGCCGAGTTTAAAATTGAGGTTGAGGTTGTTTAAATGGAGCTTGGGAAATATGGAAAATGACCCATTATGATATTCCAGAGTACATACTAAAAACCTCAGAAGTTGAGTTTTGTCCGACCAACAGTGAAACTGATGTTGAAACACTAAATTAACCACAAATAACCACACAGACTGTGTGACTGTGTGGTTATGTGTGTGTGTGTGTGTGTGTGTGTGTGTGTGCTTGTTCAGCTATCTTTCTGAGAACCAAATTGAGTTTTAGACGCTTTTGGAAAGTGAGGACATTTTGTCCTCACTTTTAGACAGACCTTCAAAGGGCTGTTTGAGGGTTCAGACTTGGTTTTAAGGCTCAGGTTTAGAATTAGGTTCAGGTTAAGGTAAGGGGCTAGGGGAATGCATTATGTCAATGAGGGTCCTCACAAGTATAGAAGTACAACGTTGTGTGTGTGTGTGTGTGTGTGTGTGTGTGTGTGTGTGTGTGTTTGGGGCAATATAAAAACAATGTGGTTAAATGGAGCAGAGGCAAATATCATCTCTCTGTGATAAAAACCACATATGGAGAAGCTACACAAACCCCCCCAAGTGTGACAATGGCATTGTAAATCAATACAGCAGCACAGGCTACACTACACGCTGGGAATAAAGAAGAACTGTGAAGAAATGAAATGAAAGAAACCAATGGGTGGAAAAAAAGCATGGGAGAAATGAAAGCCAATGAGAAGGTGCTGGGCAGAATCATAGTGATGTAGAGAGAGAGAGAGAGAGAGGCGTTATCTTTGGGCTAAATGGGTCTAACTGGGTCACTGGTTGGGTGTGATTACAGTAGTCATTGGCTAGAGGCCTCCCCCCTTTCTCTAACTCTTCCTCTCTCTGTCTCTCTTTCGCTCTCACTCTCTCTGATGATGAGGTGTATCTAAGGAATCCTGTTAGTAGCAAGGCTTCAGAGCTCTTCACACACCCCTGCATTCTTCCTTATTCACTCCCACTGCTTCATGTGCATAGCCCTGTGTGCTAGGCCATGTCGATCAGTGTTCTCCCTTCTGACTACTAAAAATAAACAAGTAAAAATACAAAAGTACAAAAGATGTGTTTTAAACAAGGTTTCAAGTTCAACTGAACCCTTTCACCCATAGCGGTCACTACAGTGGACAGCTATTCAAAAGCTGTTTTCTTGTATATGCATGGATTTTAATCCCTTTTAATCCCATACGCTGCCACCCACTGGCCAGCCGTTGTAAGTGCGACACAAATGTCCCAAAACCCAGATGGCCAACGGAAGGCCAGAAACGCTGAGCAGCTCAGGAACACCTTGCCAATCCTTCTATAGTAGGAGACCCTTGCAGGTAAATAAAATTTGGTAACATCACGTAACAACTAAGGAGTAATACAATTGTTAAAATTTCCATTTTATTCATTGGTGTGTTAAATACATATTTCTTCAGTTGAAAGTTGAAAATTAGTTTTTTCATGCCTAAAGAGAAATAAAAACCTGACTGAGGCTGTCATAATTCATGCATGAAAGGGTTAAACAAAAAATGAAATGGAGACACATCAGAAATGCTCTGCTGGCCTCTGAGTGGGCTGGCCGGCGTAGAACAGCTAAATTGTCGGGGACAGCAAGACACAACGCAACAGACTTGCACTGGTAATTGTACATTACAAGCTCAGGACAGACGGCAATTGTTGGCGGCGGTACTGAAGAATAAAAACCATACAATTTAGCATTTTAACTGACTGATGTTGACATCTGCAGGTCCATGTTTTCAACTGTGCTACAGTTGACAAACTAATTGGCTATCTAGCCTGCAAAGCAACGTTCGCAGAGCAGGGGGATGTTTGTTTGGTAGCTGGGTCTGAGGGCTGGGCAATTTATAGAAATCTCCGACCAAGCTAATTTAAGTCATTTTCCAACATGCGACAAATTATATATTTTTTCAAATAGGCTGTCATTTGTAGCTCAACGCTGCAATTCAATTGTATTTATATAGCGCCAAATCACAACAAAAGTTATCTCAATGACGCTTTGCATATAGAGCAGGTCTAGGCCGACATTATTTACCTTTAATGCCCCTCAAAGTTACAACAGCGAAGACAAAGTAAAGTAAAGGGCCCATTTCTGACAGAGCAGTCTACTCCACAAGTGTTGTCTAATGCCACTGGACACACCCTAAAACATCCGGCAGACAGCATGACTTAACTGTTAGTCGGTATCGCCACCAGCCAATGGCTGAACAGTTACATTTATGCAAAAATAACCTTAAAAAACAATTATTTGATGGGCTATTCGCAAAGACTTTCTGTGCTCACACACACACAGAGAGAAACAATGGCATTCTGGTGCACTGACGTGCCTTCATGAAACCCACAGAATATTCAAATACATTTCCCCCTCTTTGCTAATTTGTTTCTCAAAAGAGAACACAGGACACGTGCAGTTTACAGAGCAGACCTGTGTGCTGTAGCAGCAAAATAACGTGATTTTTTTCTTTCCATTTTCTTCATGCGGCCAAATGCGGAGCACACTGAGCCCACCGCAGTAAAATGTGCGTTTGTTCTGTGAGCGGCAGCACCGTCTTTAACAGGCAGCGCCGGGGGGCAGAAGGGAACAGCAAGAACAAACAAGCGAATGAGCAAAACGCCGCAGTCGGAGCGGGATTTTGGCGGTTAGAGGTTGGAAGTTCAGGCCTGGCTACTGAATGATTGGAGCGATTATTGGAGTGGGCGAGGTGGGCTGGCTGTGTTTTGAAGAATGACCATCCAGCTCCCCTATTGAGGTGTCAGAGTGATTGATTGGCTGTGAGACCGAGCCCTAATGGCTTCATCAGCCCCAGGCCTTAGTTTGGAAAAAGTGCACACACGTACAAAAACACCTACACCTGCACACACATGTACGTGCACACACACACACACACACACACAACAGTGACCTGTATGCCTCAATCTCATTCTCCCAGCCCTGCCCTAAAACATTCACCTCAAACCTTGACATCCAGCACTCCCAATCAGTCTCTAAAACACACACTAATTAAACAAAGTTGTCTCAACTCAACTTCGTCGCTTCTTTCCCCCTTTCTCTAACCGACTGCTCCCTCCCCCCCCCCCCCCCCATAAACACTCATCCGTGCGGATTTGTTTCTTTTTTAGTTCATTCTCTTTCCTCTCATTCCTCCTCCTGGTTAAACTCCTAACTCAAGGCCACCCCTCTCCCAGCTCCTGCTTTCAAGTCTTAACAAACCAATTAAGAGCCTTGATTCCCCCCACCACCACCACCAGCCCCTTTCCCTTTTGGAAGCTTGGCCTATTTTCCCAATCGTCTCTGACAATTCCCTTCACTTCTCAACACTAATGCCTGCAATCCTATTTCCTTATTTTCTCTTACCTTCACTCAATCTACGTCCATTTGCTCTCTATAGTTGCTGTAGAGCACGCAAGGGCTTGGGACCACTGACTCCCTCTCTTTTTTAACTTATTTTTTAATAACTGGCCTGAAGGCATATCATTGTGTTGGCATTGCTTGAAAATTGTTCTGCATTTCATGGCAGTGCTGAACTAACACATCGCAAAACACGCTCAAACAGCCTGACACTAGCAGGTGGAACAGGAAAGGGAGCAGTGTCTCCTTCACAGGTAGGGTTAAGGTAACCCGAACAAACATTTCTCACTACCTGTAAAAACGCCAGTCCTCCCATTCATTTCGAATGAGGGTAGTCTGTTTAGGCTGCGGTGGCGGTAACCGCAGGAGGTTCTGGAAGATTCAAACTTTGGTCTGAGTGCAGCCTTGGTGTGCATTTATGGTCATGGCTAAATGACCATAAATGCACACAGACCATGAATGTGGCTCTATATCAATGCCACACACCTTCCACCTTTGTGTGTCTACTAGTCAGGGAAACGTATACATAGGTTGTATTTGGGCATTTGAATAAACAGATGCTTCTTCTGTCTTGGAGGATAATGCCCATGTTATGTTACATAGTCTTCAAAAAGACTTACAAAGGAATATCTTTTGGGAGATGAGAATGCAAAACAATTCAAAACATATTTGTTAGGCTTGGTATGCTGCTAGACTATACAGCACCAACAGGTCTTCATACCTGAACAACTGGACCTCTAAACCACATCTCATGGTCTTCTAAGGATGCAACCCTATGGTCTCTGCTATCAAAGACAGATGTTTTGGTAGAGGTCTTCACATGTCCACAAGTGTTCCAAATTATCCTCAGTCTAATCAGGTTTGGTCGGGTTCTGCCTTGGGTCTTGGGGCTGTGTGTAATTATGTCTAATACCCAGATCTGTTCAGACTGACAATTGATATGGGGAGAAGGGCAAAGACTTTAGGACAATCTCTCCTTGAAGACATTCATAGTTTTGCACTTGTTTCTACACATGAAAAGTGACAGACATAGTTGTGTAAAGAATGAAAAAAGAGAGTTTGACAGAGAAGTTCCAACCCAGTTCACTTAGACATACTAGTCGGCAAACTGTCTGACTTAGACCTCCCCCTTTCCACTCGCGCCTGGATAAAGGACTTCCTCACTAACCGCCCACAAATTGTTAAACTTGGCCCCCACCTCTCCTCCACCCTCCACTCAACACCGGCTCTAGACAAGGCTGTGTGCTGAGTCCATTACTCTACGATCTATACACCTATGACTGCACTCCAACTCACCTCACCAACACCATCACCAAATTTACAGATGACACCACGGTGGTCGGAGACGAGTCAGCCTACAGAGATGAGGTCCAGAAATTGACAGTGTGGTGTTCAGCAAACAACCTGACACTCAACACCAATACAAAGGAACTCATCATTGACTTCAGGGAGCACAGAGCAGGCCGTGCCCCACTCTACATCAACTGGGACTGTGTGGAAAGGGTTCCCACCTTCAAATTCCAGGAAACCCACCTCTTTGGGGACCTCTCCTGGTCTATGAACACCACTGTGGTTGAAGGTACAGTAGTGACGACACTTCCTGAGAGTGCTCAGGAAAAACAGGCTGGGAGAAGAGCTACTGGCGGCATTCTACCACTCTAGAGTGTACTGGCGTACTTTATCTCGGTGTGGTACGCCAGCTGCTCAGCAGCGGACAGGAGAGCTCTTCAGAGGGTCATCAACGCCGTACAGAAAATCATTGGCCTGGAAGACATCACCAGCTCCCACTGCCTCTACAGAGACAAACACAAAACATTCTAATGGACTCTTATCATCCTGGACACCACCTGTTTGATCTGTTGTCCTCTGGCAGGCCAGGACAGGACCATCAAAGCACAGACCACCAGACTCAAGGACTGTTTCTTTCCCAGGGCCATAGGTCAAGTGTATTTATGTAGCAGCCATACGACAGGTGTAGACTCAGTGTGCTTCAAAATAAAAAGCAGCAATAGGCAAAGATCATACATGACAAAAACATATACTAATTCTAAAACAAACCTGTTAACCACACACTTTAAACCTAACTAAAAGCGTGTGAAAAAAAAATGTGTTTTTGGTCTGCTTTTAAAAGAAGCAGACCTTCATGTGGTAGAGAATTCCAGAAAGTAGGACCATAACGACTGAAGGCACCATACGTTAATTGAGAATATTCTTTATTTATTATATAGATATAGTGAGGAGACCTTTACTTGATGATCTAAAAGGCAGTCTTGGAGATATTAGATATGTGCTTCTGAAAGATCAGCATCCATCCATATTTTTGGCATGCTCACAAGGTTTTACCGACAGGGGAGTTAACAAAGAGTGCATCTGGTGCCTCAAAGCCTTGGGACCTACTAAAAGAATTTCTATTTTGTCCTCATTTAGCTGTAAACAAATGTTGGCCATCCAATATTTGATATCAGCAGTGCATTGGATGAGGTCACTCACTGAGCTAAGGTAGTTGGCAGAAACAGATATGTATAACTGTGAGTCATCAGCATAGGGGTGATAGAATTGTTGTATTGCTGAATGATGGACCCAAGCTGGAGCAGATACAAATCAAACAGCAGTGGACAAGAATTGACCCTCGAGGGACTCCATATGGAATGTCGACTTCATCTGATTCAAAGTTACCAATAGAAACATTGAAAGATCTTCCAGTAAGACAAGAATATAGCCAGTTAAGAACTGTGCCTCTAAGGCCCAAAATAGTGTTCAAGGCGCTGGATTGTATAATCATTATTCATATTAAAACGTTATTAATTAGAATCATATGGTCAACTGTATTGAGGGCTGCACTGAAGTCCAGAATCCTGACCAGAATAGAAACTTTGACTGTCTCTTTTAGAGCAAACCTGCGTGTACAATGAAAATAAAGCCTTTCTATTCTTTTTAATCTCAGTTTAAATGTCAGAAAGTTTTGAGGGGAGCAGGTTTCAAATGGGCTTATCTTTTTTACATCTTTCCCGACAAGCGACCTCCTGTGGTCATACGATTAATGATAATTGTTTTTCTGCAAAGGACAATCTCATAGCACCAAATGATTCTCAGTGAGCAAATTCAGTAACTCAAGGTTGTTTAAAACTATGACGGAGACTGCTGTATTTTGCATGCGGGAACCAAAACCACTGGCTGTGAAACTGGATCATTGTGGAACCAAAATGGAGCCTGACCTGAACCGTCAAGTTATTCATTCATTTCCACAAGCTATGCTTTCCTTTTATCAGGCCAACCAACCTTCCAATGGTATTCTGTCACTGCAGTTTATCAGTGCCCCCCCATTATCGAGCACAGCTTTCCATAGAGCTGTAGCACTGTGTTGATCTAAAACCATTACCATGATTTACCTTCCTCTCTCCAAGCAAGAATTCAGCTTTGCTGGAGCAGTTATGGATCCAACCTTTTGTACCCCCCCCCCCTTCTGTTTTCTAATTTAGAGGCTTCGCCTAGTGCCACTCAGTCTGGTGTAGCAATCAGAACCATACATATGGTTTGAATAATTCATATTAATATTTATTAGCAATCTGTCTGGGGGTATAATTAACTAAATAATGATCTAGAAGTCAATTAGAAGCCCACAAGCTGCGGTTGGATGGACGGCTGTGTGAGAACGAAGCTGTGGTGAGAAGCAGAGCAGGCTTTGTAATGAGGAGAATTAAGGGGCTTGATCTTCAAATCAACAAGAGGCTGGGAGAAAACCGAAAAATCAAAAGGACAGGCGATGAATGAGATAATGAGAAAACAAAGGCAGGGAGAAAAAAAAAGGAGATGCAAAAATATGAAGCTCCTCAAGAGGGAGGGAGGCGAGGTGAAACAGCGGAAGAAGAGACGAGAGGACAAAAAAAGATCACACCAGAGTTCATTAATTTAGCGCAATTCAATTCTGTCTCCCTCTCATCAATGCGACTTGGCCTCTGCAAATCTAAGCTGACCTCAAAGTGTAGCGGAGGGGTTCAAAAATACCCTTCTCGGGGAAAAAAAAAAAGAACGGGTTGGCAAGAGGAGAGGAGATAATTGGCTCAACTCTAAACTCGTTATCTGGGAACACACAATTAGAGAAATGAAGCTGTCCGTTAATTAATCTATCTTTAAAGTGCAAGCCTTGGAGGGTCTGGTGCCTCGCCTCAGTCTGTGTGACAGATTTCTTTCCAATTATATGACATTATCGGCACACCGAGAATCCCAGACTCCGCACACTGTGATCCCCAATTAGCAGCAGCTCGGCGTTGCCACACGCAGTCGGACAGAAGGCTCGGGCTAACCTCTCCTTAACATGCCATTAATTAAAGACGATTTTACTCCTCGTATTAAACTCGAATCGCAGTGTACCCTGCTCGCTCCGGTGTTTTCTAGTTGAAACCGCTGTGGTTTGATTGACTGTGCATTCCCCCTTTTCCTGTTTTTTGTTTTTTTTGACAGGTTCTCTCTTATTCTGCCTGCAGGGCTTCTCTTTTCCGGGCCTACCTGATGGTTGCATCACCACAACGCCCCGGGGTTGTTCTTCTCTCTGCCTAGGCAATTAGGTTGAAAAAACTGGATCAGGCCTCAAAAACAACTCTGAACACTCGCGTACTTCCTTTAAATTAGGTGTTCATGTGCACATAATGTCCTGTGTATCTTGTGTTACTTTAGGCCGTCCGTTGTTTATGTACCAACAGGATACCAACAGGAACTGAGGTCTCAAGACTCGATCTTTGCACACCTCACAGCACAAGACATTCGGTGAAGATGGTGTGCGAACACCCTTCCAGACGTTGGGAGGGGGGCCACACGATTCCCTTTTACTACATGGTCAGCTTTGGTCTCTTAAAGGCCAATACTGAAACAGATGGAATGCTGAGTGATTCCAAGCCACACTGACTTTAGTAAAGGTCCCATATCGTAGAAAGTGAGGTCTCCATGTCTTGTTTGATTCTAAAGCAGCTCTAGGTGCTGTATAAATACTGGGAAAGGATCAAAACGCTCCATCCACAGAGAAATGAAACACAGCCCGTATTCAGACCCTGTGCCTTTAAACGAGCCGTCGGGACTTCCTGTAAGGTTGTGATGTCACAATTATACAGTCACCGCCCTCAGCCACGCCCCCCCAGCAGATCATCTGATCCAATAAGGACTTTTTCGAGCTGTGAATCATGCAAAGCTACTGCTAATGGAGTCCCAGAATAAAAATATAGAGCTGAAACAAGCATAATATGGGACCTTTAAAGCTTGATACAAGTGGAGACGTAACAGATGTTGCCTTACTGCATGTTTTGACCTCGCTTCTCTGGAGCCAGCCACCTGATTGACTCCCATTATGGCATTTTTACAACGCGTTCTCCCTGCATGACGAGGGAGTTTATGAGGATAGAAAGACAATCGTTTCACTCCTCACAGCGCTGGTGGGGCTGACTAAAGACAAATCACACGTACAGACAGCCCGTTCACACGCACTCATACACACACCTACATTAGGACACATAGAGGCTGCTTAACGCCAGAACAGCGCTGGGCTGAAAATGACACAAATCACCACAAAACCTGTCACTGTTTCTGTGCGTGCCTGTGGCGATGACACAGTGGTGAGCTGGCTCGAAGCCACCTGGTCCAGGGGTCCAGGTGTGCCCACTGTGGGACACAGAGGAGGATGTATCCACGTCACAGTGACACCACACAGCAGCAATCATTAAACTCTTAAATGTGACTATCACTATTCCCCTCCTCTATAATGCTACTGCTGTTGACTGTACCAGTTTTACCAGTTTTTTTTTTATTTGCAACAAGGGAAACACAAGGTCCACAACAATTAAGTGTGCTGTGGGGCAAAACCTCAAGACCTGCAGCATGTTATAGAACATTAAACAGTATAGCACGCAGTGTTTTTGTTCATCATTTCTTCCCTGAAAAGAGCCCATCTCTCCAGCTATATTAAACCAGGAAACGCACGCTCTTGCATTCACCATAGGCTCTCACTCACACCGCTCTCTTACCCATGATGATCAGGGGAATGGCTGCACTGATCAGAAATCAGTTGAATGCTACACCCACACGTTACATGCGCAGACTGTATATAAAGATGGACAACATGACAGCTCCCCAAAATTGAAGCCAAAACGCCCCATTCCTCCCTGGTGGCTGGCTGCAGTGCAGGTTATAAGCCCCGCCTCCTCCATGTTATGTCCCATGGGACATGGGACAAACTAAAAAAATCAAAGTCAAATACAAAGATGGTTTGTTCATTTCAGGTAGTTCCTATCACGCTGATGTTTGCTCAAGTGTTCCCTTTTCCTGATACGTTTGGTTTTAATGAGTTATTTGATGCTCTAAAAAACGTGGGTGAGACATCATGATTGACAGCTGAGGCACCAAACACAACCTGGTCGCTATTAAAAAAGTTCTTTACATAAAAATGAATGATATATTGTAAATCATATATATATATAATGAGAGGGGAAAAGAAAAAAAATTTGATAAAAATGAGCCAGGTGTAGACAGGTTTGCACATTCAGACATATTCTCCTGTTTGATTTGATTTGCCTTCCTCTGTGTGTTTAAGCGTGTGTGTGCAGACGTGTGTGTGTGGATTAGAACAAGGTCTGTGGGTTTTTTTCTTTTTTTTTTTTTTTAATTCAGCCCGTGTCAGAAGAGGTTTGGTAAATAGGGTCTACAGAGCTGCTCCACACTCTGCTACTTTATGAGCTCTCTCAAGTTGGAGACATAATTCCGTTCAAGGTACTTTAAAAGTCAGGGAGACGCCGGAGGGGGAAACGAAGAGAGGGAGATACAACCCACGCACACACACACGCGCACACACACACACACACACACAGGAGAAAGGGGGGGTGGGGGGGGGTACTACAGAGAGGCAGAGTAAAGTCCAGCCACAGTATCTCTTCTCTTTTGTTCTCTAAGCGTGGACTTTGCTCGTGGTAAGCTTTACAAATGTGCGAACTTCCTCCATATGAAAAGACCTCTCTTGCCATTTCATCCCAGTCCTCCCACAGTATCATACTCCTCTCAGTCTCTTTTTTGCTCAGACCTGAGACTTAAAAGGCTGGGGGGGGGTGGGGGGGGGGTGGCTGTGAGTGATGAAATAAAGACATAGAGCAGATCCACACGTCTGATCCCGCAGCAGAGAAGTGATGGGGCCGCGCTATGAAAATAAAGCCTGAAACGTCTTTGTCGTCAAAGGACATTCTGTACAAATCAAGAATACATGAGCACTCAGAAGAATTTCACCGTGTTCTGTCTAACTTCTCATCCTCTGCTGATCAAAAAGTCGATGGCGCCGCTCCCCTGCTCGGACGCCTCGCGCTCACTCACGTTCGACACAATGGCGCGTTTTTGCTCACTCGTGGGCGGCCGCGTTTGATCTCCGGTTGTCAGAACACATGAGGGGTAACAAGTGGCGAGGTTTGCCATGCCCTGCACGTATCCTACATTAGCACCACTTTGGGGATTTCACAAATGACACTTCTCAGAGTTTAATGAGCAGAGCTAAAGCAGCAGCGAGATGGAAATAATATGTGACTTCCTGTCTGTTTTTCTAGGAGGATGCACATTGTCAACACGTTGAGGTTTTTCAGTCTCCATGCTGGTTTTAATTGTGTTTTAAACAATGATGTGGTGGACAACTGTCCCATATTCTGCTCATTTCAGCTCTATATTGTTATTCTGGGGCTCCACCAGAGCAGCTTTGCATGATTCACAGTTCAAAAAGTCCTTATGTATGTTCTCCTGGCCCTTTCTGCAGCCCCTCAGTCCCCCCCCCCCTCTCTGTCTGAAACAAGCCGTTTTAGACTAACTGAACAACCTCCAAAAAACCTGAAGAGTAGTTCCTGAGCAGAGCGCTCCAATAACTTAGACAGACTGAGCGGGTGGATGAGCGTCCCTGTAGTTGGTGGGTGGTGCTGTGCCTGGATCAGATGGCCTGTTGGGGGGGCGTGGCTGAGGGCGGTGACTGTATAGTTGTGACATCACAACCTTTACAGGAAGTCCCGACGGCTCGTTTAAAGCGTTTTGATAGTATTTATATGGCACCTCGACCTGCTTCATAAAGACATGGAAACCTCACTTCCTACAATACGGGACCTTTAAAGGCGGAGAAAGATTTTTTGTTTTGTTTTTCCTACTGGTTACTCCAGCATCAGCCCATTAATTTCCCTTGTCGTAATCTTACAAGGTTCAGCTGGCATTTGATTGCGGACGGGTGTCATTTCAGGCGGGCTGACTCATACACACTCTCCATTCTTACACTATCCCTCAGAATGAATTTCTGCTTATACTCGTCACAAAGTCAGTCGAGGAGTTTGCACTTTGCCGAGGGTACAGCGCACAGAGCACAGCACACGTTGTGAATTCTGGAGTGTTAACTACAAGTACACGAGATGGAAATGTTGCTCCTAAATCACTGCCCGGCGATCATCCTAACCGGTCATAAATCAGACCACTGGGCCCCATTTCACACTAATTAGAGCCCAATTATGTCCTATCATAAAACATAACTGCACCCGCCATTAATTAGGCCTTGATAGCCCTCTGTGGAGTTCTAGAGGGCTTTCTGGGGCCATATGCAGTGTGTGTGTGTGTGTGTACACAGTGAGAAAAAAATAAAAACAGAAAGAGCGACATAGAAAAGAGTGTGATCCTACAAGATGATGCCGCGCAAAGCCTTCTTATCTTCACCTTCAACTCTGTTCTCCACAGACAGTCCTGGTGTAGCTCAATTGAGTGACTGTGAGTGTGTGTGTGAGAGAGAGAGTTAAGAAGGGGGGGTGTAGTACCTCTGAGAGCAAGGTTAAGAGCTTTAGCCCGCCTGCCACACCTCACACCAGAGGCATGTTCTCTCCCACACTGCTGAGAGATAAGCCGAAGCCCTCCATCCCAGCATCTGGCTCTCCGAGGTAAAGACGAACACATCCAGCCGCAAGACCGGAGCAGCTTTAATGTCGTCCACTGCAACCGCCCATGTTTGTTTGGACTTTTAAATAAGCAGCACTGACCTTCTCTATCGCTGTAAAATATATATATATATATACGAAGAGAGAGCATAACGTTACAAGTCCTTGACTCAAACACACACAACATGCTGAAAGAAATGAAAGCTATGGTTTTGTTTTATTATAAGCACATGATTTGTGCCACCGAAAGTGCGTGGAGAAGATAAGAGAAAGGTGGTGCTCATGGTGTAAAAATGAAAACAAACAAACAAACAAAAAAAAATGAAAACAGGTGAAAATATTTCACCATGTTGGCTAAATTTGTCATTTAAAAAAAATCTCAATTAAAGTACTGAGATATTTCACCATGTGCTTTCAACATGTTCTTGTGTCCTAGAAATTACGTTTGTATATTACTATATCAGTGGTTCCCGACCTGGGGGTCCCCGGCCCCCGTCAGGTGGTTGCGAAGCCCTCTTGATTTAAGAATGAATAAAATATAATATACATGCATTTAATTCATTTCTGTGAAGACGACGACTAAATTTATTTCTTTATATCTTCACTTATCATAAAGCCAGGCTGCTTGGACTATTAAAACGTATTTATGACAGTGAAATTAAAAGAAGAAGAATAATATGGACGTAGAATTGTGTTCCTAAAAATAAAATCCTCTGATGCATTACAATCTCCACAGGAAATAGTCTGCTCAGAATTTTGACAAATAGTTTTGCTCAAACTTCCCGCAGGTGTTAAGTTCAATATTTGGGTTCATTGTAACAGTTAATTGTTCTGCGCTGTTGTTGTTTTTGTATTTATTTGTATTGTCTCTGTATTTGTCGCGGTCTGTTTCTCAGCTGCCATAGTTGCAAAGTCAGCGAACATTTTAGTGTTACGTTCATTAACAACGTTTCCTCATTATGTTAATAAAAGAAGTCCGTTTCCCTCAAAACTTATTTGCTGTTGCAGATGACTTTATATAAAGGTAATTTATAGGAGACAGGGTTGGGTATACCTTACATGCGTGTACCTCTCTCTCTCTCTCTCTCGCACACACACACACACACACACACACACTCTCAATCTCTCCGCAGCAGAGCTCAGTATATCTCCCCTGTGCGTCTCCCCTGCAGCTACCTTCTTAATTAATCATTAAGCTAATTATCAGCAGAGCAGCATCCCTTATCCCCCCCCCCTCTGAGGACAACCCACACTTGGTGCAAACAACACGATTAGAGAAATGGAGAGGGGCGACAAGGGGGAGATGCTGCCTCCAAATTTGTACCCCCCCCCCCACACACACACACAGTCGTAATAAATGCTTCATGAGATTTTATGGTCCATCCCCGAGATGTTGCAAAACCAATACTTTGAGTGTATTCAACGTTGATGCAAGGATGCGGGATGTCAGGAGGGCCTTCACTCCAGGCCTCGGAGGGCTTTCATCACGTCCTGGACTTTACTGTTTTTCTATTTGAGACCTACTCAGAGAGGTGTTGGGAGGGGGGGGGGGATGGTGGCTTTTGTTCAAAATTGAAAGTCAACAAAATCCATTCGAGTGCATCAAGTTCACCATCCCTCCCTACTGTTAACCAAGTGCTTTGTGTTGCCTAAACAGAGCTATATAAAGCATAAATCACGCTTTAATTGGCGGGAGTGGATATTGTTGGAAAACAAATTACGTAGGGTGTGGTGGACATTTTGCAGACACACTCAACACAAACATGTTCTCGTTACAGGGCTGCACAATTAATCCGGTATGAATCTCCATCGCGATTTCGGCTTTCCTCAATTAAATGAAGATGACCGGCTGATGTTTTGGTTTCGCTTTTCTCCACACTTTGTTTTAGCGCCGTGCGGGCTTCGCTTTTTGGGGGAGCTGTCGCGCACCCTGTGCAAAAATGTCCCAGAGCAAAATGCGACAGAGAGCGCAAGACGGGCGAAACAAAAAGTCAAATGTCCGGAGCAGGAGGCAAAGAGCCAAACGGATCATCATCATCCGTTGTTCGGAAGTATTTTGGATTCAAGGGAAGTGATGTTCAGCAAAAACAAATCGTATGCATCACTCAGACATCCATTACAGCGAAGTTTTGGAACAATTTTATATATATTTCGCTTCCAGGAGATGCTTCTGTGAATAAGGACCAGGTCTTATTTTGATGCAAAGATTTGTACATCAGCAGGAATGCAGCACAACATGGAAGTGAAAGCAGTTTTGATAAAAAATAATCAGGATTATCATTTTGGCCATAATTGTGCAGCCCTGTGTTGTTATATTGAAAGAAAACGTAATCTGTGCAACATACCCCCCCCCCCTCATCAGCCTTGTCAAATGAGCAGAGGTTGGTGGGGTGGTGTCCTGCTCAGTCCCCTTATCAGAGCTGGTAGTTCTTCGGTTTTTGTGACAGTGAATGACGCTAAAGATCAGCCTCACGACAATTCTACTCAAAGGGGCTTTATGGGAAACAAGACGTTTATAATCAAAACGTGTACATAAACAGAAGGATTTGTGATTTTGGTGTTGGAAATATATACGCATACAGATAAGTAAAAAAAATAAAAGAATTGCTTGATAAAATAGAAAAAGAGAAATTCACAAATTTGGCCCAGTACAATGAGGCCTGCGCTCTCCTCTCTGCCAGAGTTTAGATGGCTATAATTGAAAAAGTTTTTTTTTTTTTTTTTACTGTGGCTCAAAGCCTTTACGGCGCAGCAGGGGGGGGGGGGGCATCGGAGGGTGAAAACGTGTCTCGAAGAGCCTGTGAGCGTGCGTGTTTGGATGGGGGACAAAGAGCGCGTCGAGGAAGTTCCCATCTGCTGAGCACGCTCACACGACATAAAGACGCGCTGGCATTGGGGGGGGGGGAGCAATTACAGTATAATATCACTCCAGCTACAGCGGCTTTTGTTAAGTGTCTGAACGAGGGGAGCCCCCCTCCGCCCCCCTCACCTCCCGACTTATCAACCAGTCATTTAAAGCACATCACTCTGTCTTCTGTAAAAATGAAATGGCAGCGTTAAGGAGTGTTCCTCTCTGCATTCAGGCCCCCGACAGACTGGCAGCAGGAGAAAACCCATTTCTGCTCATATCATTGACACCATGATTGTCGCCCTGACAACACACAGGGATGCACATGAGAAGGAACTTTTGAAGGTCGTGGTTGCATCATTTTAGTGTTTGTGCCATTATTTTTTTAATATTAATTGTATAATTTAGGGTAATATAAGTTATTTCACTCCGCGTGAGTCCAGGGGGGTGGGCGATGCAAACGGCAGGAGAAGGATGTGGGTCCACCCCATCACATGTTTCACCTTCATAAAACCGATGTGTTACTGCCTTTCTGTTTGTTGGAGTTCGCTTTGTGCACATGTGCAAACTGCAAAGGAGGTGCGATTGACTGGCATCGTCAAAGGTTTTACCACTTTTGACTGGCTGGCAACTGTCGGGAAAAGGCGGGTCTTATCTGACGGGGAGCCTGTCCGAGGGCAGATACCAGAGGAGTGAGGCTGCATTCAGAGCGAATCCGGCGGTTGCGGCGATCAACGCAGTGGTGTAATAATGTGTATATATATATAATATCTCATAATCAAGGGGGAAACAGTTACAGTGCAGTACAATGGAGGAGCTGCCATGCTGGCCAAAAAATGGGAGTTTGAATGCTTTGAAAACTGAAATTCTTAATGTAACTTTGCTAAAATCTCAAAAAGACACACATTAATCTCTGCTGCTCGCCTGCTCACCCACTCCCCCCTCCCGTGACCACATCACCCCTGTTCCTCCAGAACCTCCGCTGGCTTCCTGTCCAACTACGAATCAGACATCAGATTCAAAGTCCTTCTCTTCTCTCATAAAGTCCTCCATAACCAGGCCCCCACCAACCTCACCGATCTGCTCCACCAGTACATTCCTCCGCTCGGGACCAAGCACCGGAACCTGGTCGTAGAGCCTCCCAGACATTTCAGCACAGGCATTTTGATCAAGTTCTCCCTCCACGGGCCTCCCTCCCTCCCTCCCTCCCTGCCAGACAACGGCCTGATTGACCCTACATCTGACAGCCTTGCTCCATGCGCTCTCCATGCTGTCTCTTCCTCTGGGGTCCTTCCGGGTTTATGGCTTCAAAAAAATCCCCAAAGCTTTACTAATATGACCCACATTAACACCCCCCCCCCCATGGCGTCGTCCTCACAGAGCAAGGGGTTGATTGGGTTTAATCATCTGCTGCGTGAGGAGCGCTCTCCCAGGCTTCAGTGTTCAAACGTGTTAGCAGATGACAGACTTGGGGGGGGGGGGGGGGGGGGGGGGGGGGTAACGTTGTGAGATACTAGGTGTGAATTGAAATATCAATGTGGAGTCGGGAGCTAATGGGATTCATATCGATCTGACATGACAAGGACAATGTGGCAGAGCAGAGATAACACACATAATCAGCCATTCAAATCTGTCACAATGAGCCCGATCCAAGCTGAAGACCTCGCAGTGGGGGATTGTGTGTGTGTGTGTCTGTGTGTGTGTGTGTGTGTGTGACTGGCTTGATGGACACTTTTTGAGGCTCCTCTAGACTGAATGGACCTCCATATGCATATTTTGGATAAACGGTCCGAATAAAAATCACCCCAGACAAATATATGACCTCCATTGACACCAGCTGTTACGACAACGACAAGAGTTTTTTCTCCCCCCGCAGTGATGTTGATGCCCGGAGCCATGTTTCCCCGCCTGCAGTCACTGTTTCTGCGGTGACGATGTTACCTGCCCACGATGACATAACATTTCAAACAACACCGGCAACACTTCTACCCACAGCGACAACGTGTCTCCCCACGGGTGAAGCCCTCCGAGCAGCCGCGTCACAACTGCAGTCGCATTCTGTTGCAAATGTATGCGTCTTTATCTGTCGGCGCGAGGGGGGGCGCATGACGTGCGCATCACGGGGGAATGTAATATGTGTGTCGGGGATCCTCATCTCCCTCATCTCCCAATCGGCCACACTTGCATCCTCACTTTGACTTGATGGAGCCTCCACCGTGCTGATGGAGGTGTTAAGGGGAAGCACTCACACACCGATGGCGACCGAGCTGCCGTGCAAGGTGCTGCCCTCCAGCGGGAGCAACTTAGGGTTCAGGGTCTTGCTCAACACCGCTCTACCTCCCTTGCAACAGTGCTAACCACTGCACCACCATGCCGCCCGTTTCCAGTCACGCTATCTCCCGTTTATCTTAGGTCCAGAGGTTAGCTATCATAATTTGGTTCCTTTGATTTCCTCAGAATGTATTTGTTGCCTTCCGAGTTAGATTTGTTTTGGTTCGGTTTGCTGGCCGTTGCCCACCCTGAAGTCAGATTGAGCTCCATGTATGTTTCAATAAATAAACACCTGTTGTTAAAAATCAGTCGTTTGTCTCTGTTGCAACTTGGGTGAGTTGGGGAAGATGGGGCTCATCCATGTTGTGTCTCAGCCACCCCAAGACGGAGCTTTACAACAGTCATGACATTTATAATCGCAGTGTCTGGCAACAGTGACGACATGTCGGCTCTCAGTGCAGACCCTTTTTTCTCTCCAAATACTGATCGTGTTACCAAGACTCTAAAATCTTTATTCCTCGCCATGTGTCATGGGTCTGTTTGTACACATACATACTTAAAGGTCCCATATCTGCAGCCCCTTAGTTCCACCCCCCCCCTGTCTGAAACGAGCCGTTTTAGACAAACTGAACCACCTCCAAAAAACCTGAAGAGTAGTTCCTGAGCAGAGCGCTCCAATAACTCAGACAGACTGAGCGGGTGGATGAGCGTCCCTGTACTTGGTGGGGGGTGCTGTGCCTGGATCAGATGACCTGCTGGGGGCGTGGCTGAGGGCGGTGACTGTATAGTTGTGACATCACAACCTTAAGGAAGTCCTTTCACAGTATTTATACAGCACCTAGAGCTGCTTTAGAATCAAACAAGACATGGAGACTTCACTCTCTACATTTTGGGACCTTTAATTGTAAGTGGAGACATAACGCACCAGCATTCTCTGTTGGCTTGTGCACGAGGTTATTAGGCCGCTCTAGAAGGTTACATGGTCACAATGCTAGAATTCTAGAAGGAGAACTCATGTTCTTCTACCACTCTTTTTTTTACATACCTCTCCTCTACCAGAAATATAAGAAATAAAGAATAAAAATAGGGGTGTACATAAACACCTCATAGGTGGACAGCAACGTCGAAATGACGCGATGAGTCACTGGTGTTCCATTAATTGTCATCTTGTCACATCATTTGAATAGGTTCACAGAAAGGTAGGTGTTTTGTTTTTCGGAAACAGAACTAAAAGAAACCATGTGGACTGGTCGCATCTGGCCAGTACCAGAGCCCTTCAACAATAACGTCAGTACACAGCATGTGCCGATGCCGATCCAGCGTATCAGACTGGTGCCTCACTACCTACCGTGATGACATTTCTACTCAGAGCGATGATGTTGCGCGCCCCTTGGTAAACCACAGTGATAACATTCCCGACAACTGTAACGTTGATTTGTACCCTGAAGACACCTGTGGTGGCCATGTTTCTACCTGCAGCAATGACATCCGTGTCCAAGGTAACAGAGTGAGGTCTGTTTCCCCCGACAGCATAACCTTGTAATGATGATATCTCGAGCTGGTGAGGACAATTTCTGCTGCCAGTTATGACAATTCGTGAAATATACCCGGCATGTGCTGTATGTTTCTACCAGCAGTGATGACATTTCTGAAACACTCCCCCCCCCCCCCCCCCCGTGTCCAGTGACATATCTTCCAAATCTCACCAGCATATTCACAATACACTTCCACGTGGCTGATATGACTAGATCCAGTCCCAATGCAAGTTGTGCTTTTACACCTTGACATATTTCCAACCACACCGAAGCCATTAAATGCCAGATAGCCTGTGACATAATCCGGCCGTCCCTAAAATTATAACGCAGCTTCACATAGAAACAGTAAAAAATAAATACAATATTCAACTACATATAAGATGGAATTTGAAATCATTAACATGAGATTCTCAATGGTCTGTCAACTAAATTTATGGTTTTTGGAAATCGGAAAGAAATCGATGGGGATCTTAAATAAAACACCTGTGATGCTGAAATGTATATAATGTATTTCTATTGTCGGAACAAAGCTAACATAAATGTGTAATTTGCTTTTGGTTTTCAAAAGAATGGTATACAAAGCTATTTTTGGAAGGTTACAAGTGTGAATCATTATTATTATGAGCAGTTTGGATTTAATGCAGTTTAGTGTTGATTTTGGATGGAGGCACATGCATACACCTTGGTATTTGCAACACTGCATTATCTTGAAACACACCTTAAACATAAATCAAAATGTTAATCATATTGTTAAAGGTCCCATATAGTGGAAAGTGAGGTCTCCATGTCTTGTTTGATTCTAAAGCAGCTCTAGGTGCTGTATAAATACTGTGAAAGGATCAAAACGCTCAGTCCACAGAGAAACGAAACACAGCCCGTATTCAGACACTGTGCCTTGAAACGAGCCGTCAGGACTTCCTGTAAGGTTGTGATGTCACAACTATACAGCCACACCCCCAGCAGGTCATCTGATCCAATCACAGCACCACCCACCAAGTACAGGGACGCTCATCCACCCGCTCAGTCTGTCTAAGTTATTGGAGTGCTCTGCTCAGGACTACTCTTCAGGTTTTTTGGAGATGTTCAGTTTGTCTAAAACCGCTTGTTTCGGACGGGGGGGGGGGGGGGGGGGGGGCACTAAGGGGCAGCAGAAAGGGCCGGGACAAGATACATAAGGACTTTTGAACTGAGAATCATGCAAAGCTGCTCTAGTGGAGCCCCAGAATAAAAATATAGAGCTGAAATGAGCAGGACTATGGGACCTTTAATGCTAAGTTTTGTTAAATGAAGTCCAGACCATCAGACTGCATATCGTGAAAAGTGGGTTAGACATCAAAACTTGTTATTTTCACAGCACATGACAGCAGTTTTCTCTCCCTCCTGCCGCGTAAGTCGCAAAGGATATCAATAATGCCTCGACAACCTGACATTATGTGACATCAAATGAAACGGCGGCGGACTTGATGCGACCGTGACATCCGCTGAGACGCTGCTGTGACACCGGCTATCACGAGCAGCCAACTCATGATTTACGTCCGCGACTTAAAAAGTTCACTTAGGGAGAGACGTAAACAGCATGCAAATGAAATGCCACAAGGCAATGCCGTTGTCAAAACAATAGGACAAACTGAACGCCCATGCCAATCACCAATTAGGATCAATGTCCTCTCAGAAAGATCAGGTCAGGGCTGTCTGCAGGCATGTCTGGGAGAGGGAGGGTGACATTTGCGAGCAGTAAGCCAAGACCGGAGACTGACCGTGAAAAAGTGGATACATTGATGTTGTTTTGTGGGGGGGGGAAATGGGGGGTGAAGATGCTTGACAAACACTGTGTTTAACATGTCAGAGCAGCGTCACTCAGCAATTAGCAC